>NC_141674.1:64422489-65062478 GCF_028749965.1 Puma concolor | reverse complement strand
AGATTCCACCTTTTATCCTGGTTTTGCTTCAGCTATAGATGTGGTAGGCTTCCTTCCCCAGTCACTAGTAAGTGAGCACCATTAGAGCCTGTCTCCAACTACCACTTGCCCTCCCTCTTGATTTGTGTTGAATATGAAGAGAGAAGGATAGAGCCTGAACTGTGTGGCTGTAGGAGTCTAAATCAAATTACTGGCATGTTACCTAATATTTGTTCAGTAACTAGAGTCTCAACTGACATAAACCAATGGTACTCTCTTGGAACTTTTATGAAGCACCAGAAGTCTGAGGCTGCAGTGAACATATTAAACACTGAATGACCTTTACTGTTTTTTTTTCATAAGAAACTGTGAAACATTTAATAAAATTGACCAGTAGCTGCTACACATGCCTCTGATAGCTAAAACACACAGATCATGGTAGTTTACACATTTGTACCTACATTCTCCCATTAAAGTATCACAGCAAACTAGTGAAATAGGTATTAAGGTGATTTATCCATTTCCAAAGATGAGAAATAAAAGATGCAAAAAAAGTTAAGTCATTAGGTCACACATGGAGCAAGTGACAGAGTGAGAGTCAGTCCTAGGCTTCCAAATTCCAAATCATGATCCCTTTCTTACAGGACACCATCTCCCGCAAGGATCTGTTTAATTACTGTAGCCTCTCTAAATAGGGGGAAAGTGGCTAGTGCAGTAGTAAGACAACCCAGGGGGATCTAGTTTCCCAGCTCTACTGATGATATACTGCACCATACCCCCAGACAGGAACCAAGGAAGCAGCCCTGAGGAACAGCTGAAAATTCAGTCCATCAAAATACTGGGGCCTACAGAGATTGTAAAAAGAAAAATTTCTTCTCATATGGAACAAAGCACGAGGAGAATGTCTATGGGGCACAGAGAACCAGCACTCCAGGGAAGTATAGCTCTAATACTCTTAGCTCTTATTTCCACTTGTTTCAGTATTATGTCTCTTAGGTCTGAGATGGCAGATCCCCAGCATGCAAGCTGTCACCTCTTCTTCCTGAATTTACAGCAGACACCAATAGGCAACCAAACCACTCTTTTTTTTTTTTTAAGTTTATTTATTTATTTTTGAGACAAAGAGAGCAGGGGAGGGGCAGAGAGACAGGGAGAGAGAAAGAGAACCCCAAGCAAGCTCTGCACTGTCAGTGTGGAGCCCAACTCGGAGCTTGAACTCACAGACTGTAAGATATAACCTGAGCTGAAATCAAGAGTCAGGCACTTAACTGACTGAGCCACCTAGGCACCCCCAAAACACTCTTTCTGATAGAGCTCAGACTGCTCTCCTGCCTTAAATGGCACAGCATTTAAGTTGACTATTGATCAAGTTTCACATACCAGATGAAATTATTTCAGCATTCCTGCTTGAGGTCAATGATCTGAACTGCTGTGTTATATTGCAGCACCATGGGCACATGGTTTTGACCTGGCTTGAATCACATTTTCCCTTCTCTTTAGCTGTGTGATCTCTGCCAAGGACTTTCAAGTGTCTATAGTCTCAGCTTCCTCATCTATGTTTTTATTTATTTATTTTTTGAGAGAGAGACAGAGACAGAGACAGAGAGAGACACACACAGAGAGAGAGAGAGAGAGAGAGAGAGAGAGAGAGAGAGAAAGCTTGAGCAGGGGAGAGGGGCAGAGAGACAGAGAGAGAGAGAGAATGTCAAGCAGGTCCATGTTCAGCACAGATCCTGACTCAGAGCTGGACCCCACAACCCTAGAATCATGACCTGAGCTGAGATCAAGAGTTGGACTTTCAACTAACTGGGCCACTCAGGCACCCTGTGGTTTCCTCATCTAGGAAATAAGTATGGTGTTACTGAGACAACTAAATGAGATGATAAATAAGTCCCTTAGCTCACTGCCTGCCACATAAGAAGCACAGAGTAAACAGTGACCTTGTTTTTGATACCAGAGAAGGCCCAGGTCAAAAGGAAGAGTGATTAATTTTATGAGTTTGAGAAGAATGCACTTACTAATATTATAAAATTGAGGAATCAGATAAATTTACTGAACATTAAAATAATGAATTAGTTGCTTTTTCAATGATAACTTTTAGACCTCTATTATATATTACCTCCTTACGAGAAACTTTATGGAGAATGGAAACCCTCATGGAAAATGAGTCTCAGGAATAAAGTATAGATGGAAGGGATATTACTAAAGCTGAGCTTTTGGCTGTCTTCACTTGTCTTTGTTTTTAAACACACACACACACATCCTTAATTGGCATAAGGAATGGAGAACTTTAACCCAAAAGGAAATTCTTATTTGGGAAGATTTCATGGTAACTACTTGGAGAATTAATTGGTTGCTTTATTATCAAGCAAAGTGAAAGAGAAAGAATTAAAGCAAGCCAAAAGGCATTTTGTTTCACTAAGAAAACAAGTTTGGGAACTATTCAAGGATAAGCCCCCATAGCATTCCAGTAGTACTCTGGATTTTAAGAGATTTGCATACCCACTTTGAATTACTATGAAAAAGTACTGAGAATGGTAACAAACAAGAGGCTAAAACCAAAGTCCGTATTTTAGGCTCATGCTTTGGTAAAGAACTTGAGATACCAATCTTATTTCAGGTGAGTTTATAGACTCTAAATTAGAATTTATTCAGTTGGAAAATGACAGTGTTCTAAATGGAAAACTCAGGAATGGCACATTTACCCAATATGTGTACTTTATGGACTGAAAGACATATATATTTTTTTCTTGGGCAATTTTTATGTTATTTAGAATAATATTTTAAAATAAACTTTTTAGTGGGAGGGAGGGAAGGGTAGGTGATGGTTATTGAAGAGGGCATCTTTTGGGATGAGCACTGGGTGTTGCATGGAAACCAATTTGACAATAAATTTCATATATTAAAAACATAAATAAAAGTCACTTTAAAAATAAAATAAAATAAACTTTTAAAAATAAAAATATTTTTATTTATTTTTTATTAACTTGTTTTATTTTTTATTTTCTTAAATTTACATCCAAATTAGTTACCATATAGTGCAACAATGATTTCAGGAGTAGATTCCTTAGTGTCCCTTACCTATTTAGCCCATCCCCCTTCCCACAGTACCCCTCCCATAACCCTCAGTTTGTTCTCCATATTTAAAATAAAATATTTAAAAATAATACTTTAAAATAGACTTTAAAATATTTTAAAATAGAACATTACAGTGTAATGTTGAAGATTTAGAAGTACTTTTATTTTCTAAATGCTTATTTATTTTTGAGAGAGTGCAAATGGGGGAGGGTCGGAGAGAGAGGGGGACAGAGGATTTGAAGTGGGCTCTGTGCTGACAGCAGCGAGCCCACTGTGGGGTTTGAACTCACAAACCACCAGATCATGACTACAGCCAAAGTCGGTTGCTCAACCAGCTGAGCCACCCAGGTGCCCCAGAGAAGTTACTTTTAAAATAGAGAATTATTTGGGGTGTCTGCGTGGCTTAGTTGGTTGAGCATCCAGCTCTTGATTTTGGCTCAGGTCATGATCTTGGGTTTGTGGGATCAAGCCCCATGATGGGCTCTGTGCTGACAGCATGGAGCCTGCTTTCCATGGAGTCTGCTCTCTGTCTCTCTCCCTCTTTCCCAGCCCATCCCCTGCTCCTGTGTGCTCTCACTCTCTCTCTCAAAATAAATAAACTTTAAAAACTGTGTTTAAAATAGAGAATATATTTGCTTCATCAAAAGCATTTACGATTTGCTCTGGAGAGTACACAAATCTTAAATAATGATCTAAGGATTCAAGCATACATTTATTCATTTATTCACTCTTTAACTCAATAAATCTTACTTGTCACAATATGTTAGGTTAACATTAAGTTTTTTTTTCAACGTTTATTTATTTTTGGGACAGAGAGAGACAGAGCATGAACGGGGGAGGGGCAGAGAGAGAGGGAGACACAGAATCAGAAACAGGCTCCAGGCTCTGAGCCATCAGCCCAGAGCCTGACGCGGGGCTCGAACTCACGGACCGCGAGATCGTGACCTGGCTGAAGTCGGACGCTTAACCGACTGCGCCACCCAGGCGCCCCGGTTAACATTATACTAGCTGTTAAGATAGAATTCTTCTCAAGGAAGAACCAGAAATTTTACTACTGAGAACCAATTCTGAAGATATAACTAAAGGTGTGGACATGAATAAACAAAAGGGCTTGTTATATATACCTTTATAATGGTAACAATTTAGAAAACTAAACACCAAAAATAAAAAAATGGCCAAGCAAGTTAGATTCCTGCAATAGAATACAGGGAAACCCTAAAATGGTTTTTATTTATTTTTTATTTTTTCCAGTTCCTAATTTAAGTTCACTTTATTTTTTTTTTTAATTTATTTTTTAAATTTACATCCAAGTTAGTTAGCATACAGTGCAACAATGATTTCAGGAGTAGATTCTTTAATGCCCCTTACCCATTTAGCCCATCCACATTCCCACAATTCCTCCAGTAACCCTCTGTTTGTTCTCCATATTTAAGAGTCTTTTATGTTCTGTCCCCCACCCTGTTTTTATATTACTTTTGCTTTCCTTCCCTTATGTTCATCTGTTCTGTATCTTAAAGTCCTTATGTGAGTGAAGTCATATGATATTTGTCTTTCTCTGACTAACTTTGCTTAGCATAATACCCTCTAGTTTCATCCACGTGGTTGCAAATGACAAGATTTCATTCTTTTTGATTGCCAAGTAATACTCCATTATGTATATATACCACATCTTCTTTATCCATTCATCTGTCAATGGACATTTGGGCTCTTTCCATACTTTGGCTATTGTTGATAGTGCTGCTATAAACATGGGGGTGCATGTGCTCCTTCGAAACAGCATATCTGTATTCCCTTGGATAAATACCTAGTAGTGCAATTGCTGGGTCATAGGGTAGTTCTATTTTTAATTAAAATGGCTTTAACATGGCATTTTTCATTGGTAAGTGCTCATGGCAAAATTCTAAGAACAAGAATTGGGCACTCAATCACATACATGATGTTTTCATCTTGTAGGTACACACACTCTATTTACATTTTATTTACAAAAAGGAATGTAAGCATGTTTGAAAATAGTGGCTAAAGATTTTTATCTAAGTGGCATTCAGGTGGTAAGAAGCCTTCCAAAAGTTCCTTTTACCCTTCTTGCATGAGTAAATATGAGTCTTTATATATGTAAAGAGATTTGGAAGATATATTGGAGGTTCAAAGAGAGAAGGAGGATCAGAAACTCATTCCAAAACATCGGGGCTTTGACATTAGTAAGTTAAATGTGTTAAAAATGTCATACTTCTGTTTCAGAATAGTATATGGAGAGATTTTATCACAAGCCCATTTTTGTTAAGGATTCTCTTTTGTTTTTATTCCCTAGAATGCTGATATTTGATAATTTTTTTCCATGAAGAAGATGGGAGAAAAGGTGTGGGAAGTCTTTTGATGTCTAAAGTTTGGTGCTTATTATTATTTTTTTTATTTTAGGTTTTTATTTTAAGTGCTCATACAAGAAGCATTATCCCAATTGATTGGGCTAAGTCCCTGCATTTTCACCACTGTCACTATGAAAGAGGAAATGACATGCATTTCTCTCTATGTTGGACCATTTTTGTTCTTAGAATTTTTAAAGGCACTTTTCTAAAATTCACTGCACAATTTCAAAGGAAACATTTAAAAAAAAATCTACTGGTAGAATTCAAGATCTGGTAAGTGTCAGTTGCTAAAAATGTATGAAGAGAGTGGGTTATTATTTGTGATTTATCAAAGACAAGCAAATGCTAACAGTGCATGCTGCATCAGTAAGGATTAGGAATAGGAACAATAAATGAAATTGAAAGCAGATGTGAGATATCCAAAGGTTCAAACGAGGGCATGCTTTCTTGGAGGAGTGTACATGTTCCTTCCCCAGGTCATTTCTGAGAGGGTCAAACAGCCTGGGTATGACTAATTCAATCACATAATTCTGTCACTTTGATCCTTCTTCCTTCTCCCAAAATGGATCTCCCCAAGGAGTGTTACTAAGTATCAGAACTTGATAACTGAAAAATTTCCCCTCCATTACCCTCTAGTTTGTACACTAAATATGGAGCAGGACTTTCATGCATCAAATGCATTATTAAATGCTAAGTTCCTTATACAAGGTATCCTTTAAAATGCTCCTAAAAACCTTGTGGAGCAGGAATTATTATTTCTATTTTACAAAGAAGCAAACTGACCCCAAAAGACAGTAAGCTGCTCCAGTGTCATGTGGGTGGTGACAGAACTACCACCAGAACATAGGTCTGCACCTATTATTCTTTGCAACCACATTTTAGAGTAGATTCTCAAGTGCCTGAGGGGTAGACAACAATGAGAAAAAATATTAACCAGATCAGGAGACCCCAGACAGAAAGGGACTTACTAGTAGGCCTAAAAGTGCCATCAAATTGACTCCCAAACTTGTTGCTTCTGTTATTTCCTTTGAAATCCCCTTTCTAAACACTACCCCAGGACTATAAAATATTCTTTCGGGAGGTCTCTAGGCTTCGGGGGTTATTGTAAGGATGGGCCCCTGCTTCATCTTGCCTATCTAGACAGACTAGATAACCAGCTCCAGTCAAGCTAAGACTGTTCCTTTAAAGTAATTCACACAGAGGCACCTGAATGGCTCAGTCCATTAAGCATCTGAATCTTGGTTTTGGCTCAAGTCATGATCTCATGGTTCATGAGTTTGAGCCCTGCCTAGTGCTCCGTACTGACAGTGCGGAGCCTGCTTGAGATCCTCTGTCTCCCTCACTTTCTGCCTCTCCCCTACATGTACTCTCTCTCTTTAGAATAAATAAATAAACATTAAAAAAAAGTAATTCACATAAATATGTCCTTGGAAGGCTCTAAATTCCAAGAAGGGCTCTGGGTCACAAGAACTATTGGTAGGAATAAAAGCACATTATCATGAATCAGAGCTAAGCAGAATTCTGACTGCAAGAGAGAAGCCACTCAACTGTGTGAATACATGTGAATGGAAAGAGAGTGTGGATGTTTATAATCTCTCCATGCCCACACCCTCTCTTGTTCACATGGGATGGAAATAAGCAGGCAATGAAAAGTAATATCCAGTCACACTTAGATGATTAAAAGAAAAAAAAAAATAAAAAGCAGAACTGGTAAAGGAAGACTTTAGAAAGGAGTTGTAGAGCAAAGCATGGAAGTCAGTGTTAACTTCAGGATAGTGGACAGCCAGAAAAATCCCAAAAGTACTTGAGTGGTTAGGGAGGCAATGGGCTGTCCTGAAGCAATGCCCAGCTGGGAGGTAGGGTCTTGGAGCCTGGACTGGCCTCACACTGCTAACCTGCACTGGGCCAGGGATGGAGTTTGTATCTCACACCTTGCACAGGTGAGGTAAAATACTCCTTTCCTTTCATAATCCATGGCATTTCGTACAAGAGACTGTACTAAATGGTAGAATAACCAAGAGGAGGAATGTCACTCAGTATTTCTATCCCATTCCATTGTCCCTTTTGACAATCTTGATCCATATTTGAATTTTTAAAATCTCATTCACTAAGATACACTAGATTATTTACAGTTATCTGATGTGAAGTTGGAAAACAAATTGTCATCCAAATTCTCTCTGGTCTGTTTGCAATTTCTTCTGCTTGGTGTGAAAGTTTACTTTGAGAGAGCCTGTAAGGCTGTGAGGTTGCCTGGGAGTTTGTGAGAGACACGTGGAGAAGATGATTTGTTACAGGCTGAAAGGTAGAAATTGCTCCCTTTCAGCTTTGAGATTTGGGGCTTAATCACTTTCAGTGACTTCTGGGAAGAAGTGTCAGGCAGCCAAGCTCACTGCTGGAATTCTCCACAGGGCTGGAGGTGAAGTGTGAAAACAAAAGCTGTGTACCCGTTGGTTGGGACAGGCGTGAGCAGGTGAGAACCAGTAGAGCAGAACCAGGGCCCAGAAGAAGGCATCTGCCTGATCTAGTCCCAGACTCACTGTGACCTACTCCTGGCACTTCAGCCTCAGTCCGTAAGGGCAGAAATAAGCTGCTGAGAAAAGTTGCCCCCAACAGCACGGGATGCTGTTTTGGGAAGAAAAGCAATATACGGAAATTACATGGCTTTCTTGGAAGATAGAATTGCTATCTCACTGTGATAGTAAATGCCATATTGGAAAAGGCAGGAACTGGCAGTAGCTTTACAAATTTGTTTTTGTTTTTGATTTCGTTTTTGTAAGAGCATGGTTATACTCTAAACTCCAAAACTTGTCTATTTTCCTTTAAGAATTTATGATTAACCTCAATGCTTTTGTCAAACTGCTTCTTGGAACTACTTAAATGTTTACTACCTTTTAAAAGTAATGATTACTGCTGAAATAAAATACTATTTCCTTGTAATACAAGTAACTCTAATATTATAGATTCTTATTTTAAACAATTCACATTTACCATTTTCATATACTGCATATTATACAAAAGGCTGTATGGTCCCATTTTGTCTTCAGATAATACAGATAGAAGAGGGCAAAATTAACATAATTCTCATGTTTTGTTTTGTATTGGTTTAGAGAGAGAGAGAGAGAGAGAGAGAGAATGGGTGTGAGCAGGGGAGGGGCAGAGAGAGAGACAGAGAAAGGGAATCTTAAGCAGGCTCCACACCCAGCATAGAAGCCAAGTTGGGGCTCCATCTCATGACTGTGAAATCATGACCTGAGCTCAAATCAAGAATTAGATGTTCAACCAGTTGAGCCACTCAGGCACCCCTCATGGTTTTTTTCTTTCTTCTTCTTCTTCTTCTTCTTTTTTTTTAAATTCTCATGTTTACTTGATACAGGAGATAGAAAGATTATAAGTATGATAACAGATTAGGATGACAGCAGAAGATTGCATGAACTTGAATAATTTGGGAGAGACTGTGACCTAATAAGAGAGATGTACATATTACTTCTTTGAAAAAGAAAATTAGAGAAAATAAAAGTAGCATCTGTTTTCATTGAAAAAACAATTTACTAATATAATATTCCCTTCAAAATTTAGACTGTTGTTTTGGGTTGCCTGGGTGGCTCAGTCAGTTAGGCCTCCGACTTTGGCTCAGGTCATGACCTCACAGTTCATTAGTTTAAGCCCCACATCGAACTCTGTGCTGATAGCTCAGAGCCTGGAGCCTGCTTGCAGTTCTGCTTCCTTCACTGCTCACACTGTCTCTGTCTCTCACAAAAATAAACATAAAATTTTTTTTTTTTTAAATTTAGGTTGTTGTTTTAAAAATAGATCTGGCTAAAATGTATATTCTTTTGAATAAATCTGAGGCTGTGTATTAGACAGCAAACAACTTTTGGAATTAGATCTTGGTTTAAAATCTGGTTTTATCATGTGCTGTCTAATTTTAGGAAGGATATTTAACTTGTAGAGCATGTGAACCTTGATCTAGGGGTCATGAGTTCAAGCCCCACATTGGGTGGAGAGATTACTTTAAACAAAACAAAACAAACATTTGGTTTCCTGGTATGAACAGGAAAATAGTATAGGTTAATGGAGTGATGGATAACCACTTTTGATTGTTAAATGGAGCTGAATTGTTAAAATAGGGTTACGTATATTTATCTTTAAATATGTATAACTATTAAACTATCACACTATTCAATCAGAAGGAAAAAAACCCTCTATAATACACCTCACAAGTTCTCTTGAGAATAATTAATTTTGGAACCAAAGACCGATAGAAAGTAATTGCAGAATATTGGCATTTCTAATGATACTACTCACAGATAGATCATTGACATTTAACAATGGTGGGTAAAGGTTAATATGCATTAATTATAATTACTCGAGAAATTTTTAAAAAACACCAAGTTCTCTGCTTAGAGAATATATAAGCTAAAAGCCAACTTTAAATCACTGAGTAATTTACCAGCATTTTAGTCCAGTGGCAGTTCCTTGTCATCATGACTTGACCTTTTGAAGAGTAGAGAGATTCTAAACTGAAAATTGTCCAAAGTTAAAACCACACATTCTGTCCTGATAATTTAACTCCAAGACATATGGTTTATGTCCACACATTCATCCAAGGCAGAGTGTCAAAAACAAAGTAGCTGAGTACTGGTAACTTCAGTACCATACTTCTTGGTACTCACAGTGAAAATAAAAGTTGGCAATCTTTCTTCCTGGAGTAGAGGTAGAATGGTGGGGTAGAAAGAGCATGGAGCAGTCAAGCAGCAACAGCAGAATTCTGGCTCTGCCACTCACTTGCTATGTGAACTTGGGCAAATTCCTAAACTCTATCAATGTAATTGTCTTATCCATATTACAGTTATAGGTTGTTAAACAGATGCAGAAAAATAATGACAAGACAAAAGAGCAACAGTATGTTCAAATGATCGAAGGCTTACAATGTGCTAGGTACTGAGCCAAATGTTTTACATACATTTAATCTGCAGAGAGGTTCTCTGGAGGCACAGTCAGCCTAGCTCATGGACATATGAATGGAAGCTTAAAGAGACTAAGAAGGATCTAAACCTATCTGACTATACAACTTGGTTATGCCAGAAAAGACTCAGCACCTGTTCATATAGCCTCTGTAATAGTAGCTATGATGATAATGATCATATTTCCATTACATGGTTTCTGAAAAAAACTTTATAAAAATAATGTTTATGTGTGATATTTGGCAATAAAAGAGAGTTACATAAAAGATAAAAGAAATATCTTGTAATATTATCACCTAGAAATAAGTAGAGTTAAGATTTTGCTATGTTTCCTTCAAGATTAAAAAAATGTTTTAAGATAGTTTTTAATTTTACACAATTAAAACATAACTCAATGTTCATAAACATTTCACTGTTTAAATATACCATGCTATAGTTAATAGTTTTCATACTGTAGGACTTTATTTCCTTTTTTTGCTCTTGTAAGTTTATTAATTCATTCAACAAATATTTACTGAACACCTTCCATGTACCATGCATTATTCTAGGCATTGGGATATAGAATGAATAAAACAAACCCAAAAAAAATCTATCTCTGCCTTCATGGAGCTTACTATCAAATGGACAGAAGTAGACAATGAATAAAATAAGTTAAATGATATATTAAAAGGTAATAAATGTAAAAGGTCCTGGAGAAAAGTATAGCAGGTAAAAGAGACGGGGAATGTGGTGAAAAGGAGCTACAATTTTGAATCATGGGTCAAATAAGGTATCAATGAGAAGGTAACATCTGAGCAAAGACTTGAAGGGGGTAAGAAGCAAACCGTGTGGGTGTCAGGGAGGAGCACCCCAGGAACGGCAAAAGCAAGGCCCTGTGGTTGCAGCTGTGTCTGGAGGACTCAGAACAGCAGGGAGGCAGTGTGTGAAGTGGAATAAACAAAGAGGAAAGGAGGAGGGATGAGGGCAGAGAGATAACAGGTTATCACAACAGACACAGGGCCTTGTGGGCCAAGGCGAAGACTGGTTTCTACTCTGAGATGAGATACTGTTGAAAGTCTTGAACAGGGAATGGCATAACCTGATTAGCTTTTAAAAATGATACCTTGGGGGGCGCCTGGGTGGCTCAGTCGATTAGGCATCTGACTTCAGTTCTGGTCATGATGGTGTGGTTCCAGGAGTTCGAACCCTGCATCTGGCTTTCTGCTGTCAGAATGGAGCCCACTTTGGATCTTCTGTCACCGTCTCTCTACCCCTCCCCCACTCATGCATGCATGCTCTCTCTCTCAAAAATAAATAAACATTAAAAAATGTTTTCCTTGGGATGCTATGTGACTTTTCTGCAGGGGACCAGGTTGGAAGCAGAGAGGCCAGTTGGGAGGCTATCCTGATAGTCCAGGAGAGAGACAGTGTGGCTTGGATTAGGGGGGCAGAGGTCCTGAGAAGCAGTAGGCTTTTGATATATTTTGAAGGAAGAGGCAATAGGATTAGTTGACAGATGATGTGCAGTGTGAGACTAGTGAGGAGTCAAAGATCACAAAGTTTTGGGCTAGATCTACCATTGAAGGTTAGAGGTGCCACCAACCGAAATGGAGAAGGCTGGAGTAGAGTAGGGTTGAGGATGTGTTCCTGTGTGATCAGGAAGCAGGAGGTCAGGTTGTACATGTTAAGTCTAAGATGGCTATTAGACACCCAGATGGAGATGTCAAGTGGGCAGTTGGATATTAGAGTCCAGAGTTCAAGGAAGAAGTTGAATTTGGAGATATAAATTTGGGAGTCAGCAGTATATAGAGAATTTATAGACATAAGAGTGGCTGAGATCACCAAGGAAGTGGATATATCTTTAATGAATATTCTTACTCATAAACACTTATCCTTATCCATAGTCATTTCATCAGGACAGATTTCTAGGAGCAAAATTATTGGGTCAAAAGGTAGGCATATTGCCAAGGCTCTTAATATATGTTGCCAAACTGCTTTTCAAGGTGGCAACAATTTATATACCAGCCAACACTAAATATTGCACTTTATAATTTATTTAAAAGAATTTTTTTGATGTTTATTTATTTTTTGAGAGAGAGACAGAGCCTGAGTGAGAAGGGGCAGCAAGAGAGGGAGACACAAAATTGAAGCAGGCTTCAGGCTCTGAGCTGTCAGCACAGGGCCCAATGCAGGGCTCAAACTCATGAGCTGTGAGACCATGACCTTAGCTGAAGTAGGACGCTTAATCGACTGAGCCACCCAGGTGACCCTAGATATTACACTTTAAATAATCTATTTTAATTTGACACATAAAAATGGAGTCTTATTATTGATTGGATTTTTCTGATGACTAGCGAAGTAAAAAGGTTTTATAATGTATTTGTTGATCATTTTAATTTTTTCTGTGCATTGGCTGTTAATGTCCTGCCTACGTATTTGTTGATCATTTAAATTTTTTCTGTGCATTGGCTGTTAATGTCCTGCCTAGAGTAAGTTTTCTGTTGGGGTACTTTTAAGAAGATTTGTAATTTGCATAATTTATAGCTTTATTATTTTAATCATTTATAATCCTTTGTTTTTTTATGTATAGGCTAAGGAAGTACAATCTAAAAACAGGAATCAGATTGATGCCATAGTGGTCTTTCAGTAGCTCATGAGTTGTGATATTCTAGGTCATTTTATATGCTGGGGCAGAAAACAGCAGCTGTGATACTGTAATTTATAATAAGAAATACATATGTGGTTGTCATTTGTTTCTAGAACAGAGCTCCTAAAACCCTTGGAATTTCCTCAGTGATGAGAAGGATAAAGATATCTTTTGCTTTGTAAATGGGTGACTGCTGGACATCAGGATAAGGGCTGGTCACCAGAGAAACCAACAAAGTGATCAGAGGGTTGGAACTTTCAAGTCCCACTCTCCAACCTCCAGGGAGGGGAGAGGGGCTAGCTATTAAGTTCAATCACTGATGGTCTATGATTTAATCAATTATGCCTACATCATGAAGCCTTCATAAAAACCCAAAAGAAAAGGGTGTGGAGAGCTTCTAGGTCAGCAAACACAGAGATTTGGGGAGAGTGATGTGCTCAGAGAGGGCATGAAGGCTCTCCACCGTTACGCATACCCTGTCCTTGCATCTCTTCCATCTGGCTATTCGTGAGTTACACCCTTTTATAATAAGCCAGTCGTCTAGTGACTAAAATGTTTCTCTGAGTTCTGTGACCTTCTCTAGCAAATTAATCAAACTGGAGGTGGAGGACGTTGAAACCTCCAATCTGAACCTGTGGGTCAGAAGCACAGGTGACAGCCTGGGTTTGGCAGCAGCATCTGAAGTGGAGGGTTCAGAGAATAGTCTTATGGGGTTGAACCCTTCCCCTGTGGCATCTGATGCTATCTCTGGGTAGACAGTGTCAGAATTGAGTTGAACTATAGGACATTCAGCTGGTGTCGGAGCACTGCTTGTTGCTGTGGGAAACTCCTGTCCCAGCCCCCACATGTTGGAACTGGATCCAGAGCTTCTAGTACTTTTAAATTATTAAAGTATTGAATACAAATGGGGAAGCATACCTAATACAATACATTATTTTAATGTTTATTTATTTTTGAGAGAGAGAGACAGAGCGTGAGTGGGGGAAGAGCAGAGAGTGAGGGAGACAAAATCCAAAGCAGGCTCCAGGCTCTGAGCCCAACGCAGGGCTCGAACTCATGAACCATGAGATCATGACCTGAGCCGAAGTCTGACGCTTAACTGACTGAGCCACCCAGGCGCCCCTAATACACTCCATTTTTTTTTTTTAATTTTTTTTTCCAACGTTTTTATTTATTTTTGGGACAGAGAGAGACAGAGCATGAACAGGGGAGGGGCAGAGAGAGAGGGAGACACAGAATCGGAAACAGGCTCCAGGCTCTGAGCCATCAGCCCAGAGCCCGACGCGGGGCTCGAACTCACGGACCGCGAGATCGTGACCTGGCTGAAGTCGGACGCTCAACCGACTGCGCCACCCAGGCGCCCCTAATACACTCCATTTTTAAGAACACGTAACAAAAAAACAACACAAAAGAAATTTTTAAAAATTAAAACATTATGCTCGCTGAAGTAGAATTATCTAAAAACTAGAAATATTGTTGATATTGCTAGAGGGTGAGGAGCAAACATTATAGGTAGACTATTTTTTACTCTAATAATATATGGCAGCAAAGAAAATAATAATAATAGCAAACATTTACACAGCACTTACTATATGCCTCATGCTGTTCTAACACTTTATCTGAAAGGCAGGTACCAGTTAGGAATTCCTTTCTATAGAGGAGGACCTTACTCCACAGATAGGTTAAGTAACTCTGCCCAGATGCCACAGTAGAAACCAGAGTTCAACAAAGAGTCTGAATCAACAGCCCAAACTCTGTTTCAGTTTCCTTACACGTATTATTTTGCTTACTCTTGATAGCAACCTTCCAAGGTAGATTTATCTCCCCATTCTGGAGATGGGAGAAACTAGACATAGGACTTGCTCAGGAAGTGACAGAAGCTGGATTTGACCCACATCACTTTGAAACCAAAGTTGGTTCCTTCCCCTAATACTGCACCACCTCTTGGAAAATAGTTAAGAGGAAAAATGTGTGAAAACAAGTGTGTTAAGTTTCAGGAGTAAAGGAATTCACAAGCAAAGGAGACTGATACAAGCTGGGATAGTCAGGGAAAAGAGGTGAACTAGTGAGGGAAAAGAGAAGACCTGAAAGGGAGACTAGAATAAGGGCAATGTCAGCAAAAGGAGCAAAGCTTGGGAAGGAGAGCAGAGATGGCATGTTTGGGGAACATTAGGGAGACCAGGCTAGAAGACAGAGTTTGTATTGGCATGTGGGCTTGTACTGATCTTTCTTATTTTTCTGGTAATTTTCTTCTGAACTTCATTTTGACAGATATTAATTACATGGCCTCCTGTCTCTTGCCCTGAATATCCTTCCTATGAGTGAGTTTCTATCAAACTGAAGCTTCTAAAAAGCAGAGAATTTATCTTGTTGATTTTTAATCTCTGGTCTATATGGACTTCACATATATTTGTTGAAATTAGTTAAATTGCTGGTTTTGGTCTATTCTAAACTTTAGATTTGGCTGTTCACATCCATAGATTCAGAGCCTTCCTTTCAACTGTGTCCCTTTCACCACCACTGAAGCATGCTCATCTCCCCTCCCTAAAATAAAAACAGCGTGATATAAAACCAAAACCAAGCAACACACAAACTAAAAACTCTTTCCTTAACTACTGCTTTGTTTTCTCACTTTTTTTCCCTTTCCTTCACAGTCAAATGTCTTCAGTTTTCGACACCTGCCCCCCCAGCTCCATTTTCTCACCTCCCACTAACTCCTCTACCTACTCCAATCTGGTGTCTCCCTCTCTGTCAATCCACCAAACCAGCAACGGACGATACCATTTGTAAACTACCTTCCAATTGTTAAAACAAACAAGCTTTTTCCAGTCCTCATCTTACTTGACTTCTCACAGAAGCATCTTAGGACAGTTGACTCCTCTCCAGCACCTATGACACCCAATTCCCCTTTAGCCCACATTTGGCCACTTTCTTTCCCCTTCCTTGGCTCATCTTCCTCTACCAGCCTTAAGATGTTGTTTTTACTTAAGACTCTTGCTCTTCAGGCAATTACTACTCAATTACAATCTATTCACCAGTGACAGTACACTTACTAAATTAATGACTGGACAAACAACCTAGTGCCTTCCAGGGGCTGAACCCTAACAAAATCCATTTCTTTCTCCTTGTGCTGACTGCTACACTTAACCTTTTTCCTATGCTATTTTTGCATCTTCCTCTAAATCTTGCTACGTTCTGCACTTGGTCCCATGACCAGTTTCTCCCTGAACCTTAGTTAACCCAAGATCCACCCCTTGGTCTGTTAACTCAATCCCTAGTTCTGAAAGTTATTTAGTTTGGACAACTTTTGATCCAATAATTCCTGGCAGACTTCATGGAGGGAGAAAAAAAAACACTGTCACTATACTTGACAGTTGTTTGACATACCATAAACCAAATAAATAATGTGAGGTAAAGCTAGTGGATTATCTGGGGAGAGTTTTCCAGAGTTCAAGTAAGCTTAGTATGTACTTTTCCCTTATGGAAAATATTTCATTGGTTTCCTGTAAGTATCACATTGCTGTTTTGTTTATTTCAGTTGAATTCTCCCACTTCTGATTTATTTGAACTGGCTGACTTACTATAATTTTTAATCATCAAGCATATGCAGTTTTTAAGCATTTATGTTCTTTTTTTTAGATTATCAACAGAATATACATTATAGTAGGAAAATTTGTAGAGAAAGAGAAGAAAAAATTAAAAATCATTCTTAATTCCACCTTCCAGACATAACCAAACATATACGAATTTTCCATGGTAACATGATAATTATGCAAAAATATCCCTCACATGCTTGCGGCAAAAGAAATAGTTAAAATTTTTTTTCTACAACATAAATCAACAGAATCTTTAGGAGCTCTCTGATTTTATGATTCTTTTTTTTCTCTTTTTCTTAAAACGTTTTTTCCCCTTGAGTTCAGGGGATTTATTTTTTCTCCATAAAAATACTGGTTTTAATTTAAACCAATCATTATAAATGATCTGAGTTTATAAAAATAGGGTTTTTTTCTCCTCATTTTTTTAAGGGAGGGGGTTGGAAATTTTACTATTCAACTGGCAAATTACATTATTATGAGTAAAATTATAATTATGTAAGAAAAAACAATTCTCTAAAGTATGACTCATTTTAAAATTGAAAGAGCCAAGGATAGAAGGAATTCAAGATCTGAGAACCGTTTTTAAATAATTAAGGCAAAGTTCTACTTGTAGTCAAAAGGAGAGTTTCACTCTCTGGTTTTCTCTAAGGTTTTCATGTTTTTGCTTCATCTCTGGGGCCAGAATATAAACTCTCTGGGGTCAGGAGTTATGTTGGGTCTTTTCTGGATCCTCGGAGTGACCTACTGGGTGTTCTGTAAATGTTCAATAAATATGGGCCTTTTAACTCCTCAAGATATGGATGAGAATAAATAACAATTTCATTTGTGTGCTCTAGAAATGACTTACAAAGACCCTCACAGTTTTTCTAATTTGGGCCTCATGTCAATTCTGTGAAGTAGAATCACTAGGTCATTACTAGTGAGGCTTTGAGGGGGTAAATTACCCGAGATGTCTTGCAAATTTCTTCAAATTAAAAGAAAATTTTAAAGCAGGCTACAATATGATTTCAGCTACCACACTGTCAAAATACCATAGAAATACATTGCATGGAAAAGACCCAAAATGTTAACAGTGGTTGTTTCTGGGTTGCAGAATAATAGATGACTTTTATTTCTTCTTATAGTTGTTTGCATCCCTAATCCCCAACACTCACCCACGCATGGGCGCACATGCACACACACACAGACACACACACAACTTCTCCATAAATATTACTTGTTTGAAAAAGGAAGCATAAGATTTCTACATAAAAAGAATTAAAAACAGAAGTAAATAGACTCCATTTCTCTTCCTCTTGCTAGAAACTTTAAAAGCTGCCCATCCTTCAGGCAGCTCCGCTTGCCAATGATAAGAAGTAAAATGACAGAAAATAACATAGCATGCATCCGCCAAGACAGACTTGTGGTTGACATTTCTTTTGAAAAAATGTCTTCATTAAGATAAGTGGCTGTTGGTGTTGTCTCCCCGTTTAGTCATGTTGACAAGTAATGAGTAGCTTTCAGAAGTGGATTTTAGCTTTCCCATGGAACCCATCACTTTGGGTATACCTTAGACATGACTGAGCATGTGATGTAAGAGATTTCATCACTGGGCACAAGTCATTCTTCTGAAAACATTTTTGCATGATGTTGTTCAGCCCAATGAAGTGCTGAACAAATGTAAGCTATTATTCATTATTATTGTTTACCACACATTTTGACTAGATTTGTTTCTTTATTTAAAAAATTTTGTTTTAATGTTTATTTATTCTTGAGAGAGACAGAGACAGAGCCTGAGTAGGGCTCTGAGGCAGAGCAAGAGAGGGACACAGAATCTGAAGCAGGCTCCAGGCTCAGAGCTTTCAGCACAGTGCCTGATGCAGGACTCAAACTCATGAACTGTGAGATCATGACCTGAGCTGAAGTCAGACGCTTAACCGACTGAGCCACCCAGGTTCCCCTGGTTAGATTAGTTTCTAAGTGTTATGGGACATGGACTATGGATTACACTAATGACTATTTACTTACCCCCCATGTGATATGAGGGCTTTATTCACATTATTTCTAATCCTTAATTAATCTTGCAAGTCAGTTAACTCCATACCCATTTTAGAGATAAAGACACTGTGGCTTAGAGAGGTTAAGAAACTTGCCAGGATTCAAACCCTGGTCTTTGTGACTTCAAAGCCAGCCTTTGACCCACCACACCACACTGTTGTGCTTAATGTCATATTTATCACGGAGTCCTTTTCACTTTTGCCCTAGCATGGGGTTTCTTTGAATGTATTAGAAATTGAGCAGGGTTTTTTAATAACACAGGCATGAACAACAGACGAAAGTGGCTGTCCTACCCAACGTTCTTGGTATCTACTAAGACTGTGGTCAGCGAGAGAAAAGGGGAGAGAAATCAATGAAGGCAGTGAAAAAAAATTAGAAGAAAAGAGAAGAGAGAAAAATCAACACCAAGAGCCTATAAAATAGCTTCTGAAGGGCTTTTGTAGGGGGTGATAGGTTTGGCAATGCTTCTTCAGACTGTTAAGCTGTGTTCAATTTTCTGCTCATCATTTCACAGGAACTGCAGCAACCACCTTCCTGAGAGTTTAAAAATGTCACTGGAAAATAGGAATTTCTCTCTTGTCAGAAATCCAATATAATAAAAGAGTCAAGATGAGAAAGTAGCATGCGTATGTGGTTGCATGAAGACTAATAATACTTCTGGTCAGTATAGGAGGCAATGCCTTCAAAATAATAATAATAGTCTTTTTTTTTTTCCTTCCCCTCCCCCATGGGTTTCTGTTAAGTTTCTCAGGATCCACATAAGAGTGAAAACATATGGTATCTGTCTTTCTCTGTATGGCTGATGGGTATTGAGGAGGGCACCTTTTGGGATGAGCACTGGGTGTTGTATGGAAACCAATTTGACAATAAATTTCATATATTGAAAAATAAATAAATAAATAAATAAT
Organism: Puma concolor; assembly: GCF_028749965.1. Lineage (NCBI taxonomy): Eukaryota > Metazoa > Chordata > Mammalia > Carnivora > Felidae > Puma > Puma concolor. The sequence goes on along the minus strand of NC_141674.1, from coordinate 65,042,927 downwards.
AGTTAAAAAAAAAAAGAAAATAAATTGCAACCAAACATAATGGGAGCCAGACGACAAGGGAATTATATCTTCACAGGGCTTTGGGGGGGGGGGGGGAAGGAGACTGCAAACAAAGTATTTTATTAAAATAAAACACTTGATGCAAAAAAAAAAATAATGATAGTCATGTCTGAGTAGTACTTTCTCTGTTTTGGGCACTGTGTTGAATGTTTTAGTTACATTTTCTCATCAATTTCCATAACCTACCTCGGAGGTAGGTATTAGGAGATTTAGTTTTCAAATGTCATAGCTAGGCCCTGAGAGTTTCAGTAACTTGTGCAAGGGCAATACCTAATTAATTGACTAGAACCATGATCAGTTTTTAAACCACCCAGTTTTTAAACACTGGCCCCGTTCATCTCTTTCAATAAACAGTGCTACTTGCAATTGTCTGGCCATGTTCTTTTTTTTTTTTTTTTTTCCCTAGCTTTTTCTCTTTATGTCCCCACATCCAGGATATGATTAGGGTGTTGGTTTAAGTCTATGTTTCACTCAGTAAGTATTTATTGAGTACCAATTGTGTGCCAGGCAGTGTTTTGGGAGTTTGTAATATAGTGATGAAGAAATCAGTACAGATAGTTTCCCTCACGGAGCCTTTGCTTCAGGAAGATGCATATAATTTCTGAAATTAACATTATTTGAAGAATGTTTGAATTCCCAATTTGAAAAATAAACAAAATCAGAAATGAAAGAAAAAAACAACCAACACCAAAGAAATATAAAAGTTTATAAGAAAGTGTTATGAAAAATTATATGGCAACAAATTGGACAATCTAGAAAAAATGGATAAATTCCTAGAAACCCATAACCTTCCAAAGCTGAATCAAAAAGGAACAGAAAATTTGGACAGACTGATTACCAGCAATGAAATTGAATCAGTAATCAAAAAAACAAAACAAAAAAAAAAACAAAAAAAAAAAAACAAAAAAAACCCCAAAACCTCCCAACAAACAAAAATCTAGGACCAGACAGCTTCACAGGTGAATTCTAGCAAACATTTAAAGAAGAGTTAGTACCTATTCTTCTCAAAGTATTCCAAAAATAGAAGAGGCTAAAAACTGAGAGCTTTTCCTCTCAGGAAAATATCAGGAAAGACAAGGATGTCTACTCTCACAAGTTTTTCACAGTGAAGGAAACCATCAGCAAAACAAAAAGGCAACTTAGAAGATATTTACAAATAATACATCCAATAAGGGGTTAATATCCAAAATATACAAAGAAATTATAAAACTCAATAACCAAAAATAACCAAATAATCCAATTAAAAAATGGGCAATGACATGAACAGACATTTTCCCAAACAATGTGTATACCTGTCCAACAGACTCACGAAAAGATACTCAACATCACTAATCATCAGAGAAATGCAAATCAAAACAACAATGAGATATCACACCTGTAAGAACGGCTAGAATCAAAAACACAAGAAATCACAAGTGTTGGTGATGATATGGAGAAAAGGCAACCATTGGTGCTTTTTGGTTAGTGCACTGTTGGTGGGAATGCAAAGTGGTGTAGCCACTGTAGAAAACAATATGGAGGTTCCTCAAAAAACTAAAAAATAGAATTACCATATGATCCAGTAATACCGCTACTGGTTATTTACCCATAGAACACAAAAATACTAATTTGAAGATATATGCACTCCTATGTTTACCGCAGCACTATTTACAATAACCAAGATATAGAAGCAACAACCCAAGTGTCCACCAATAGATGAATGGATAAAGAAAATGTGGTGCGTGTGCACATGCACACACACACAAACACAGGATATTATTCAGCCATAAAAAAGAATGAAATTTTGCCATTTGCAACAACATCAATGGATCTGGCAGGTATATGCTAAGTGAAATAAGTCAGTCAGAGCAAGACAAATGCCATGTAATTTCACTCACATATGCAATTAAAAAAAACACAAATGGACAAAGAAAAAAGAGACAACAAAAAGCCAGACTCTTAACTATGGAGAACAAACTGGTGGCTGCCAGAGGGGAGGTGGGTGTGGGGATGGGTAAAATAGATGAAGGGGATTAAAAGGACATTTATCATGATGAACACTGAGTAAAGTATAGAATTGTTGAATAGCTACATTGTATACTTACAGCTAATATAACGCTGTATGTTAATTATACTTGGAAAAAAGAAAGCTTGAGTATCAGCCCTAAGCTGAAGAGAATGCTGTCTGAAGATCATTTGAGCCAAGTGAAGCTTCCCATGTTTCTTCTCTTCAAATTTTATTTTATTTTATTTTAATTTAATTTTATTTTATTTAAAAATTTTTTCTTCATGTTTATTTTTGACAGAGAGAGAGAAAGACAGAGCGTGAGCAGGGGAGGGGCAGAAAGAGAGGGAGACACAGAATCAGAAGCAAGCTCCAGGCTCCGAGCTGTCAGCACAGAGCCTGACGGGGGGGCTGGAACCCACAGACTGTGAGATCATGACCTGAGCCGAAGTCAGACGTTCAATGGAGGTGCCACTCAGGCGCCCCTCCTCAAATTTTAAAGTAGAACTATCATTTCACAGAATATACAGAAGAGCAGTGCCATTATGGAATTGCCTACCCACACAATTTTAGGAAATTAATGAATTGATACTGTCAATACCAAGTTTCAGTGGTTTAGGAATTCGGATTGAATTGATGAGATGAACGGGCAACCACAAGTAAGCTGTAGTCAGCCAATATTGCTAACAGAGCCAAGAGCACTTCATGTGAGGCTTTAAGATCTTCTGAGTCAGGATTTTCCTGGAGTTACTGCTGAATTCATTTGTAAGAACCAAGTCATCTTTTTGGACTTGGGTCAGAATTAGTTTGTCATGAACATATGAACTCTGAAGCCTTGGTAGAAAAGCTAAAAATAAGCATTATCAAGTATATGTCAAGTGACGGTGGTGTCTGTATTCAGATTTTTAAGCACAAGTTTCAGGATAAAGAAGAAATAACATCTCACATTACACAGCAATCTCGATGTTTTTAGATAAAATTCTCAGGTAAAAAAACAAGATTCTTTACAAAAAAAAATCCATTGTTTCTCTTCTTCTTTCTTGCTCCTGAATTTGACAGCTATTGTAGAAACAGTTTGAAGTGCACTTTGTGGTATTTTCTGAGAAATCTCTCATGGCTGCTGACACCTTCAAACAACCTGTGAATTGGCAATGGTTAGAGGCCAGACCACAGGGGAAGGCATGAATTTTTGAAAACCTGAGTTTAAAACACTCCTGAAAAGTACTTTTCCAACCCAAATAAATGAAGTTTAAACAAGTCTTATTCACACTCAACTTACTAGAATGAATTTATTCAGTTCAACTCATTAATCTATGCATTAATTAAACTAATATTTTCAAGTCCTCTCTATGTATCTGGCACTGTTCTGACTGCACAGTCCCCAATAACTTGGTTATTGAAAATAACCTATATCATGCTACAATTTACACACATCCAGACTTCTTTTCTCCAGACATCCTTTTATTTTTATTTCTTTTTAAATGTTTATTTATTTATTTTGAGAGAGAGAGGGAAAGAGAGAGTGTGTGTGTGTGAGTGGGGAGGGGTAGGGAGGGGCAGAAAGAGAGAGAGCAAGAGAGAGAGAGAGAGAGAGAGAGAATATCCCAAGCAGGCTCCAGGCTCAGCACAGAGCCCAAGGTGGAGCTCCATCTCACAAACCATGAGATCATGACCTGAGACAAAATCATGAGTTGGAGGCTTAACCGAGTGAGCCAACCAGACACCTCCAGACATCTTTTTATTTATTTACTTTTTAAAGTTTATTTTGAGAGAGAGAGAGAAAGAGAGAGAGAATGAGTGCGTGCATGCATGCAAGCAAGCCAGGGAGGGGCAGAGAGAGGGAAAGAGAGAATCCCAAGCAGGTTCCAGGCTGTCAGTGCAGAGCCCCACGTGGAGCTTGATCTCATGAACCATGAGGCGCTCCGGCGCCCCAACAAATGTATTCTTAAGCTTATTTTATACTGTGCTTAATTAAATTCCTAAATTTGGGAGGTGGGACTCAGCAAGAAATTAGGATGGTTATGATCCAATTCCTTTTTATTTCCCCACTCCTTTCCTGGCTGTTCAGCCGCCTGATTCAGTCTTTTCTGTCCACCTATTCCAATTTCTAGCCCTGAACTTGGAAATGGTCAGGACTCTTCTTTCAGTAATCTCAAATGTCTGATTACTTTTTGTTGTTGTTGTTTTCAATTTTTTAAATGTTATTTATTTTTGAGAGAGAGAGAGACAGAGACAGAGACAAAGCATGAGTGGGGGAGGGGCAGAGAGAGAGGGAGACACAGAATCTGAAGTAGGCTCTAGGCTCTGAGCTGTCAGCACAGACACAGGGCTTGAAGTCACAAACCGCAAGATCATGACCTAAGCCAAAGTTGGACACTCAACTGACTGAGCCACCCAGGCGCCCCCTGGTTATGTTTTGAACGCATGAAGTAATCTCCATGGATCGCCCCAGAGAGCTTTAAGTTCATCCAGTCCCACAGATTTACCATGGAGAAGGCAGAGGAAACTTACTCCATCTTGTGGCCCTTTGTACATTGAGGCCACTTGTTTATCTCCTCTCCTCCCCTCTACATGGGCTCCTTCAGAACAAGGGCCTGTCTGTATATCTGTCTCCAACCCACCTGCTAGGTCTGGGTAAATGAGATGCAGCACCATGCTTGGGGTGTGCCTGGGTAAGAGCCATCCAGAAGCTGGCGAGGTGACTGGCAGAATGATAGATGAGGGAGCCAGTCACAGAGAAGAAAACATGCAGTAGCATGAACGGAGTCTGAAGGGTGAAGCAGGGAAGACAGAAGAGCAGTGTCCTAGTGAGACACAGAGTGGGTGAAGTGAGTCAGGCTGTGTGGGTTAGGATTTATCTGCAAAAGGACAGCAAACTCCTGTCCTTACCTGAAATGAGATAATTTAGCTAAAACACCTGGCACATATACAGCACTTTAATACCTACCTCACAGGGTGGAGTGATTAAAAGAGGTAAATATTTGTAAAGCAGCGGGCATAGCACTTAATATGCTATGTTAGTCCTTCTCTCTTTCTCCTAGAATTCAATTCCTCAGTCAAGAACATCTTGTAGTTCACATTAATATGACATTATCAATAACTTCTCTATTTTGAGAGGGGTTTGACTCCTTGCTTAGATACAAGTCTCGCTCAATCCCTTGACCGAGTGGATTCTGTGAGACAGAACCTATTTCAAACCTCAGGTCCCTTATTTACTGGTTCCAGCATTTACAGCGTGTTCCCGAACCTCTCTAAGCCTGTTTCCTTCATCAAACTTTAAGGGCTGTTGTGAGAATTAGATATGGAGTGAATGGAGATCCTGGAAAGTTAAAAACGGTTACTGAAAAGTAGCCATTAATATTAAGCAAAGACATTTTCTATTTTAACTATTTTGAACAGAATGACTAGGAAATGTATTTCCCCATATCCTTTTTTTTTTTTTTTTCTTAATTTGGTGCAAGGACACTCAGACTCTCCTCAGTCCCTATATTTTGTTAAACAGAGAAAACTGAATTATTTTTTATTTATTTATGTACTTTTTACCTTGTAGTGGTTACTGTAGTTGGCTACCTCAATATTTTTTTTTTTTAATTTTTTTAACCTTTATTTATTTTTGAGACAGAGAGAAACAGAGCATGAACAGGGGAGGGGCAGAGAGAGAGGGAGACACAGAATTGGAAGCAGGCTCCAGGGTCTGAGCCATCAGCCTAGAGCCCGATGCGGGGCTTGAACTCACGGACCACGAGATCGTGACCTGAACTGAAGTCGGACGCTTAACCGACTGAGCCACCCAGGTGCCCCTCAATATTTGTTCTTATTCCTTTTTCCTTTGCTTTCCTCTATATCAGAGGCTGGAAATTTAAATAATTAATTTCTCAGCTTCCCTTGAAGGCAACGGAAAACATGTGATCCTGTTCTGAGCCATGACACTTAAATACAAGTCAGCGAGAGAGGGAGAGGGGTTTATGGGAAAGCTTTTCTTTCCTAATGAAGTATACCAGAGGAAGCTGTCCAGCCCTTGCACTAAACCCTTTGTCCTATTTGGAATGTAGATTTGGTGACTAGGGCAGCAGCAGCCATTTTGTTGCAATGAGGAAATACATTAAAGAGGGTGGAACCGAAACACAGGAGTGTGGTTCCTTGATGACACCATTAAGTCACTGTACTACCCCTGGATCATCTATCTCTACTTATTTTTATTCATGTCAAATAAAGCTGTTTGTTTAGGCAACAGCTATTTAGCCATTTCATTTCTTGTAATCACACACATCCCTAACACATATAAACTTTTTGATGATAACCGGTTACTGTGCAGTGCTTTAATGGTCCTATGTCTTTATAAGATCTTATAGGGGTGCCTGGGTGGCTCAGTCGGTTAAGCGGCCGACTTCGGCTCAGGTCATGATCTCCCAGTCCGTGAGTTCGAGCCCCGCGTCGGGCTCTGTGCTGACAGCTCAGAGCCTGGAGCCTGTTTCAGATTCTGTGTCTCCCTCTCTCTGACCCTCCCCCATTCATGCTCTGTCTCTCTGTGTCTCAAAAATAAACGTTAAAAAAAAAATTAAAAAAAAAAGATCTTATAAATGGCAGACATCTTATAGGGTTGTCTGCCATGAAGATAAATGATCCCAAATATATTTGTAATTTTTTTACTTAATTCATTAAGTTATTCCACTCTGAATTATTTTGAAACAATTATTTGTGGAAAGACTAACTGATGATTCAATTGACCCTGCTGTCTCTTTGCTTGGATTTTAAGATCACTTCAGTGTTTTAGTTAACCACAGTCCTTAATATGTACCTTTCCCTTTGCTATCCTGTTTCCTTTCAACTCTGCCATGAATGCTACCCAAATGGGAAATCAAAATAGTTACATCGGTGCAATTTATGTTACATCTCATTCCCAGTGATTTATGCATGCTAATTTTCTTCAAGCACTTTTTCAGTTACTCCCATGTTTGCAGTCAGCTCCAGATGGTTGTGGATCAATGAGCAGTAAAACCTTGTGTCACACGCGGTCACCATCCCAGCCCTAGGCCTTTGTCAAATCCCTTCCAGATGCTTCCTCCATTCAGTGTTTTGCACACAACTACCAGCTTATACTTCTTATTAGGTTAGGTTATTCCCTGACTCGGAGCCTTTAAAGCTCACCCTGCTCATCAAATAGCCTTTCCCCCTTAGCCTAGCACTGCAGTGCCTTCTCCAGTTTGATCTGAGCATATGTCCCCCACACCCTTCTAATACTCACAACTCCATTATATATACCCTACATGCCTTATGTCTACTTACAACCACTTATAATGTACTTCTTTCCCATTTCTGGGTTCCAACTCTTACCTGCCCCTCAAGGGTCTATGTTTCCAGTAAAGTTTTTCCTAATCTTTCCAGGAGGAAGTCACTCCCCTGTCCCTGACTCCTCCTGGCTTATTATACCTCTGTGGGTGGCACTCCTTCCTGTGCTGTTCTCAAGTTATTTATGTTTACATCACTGCCTGCATACAAACTCCACAAAGGCACATTTATCTCTACATCGCCTTTGGATTCCCTACAGTGCCTCGTGGGCCCTTGTACAAGGGAAAGTGCTATCGTCTGGCAAGCAATAGGCCCTCGATAAAAATGTTTGAATGGATGACTATAAAAGAACAGTCATAATAGATAAGATGAATTATAAGATTCCCAGTAGATAAGGACAAGGTTTTGCCTGCAGCCATGGATTTACATTTGATTTGTAGAAGTCAGCAAGGGAAGAAGATAACGTATAGTGGAGATAAAAATACAAGGCCCCACAACTGGCCATTAATGGTAACATTTCTTTCTTGTACATGTGCTCATATGAATCACTTTTATGAATTATCTTAACTATTTGACATCTATTACCCAGTAAAATTACTTTTTAAAAACCACTCCATATAACGCACCATCAGAGTGACTTTCCTTACTTACTCTTTCCTGAGAAACAGAAATGAAGAGATTACAGCTGAACAGAGGTGCTTATCGAACAATAAATGCCTGGAGAAAGCAGCAGTGGGCTCTCTCTTCACTACCTAGAACATGTGAGTGTCAAGGTTTAACAAAGGGACAATACAGCAATCACAAATGCTTCCTCTGGCGTCAGCATCCTAGGTCTGGGCTAAGGCTCCACTGCTCTTGTGGGATCCTGGGCTGGCTATGCTTTCAGGAGCTTCAGTTTTCTCATTTACAAAATAGAGGTGACAATAATACAGGCATGCCTCAGAGATAATGCAGCTTTGATTCCAGACTCCCACAATCAAGCAACTGTTGAAGTCAAACCAGTCAGATGAATATTTTCGTTTCCCAGTGCATATAAAAGTTATGTTTGCACTAATGGTAGTCTAAGTGTGCAATAACATTATGTCTAAAAAATAATCTACATACCTCAAGTAAAAATACTCTATTGCTGGGGTGCCTGGGTGGCTCAGTTGGTTAGTCTGACTCTCAATTTCGGCTCAGGTCTGGATGTCCTGGTTTGTGGGATTGCACTGTCAGCAAGGAGCCTGCTCGGGACTCTCTCTCTCCCTCTCTCTGCCCCTTCCCCGTCATGCATGCATGAAATAAATAAAACAAATAAGAATAAAAACTTAAAAAATACTGCTAACAAATGTTATCCATTGCATGAGCTTTCAGTGAGTTGTAATCATCGATCACAGATCACCATTACAAATAATAAAGAAAATGTCCAAAATATTGCAAGAATCACCAATATGTGACACAGAGACACAAAGTAAGCAAATGCTGTTGGAAAAATGGTACTGATATATTTGCTTGAGGCAGGGTTGCCACAAACCTCCAATCTGTAGAAAACACAGATATCTGTGAAATGCAATAAAATGAGATGTGCCTGTACCTGTCTGATGGAGATTTAGTGAAGATTCATGACCTAAAACATGTGAAGCACTTCGAATAGTACCCAACATATATTTAGTACTCAGAAATTATTAGCTATTGTTTTTTAAGATAACATTACTCATAATTTTTTTTTGTTTTCTTCTGTATTTTCCTGACTGGCAAGTTTTTCATGCCTGTCCTTTTTCTTTTCTTGTCTCCTCTTCCTCCTCCTCTTTCTTCTCTTTCTCTTTCCCCCTTTCTCCTTCTTCTCTTTCTTTCTCCTTCTACTCCTCCTTCTTCTTCCTCTTCATCCCCTTCAGTCACTTAATTTACACTGCCATCCCTCTTTAAAGATATTGATCAATTCTTTGCCTCAATCAGTGTTTAAGATCAATGGAAGACCAACTAGTTTGGTCTTAAATATGAAAAAAATTTAGTTCAATAATTTTACCAAAAATATGATTTTCTTACTCATGTTCCCAATAAGTCTCAGTATAACATATTAAAGTAAATTAAGACCTAGTTCTAGAAGTGTGGAATGTTTGCTGACACTATTTCTGACATTACTGTCAAAATTACTTTTCTGATCAGAGTGTCTCTTGGAAACATGACCAGCTAGAAATGTAGATTGTGTATTGTACATTTTCCGGTCATGAACTGTAGGGCTGAGAGAAGACTTTATAGGAAGCTGTTAGTATGATATGACATTCAGCTACCAACTATCTCTTAGTTTCATTTTACTTTGAAAAAAATTACAAATAAAAACAAGCTGTGATGAAAGCCAGTCCCATAGAAAACAGCACAGGCCTTAACTAAAGTATTCTTAGATAGACTTGTCTGTCAAAGTGCTTGGAACTGAGGCTTCCTTCATGTGACTCTTTCAGATGCGTTCAGTTGGATATTATCTTGATTTTATCTACACCATTTAGTTCATATAAGGCCCTACTTAAGATGATTGGAAGGTCATGAGTTGGGGCTTTTGGGACTCTATTTCACGGATGTCTGAAATAATATCATCAATAGAAAAATATTTTACATTCTTTTGGAGAAGGAAACATGTTCATTGTTTAAGTTCATCCTCATTTTTCCTGTAAATGCCTTCATGAAACATAACAATGAGAATACTGCCTTTACTGGTGTGAGTGCTCTTATCATCAGGCATTGACGATGGGTTTGCCGTATAATTGGCATCAGTTTCCCACTTTGAAAGGAGCTGCGTTCACTGAGTCATTTGGTTTGCTCTGTCTGTGGAGTGTGAACAGCACTGATACTGAGCAAGCTCTGGGTGTGGAGAGGTTGTGAGTTGGTGCTTGCTTGTTACTGAGACAGAACACCAGAATCAGCTACAGATTTGGTATCCACTTGTCCCAGCCCCAAAGCTGTTGTGAGGTTGTTTAGGAAGCATCCTGATTCGCTCCCAGAACACTGGATGCTGCTTTGCTCTATGTGCATTGCACTTTGTGAGCAAATAGCTTTATCTCTCAGTGCTTTTATTTTCCTTTCCATACAAAAGATCAGAGAGTGAAACTGGTGTCAAAACACGTATTTTAGGTTTTAGAGCCCACAATAATAAAAGTAATCTGATTCACATTTTAATTTAGTTCTGGAAATGGGGACTACCATCCATGGAGATGCTCCTCTCCTAAATGAAGCAACAGTACCTTTTCTAGGGCAGCTCGGCCTTGCCAGATCTGCACACAGTAGGATTCCATAAACACTTGTTGCCCAGACAGTGTGATTCCTTATAAGCTGCCCTATATTCAACTCCAAGTAGATATTTCTCATGTGTCCTCTAGGCTCTTCACACTGAGATTCTATCAGTATCAGGTTTCATTCTAGAAGGCACTGTCTACTTAATTTTTTTAAAAAGTGAATTTAAAACAATTCAGAGGGACATATACCCAGCACACACATACACCATTGTCACCCAAGTATCTTCCAGAATACCTCCATAGCCTTTCTTGTTAACTTTTGAAAACTTCTCCTTAAGAGCCTAAATGTCCATCAACTGACAAATGGATAAGGAAGATGTTGTTTATGTATACAATGGAATACTACTTGACAATGAGAAAGAATGAAATCTGGCCATTTGCAGCAACATGGATGGAACTGGAAGGTATTACGCTAAGTGAAATAAGTCAGTCAGAGAAAGACAGATACCATATGTTTTCACTCATAGGTGGATCTTGAGAAACTTAACAGAAGACCATGGGGGGTGGGGGTGGGTGGAAGGTACAGAGAGGGAGGGAGGCAAACCATGAGAGACTCTTGGATACTGAGAACAAACTGAAGGTTGATGGGGGTGGGGGAGAGGGGAAAGTGGGTGATAGGCATTGAGGAGGGCACTTGTTGGGATGAGCACTGGGTATTGTACGGAAACCAATTTGTCAATAAATTATATTAAAAAAAGAAAACTTCTCCTTGACTATATTCTTTTTATTTGTTTTTATTTTTTTATTTTGAGAGAGAGTGGGCATGAGCTGGGGAGGGGTAGAAAGAGAGGGACAGAGAATCCCAAGCAAGCCTGGTGCCATCAGCACAGAGCTAGATGCAGGACTTGATCTCAGGAACTGTGAGACCATGACTTAAACCGAAATCAAGAGTAGGATGCTCAACTAACTGAGTCACCCAGGTGCCCTAATCTCCTTGCTATATTCTGTCTCAGTTACTAAACCCAACAAATAGGAATTAATGAGCCTTTTGGTTACATGAGAATGACTATTTAAATAGGATACAAAAAGCGATGGTATTTAAAGGAAATACAGCTTCACCATGTTACCTATTTACAAATTCATCAACCTCAAGTATTGAGAAGCAATGACAGAATTTTCGACTTAGTAATTTTAGGAGAATGGATTTGGTTGGGTAAACTATTATCAAGTATCTTCATTGCCTTTCTTATGTTTAGGTCAATTGCCAAATCTGCTGAGGGTTTGTGCTGTTTAGATTTCTTTCCACCACCCTGTGCAGTGATGTTAGGGAAGGTGGTGATAATTAACCAATAGCTATGCACTGGCAGTTTAGGGATAAGTGTACTTGTATTTAAATGTTAGTGTTGATTCCTATGAAACTAAGTTAATTAACAAATAATCATTCAGCTTTGCTCATTTACTGGGAGCACAGTATGTACCAGGCAGGTACTGTTCTAGGAATTTGCAATATGTCAGGGTATAAAGTAAAGATCCTTACTTTTTGCTTATTTAGCAGAGTGTCTCGCACCCAATGGTTCTCAATAAATACTTACTAAATGAATAAATTAGGACGGGAAGGTAGAAGAAACAGAAAAAAACTACAGAGAAAAGGAAAATTTGGTTTGACCTATTAACTCCCAGTTTTTTAATTAAAATCTTGATATGCTTGTGATTAATAAGGATGACCTTTTTATTTCTTGACTCATCTTTAAAAGCAGAAATGCTACCAAATATGTTGTAATTCCAAAACCGAACTATGATCTGCATTCTGAAGGAGGACATGTGATTCAGGATGCAGTACTTGCTCCTTTGTCAGACTAAATTTTCAAATTCTATTCCCCAGAGCTTAGCCTGTGTTTGTGTTCACCACTTTTCAAAAGGTGACTTTCCGAGGCAACTGTCCCAGTAATTAGAGGCGTTTATCTTAAAGCTTATTTGATTTTAGCAGTGAGGTTACAGGCTGTCATCCACATTGTTATTGACTCCCTCAATTAGAGGCAATGGCGTTTCACCTCCATGCAAAATATTAGTAAATTAACAATCCCCACTCTGCATTCATTTGGGAAATCTGCTTTGCTTGTGATGACGAACGTGACAAGCAGGGAGTAATCAGAGACACTCTGGTAATACCTTTAAGCCCTGCAAACATCAATTAAAACCCTGGCTCTGCACTTTGCAGCTGGGGGTTTGGTCTGTAGGGTAAATTTCTTTTTTCATGACACAGGCAGAAGTCAGCACTGGTAATTTACAAGAGAAACAAGGAACAATCCTAACAAAAAATAACCAGAGAAACATCCACCCTGATTTTCTTCAATCTTTCCTATTAATGTCTCTTTTAGACCATAAAATGAACTCTGGCACTGTGAACAATTTTCAGATCAGATTTACAATTCTCTGGCATGACAGTTTTGACTCAAAAACAAATCCTAAAAAATTTTTCTTTACAGTGCTATAAAGACTGCAAATAGATTTTTATTCAAGTGCCGTGACTGTCTCAGATCTAAGGGCATCTTAGTCTAATAAAGAGATTTTTTTAAGTCAGGAATTAAGTCATAGGAGCTCTGTGGATGAGCTTCAGTAGACTTACCTAAAATTTGTAAAAAAAAAAAAAAAAAAAAAATCTTTTGTGCATTTTATGAAGACAGAAATGCATCATTTTCATCAGATTGTCTACCGGGCCTCGTAACCCCACTAGACAAGAATCTCTGGTCTGATGAGAAGGACCCAAGGGCTGGAGGAAGAGTTCTGCTATTTTGCTACCATCCAGCTACAATGGAGCTGCACTGATGTTAGTGTCTTCTTCCCATAAAATGTTTTCTTCAGATGGCCAATGATTCTCTTTGTTTCTTCTATTTTAATACTTAAGTCTCCGATGTGATGAGATCACAATTTGGCTGAATCTTCACCCCTAACTTACTGTATTCTAATAACTGTATTAAGTAATGATTCAGTCTTTTCATTGGTACACTGAGTATCATCAACCACAGAAAAAACTAATTATGAAAATATTAATATTAACATTGTTAATGGAGCAAAAAGATCAATGCCTTCCATTTTGAGACAGCATTACTTCTTTGAGCAAGTCAAACACTTAGGAAACTTTTTTGTGCCATTGGAATCTCATTTCCTTATGTGGTACATTGTAATAAAGCCTAACTTACAATTTAAGTCTAATATAACACTATGTCAGGTATGTGTTTTTAACTCTATCAGTTTTATCGGGTTTCCAAAGACACAAGAATTGAGAAGTTGGGAAAGTACTACTTAAAATTATCCAAACAAGGGGCGCCTGGGTGGCTCAGTCAGTTGGGCGACCAACTTCGGCTCAGGTCATGATCTCACCATTTCCAGGTTTGAGCCCCACGTCAGGCTCTCTGCTGATGGCTCGGAGCCTGTTTCAGATTCTGTGCCTCCCTCTCTCTCTCTGCCCCTTCCCTACTCATGCTCTTTCTCTCTCAGAAATAAATAAACATTAAAATTATCCAAACAATTATTTAGAAATACTTTTTTATTTGGGGGCTAAAGAACTTTAAATAAGGTTAAAATTTATCTTTTTTTTTTTTTTTTTGTAAAATCAAACTAAAGTGAAAGTAGTTTCATCATTATGACTTAAAAAGGCAAATCAGGTAAAAAATACTGATTTTTTTTTTTTTCCCATAGGATCGGCACCCAAGAAAAGCCACTTTTTTAAGATAAAGAGGATTTCTAAATGAGAACAGGTTAATTAGACATCTGAAAGATCATTCCTGTAGTGGGCATGTATGTAAAAGTATAGCTAACTTACTGTCATGATGAGCCCCTTTTCCTGGAAGTATTTAATCAATGGAGCAGCGTTCTGCTTGAAGTTCATTAGTCTCCTTTGAGTAGCTTTCAGATTGTCATCCGGCCGCCCCTGTTGCTCTGCACGCTTCAGTAATCTCTCTTTGAGCCTCTGATTGGCACAAGCCAGGAATACCACCAAGTCGGGAGTACAGATCTGCAAAGAGCATCAAACAAGTAGACAAGCATTCAACACACCAACCAATGCAAGTGAGGGCAGTGGCATTCTGTTGAGGCCATCTTTGGCCCTCTATGTCTCTGCCAGTAGGGCTACTGCTCTATACAAGAGCAGGAGCCATGGTTACTATAAAGGCATATGTTGTTTTGTTGTACTTTGCTTTATTGATTATTAGCAACCTTTTGTCTAACAAGTCTATTGACGCCATTTTTCCAACAGATGTGCTCACTTCATGGTTCCGTGTCACATTTTGGTAATTCTTGCAATATGTGAAACTTTGTCATTATTACTCTATTTGCTATGGTGATCTGTGAACAGTGATCTTTGATGTTACTATTGTAATTGTTTTTTTTTTTTCAATATATGGAATTTATTGTCAAATTGGTTTCGATAAAACACCCATTGCTCATCCCAAAAGGTGCCCTCCTCAATACCCGTCACCCACCCTCCCCCCCCTCCCACCCCCCATCAACCCTCAGTTTGTTCTCAGTTTTTAAGAGTCTCTTATGCTTTGGCTCTCTCCCACTCTAACCTCTTTTTTTTTTCCTTCCCCTCCCCCATGGGTTTCTGTTAAGTTTCTCAGGCTATTGTAATTGTTTTGGGGTGCCACGAACCACACCCATATAAGATGGCAAACTTGATCAATAAATGTTGTGTGTGTTCAGACTGCTCTACCCACTGGCCACTCCCTTGTCTTTCTCCATCTTCTTGGGCCTCCCTATTCCCTGAGACACAACAATGCTGAAATTAAGCCATTAACAACCATATAATGGCCTCTAAGTGTTCAAGTGAAAGCTAGAAATGATAGAGCTTAGTTAGGGAGTCATGTCAAAAGCTGAGATAGGCTAAGAGTTAGGCCTCTCGCACTAGTTAGCCAAGTTGTAAATGCAAAGGAAGGAAATTAAAACTGCTACTCCAGTGAGCACATAAATGATAAGAAAGTGAAACAGCCTTATTGCTGACATGGAGAAAGTTATGGATAGAAGATCAAACCAGCTACAACACTCCCTTCAGCCAAAGCCTAATCCAGAGCAAGGCCCTAACTCTCTTCAACTCTGTAAAGGCTGAAAGAGATGAAGAAGCTGGCAGCATAAAAGTCTGAAGCTAGCAGAGGTGGGTTCATGAGGTTTAAGGAAAGAAGGCTTCTCCATAACGTAAAAGTGCAAGGTGAAGCAGCAAGTGCTGATACAGAAGCTGCAGCAAGTTATCTAGGTAAGATAATTAACGTAAGTAGCTTACACTAAATAACATATTTTCACTGCAGACAAAACAGTTATGTCCTTGAAGATGATGCCATCTAGGACTTTCTCAGCTAGAGAGAAGTCAATGCCTGGCTTCAAAGCCTCAAAGGACGGGCTGACTTGGTTGTTAGGAGTTAATGTACCTGGTGACTTTAAGTTGAAGCCAATGCTCATTCACCATTCTGAAAATTCTAGGTCCCTTAAGATTTATGCTAAATCTACTCTGCCTGTGCTCTATCAATGGAACAACAAAGCCTGGGTGATGGCACATCTCTTCAAAACATGGTTTACTGAGTATTTTAAGCATATTCTTGAGACCTACTGCTCAGAAGAAAAGATTCCTTTCAAAATATTGCAATACACCTGGTCACCCAAAAGCTCTAATGGAAATGGACAATGGAATTAATGTTGTTCTCATACCTATTAACACAACATCCATTCTGTAGCCCATGGATCAAGGAGTAATTTCAATTTTCAAAAAGCCTTATTATTTAAGAAATACATTTTGTAAGGCTATAGCTGCCATAGCTAGTGATTCTTCTGATGGATCTGGGCAAACTACATTGAAAACCTTTCGTAAAAGAGTCACCATTCTAGATGCCATTAAGAACATTCATGATTCATGGGAAGAGGTCAAAATATAAACATTAACAGGAGTTTGGAAGAAGTTGATCCCAACCCTCATGAGTGACTTCGAGGGGGTTCCAACTTTGGTGGAGGCAGTAAACTGCAGATGTGGTGGAAAGAACTAGAGACCTAGAACTAGAAGTGGAGCCTGAAGATGCAACTGAATGGCTGCCATCTCCTATTAGATTTTAACGGATGATGACCTACTTATGGATGAGCAAAGAAAGTGGTTTCATGAGATGGAGCCTACTCCTGGTGAGGATGCTGTGAAGATTGTTGAAATGGCAACAGAGGATTTAGAATGTTATACAAACTTAGCTGAAGCAGTGGCAGAGTTTGAGAAGATCGACTCCAATTCTGGAAGAAGTTCTACTGTGGGTAAAATGCTATCAAACAGCATCACATGCTACAAGAAATTGTTTGTGAAAGGAAGAGTCAGTGAAGTGGCAAACTTCACTGTTGTCTTATTTTAAGAAATGGTCGCAGCCACCTCAGCCTTCAGCAACTACCACCCTGGTCAGCCAGCAGCCATCAGTATCGAGGCAAAACCACCCACCAGCAAAACAAGTACAACTTGCTAAAAGCTCAGATGATGGCTTGACTTTTTTTTTTAAGCAATAAAGTATTTAAATTTTTTTAATGGTTATTTATTTTTGAGAGAGAGAGAGAGAGAGAGACATAGAGATAGAGGTGGTGGAGGGGCAGATAGAGAGGAAGACACAGAATCCAAAGCAGGCTCCAGGCTCTGAGCTGTCAGCACAAAGCCCGAAACAAGGATCAAACTCACGAGCTGTGAGATCATGACCTGAGCCAAAATTGGATGCTTAACTGACTGAGCCACCCAGGTGCCCCCAAAAAGTATTTTTAAATTAAGGTATGTACACTGGTTTTTTAGGCATTATGCTACGCGCACTCAGTAGACTACAGTCTTGTGTAAACATAACTCTTAAATCCAGGAAAACAAAAATTTAATCTGACCTGCTTCATTGTAATACTCACTTTACTGCAGTGGTCTGGACCTGAACCCACATCTTTCAGATACGCCTGTAGTTCATATAAATGGCATTCCCCAATCCACAGAGCTATTTGCAGTGGCTTCCATATTTCTGGAAAATACTTTTCTAGACTACTTGTCTACTTCTAAATACTTGTGTATGTTGAAACAAGTTTCTAGGTTGAATTAAGAGCAATATAGGCAATGGGGCACCTGGGTGGCTCAGTTGCTTAAGCATCCGACTTCAGCTCAGGTCATGATCTCACAGTCCATGAGTTCGAGCCCCACATCAGGGCTGTGCTGACAGCTCAGAGCCTGGAGCCTGCTTCAGATTCTGCGTCTCTCTTCTCTCTGCCCCTCCCCTGCTCATGCTCTGTCTCTCTCTGTCTCAAAACTAAATAAAAACATTGAACAGAAAAAAAGAGCAATATAGGCATAACTTTGCCAAAGGTATATTGTAAAATCCCCTATTTTAGAGGGGACATGACTACTGGGCCACAGATATTGTCTACAGTAATTAAGTACTGCTCCTCTTAATGTTACTTGCTGCCCTTTTAGAAGTATTGGCTGTATGCAATGCCCAATGCTAAGTTATTTTCTTATGATATTGCTAAACTTTGCAATAATCTGCAAGGTTAATATTATCTCCAGTTTAAGATAAACAAACTGAGGCTCTGAGAAATGAGGTACTTGTCTGAGGTCACAAGGTCAGTAAGGTCAAAGCTGATATTTGAACCCAGGTCTGTCTGGTTGAAGGCCTGTGTTTCTTCTACTATTACTAAGAACCAAATAACCCCAAAGCCTTCACAAGTTTCTGAAAATATCAACAAATGACTTGAAAACAACCTATGAAATAAATGGTTCTTGTTAACTCAAGTACAACCAGTACTGCATTTAAAAGACAACATGGCCATAGAAAATGAATATAGTTTCTTGTTGAGGATGTGACAAGACAAAATGGCAATTTTGCATAGTGGTTTAAAGAAATGATTCCAATTATTTTTGTCTCCTTACATTAGTATATTATTTGGGCATATACCCCAATAAATATAAAATATGCACATATTACCATACTAATATAGGATGTATGTTATAAAATATACACAAGAAATGCAATTTAAAAAGAATGAGATATAATAATTGTAATTCTAACATTTTTTCCCCACACCACAGTGGTTTGCCGTGTACACTTTAAAGACCACTGGTTGGAAAATGGACTCTGGAGGCTGGAAATATGCACTCCAGTTTTTGCCCTAGGACTTGCCAACTGAGTGATAGGCATATGGTTTAATTTTGTAAATCCTCTGTGTCTTGATCTATCAACAAAGATACACAGACCTACCTTGCTGAGTTACTATAAAGATTAAGTAAGATAATGTATGCGAAATACACAGCACATGGTAAGTGCTCAGTAAATTTTAGCCATGTTTATTATCTCTTGGCTTTCATGAGTGTAGGTTGTCCCGGTTTTCTTTTAACTTTTTGCTATTTATTTATTTGTTTATTTATTTTCTTTGCTCACATTTTTTCCTCCTTAAGCCCACGAGTGGGCACCTTCCTTGAGGCTTAGATCATGTTTTTAGGTCATGTCTCCAGGTCCTCATTCTCTTCTCATTCTCTCAGTTCTCTTTTACTGCACTTTTCAACTACTACCCTTAGTGGATGGATCCTGAATCTACATTTTCAGCACTGACTTTCAACAGAATCCAAGTCCTGTATTTTCTTTTTTTTTAATTTTTTTTTAACATTTATTTATTTTTGAGACAGAGAGAGACAGAGCATGAGTGGGGGAGGGGCAGAGAGAGAGGGAGACACAGAATCTGAAACAGCCTCCAGGCTCTGAGCTGTCAGCACAGAGCCCAATTGCGGGTCTCAAACTCATGGACCGGGAGATCATGACCTGAACCGAAGTCAGACACTTAACCGACTGAGCCACCCAGGCGCCCCCAAGTCCTGTATTTTCAAATGCTTTGTATGATGGCTCTACCTGTAAGTCTTTTTTTGGGGGGGGGGTAGGTATTTTTTTTAAAGATTTTTTATTATTATTTTAGAGAGAGAGAGTGAGCAAGCAGGGGAGAAAGGCAGAAAGAGAGAGAGAGAGAGAGAGAGAGAGAGAGAGAGAGAGAGAGAGAGAGAATCCCCAGCACGCTCCACACTCAGTTTGGAGCCCCATGTGGGGCTGGATCCCACGACCCTGGAATCATGACGTGAACTGAAATCAAGAGTCAAATATTCAATGACTGAGCCACCCAGGCACCCTTCTACCTGTTAAGTCTTAATGTTATTTGTGGTTTAGAAAGGCCAAAATCAATCTCAGCATCTTTTTCCGTAAATGAAATTCCTATCCTGCTTGCTTATTTAATTATTCAATTAATTAATTAATTAATTTTATTTTTATGGTATTTTTTATAGTAGCAACACTACTTTCCTAAATCTCTTAGTTAGGAGACTTAGTATCATTTCTAACCTTACTCATCAAAACTTTCATGTCTCCAAGCTATCAGCACTGCCTATGGATTTGGTCTTTGAAATACCACTCAGACTCCCCTTCTTTCAGTTCCCACTGTCGTTGTGTAAGCCACACATTAGCATAAGTGATTAAGAGCATGAATTTTAGAATCAGATCATCCTGAATATGAATCCAGAATCTGCCATCTATTAATTTTTGTCCTTTGAGCAAATGGTTCATTTTCTCTGAGCTTCAGTTTCCTCAACTGTAAAGTGTAAGACTCTCTTTGTAGTTTAGTTATTTCTTAATTAAAAAAAATAACTGCTAAATAGCTTTTGAAAAGCCTTAATAATTTAGAAAATCACTTTATAATTTTAGTGTGATATATGACAAAGAGATTATCTGAAGTTAAAACCTTTATTTTATCAAATATTATATGGGAAAATATTTGTTTAATAAAATCGTTGGTAATATTTGGCCTCACTCAACATAAAAAATGACATTCTTTTAAATTTACTTTAAATAAATTATATTAGGAAGAAGACAATTTTGACAAGTAAAATATTGTATTATGCTTGGTTTGGTCATGATGTATATGAAAATATGGAAAAAATCCTGAATTACTAGCTCAATATTAAATGCAGAGAAAAACTTCTTGGCTTTTTAAATTCTTGCATTTTGTACTGAAATTCTTGTATTCTGCATTTAAACAAATGAAATGGTTTACTTTAATATATTTTGTGTTTTGTTTCAGACTACAGTGTAAGTGCTTCTCCCTACATAACACAATGAAGTAATGGATAGACTCATATATGTAATCACCATTGTATTTTGTCTTTTACTCTTAGGTTCTGAAATATTAGAGACAGCTTGAAATTTACGTAAGACTTTTTCAACTTTGAATAAAATTGCATTTTTTTTAATTAAAAGACTTAAAAAAAAACTTTAGGGGCACCTGGGTGGCTCAGTCAGTTAAGCACCCATGTGTGAGCAGGGAGGGGCAGAGAGAGAGGGAGACATAGAATCTGAAGCAGGCTCCACGCTCTGAGCTGTCAGCAGAGAGCCCAATGTGGGGCTTGAACTCACGAACTGTGAGATCATTTACCTGAGCCGAATTTTGACACTTAACCAACTGAGCCACCCACGCACCCCAACAGTAGCCCATTTTAAAGGAAAAAATATTTGAATTGTTTATGTTTTTTTCCCCAAATAGAAGCAAACACCACTCTATTCCAAAAGATGTGAAGTCCTAGAAAGTTTTCATAAAATTCACTTGTGAAATGTTGAAAAGTATCACCAAACAAAGTGGATCTTCGGCATACTTTTTCTTGCCCTAAGTTCTCAAAATATAGTTGCTGATTCAATGAATGAGTGAATAAATTAGTCTTTGAGAACAAAAACTCAGATACTACCTTTGTCTACATGGAAGTAAGCTTCTCAATTGCTGATAGTATTTCTCCTAATGAATCAACTAAATCAATTTTTTTCCCTATCATTATATACACATGTGAATTTTCCTCTGCACATTGACTTAAAGTCCCTTACCTAAATGATTACTCTGTTAAAAAGGATTTGTGCCTGCCTTTGATAAGCAAAGACATATTCACCAAGTCAAACTGCCCAGTGAGTTTGCTTTATACTCCCTGTTCCTGGGGTGCCTGGGTGGCTTAGTTGGTTAAGCATCTCACTCTTGATTTTGGCTCAGGTATGATTTCATACACTGTTCATGAGATTGAGTTCTGTGTTGGGCTCTGGGCTGACAATGCGGAGCCTGCTTGGGATTCTCTCTCTCTCTCTCTCTCTCTCTCGGAATAAATAAATAAACTTAAAAAAAAATACTCCCTGTTCCTAATTATCAGTACTTTTGACTGGCCTATTCTTTATGAAGATATGTCAGAAGGCCTACACTCCATAATTCAGATCCCACTGTCAGAAACCAGGAAGCAAAGTACTAAAGACATAAAATTTTTAAAAATTTTTCTTAAAAAGAAAAGAAATAGAATATCATAACTGGAACACAAACTGGATTCACAGAAACTAAAGGATGGAAAAAAACTTGGGAGGTTATCTGACCCAGATTAATGCAAAACCTGTAATTATTTCCACAGTCCCTTGACAAGTGATTTTCAAAGTTGGGCATTTGAACTTGAATGTTCTTGTGAGCATTTCTTGGGATAGGCACCTCGTAGTTATGAGGCAGCCCTTTTCGTTATGGGAAGGCTTAATAACTGGGAAGTCCTTTCTAATATTGGGTTCAATTTTCCTTCCCTATTCTGCCTACAGCGAAAATGTAAAATAAAAAAATTATTCAAATTATTCAAATTATTGAACACACTGCATTATCACAGAATCTAGATTAGGTCGTTATAGGAAAAAAGGATAGATAACTGTACTTCACTAACATTTAACATGGAAATACTTTCTGGGCAGAGTTTTAAACAGACTAGGGGACTGGGAGACAAAAACTGGAATGGGTCCCACCATGGAGATGTTCTAGAAACTACTACTACTGCCCCCTTTTGGTTGGACTCCTAAAGGGCTATATCAGAGTATGTGTGAACAAGCCTCATAGGACTAAATCCTTTTAGAATCACCCCAAATTCTCATTATATTAGGTGATTAAATGTATTCAACAGCCAATTAGGCATAGCTGAAAAGAGAACGAGGGAACTAAAACAGCAGAAGAAAATATCCAGAATGAAGCAAGGGGAAGTGAGGGGTAGGAAAAGTACAGAACATAGCAAAAGAGAAATATAAGAGAATGGTTAGAAAGTTCTAGAGTAAGAGAGAAAATGAAGAAGCAATCTTTGACAATATAATAGCTAAGAATTTTCCAAACTCACAAATAGTATCAAGTCTCAGATTCAAGAAGCAATCTAAAAGCCAAGCAGAATAAACAAAAAACTCAGATCTAAGCATATTATAGTAAAACTGCTAAAAGTTTAGAAAGACAAAAAGACCAAATCAAAACAAACAAACAAAACCTTTAAAGCAGCCAGAGAAAAAGAAACGAAAGATTCTCTTCAGAGTAGCAACAAAAAACAGCTGTATTTTCAAAAGAAACAATGAAGCTAGAAAACAATGAAATGCTATCTTTAAAGTGTCAATACAAAATAACTGCCAGCCTTGGTTTCTATATGCAATAAAAATATCATTCAAAAATTAAGAGTAAATGCAGATATTTTCAAACAAAACCTGACAGAATCCGTCATCGGAGATTCTATACTAAAATATTAAAGAACATTCTTAGGTAGAAGGAAAATTACCCAAGATAGAAGTTGGTCCAGAGGAACAAATGAAGAACAATGAAGTGGTAAATATATGGGTCAACCTAAATGAATAGTGACCATATAAAAGAATACTAAAACTATTTTGTGGTATTTAAAAAAGAGATTAGTCATGAGGCAGGGACATGAAGTTCAATTGTTTTAAGGTCTTGTTCAGGAAGTGGCAGAAATACTGAATTCTATGAGACATTAAGTTAAGGACGCATGTGGTGATCCCTAGAACAGGTGTCAGCAAATTTTTTCTATAAAGGACCAGATTATGAATATTTTAGGCTTTTTGGGCCATATGGTCTTGTAGCATGAAAGCAGCCATAAAGCTGTCAGTGGGGCCTAGGGAGAATCTACAGGAGGAGAGCAAGCCAATAAAGTTACAGTGTCCAGTTAGTCCTTGGGACCCGCAACTGGGACCTCCATCCTTCTGGGCCTTCTGAGCAGCATGTGTGAGGAGCCTCTGTCCACCAGATCCTGTCCCCTACTGGTCAAGAGTTGCCCCTGGCATATCACCTCCCCGCTACTTTCACACTGTGTATGGGTGAGTCCCTGGGCAGGAAGCCAGACACACCCAGTGAGTAATCACACATTACAATGGCACGAAACTGGTCACAGCAGCAATGGCCAAGTAAAAGGTGGGCTGCGAGAATGAATATAAGATTGGGCATCAGAGGTACTTGATACAGTTGCACTCTTGAAATAGAAAGATACAGAAATGCTAAAAGGAAAAGGATGGAAAAAACATACCATGGAAACATTAGCCAATAGAAAGGTGGTAAAACTATACAAATATCAAACCCAATTTGACATTTAACCGGCAAAGGAAAAAATAAACTGAAAGTATCGAGGAGAGTAGACTTTGAAAGTTCTCATCATGAGAAAAACAGGTTTTGTAACTGTGTATGGTGATAGATATTAACTGGATTTATTGTGATCATTTGGCATTTATAATTATGGAATCATTATGCTGTATACCTGAAATGAATTAATGATATGCCAATTATACCTCAATTAAAACAACTGAAAAAAATAAATAAAATGCCTAATAATACATTTCCTACCAAAAAAAAAAAAAAACAGGCAAAATAAACAGACATTTCTTAAAAGACATACAAATGGCCAACAGGTACATAAAAAGGTGTTTAGCATCACTAATCATCAGGCAAATGCAAACCAAAACCACATCAAGATATCACTTCATACCTGTTAGAGTAGCTATTACCAAAAGACAAAAGATAGCAAGTTTTGGGAAGGATATGGAGGAAAGGGAACCCTTGTGCACTGTTGGTGGGAATGTAAATTGATACAGTCACTGTGGAATACAGTACAGATAGCCCTCAAAAAAAAAGTTAAAAATAGCACAAGTTCATAATCCAGAAAACCCACTTCTGGGTATATATATATAAAGGAAACAAAATCAATATCTCAAAGAGATATCTGCACTCCCATAATTATTTAGCTTTAAAAAAGTAGGAAATCCTACCATTGTGACAACATGGATGAATCTGGAAGACATTACATTAAATGTAATAAGCCAGATACAGAAAGGCAAACACCACATGATCTCACTTACACGTGGAATCAAAAATAGTCAAACTCACAAAAGAAAACAGTAAAATGGTGGTTGTCAAGGGCTGGGTGGAGAGGGAAATGAGGACATGTTGCCCAAAACATACAGGGAATCAGTCATGCAAGATGAGTAAGTTCCGAAGATGTATAGAACAGCAATGTGACTATCGTTAACAGTACCAATTAATATTGGTACAATTAATATACCTGAATTTTTGCTAAGATGGTAGATCTTAAGTGTTCTTACCAAAAAAAGGAAAAAACAAGAAGAAAGGAAAAGAACAAAACGAACAAATAAATGGTAACTATCTGAGGTGGTGGGTATGTTACTAGATTGTGGTTATTATTTCACAATGTATACATATACTGAAACATCAAGTTGTGTACCTTAAATAGACACAATTTTTATTTGTCACTTATACTTCAATAAATGTGAAAAAAACTGAAAAAATGTCAGACAAGTATAGACTTTATTTTTTTTTTTAATTTTTTTAATGTTTATTTTTGAGACAGAGAGAGACACAGCATGAGCAGGGAAGGGGCAGAGAGAGAGGGAGACACAGAATGTGAAGAGGCTCCAGGCTCTGAGCTGTCAGCACAGAGCCCGACGCGGGGCTCGAACTCATGAACTGTGAGATCATGACCTGAGCCGAAGTCAGATGCTTAACCGACTGAGCCACCCAGGCGCCCCAAGTATAGACTTTAGAGAGAGAAGTATTACTAGAGTTAAAGAGTGTCATTTCATTATGATAAAAGGTTTAATTATCTAGGAAGAAATAATAGCCTTAATTTGCATGACCCAATAATATAGGTTCTCAGTATTCAAAGCTGAATTTAAACAGAACTAAAAGAAGAAGGTCAAAAATCCACAATCATAGTGGGAGATTTTAATATATCTTTCCAAATAACTGATAGAACAAGTAACCAAAAAATCAGTAAGGATAGAGAACTTAATATGATTAACAACTATATGTGTGTATATATATATATATGTGTGTGTGTGTACATATATATGTGTACATATATATGTGTACATCATATATATACATGTATATATATATGATGTACACATATATAGTTGTGTGTGCGCGTGTATACACACACACACACAAAACACTACAACTACCAAGTTGAATATAAAATCTTTTAAAATACACACAGAAAATTTATAAAAGTTGACCATATTCTGAGCCATAAAGGAAATTTAAATACATTTCAGATGTTTGAAACTCACATGCAGATTACCTTTAGTAACTACAATGGAAGTAAGCTCTGCACAAATAATAAAAATATAAATTAAAAAATCCTCATGTTTGTTAGTTAAACAATACACTTTAACATAATTCCTGGGTCAAAGAAATCACAGTGGAAATAGAAAATACTTTAGATTAAATGATAATAAATTATGACATTTCAAAATTTATGGGATGTAGCTACACCCATAGTTACAGGAACATTTATTGCCTTAAATGAATATATTGGGGGAAAAAGAAGTTGAAATTAATGATCTAAGCATCCACCTCAAAATGATAAAAAAAAATTAGGCCTTTTTAGGTCAACTAAAAAGTTGAAAGAAGAAAAAGATAAAGATAATAGCAGAAAAAATATATAAGGTAAACATATACCTAAGGGATGATTCCTTGAAAAGACTAATAAAATTGATAATCCTGGTGAAACAAATCAAGAAAAAGAAAGAAGGTAAAAATAAATATTGGTAATAAGAGGGAATATATTCCTAAATATCTTAAAGAATTTAAGATGATAAAGGATATTGGGGCACCTGGGTGGCGCAGGCGGTTAAGTGTCCGACTTCAGCCAGGTCACGATCTCGCGGTCTGTGAGTTCGAGCCCCGCGTCAGGCTCTAGGCTGATGGCTCAGAGCCTGGAGCCTGTTTCCGATTCTGTGTCTCCCTCTCTCTCTGCCCCTCCCCCATTTATGCTCTGTCTCTCTCTGTCCCAAAAATAAATAAACGTTGAAAAAAAAAATTAAAAAAAAAAAAGATGATAAAGGATATTAAGAACAACTTAATGAAAACAAGTTGCAAAATTATTTGAAATGAACTGATTTCTAGAAAAACACAACTTCCTTAAGCTGACAAAAGAATAAACAGAAAATCAGATGTTAAATCCATACTCAAAACCCTCACACAAAGAAAACTCAAAACCTGATGGCTTTACCAGTGAATTAATTGTACCAGACACCAAGCTAACAGAAAACCTTCTACTAAATATAAAAGGAATGACAACTGGGGCATCTGGGTGACCCTGTCAGTTAAGCTCAGGTCATGATCTCATGGTTTGTGAGTTCAAGCCCTGCATGGGGACAGCGTGGAGCCTGCTTGGGATTCTCTCTCTCTCTCTCTCTCTCTCTCTCTCTCTCTCTCTCTGTCCCTCCTCCCCTAAGATAAGCAAACTTAAAAAAAAAAAAAAACCAACAAGGAATGAATACTTCTCAATTCATTCTGTTAGGCCGGCATAATCTTGAATTCAAAGCCTGACAAGGACATTAAAAGAAAGAAAACTTACAGACTAATCTAACTCATGACCATAGATGCAAAAAATCTAAGTAAAATATCAGCAAATGAATCCATCAATATATAAAAAAATTATGTACACCATGACCAATTTGGGTTTATTCCATGCAGGAAAAATTGGTTTTCCTTTCAAAAATCAAGCGATGTAATTTATCAAGTGAACAAAATAGAAGAGAAATATCAAAAGATCATTTTAACAAATAAATAAATATGGGGAAAACATTCGGTTAAACTTAACATTCATTCATGATATTTTCAAAAAATTCTTTTTGTATTTGAGAGAGAGAGAGGGAGAGAGAGAGAGAATCTTAAGAAGGCTCCATGCTCAGAGCAGAGCAACACAGGGCTTGATCCCACAATCATGGGACCATGAACTAAGCTGAAATAAAGAGTTGGATGCTCAACTGACTGAGCTACCCAGGTACCCCACTCATGATAAATACTCTTATCAAAGTAGGAATTCAGCAGAACATCCATAATTTGATAAAGGATAAATACATAAAATTTATAGCAAGCACCATTCTTAATCAAGAAATGCTGAAAATTTTCCCTTGTGTTGAAATAAAGATGCCTATCATAATCATTTCTAGTTAACATTGTAATGGAGACTTTAGACAGTACAATAAAACATGAAAAAGAATTAAAACATGGGATTGGACAGCAAGAAATATAATAGTCATTTGAGACAATGTGATTGTACATGTAAAAAATCCAAAAGAATTTAAAAGCGATTAGAATAAATACGCAAAGTTAGCATGGTCTCTGCCTACAAAAGCAGTATATGAGAATCAATTTTATTCCTATATATTAGGAACAATTTAAAAATGAATTTAAAATGCTACTGAACAGAGCTTTAATGTGATATTGCTTGAGAAAGACTCAACCAGCCATTGTTGGCTTTCCAAGAAAAGCTACACTCCAGAGGGGCATATGCCAAGGAATGTCATCAGGAAGCTGGAGCAGCAAAGAAATAGTTTCTACTCTAGACCCTCCAGAAGGAAATACAGCCCTACGGACATATTCACATTAGCCTGGGTGAAGAAGGAGGCCCAAAGGAAGGAATTCTGGAAGATATGCCTGTCGATCCTGACAATGAGGTGTATAAACGCCTTCTGAGGAAGGGTATCAAGACTAGGAACCTAGAGCCTAAGAAATACTTTCGTTCCCAGTTTCTTGAGACCTACTAACAGATGTTCCATCCTGTACAAGTATTCAGTTCCAATGTGCCCAGTCATGACATTTTTCTCAAAGTTTTTTAAAAAATTTTATTTAAATCCAAGTTAGTTAACATGTAGCATAATAATGGTTTCAGGAGTAGAATTTGGGAATTCATCACTTACATACAACACCCAGTGCTCATCCCAACAAGTGCCCTCCTTAATGCCCATCACCCATTTAGCCCATCCCCTCACCAGCAACCCTCAGTTTGTTCTCTGTATTTAAGAGTCTCTTATGGTTTGCCTCCCTCTCTGTTTCTATCTTATTTTTCCTTCCTTTCCCCTATGTTCATCTGTTTTGTTTCTTAAATTCCACATACGAGTGAAATCATACGGTATTTGTCTTTCTCTGACTGATTTCACTTAGCATAATACATTCTGGATCCATCCTGTTGTTGCAAATAGCAAGATTTCATTCTTTTTTTATAACTGAGTAATATTCCATTATGTATGTATATATGTATGTGTGTGTGTGTGTGTGTGTGTGTGTATATATATATATATATATATATATATATATATATATATATCACATCTTCTTTATCCATTCATCACTTGATGGACATTTGGGCTGTTTCGATAATTTGGCTATTGTTGATAGCACTGCCATAAACATTGGGGTGCATGTGCCTCTTTGAATCAGCATTTTTTGCATCCTTTGAATAAATTCCTAGTAGTGCAATTGCTGGATCATGGGGTAGCTCTATCTTTAATTTTTTGAGGAATTTCCATACTGTTCTCCAGAGTGGCTGTGCCAGTTTGCATTCCCACCAGCAGTGCAAAAGGGTTCTCCTTTCTCTGCATCCTCGCCAACATCTGTTTTTTCCTAGTCATTAATTTCAGCCATTCTGACAGGTGTGAGCTGGTGCCTCATTGTGGTTTTGATTTGTATTTCCATGATGATGAGTGATGTTGAGCATATTTTCATGTGTCTGTTTGCCATCTGGATGTCTTCTTTGGGAAAATGTCTGTTCATGTCCTTTGCCCATTTCTTCACTGGATTATTTGTTTTTTGGGTGTGGAGTCTGAAAGTTTATAGATTTTGTATACTAACCCTGTATCAGATATGTCATTTCAAATATCTTCTCCCATTCCATCGGTTGCCTTTTTGTTTTGTTGATTGTTTCCTTAGCTGTGCAGGTTTTATCTTGATGAGATCCCAATAGTTCATTTTTGCTTTTGTTTCCCTTGCCTCCATAGACATGTCTAGTAAGAAGCTGCTGTTGCTGAGGTAAAAGAGCTTGTTGCTTGTTTTCTTCTCTAGAATTTTGGTGGTTTCCTGTCTTACATTGAGGTCTTTCATTCATTTTGAGTTTATTTTTGTGTATGGTATAAGACAGTAGTCCAGGTTCATTCTGCATGTCACTGTCTGGTTTTCCCAACACCATTTGCTGAAGAGACTGTCTTTCTTCCATTGGATATTCTTTCCTGCTTTGTCAAAGATTAGTTGGCCATACATTTGTGGGTCCATTTCTGGGTGTTTTATTCTATTCTATTGATCTCTGTGTCTCTTTTTGTGTCAGTACCATGCTGTCTTGATGATTGCAGCTTTGTAATACAGCCTGAAGTCAGGAATTGTGATGCCTCCAGGTTTGGTTTTCTTTTTCAACATTACTTTGACTATTTGGGGTCTTTTCTAGTTCCATCCAAATTTTAGAATTCTTTGTTTTAGCTTTGTGAAGAACGCTGGTGGTATTTTGATAGGGATTGCATTGAATGTGTAGATTGCTTTGGGTAGTATCCACATTAACAATATTTGTTCTGCCAATCCATGAATGTGGAATGCTTTTCCATTTCTCTGTGTCTTCTTCAATTTCTTTCATAAGCTTTCTATAGTTTTCAGTGTACAGATCTTTTACCTCTTTGGTTAGGTTTATTCCTAGGTATTTTATGGGCTTTGGTGCAATTGTAAATGGGATCAATTTCTTGATTTCTCTTTCTGCTGCTTCATTATTGGTGTATAGAAATGCAACTGATTTCTGTACGTTGATTTTACATCCAGCAATTTTGCTGAGTTCATATATCAGTTCTAGCAGTTTTTTGGTGGAGTCTTTGGATTTTCCATGGAGAGTATCATGTCATCAATGAAGAGTGAAAGTTTGACTTCTCCCTTGACAGTTCGGATGCCTTTTATTTCTTTTTGTTGTCTGATTGCCGAGGCTGCGACTTCCAACACTATGTTGAACAACTGGTGAGAGTGGACATCTTTGTTGTGTTCCTGACCTTAGGGGGAAATGTTTTAGTTTTTCTCCATTGAAGATGATATTAGCTGTGGGTGTTTTGTATATGGCCTTTATGATCTTGAGGTATGTTCCTTCTATATCTACTTTCTTGAGGGTTTTTATCAAGAAAGGATACTATAGTTTCTCAAATTTTTATAGTGTGTTTTAAACTCTTTCATTAGCAATTATTGAATTTATATGTACCTGCCTCTAACTCGGCATTTCAGTGATTCCCTCTCACTGAAGTGAATACATGGTAGCATGGTCCTTGTGTGCTGTGTGGATGTTGTGGCTTCAAATCTAAAATGTTAAATTAAAACACTTATGTGACTGCCATTTATTTCTAAATATTCACTATTTTTTTGCTGCTGTTAAGAATTTGTGATCTACTATCATATATTATAAGATTTCTAGGGGCTCCTGGCTGGCTCAGTCAGAAGAGGATGTGACTCTTGATCTCAGAGTCATGAGTTTGAGCCCTACCTTGGGTGTGTAGAGATTACTTAAATTAAGAAAAAAAGATTGGTAGGTGTCTTTTAATTATTTTTTCTCAGAATAATGATGTGTTGTGAAATTTGTTATTATATACAATACTTAAAAACATGTGAACATGAAACTATGCACCATAAATATTAACTGAAATTTTACTGTTTTGTGATGTGTTTTTATTAACTTGTGTTTATATATAAATGGTGAAAACTAAAATGTTATCTCATTGAAAAATACAAATTCTACTTAACCAAAAAATCATTTAATCACCTAGAAGAAAAAAACCTAATGAAAAAGGATACAAGAATATAACCTAGACCTTGGCAGAAATAAAATGAAGTATATACCATATTAATGAATGGGACACTTAATATTATAAAGTACATCAATGCCCTCCAATTGATCTATAGATTTAATGTAATCTCTAAATGTCAGCATGTTTATTAAAAGTTTTGTGTTTTATGGGAATTGAAAAATCGACCAAAGTTTATTTGAAAATGCATAGGGCCAAGAATAATCAAGGAAATCTTCAAGAAAATCTTGAAGAAAAAGGACAAACTGATAGAACTTATTGTAAGATAATGTGACTCATTATAAATCCACAGTAATTAAGACAGTGAGGTGCTGGGTTTTAAGGAAGACTAGTAAACTACTGGCACACAGAGAAAACTCAGAAACAGATCCACTGGCCAAATATATGAGCATATGACTTATGACAAAGGTGGCTCTGCAATGCAGTGGAGGAAAGCACAGTCTTTTCTTTTTTTTTCTTTTTTTTTTATAAATTTTTTTTTCAACGTTTTTATTTATTTTTGGGACAGAGAGAGACAGAGCATGAACGGGGGAGGGTGAGAGAGAGAGGGAGACACAGAATCGGAAACAGGCTCCAGGCTCCGAGCCATCAGCCCAGAGCCTGACGCGGGGCTCGAACTCACGGACAGCGAGATCGTGACCTGGCTGAAGTCGGACGCCCAACCGACTGCGCCACCCAGGCGCCCCAAGCACAGTCTTTTCAATGAATGGTACTCATACAATTGGATGTTCATATAGAAAATGATGACTCTTGGGGTGCTTGGATGGCTCAGTTGGTTGAGCATCTGACTCTTGATTTCAGCTCAGATCATATCACAGTTGTGGGATTGAGCCCTGCTTAAGATTTTCTCTCTCCCTCAGCCCCACTCCCTCACTTGCATGCATGCTCTCTCTCTACAATAAACAGAATTTTTTAAAAAAATTAATGTTTATTTATTTTTGAGAGAGAGAAAGAGAGAGTGAGGCAGAGAGAGAGAAGACACAGAATCCGAAGCAGGCTCCAAGCTCTGAGCTGTCAGCACAGAGCCCAACACAGGGCCCGAACTCACGAACCACAAGATCACAACCTGAGCCAAAGTTGGAGGCTTAACCGACTGAGCCATCCAGGCACACCAATAAATAGAAGTTTTAAAAAAATTAAAAAAGAAAAGAAAATGATGAGTCTTAACTCTGTATGATAGGATATGCAAAATTCATTCCAAGTGGATGTTCAGATCTAACTGAAAAGTAAAATGATAAAGATTTTAGAAGGTAACTTATAAGAAAATAACTTCTAGACCTTAGGGTAGATATGAATTTATTAAATAGGACCTAAAAATTAACCATAAAGAAGAAGTTTAATAATTGAGTGACTTTAACATAAAAAAAAACACTTTTACTTATTAAATACACTATTAAAAAAATGAAAATATCAGTGGGAGAAGATACTTACAACACATACAATCAATAGAGGGCTTGTTTTGAAAATATAAAAAGTATTCTTACAAATCAATAAGAAAAACAGAAAATAACAAAATGGGCAAAAGGCTTGAACTGGCATTTTTACAAAAGAGGATATCCAAATAATAAACTAAAGAGGTCCCTACCTCATTAATAATCCAGAAAATGCAAAATGAAAAAAACACATCCCCAGAATGGCTAAAATTCAAAAGACCAACAATACCAGTATTAACAAGAATATACAGCAACTGGAGCAAGTTCATGATAACTTATAGACTAGTACACTCATATTCTGTGTATCTATTATATGCTAGATTCTATTCTACGTACCAAGGACTAACAATGAGCACAAATCAGGTATGTTCTTGCCCTGATGCAGCTTGTAGCCAATTGGCAAAGACAAACTTTAATCAAAACATTTTCACAAATAAATATAAAACTGTAACTGTATTAATTTTCACATCATAGACGTGGAGTTGTTACTATGAGAACATATAATAGGGAAATCCAAACTTATTGTGGAGTTCATGGAAAGCTCCTATGAGGAAATGGCAATTGAGTGGAGACCTGAAGATGAGGAAGGAATAACTAGAGAAAGAGGGAAGAGTGGTCTTTCCAAGACAACAAATTCACAGAGAAGGGAAGACACATGGCTTAGGAGGAATGCAACACCAAAATTTTATGTGAAGTATGTAGCTCACAAGATGAGAATCTTATAGACATTATCCTCCTACACAGAAGATAATCTAAATAGGTAGGCATTTTTTTCTTTTTCCAGGAGAGGGAAAGCAACCCATGTCTTGATGAAGATTTCTCCAGTTTGACATTTATAAATGGAAGAATCTAGACACTGGAAAGGATGAAATGGACCCTGGCAAATATGAGCTCTATCATGTTTTGTTCACTCTCTTTTCCCAAATAACATGAATGGGCTCTGCATGGTTATATGGTTATAAACTCTATGACCTGAGCTGTTAAGACCCTTGGGTTTACAGAAAAGAACAAAAAAATGGGGAATGTTAATTTGTAAGAAAAGTGAATTGAAGACTTTTTCCATTTTTCCCCATCCCTCTCTCTACACTTTTGAGGAGAAGTATGGCTAAAGTTGGTCAGATCAAGACTTTTCACTGAATTACCGTATTAGGTGATGTAGAGTGCCTAGTACTGTAGTACTAGGTAGGGGTATGTTTTCTCTCACCTACGATCCTGTCTTTTATTTCAAAGAGGCAGGAGAAGTAATACCCATCTCTCTTTCTGCTGCTCACCTTACTCTTTGAACTTGCTTCTTTCTAAGCAGCTAGAGAGATCTGCTGGACTTAATTGTCAGAAAGCCTACATTGGGCTGCTCTAAGCACCAGCCCAATTCATGCTTTTCTGTCCTCTTCTCCTCCATTGGCATTCTCTGGATTTATGTTTCTGTAACAGTGGTGGGACAATGTGAGACTTGTGGGGAGTAGGATTAGGGTTGGAAGAGGTCTTCTAGTCTGTTTTGGTGCTAGGCTCCAGGCTGCCAGTACCCTACATAAAAGGAACTCTCCATGGAGTTCAGATGGTACTCTTGGGCTCCACTGGGTTTAGAGACAAAGTTTCATAATAAAATAATTTTTTTTTTTTTTGCTGTCAATTGCTGTCCCGGCATGTTTCTTATTTAAAGATTATGCTGGAGGACTGACAGACTGAGGATAGCATTTGTTGTTTCCCAAATAAAATTTTAATCTCTCATAGTTCCAATGATTAGTCTGGGAATTAGGCCCTGATTAGAAAGAGGAGAAAGACAATTTTCCCAACCTTAAGGAGCTCATAGTCTAATAGTCAAGCAAAAAGACAATTGTAACACAATATGATCAGCACAATGTTTAAAAAAAAATATGGGAATAAATAGAAGGGCCACTTCCATATGGCAATTCTTATAATACCTGATATCAGTTAACATACTCACCCTGGGTCTTCTTTTCTTCAAGACAAATTGCATCCCCTTTCCCAAGATTTACAATTAATGAAATTACATGAATGAAATTAAATCTGATAACAATATGAAGGACAATCTACAGCCATGGTACTGAAAGGGCAATCCTTGCACTAATTGCCCTGAGATGGGCATCTCCTGGAATTGCTAGAAATGCAAATCAATGAGCCCCACTCTGTTCTACTGAATCAGAATCTCTGGAGATGGGACCCAGGAAAGTGTGTTTTAACCTGTACTTTACAGGAAGTCCTATATAAAAATGAGTGCTCAGAATGGGCACAGGGCCTTTAAATCCAAAGTGGATAATATGATTAAGTCAAAAATGAAAGAAACTAATTTAAGGAGAAACTAGTACATTAAACCTTATTTTTACAGTTTGGGCATTTCTTGATGAAAAGCTATATTCTACCCTTTTCGATGATCCTGTGGTAATCTCTTACAGCCTCCAATGCATTCATTTCCAAGACTTTAATTACCCAGTGATCTATTACTCTTTTTTTTTCATAGCTTGTCACAAACCAAATTAATCACATCTGGTGAACAGAGTATATTATGAATGGTTTAAGGAGATATCTTTAGTTCATGAAAAGTACCTGTGGTTTGGTTTTTATGGTACAAATCTTCATTTCAATAAAACAACTGGGATACATTAGGCTGCCAAGATGTAGGAATTTAATGAAGAGGAAAAGATTAAGGTTTTATTTAATATCTACCAGGTTGGTAATATGGAAATGAATATAAATTACAGCACTATTTTTTCCAAGATGTCTTTTCCCCGCCACTAATTTTATTATATATGTATCTACTTCTTCATTTAAGTCATTCACCTAATATGTATTAAGATCCCTTTATGAGCCAAAGTTGAAGTTCTGGAAGGGTAGGCTGGACTAGATGGGTAGGCATTGTCTTCCATGCTAAATAGTTGGGGTTTTAACTTATAAACGTGGGAGTATTATACTTTATTTCATGCCTTAGAATGAATGCCAATGGTAGTGCAGGGACAGACTGGATGGAGGCAAGTGCATCATCTGGAAGAGCTAATGAACCTGAATTGTCTACATTGAAGCACTCCTTATAAATGAAGAAGTCAAATAAATGTAAAACATGGTCATTATTCTTAACATTCTCATTATAGATTTGCTCGATCTTACTGGTCATTTAGAAAATAGGGGGAACTATTATTAGTACCTGCATTAGGCAAACAGACTGAAATAAAACAAAGACTTTGAGATTGGATGGAAGAGAGGGATGAATGCAAATGGGCAGTGCTCAAAAACACATTGGTTGTTTATATACCTGAGGGATGAGCCATGCCTGCCTGATTCATAGTGGTCAGTTCAAGGACTCTTCATTACTAGTGCATGTGATGCATGACTAATTAGACCACAGAAAACAGTGTCTTTTAAGAAACAAATGGTTAGGTGATATTTCCAGACCCAGCCAAGAAAATGACTTGAAGAAGTAGAAGATCTCAGCATATTGCTACTGCTTACGATTTAGCTGACTTCTAAACTGTCCCCTCTCTAAACCTTGCTTCTTTACAAACTTTTAACATTTAAATCCTCAATATTGACAATGGGAATAATCACCCATGAAATCCTGTCATTGATATGAGGGCACAAACCTGACATATTGTTTACTATGTTCTAAATTCATGGGAACAAAGAAGATGGGAATGAATTCCTAAATAGTATGTGGCCAAACCCCTATTTGATCAGCTGCATAGCAATCAGTTTTCCAAAAGAAAAAATTACTGAAGCTAAATATAAGATATATTTTTATTTGCATCACATAAGATAAAATATACTCATCTTAAAAAAGGAAGAACAGTGCAGTTTCTCCCTGATCTACCTATTTTAGACATCTGGATTTTATGCTTTGAGACACTGCAACCATTCAAAAGAAGTGTTAGAAAAGTGGTTTAGAAATTCTAATAGCAAAGACGCACATTTCCAAATCTTTTAAAAGCATATCTTGCAGGAAAATGAAATTCAAGGGTATATTAAATGCTAACTGGTATATAGGAATATAAAATAGGTAAGAAATTTTGTGATAGTTCCATTAATACTCTATGCACATACTTACTGAATGGAAAATAGGCTGATAATTCACCACGAAATGCCATTACTAGAGATTTCCATTTGAAGTTTAGATGGAAATACTTTTTTTTAAACTTGTGTCACTGTAAAGAAAAACTGTTTTTTTTTTCCTTAGGTGTAAGTTATTTTGATTTGTGTGGCTGAAAGAAGCTAACACTTCCCAAAGAAGACACACGCCTAATACGGTTCTATTTTACACTTATCTACATCAATTGCTTAGTATTCATTCAAACACAAAGACTGTCTCCAAGAAAATTCAGAAAAGACTACGTTTTATGTTATTAATGGCTGGAGGGGGAGTGATGGTATCCCACTCTATTCATTGGACATTACTGTATCTCTCTGCTTAGCTTATCTTAGAATAGCTCTTCTCATTCACATTGATAATGAAGAAAAATACTTGGAACTCATATTCTCAGACAACATTTGAGGAGCCAAATAAGACCCAAACAAATTCCAGCCAGAATTTGAGACTACATCTTTGTAACACCTTGTTCTCGAGATTTTCTAAGTATGAGAACCACTATGGAAGACCCCTTCATCCTTCTCATGAGCATTTATTAACTATTTTAATATGTGCCTACAAGTGGTTAAACTAGGTCACTATTCTTTCATTCCTTTTCTTTTTTAAAATCTTCTGATAGAGTGCTGACAATACTTGGAAATGCATTTAGAGGTATCCACTTCAGTCCAACATACATTAATTATTTAATGAGCCAATGGCCATATTAGATTAAAGAGATACAAAATGGGCAAGACATGGTCCCTGTCCACAAGGATATCCCAATCCAACGTGGAAACAGGCACATAAAATGCTATTTCAACACAGTGAAATTGTATGGAAATTTCACCAAATGGAAGCCAGGGCAGGGTACAATAGAGGCACAGAAGAGTAGTTCTGGAAGTCTTGGAAACTGGTGGCCCATGTGAATACCACATGAATATATGGGATGTTCTCTTTCCCCAGAAACTGTTCAGGGCTCTTATTTTACTGGAAAAAGCATTTAGGGAAAGGAAGGAATGAAGAAGTTATATCCAAGTCTATGTTCTGGTAGGCAAAATGGGTCTATGAAAAACCCTGCTGATATAATCAAATTATTCTTCTATCACACACTCATTTACTTAGTTGACTGCTACCAAGCATCAGATGTATAACAGTTGCATCTTGTATTTAAAAACTACCTCATAGGGGCACCTGGGTGGCTCAGTCTGTTGAACATGTGACTTCAGCTCAGGTCGTGGTCTCACAACTTGTGGGTTCAAGCCCCATATTGGGCTCTATGCTGTCAGCACAGAGCCTGCTTTGGATCTCTGCCCCCTCTCTCTCTGCACCTCTCCCACTCATGCTCTCTCTTAAAAGTAAATAAACATTTAAAACAAAATAACAAAATTAAAAGTACCTCATAATCTGGCCTCCAGTTACAAACTGCTCTGATATAACAGTGTGATGAACTTAAGGAACATTTTATTAATTAATTTATTTTTAAGTTTATTTATTTTGAGAGAGAGAGAGAGAGAGAGAGAGAGAGAGGAGAGGAGAGGGGTAGGGAGAGAGGGAGAGAGAGAATCCCAAGCAGATGTGGACCTTGAACTCAGGAACCGTAAGATTATGACCTGAGCTGAAACCAGGAGTTGGACACTTAACCTACTGAGTCACCCAGGCACCCCTTAAGGTACATTTTAGAAATTGATGGTCTGGTAGCCATTATCAAATCCAGAGTAGCAAACTAAGCTGAGAGACTACCTAATGAAGTGACCAGCAGAACATGTGAAATCAGGACTCTTTCTGACAATCAGGAATAGTCTCTGTAGGTACCTCCACCTGACCCCACACTCCTTTAAATATAACCCCACTTTTATGAGGAGGGTAAAAGTTTTGTGTTTTTATTTTTTTCCTATAAATATCTAATGAATGGCTTAGTAGATTCAGGGATCTAGAACATGTGGAATGGGAATTCAAAGTGTTAAAACTCCAGTCTATATAGCACAATATGGCCCATCCTGAAGGCTTTCCATCTGGGATACGCAGAGAATCATCATTGCTAATGATTACAGCACTCTGGACTCAGCTCCAGAATCCTTCTCAACATAGTAGGCCAGGGAGCCATTTGAATATAGTACACATGTTGAAGTCTTTTTGCCACTGCTGGCTTATACATATTAGCCAGGTGGTTCCATAAATCATATGTGAAAATTTAGTCTCAGTCTCATTCTATAGCCATAATGAGTAACACACACACACACACACACACACACACACACACACACACACACCACACTCTCACACACTCAGCTGGATTTTCAGTGCTAAATAATATTTTTTATTAAAACCAATGAAGTTATTTCCCCAAATTGTTGACATCCACTTTTAATGTTCTACTCAGTGTTTTTAGTGGTAAATGGGTAATTAGTAAATGGGTAATTTTCCAAGGTTCTAGAAGACAATAGCTACTGTAAGATTGGGTCTTTTCAAATTGTGCTGGTGCCATTGAGTTGAAGCCAGACTTTCGAGTCTCTTTTGGCCACAGCAGCAGTTGCCTTCACCTTGGCCTTTCTGCTTGAACAGGGAGCCAGAGCCCTGAAGTATAATTATTCTAACTGGATATTTTTAGATTATCAGTTTAGTGCTTTGAAATGTATGAGTGATTTGGGTAAAAACAAATCTGAGCTGGAAACTCTTTCCAAATATTTCTCTCCTGCGTGTGTGTGTGTGTGTGTGTGTGTGTGTGTGTATTTCTATCTATAACTGTGTATATATTAACATACATACACATACATACATATATACTGCTTAAAAATAATACTAATTAGAATATTTGGTAGTTCAAGTAAAACAGTTGGATGAATTTTCAGAAGGCTTGCTATTAAATTTTAATAGAAAGCAAAGAACCATGCATATGGAAAGGCCCACCAGAGATTTTAAAACACTATCCATTTTGTTATTCACTCATTCATGTATTCATTCATTCAGTAAACACTGAATGTTTAATATGTGCGAA
The DNA here is from genome assembly GCF_028749965.1 of Puma concolor. Classification (NCBI taxonomy): domain Eukaryota; kingdom Metazoa; phylum Chordata; class Mammalia; order Carnivora; family Felidae; genus Puma; species Puma concolor. Next base: position 65,002,916 of record NC_141674.1, on the reverse strand, counting down.
AATAATACTAAAGAATTCTTTAAAATTTCTGGACAAGAAAAATCAATGGTTGGCTCTAATAGTTTGCCCTCATGCTTAACAATTGGTACTTTTAAGGAAATTGTCTTCATATATGATTCAAAATTATTTTCTTTCTTTTTTTCTTTTTTTTTTTTTAATTTTTTTTTTCAACGTTTATTTATTTTTGGGACAGAGAGAGACAGAGCATGAATGGGGGAGGGGCAGAGAGAGAGGGAGACACAGAATTGGAAACAGGCTCCAGGCTCTGAGCCATCAGCCCAGAGCCCGACGCGGGGCTCGAACTCACAGACCGCGAGATCGTGACCTGGCTGAAGTCGGACGCCCAACCGACTGCGCCACCCAGGCGCCCCAAAATTATTTTCTTAAATAGAAATACATTTACTCAGAAGAGAAGAACCAGACAATATGCTATTTATAAAACTCTTAGACATGCTTGGGAAACAGTTATGAAGAGATGACTATGAAGACAAACAATAATTTTGAAGTAAACATCACAGAACTTGTAAAGCTAGATGTGACTTATCTTTTACAATGAACCCTTTGAGAAATTAAAAATTCATTTTAATGTGCTCTCTACTGTTCAAAATGCCTTTTGGATCTAACAGAGAGGTTTGTTTCAATGGTCAATCCCAGTCCTTTGAGCCTAGACTCATCCTTTTTTAGTGCTCAGGGAGACAATACAGTTTGGTAGAAAGAGCACTGGGCTTAGCAGTGTAGGCTGCTTATTCTAGCTCAGGCGTTTGAGTTACTTGCTCTTGCCCCCACATTAAGTAGATTTGTGAAATCCAGCCTGTCACTTAACTTCTCTGGGCTTCAGTTCTGTCATTTATAAAATGAGATCACTAGCCACCAAATTTTTTTGATTCAAAGATTGTTTTAAAGGTTTTTAAAAACAAACCCTAAGACTTTCCATGTTGTAAAAGCTGTACTTTCACTGTCAGCTGAGTGAGAAAATGATAATTTTGCCTGGTTTTGTTGGTCTCTGTAATGACTCAGCCACCTCCAGAGTCAGGGACCATCAGTTATGATATTCAGGATAAAGTACCCTCTAAAATTTGTGCTTCTATGAATCTGTACACTCATGGAGGGCATTATTTTAAGGATGAATGGGAAGTTATTTTTTGGCTATGACTCATGGGGAAAAAAAACCTGAGGACTATACCAGATTAAATGCAATAATCAAAGGCTACTTATCACATTAGAACATTAGTTACTACCACTTTTCTGATGCAAACATAAGCATATTACCCTTTATCCCATCCTTATATATAGACAAGTACTAATGACTATGTATTCAAACAATGCTATTAAAAAAGATGTTACCCTTCTAAGTCAATATTTTAATAAGGAATTATCATGGGAAGTGAATTAAACAATAAGCCAGAGGTGGCTCACCCTCTGTGTTCATTATACACAGAAATTTGTTGCTAATATATAGGACTAAAATTGATTTGTACACTGACCTTGTATTCTGTGACCTTGCTAGATTTCTCAGTTTGGGTAGTCATTTTGTTTTTGTTTTGTTTTTTTTATTTTTTTTTTTTCAACGTTTATTTATTTTTGGGACAGAGAGAGACAGAGCATGAACGGGGGAGGGGCAGAGAGAGAGGGAGACACAGAATTGGAAACAGGCTCCAGGCTCTGAGCCATCAGCCCAGAGCCTGACGCGGGGCTCGAACTCCCGGACCGCGAGATCGTGACCTGGCTGAAGTCGGACGCCCAACCGACTGCGCCACCCAGGTGCCCCTTGGGTAGTCATTTTGTAGATTCCTTGGGATTTTTTTTTTTAAACAATAATGGCATCCACAAGAACAGACAGTGTTACTTCTTCCTTTTCTATATTTATGTCTTTTATTTATTTTTCCTGTCTTAATGTGTTATTTAGAACATCATACAACGTTCATAGAAAAATTTAAAAATTTTTATGTTATTCTGATGAATTGACATTTTTATCACTATGAAATGTTCTTCTTTATCTTTGGTAATACTTGCTATCTTCTAGTCTACTTTATCTAATAACAGTTAAGTAGCTCCAGCTTTCTTATGTTTAGTATTTTCATGGTATATCTTTTTCTGTCCTTTATTTTTAACCTGTGTCATTATTTTTTTTAAAGCATCTCTCATAAAAATAAAGTATGTTTGTTTCTACTCAAATAATGGAAATACCAGCTGAATCTTTCTGAAAAGGTAGGGGTCCTTTTTAGTGTAAATATGACATTGTTTACTCATTTTAGAAACCCGGCATCTCTGACATTATTTTCTCATAACATGGGGCACATGTGTATACATATTTACTCTTCACAGAATGTAATGTGCTTATAGTCAGTGAGGCTAAATTGGTAGGATCTGAGAATAGCATCTTGGGCTTCCAAAATATATGACAGCCAGCTTAATTTGAATTTATATTTTTGGTAATTACTTAGGAGACTCAAATTATAACTGTATCTGCATTTTCTCAAGGAACTGGCCTTTTCTATTAGAGACATTAAGGGAATTGGGCCTGGAAATTAAGGAAACACAGTAGTTTATATGAGTGAATCACTGTGGAAAAAATGTAAGATGTTAACATTGGGAAAGCCTTTTGTCACTCCTCCTTATCAAGCATTCCAGAGAAATGAAACCAATGCATGCTGGCATAAAAGAACAAGGATATAGTTACTGAACAATTACTATATGCAGCGCATCGTAGGGCTATGAGGAAGACAAAAGTTGGTACAAGGCTCTCCACCTTAACAAATTTGTATTTGTGCTATATATTTTCCTTAGGCCTCTAGAGCTCCATCTTCCACCATTCTCTCCCCAACTCTGTGCCTTGGGCTGCTCTTCTGGAACAAATCAATGGGGTCCCTTGCCCCCTAGCTTCCAGTTGGTTCTGGCCTATGGTGAGCATCAACAGACGATCCAACAAAGGGAAGAGTGGAAAGTCTGGATATTTATTCCCTTCGCTCTCATCCTATGGGGGTCATCAGAGGCTGGCTACCTCTCTTCACTGAAGGTAAGGCTCCTGTGAGGAAGCTTTCTTCATATATCTGCTTCTTTTTCTGGGTTCAAGGAACTGCTTCCCCTTTTTGAATCTGTAGCCGAGGAAGGGTAACAGATCTTACTTTTACCAGCCTTGTGATATTGAACTAACTTTTGTAGTTTCCACAGGTCCTATGTACACCTCTTTGGTAGTTCCTTTATCAAGTGCTCTTCTGTTTAGCCTACCTGAGCATGCTACATCTTTCCTGTTGGAACCTGATTGACACAGCAATCTGATGAACTAACAGTTAACAATTTCAGGTACCATATGCTAAGTGTCATATAAATGCTAAAGGCAGTTACATATTTTGCTGAACAAGCTGAGAATGAAGAGAAATCTCCAAAGCTTGGGATCCTAAAGGAAACTGTCCAGAAGATGGTAAGATTTACCAAGCTGTAAAAAATTACTATCAAGGAGAGTCAAATAGAAAAGGGGCAAAGACGAAGTGTATTCAAGGGATGGCAGTAAGACCAACCAAGTCCAGCTCAGATCAGACTGCCTGGGGAATCTGCACAGAGACACAAGACCCTTATGACATTAATACTGAGAATACATCTTATGTGAAATTGCTCCCATTCTGAGGAATTTCTCTCCCGCTCAAGACAGGAAGGGTAAGATGAGTGAAGATGACATTATTGGGATAACTATGGATGTGCTCCAATTTCAGTAATTTAGTATTATTAGCAACAGCCTGCTTTCTCCATAACTATGGCAACATGCTATGACTGAGAACCTCTGCTGTGTGCACTTACACACTAAGTTGAAGTCTGCACTTCAGTGTGCTTAAGAATCAGCTTTGATAAAGGTTTTTCACTTGCTAACTTGCACATTCTTGGGTTCTACATACAAGAAATTTTAATTCAGTAATTCTATGAAGGGACCTGAACAATCCACATTTTTAAAAAAGGCATGGACTTCATTCTGATACAAACCATATAGGAAGAAACATGCTTGTGGATAATAACTGGCATAAAGAATTTTCAACCAAAAGAATGCATTAAGACAGTGGTCTTTTAGAAAGATTAATCCGGCCACAGGATACAATACAGACTGGGTATAGAGAGAATAAAGACAAGGAGGGTAGAAAAGGGAGGGCTCTAAAAGTTCACATAGATGGATGTGAGCACCTGGCCTGAGAAGACTAGGAGGAAAGGAAATGAAGAGAAGAGACAGAGGGGAACAAAGTGAAGATTGAGAAGGTATTTCCTTACTGAGTGTTGTGGTGTGGTGGTTTAAAATACATCAAGTTTTTTGTGACACTCTCCCTATAAAAAAAAAATAGTGGATTCTTATTCTTTTCTCCTGTTTTCTGTAAAAAACAGAAAGTAATGGGAATGATGTGTGGCTTTTGAAGCTGGGTTAGAAAAGGCAATCAGGCTTCCTTCTGGCTCTCTCGGGTTCCATGCCTTTGGAGCTCTGAGCTGCTGTGAAGTGCAGCCACCCTGAGGCCTCCATGTAGTGAGATAAGACGTGATGCCTGAGAAACTCCAGCTGCTCTAGAACTTCCCAAAGTAAGCATCAGACAGGAGAGTAAAGAAGCCTAACTCTGACCACTATTTAAATACAATGTCAAGAGGGGCGCCTGGGTGGCGCAGTCGGTTAAGCGTCCGACTTCAGCCAGGTCACGATCTCGCGGTCTGTGAGTTCGAGCCCCGCGTCAGGCTCTGGGCTGATGGCTCAGAGCCTGGAGCCTGTTTCCGATTCTGTGTCTCCCTCTCTCTCTGCCCCTCCCCCGTTCATGCTCTGTCTCGCTCTGTCCCAAAAATAAGTAAACATTGAAAAAAAAAATTAAAAAAAAAATACAATGTCAAGAGAGGTCTTGAGTCAAAACCAGCCAGCTGAGCAGTTCTTGATTTCCTGATCCATAGAAAGCACATGAAATTATAACTATTGTTGTTTTAAGCCAATAAATAAATTTTGCATGATTTATTGTGTAGCAACAGTATCTAGTTTACTAGATGACTGATTTTATCTTTCTATGAAATTTGGAAATTGTCTTTTCACTTTATATAGGACAGTTATAAAAACCTCAGCAGCCTTTTTACCTCAAATGGTCTTGTAGTCATAGCTCATCACAATAAAAAATAAATGAATAGTTATCTAGTAATATATTCTCCATTTCAAAACCTAATTATTAAATAATTGGAAGCAAGCTTTTAAGCCAACAGTTCTAGGGGAAAACAACCACATTTCCTTTAATATTTTGCACAAAAGTACTAATGCCGAGAAAAAAATTTGTGTAATTAAAATTAAATTACTCCCCCTTAGGAGCAAATCAAATTTGTCCCCCTTAGGAACAGCAAATCAAATTATGTCTGTCAAATCAATTCACTAGGCAAGTCGGATGACAGCCCTCTGAGGATTGCTTTTCTTTTATCTCTAAGTTGTTGTGTTTTTTTTCAAGCCCTCTATCTAGCTGAGGATGTTTCATATATCTAATCTCAGTCATTCAAATTCAGAACTTAACTCTATGTTTAGACTCCTTTTACACGGCCAAGTTGAGGCTAAATGATAGATCCTAGAGGAAATCACAGCTAGAAAAAGAAAAACATTCCAAAATAGTTGTATATACCCGCCCCAGCAGGCCTCACCTTCCTTCATCCCACAACGTATGATAGGTAGAATTCTTAAGGTCTGTGTGCACTCATGGGCCCAACCCTCAGAAGCACAATTCCCCAGTCCTTTGTCTCTCACTCAAGAAGCCTGAGGGAATGCAAATGAGCAAGAGTGGCATGATTGTAGGGATAATCTTGGGTCCCTCACTTCCTTTAAAATCAATACTCCCGGGACAGCTGGGCGGCTCAGTCAGTTAAATTTCCTACTTGGGCTCAGGTCATGATCTTACAGTCTGTGTGGGGCCTGGAGCTGCTGCAGATTCTGTGTCTTCCTCTCTTTTTGTCCCTCCCTCCTTGTCTCTCAAAAATAAACATTAAAAAAAAAAGTTTTTTAAATAAATACTCCCAAGCTCTGGTGAAAGCCAAGGTGTCTCGGGTCGCGGGCTTTAAAGTCCTCTCTCCATTACCTCTCCCATTTGACCATTCCACAATAACATGAGTAAAAATGCTTACTAATCACTAGGACTAAATATCAGTACTTCAACTCAGATCGTCATACCTCAAAACCACAAATAACACACCTCAGGAAACAAACTATGGTAAAGTGCTGATTTAAACAAGTTTGAATTTGTGTTAAGTGATTACTTATTTCCCAAATGATCTCTGAGTGTTACAAATCAGAAATATTTAATCCCTCGTCCATGCCACCTTTAGTGGGTTGCGGGCACTCCAGGAGGATAGCTGGAGATGATGAACGGGAGTGCAGGGATCTTTTGTTTAAATTATTTTTTTAGGGTCACTTGGGTGGCTCAGTTGGTTAAGCTTCTGACTTAGGCTCAGGTCATGCTCTCGCACAGTTTGTGAGTTCGAGCCCCATGTCGGGCTCTGTGCCGACAGCTTGGAGCCTGGAGCTTGCTTTGGATTCTGTGTCTCCCTCTCTCTCTGCACCCCCCCGCCCCCCGCCTGCTCATGCTCTCTCTCTCAAAAATAAATAATAAAAAAATTATTAATAAAAAAATAAATTATTTTTTTAATTGGCCAGTAAAAGAAATTAAGCTTCACAAGTATTTAATATTTAGACTGACAGTGTGGCCTGCACTATGTCAGACAGTCATGTCACCTACATAGGGTCTACATATATTTGTGAGGTTGTGTGTGTGTGTGTGTGTGTGTGTGTGTGATAAAACAATAATTAAAATCAGACACAGTTGAGACAAGTAGCACTGCAGGGTATGGACTCCAGTGCCTTGTAAGGCCCAGGCTGGTGATAACAAGAGTGGTGATAACAAGAGTGAGCTGGAGTGGGAGTGAGGGACAGCCATGAAATAGATATCACCCGTGCTGTCTAATGACAGCAGCACTACCCAGGTGGAGAGACGTGAACTGGGAGCTGCTAAATCACTAAGGTTGCAAGACAAGGCAGAAACGGGATTTTTATCGTGAAATCTCCTAATTTTAGAATTTAGTACACATTTAAAAAGTTGTCTGATGCCCACAGTCAGCTTGAGTTTGTGACCTCAAGGTTAAAGAAAGCTAGTGGTTTAGAATATCTGTAACCCCTCCTTTGAAATCCTAGCTCTGTGCACCTGCTGGTGGCCTCAGGCAAGTTACTTAACTTGTCAGAGCTTCTGCGTCCTTATCTGTAAAGTGGAATAACAATGGCTAGTGTTGGGAAGTAAAGTGATAGCATAATAAAAATCAATTATACAATATGCATATTCAAATGTAAGTTTCTAGAGACAATATACTTTGCTTGTACCAAAAACATAATCAAAAGTATAGGAGCAATGGAAACATCAGGCTAGCTGAACATCAAATGGTATCAATAAATACAACAGAAAGTGAACGGATCTTTCGGACATTTGGGTCACAGAAGCATAAAACACATACATATCTTTATTATGCTTGGGAGAAAACCAACCAGCATTATCATCAAGGAAATTATGCACAGGTCCCCAACAAGGCAACCACAGGTAACCAAAACATTCCTCACATGAAAATCACAAGCCTAGCTAGGAAACAGAAGGAGGCAGCTCTGTGGGACCACTCTCAAGGAAGGAGAAACTGTCGCAGGAAAAATGGGTGAGATCAAAACAGGGTACACAGAATTGGGGAAGTTTGGTCTTGCTGAATTGTATAAAACCAAGATGCATACCGAGAACACCACTACTAACCTGTGGGCTTCCAAATGCTTCTGCCCCACAGTGTGAATGTCCACAACCTAGCTGACAGATTGCTGACATGGTTCCAGCCATTCTTAGCAGAAGAAAAATTTCTTTCAACAGAGTCTTAACTGGAACCTCAAAACATAAAATAAAAGCAGAGTTGTTCTGGGCTGCTTTAACACCTGAAGGTGGCCCCTACGGGCTCCATCAGTCAATTTGAAAAACAGCCCCTAGAAGGAACCAGAATGTCCTTTTACCTTCAAAACTTCTGACACACAGGAGGGGAGAGCTAGTGAGAGCCCTTCTGCTGTATATAAATGTATGGAGTATTTATTCTCAACATGTCTAACAGTAATTAATAACCACTTCCTGTGGTTGAGTCGTTACTATGAGCCATACATTGTGCTAAGAACTATAGATATGTGATCTTATTTCATCTTTACAGTAGCCCAGTGAGGTATTTTTATCCTCATTCTTGAAAGGAAAACACTGAGGCCTCTAGAGGGTTCATATTTCAGCCAAAAGCATAGTGAATGAGAGTCAAAACCCACTGTATTCCGTTGGCATTATAACCAACTCCACTGATTTATATGAAGGTGTGAGAAACTGAACTCATGATCACTTTGGAAGCAGTCCCTTGAGTCCTTCCTTTTCTGGATAATTCATGACATTAATAATTATTTCCCACTTCAAATCAACAAACACTTAAGAGAACCCAACATAGTAAAGATATGTGCTAAATCAGCAGGGCAGGTGTGGGCATCATAGGGGTGGTAGAGGCGAGAAATAAAAAGAATGGAGGAAAGTTTACAGGATGAATAGAAGCTTAACTGTAGGAGAGATAGACAGACACACTCACTAACACAAACAAAAATTCCACAAATATCAACTGAGAATTGTTTGGGGGAAAAAGTAGCTTATTTGTAATAGCAGCACACTAGGAACAAAACTAACAAAAAGTGTACAAGACTTTTCTATGGAAAACCACAATGTTACTGAAGATTCAACATAAAAGAAGACCTGAATAAATGAAATGATGGGGTAATGTTCATGGATGGGAAGATGTCAGTTCTCTGAAAATTAACCTATATGTAATCTACAGTGAAATTCAAATAAAATCTCAACAGTTTTTTTATGGGCCTGACAAATTGATTCTAAAATTTGTAAGAGTATATGTATAGGCATAGCCAACTTAGAAAGGAAGAAGGGGAACAGACTGCCCTTCAGGCATCAGGATATAACTTATAGTTTTTTGTTTGCAACTATGATATTGATGCAGAAAAATATAAACAGACAAAAGCAATAAGTAGGAAAACCATAGAGCAGACCCATGTCTACCCAGGAATAAGTCATTTCAATGAGGAAAATATATGCTAGGTAACAAGTAATCTTTGGACCACTGGATACATTTTTCATTTCCACTTAAAACCTATAATAAAATTCTATCTTCACTTCAGACTATGCACAACAATTAACACCTGAACCTTCAAAACAAAATTAAAAATAACTAGGTAAATATAGAATATTTTTATGAGACTGCAAGGAAGTCTGTCTTTCTTAAGTCTTTTCTTAAGACTTAAATGTAAAAGCCAAAAAAAAAAAATGCTGATAAATTTACCACATTAAAATTTAAAACTTCAGTAGGACAAAAGATAGGACATGATTCTATATGCTTCTCAGTCATGATTTAAAAAAAATATAAATGGAAGAAAATATAATCAAGATACATAGCAAAGTATTGGTATCTAGAGTGTCCAAATCAATAATAAAAACTCAAACAATCCATCAGAAAAAAAGGTGCCAAGGTTATGTTTTGGCAAATCTCAAAAAAGGAGATACAAATAGCCAATAAACACATTTTAAAAACATTTCAGTTCACTAGGGATTTAGGAGAACACAAATCAAAAGAGCAATACAAAAACATTTCTAATCCATCAGGTAGCCTAAAATAAAAAAAAAAAAATTGAAATAAGTATTGGTTAGGTGTGGAGAATGGGAAAAAAGTAATCATAAGTTTATAGGACCACTTTTTAATATATTTTTAAAAATCTAAAATATAGATTTTAAACTACACACACACACACACACTCCCTCTACTTTAGAAAATCCTTTTCTATAAATATTCTTGAGAGATCTTTTTGATACATGCAAAGGAGGATGGGTTCAAGGATGTTAGTCATAGTATTGTTGGCAATGACAGAAATTTTAAAGAAATCCGAATGTCTACTAATATGATACATTTATAGAATATAACATTATGAAGCAGTTACAAGAATGAGCTAAGTCTGTTTGTTATCAACACAGATAGAACTCAAAAACAGAATGCACAGTGAAAAAACCAAGTTAGGGGATGATATAAATAGCCCTGAGGAAATAGCAGTAGCAGGTCACTGTGAGAAACAGGAAGCAGTCTGGCATTTAGAATGTAAAAGTAGATACATAAAATTGGAAAATTAGCTGGGGCCAGATAGTTGAATATATTATTTACTGTCATATTTATAAAACACTAGATTTAGTGTGGGCTTTCCTCCTCCATTTGCAACTGAGTTATTGGTTTCAGCACCACTGAGTTATTGGTTTCAGCTTTACTATTTGTAATAAATCTTCAGTACACAAATCTAGTGCAGAGGTTCATCCCATGAACTATGAAATTCTGCAACCTTTAAAAAATACTTTGCTTAGGCTTCCACCTTGGACTCTGGGCTATCCAGCAAAATCTTGGCTACACTATATGTTCTCTTGGTGGTGGAAAAATCTTAGGCTTCCCATTCTTGCTCATCTTGATTCCTTCCCCCTCACTAATCTGCTATTTCACCAGATTGCATTTAGCAACATACAACAAGAAATAGATTAACCCTAGATAGAATTGACCAATTTGCAAACGGATGAAAAGAAGGAGTCTAGTAACTTAGATCTTACCAGGTTCAAAAAAATCAGCTGCTTCTATACCTACAAAGAGCAGAAGACAAGGCTATTGTCACTCAAAGAACTCCCATTAACACCCTCCCCAGCTATCCAAAAAAAGGGGACACACCCCTGAGGCAAAACCTAAATTAAGGATGCTGCCTATTGTTTTATATGGCTTCAAAGTAACTACCATCAAAATATCTGTACCTAGAAAAGAACTTTGAGTGTAGTTATCAGCACATGGAACTAACTGGAAGCAAAAAGAGCAGATACTTACCAAACTTTTGAGGAAAGTTTTACCAAAGCAACCATAAGCCTAGCCAGAAAAAGCTTGTTTGTTCATTTGTTTGTTTGTTTTCAAATTAAGAATAGCTCCCAGGAGGAGCCAAGATGGCAGAACAGCATGGAAATTTTGTGTGTGTCTTGCGTCCATGAAATACAGGCAGACCAACACTAAACCATCCTACACACCTAGAAAACTGATCTGAGGATTAACACAACAATCTGCACAACCTGAACCACAGAATTCAGCAGGTATGTAGCACGGAGAGCTGAACTTGGGGAGAGAGAAGCTGGTGGCAGGCAAGGAGCCTCCTTTGCAAGCGGAGAGAGGATGGAGACTAGGGCAGGGGAGAATACGGGGAAAAGCACACCTCCCCAAAAGCAGCTGGAGAGAAAGTGGAAAATTGGAAACAGCCGCAGGGACTAAACTAAAAAGGGAGAAAGGAGAAAGGAGAGAGTTTAAATTCCATTAAGACTGTAAACAAGGGGAGCGCAAAGGCTGCAACTCCACAGCTCGATACCTGGTGGTGCTCTGGTGGGAAGGGCAAATCCCCAGGAACAGAATGCGATCCAGGAGGTTCTTGGGCCACATGGGGAAAAGAGGTTCCACTGTTGGAAGGACTTTTGGTTGAAGCCACCTGGTCCCAGCAGACCCCAGAAAATGGCCACATTCGCTGGTGCTGGAACAAGGTCGTTAAGGGTGAAGCCTGGTGCCAGATGTGTGTTGCGATTTTCCATAATCCCTGAAACGCTGCTGCTACACTGTCTCTCAAACTTTTTCTGGGGCAGGCTGGCACCTGGCCGCAGTCTCCGGGCACCGGCAGCAGCAGGGTCCTGTGAACTTACCTGGGTGCCGCCGGCATTCGGCCATTGCTCAGTGAGACCCTCCGCAGAGGGGCGGAACAGGTCAAAGCTGCAGTCCTTCACACGTAAGGGGCCGGGGAAAACAGCCACATCTGAGACAAAACTCGGGAGAGAGGTACTGCCTGGGGCCTGGTCACGGAGAGTGAAAAAGCGGGGAGAGGACAAGAGCTAAAGACAGAGGACAGGTGCGCGATCCGGAAGAACAGACTGGGTAGCGAGGGGCGCCATTTTCACCACTCGCACACATGCGTATACGCACCTATGAGTCCCGCAACCATCCACCCCAGTAGGCTAGCAGCACCATCTAGTGGAGAGCGGAGCTGTTACACTGAGTCCCGCCCAACTGGGCCAACTTCACTCTCCAAGAGCACAAGTCTCACCGCCGGCTTAGTTTATGGACTATAAAGCGCTACATAGACTGACTTCTAGGAAAAAAACGATGCAATTTCAGCCCTACTTCAATCTGTTAGCACGTTCATCTATTCAATTTTCTTTTTTTTTCTTTTTCTCTTTTTCACTTCTCTTTTTCTTGAATACAGAAAAAATTCATTTTTATTTTCAATTTTTATTAAAAATATTCTTAATTTTTATTACTATATTTTTTAGTTTTGTGTAAATTTTTTCAAATTCCATTTTACTTCCATCGTTTTATTTTAGTCTACTTCAGTGTATTCACCTTTTCAAATTTTCAACAATTTCCTTTTTTTCTTTCTTTTTCTTTTTTCTCTTTTTTTGTTTTTATTTTTCTTGAATGCAGAAAAACTTCATTTTTACTTTCAATCTCTATTAAAAATATTTTTCTTTAATTTTTATTACTATATTCTTTGCTTTTATGTAAATTTTTTCAAATTCCATTTTACATCAATCGTTTTTAGTCTACTACAGTGTATTCACTTTTTCAAATTTTCAAACAATTTCTATTTTCTTTTTTATCTTTTTCGTTTCCTTTTTTCTTAAATACAGAAAAAGATAAAATCATACTTATTTTTAATTTTTATTAAAAATATTTTTCTTTAATTTTTTCTACTATATTTTTTACTTTTGTGTATATTTTTTAAAATTCTATTTTTGCCCATCATCTCATTTTAGTCTACTTCAGTGTATTCATTTTTTCAAATTCTCAAATGATTTCCTTTTCTTTTTCTCCCCCCCCCCTTTTTTTCTCTAATCTGTCAAACCACTTTCAACACCCAGACCAAAACACACCGAGGATCTAGCATCATCTATTTGATTTGTGTGTGTGTGTGTGTGTGTGTGTAATTTTTAATTTTAATTTTTTTAATTTCAATTTTTCTACCTCATTAATTCCTTTTCTCCCTTCAAAATGGCAAAATGAAGGAATTCACCCCAAAAGAAAGGGCACGAAGAAACGACAGCCAGGGATTTAACCAACACAGATACAAACAAGATGTCTGAACCAGAGTTTAGAATCACAATAATAAGAATACTAGCTGGAGTCGAAAATAGATTAGAATCCCTTTCTGCAGTAAAAAATAGCCACAATAAAATTAAAAATGCCATAACTGAGCTGCAATCACGGATGGATGCAATGGCGGCAAGGATGGATGAGGCAGAACAAAGAATTAGCAATACAGAGGACAAACTTATAGAGAATAATGAAGCAGAAAAAAAGAGGGAGATTAAGGCAAAAGAGCACAATTTAAGAATTAGAGAAATCAGTGACTCATTAAAAAGGAACAACATCAGAATCATAGGGGTCCCAGAAGAGGAAGAGAGAGAAACAGGGGTAGAAGGGTTATGTGAGCAAATCATAGCAGAAAACTTTCCTAACCTGGGGAAAGACACAGACATCAAAATCCAGGAAGCACAGAGGACCCCCATTAGATTCAATAAAAACTGACCATCAACAAGGCATATCATAGTCAAATTCACAAAATACTCAGTCAAGGAGAGAATCATGAAAGCGACAAGGGAAAAAAAATTCCTAACCTACAAGGGAAGACAGATCAGGTTTGTAGCAGACCTATCCACAGAAACTTGGCAGGCCAGACAGGAGTAGCAGGATATATTCAGTGTGCTGAACCAGAAAAATATACAGTCAAGAATTCTTTCTCCAGCAAGGCTGTCATTCAAAATAGAAGTAGATATAAAAAGTTTCCCAGATAAACAAAAATTAAAGGAGTTTGTGACCACTAAACCAGCCCTGCAAGAAATTTTAAGGGGGACTTTCTGAGGGGAGAAAAGATGAAAAAAAAAAAAAAAATATATATATATATATATATATATATATATATATATATATATATATATATAAATACCAAAAGCAACAAAGATTAGAAAGGACCACAGAACACCAACAGAAACTCCAACTCTACAAGCAACATAATGGCAATAAATTCATATCTTTCAGTACTCACTCTAAATGTCAGTGGACTCAATGCTCCAATCAAAAGACATAGAGTAACAGAATGGATAAGAAAACAAGACCCATTTATATGCTGTTTACAAGAGACCCACTTTAGACCTAAAGACACCTTCGGATTGAAAATAAGGGGATGGAGAAACATCTATAATGCTAATGGTCAACAAAAGAAAGCCGGAGTAGCCACACTTATATCAGACAATCTAGACTTTAAAATAAAGACTGTATCAAGAGATGAAGAAGGGCATTATATCATAATCAAGGAGTCTATCCACCAAGAAGACCTAACAATTGTAAACATTTATGCACCAAATGTGCAAGCATCCAAATATATACATCAATTAATCACAAACATAAAGAAACTCATCGATAGTAATGCCATAATAGTAGGAGACTTCAACATCCCACTCACAGCCATGGACAGATCACCTAATCAAAAAAATCAACAAGGAAACAATGGCTTTGAATAACACACTGGACCAGATGGACTTAACAGATATATTCAGAACATTTCATCCTAAAGCAGCAGAATATACATTCTTCTCCAGTGCACATGGAACTTTCTCCAGAATAGAACATATACTGGGACACAAATCAGCCCTAAGTAAGTACAAAAAGATTGAGATCATACCATGCATATTTTCAGACCACAACGCTATGAAACTCGAAATCAACCACAAGAAAAAGTTTGGAAAGGTAACAAATACTTGGAGACTGAAGAACATCCTACTAAAGAATGAATGGGCTAACCAAGCAGTTAAAGAGGAAATTAAAAGTATATGGAAGTCAATGAAAATGATAACACCACAACCCAAAACCTCTGGCACACAGCGAAGGCGGTCATAAGAGGAAAGTATATAGCAATCCAGACCTTCCTAAAGAAGGAAGAAAGATCTCAGATACACAACCCAACCTTACGCCTTAAGGAGCTGGGAAAAGAACAACAAATAAAACCCCAAACCAGCAGAAGACAGGAAATAATAAAGATTAGAGCAGAAATTAATGCTATCGAAACCAAAAAAACCAGTAGAACAGATCAATGAAACCAGAAGCTGGTTTTTCAAAGAATTAACAAAATTGATAAACTACTAGCCAGTTTGATCAGAAAGAAAAAGGAAGGGACCCAAATAAATAAAATCAAGAATGAAGAGGAGAGATCACAACCAATACAGCAGAAATAAAAACAATAATAAGAGAATATTATGAGCAACTGTATGACAATACAATGGGCAATCTGGAAGAAATGAACAAATTCTTAGAAACATATACACTACCAAAACTGAAATAGGAAGAAATAGAAAATTTGAACAGACCCATAACCAGTAAGGAAATCGAATTAGTAATCAAAAATCTGCCAAAAAACAAGAGTCCTGGGCCAGATGGCTTTCCAGGGGAATTCTACCAAACATTTAAGGAAGAGTTAACACCTATTCTCTTGAAGGTATTCGAAAAAATAGAAATGGAAGGAAAACTTCCAAACTCTTTCTATGAAGCCAGCATTACCTTGATTCCAAAACCAGACAGAGACCCCACTAAAAAGGAGAACTACAGACCAATTTCCCTGATGAACATGGATGCAAAAATCCTCAACAAGATATTAGCCAACTGGCTCCAACAATACATTAAAAAAATTATTCACACGACCAAGTGGGATTTATGCCTAGGACGCAGGGCTGGTTCAATATCTGCAAAAAAATTAATGTGATTCATCACATCAATAAAAGAAAGGACAAGAACCATATGATCCTCTCAAAAGATGCAGAGAAAGCATTTGACAAAATACAGCATCCTTTCTTGATAAAAACCCTCAAGAAAGTAGGGATAGAAGGAGCATACCTCAAGAACATAAAATCCATATATGAACGACCCAACGCTAATATCATCCTCAATGGGGAAAAACTGACAGCTTTCCCCCTAAGGTCAGAAACAAGACAGAGGTGTCCACTCTTGCCACTGTTATTCAACATAGTATTGGAAGTCTTAGCCCCTGCAATCAGACAACACAAAGAAATAAAAGGCATCCAAATCAGCCAGGAGGAGGTCAAACTTTCACTCTTTGCAGATGACATGATACTCTATATGGAAAACCCAAAAGGTTCTACCAAAGAACTGCTAGAATTGATCCATGAATTCAGCAAAGTTGCAGGATATAAAATCAATGCACAGAAATCGGTTGCATTCCTATACACCAACAATGAAGCGACAGAAAGAGAAATCAAGGAATCGATGCCATTTACAGTTGCACAAAGAAACATAAAATACCTAGGAATAAATCTAACCAAAGAGGTGAAAAATCTATATGCTGAAAACTATAGAAAGCTTATGAAAGAAATTGAAGAAGATGCAAAAAAATGGAAAAAGATTCCATGCTCCTGGATAGGAAGAACAAATATTGTTAAAATGTTGATACTACCCAAAGCAATCTACATATTCAATGCAATCCCTATCAAAGTAACACCAGCATTCTTCACAGAGTTAGAACAAATAATCCTAAAATTTGTATGGAACCAGAAAAGACCCCGAATAGCCAATGTGATTTTGAAAAAGAAAACCAAACAGGAGGATCACAATCCCAGACTTTAAGCTATACTACAAAGCTGTAATCATCAAGACAGTATGGTACTGGCACAAGAACAGACACTCAGATCAATGGAACAGAATAGAGAACCCAGGAATGGACCCACAAACGTTTGGCCAACTAATCTTTGACAAAGCAGGAAAGAATATCCAATTGAATAAAGACAGTCTCTTCAGCAAGTGGTGCTGGGAAAACTGGACCACTTTCGTACACCATACACAAAAGTAAACTCAAAATGGATGAAAGACCTAAATGTAAGACAGGAAGCCATCAAAATCCTCGATGAGAAAGCAGGCAGAAACCTCTTTGACCTTGGCCACAGCAACCTCTTACTCAACACATCTCCAGAGGCAAGGGAAACAAAAGCAAAAATGAACTACTGGGACCTCATCAAAATAAAAAGCTTCTGCACTGCGAAGGAAATAATCAACAAAACTAAAAGGCAACTGACAGAATGGGGGAAGATATTTGCAAACGACATATCAGATAAAGGGTTAGTATCCAAAATCTAGAAAGAACTTCTCAAACTCAACACCCAAAAAACAAATAATCCAGTGAAGAAATGGGCAAAAGACATGAATAGACACTTCTGCAAAGAAGACATCCAGATGGCCAACCGACACATGAAAAATGCTCAACATCACTCATCATCAGAGAACTACAAATCAAAACCACAATGAGATACCACCTGACACCTGTCAGAATGGCTAACATGAACAACTCAGGCAACAACAGATGTTGGCGAGGATGCGGAGAAAGAGGATCCCTTTTGCATTGTTGGTGGGAATGCAAGCTGGTGCAGCCACTCTGGAAAACAGTATGGAGTTTCCTCAAAAAACTAAAAACAGAACTACCCTACAACCCAGCAATGGCACTTCTAGGCATTTATCCATGGGATACAGGTGTGCTGTTTTGAAGGGACACATGCACCCCCATGTTTATAGCAGCACTATCAACAATAGCCAAAGTATGGAAAGAGCCCAAATGTCCATAGATGGATGAATGGATAAAGAAGATGTGGTATACACACACACACACACACACACACACACACACACACACACACACACACACAATGGAGTATTACTTGGCAATCAAAAAATGAAATCTTGCCATTTGCAACTACATGGATGGAATTGGAGGATATTAGGCTAAGTGAAATTAGTCAGTCAGAGAAAGACAAAAATCACATGACTTCACTCATATGAGGACTTTTAGAGACAAAACAGATGAACATAAGGGAAGGGAAACAAAAATAATATAAAAACAGGGAGGGGGACAAAACAGAAGAGACTCATAAATATGGAGACAAACTGAGGGTTACTGGAGGGGTTGTGGGAGGGGGGTGGGGTAAATGGGTAAGGGGCACTAAGGAATCTACTCCTGAAATCATTGTTGCACTATATGCTAACTAATTTGGATGTAAATTTAAAAAAAAGAAGGAAAAAAAAAAAAGAATAGCACCCAAGGAGGGCACAGTCTCAATACGTCACTGTCATATAGCCACACTGCTTAATGGACAAGAAGAATTTTTCAGAAGCCAGCAGCTTCAGAAGAGAAGAGAGAACCAGGAGTTGAAAATGGGCTAACCCAGGAAAGGATTTGTTATATGCTATGATTCAGTGACTACCATATACACTGCCAAAATTCCCTTTTCTGAATAGGAGCCTTTATTTCACTTCTCCTGGTCTTGTTCTTCCACTCTTTATTGGTGGCAGGGAGGGAAGACAACTTGATGTTTAGTCTGTAAGTGGCTGAAGAGTCTAATCTGGACTTAATGAAGAGAACTGTACATCAACTAGAGATTCTTGACTTTTGATCTAGATGGTGGGACCCTGGTTATTTTCCTTGGGGAGCGAGTGAGTACATTCTATGTGTAGGAAGAAAAGAGCATGCCAACATTTGAATGGCCAGAGAGGCAAACTGTGGCAGAAGCTGCTAGTTAGTTCTCCAATGTTCCATAGGAATAAAACTGTAGCCAGGCACCTGGCTGACCAGCTGGATTATATTTCCCAGCCTGCCTTGCAATTACAACATGCCTAACGAAATTCTTAACAATGCTATGTGAGCAGAAATGGTAGATGCCACTATCCAGATCTGGGACTTCAGACCTTCAGACCTTCATATTCTCTTCCCTTCACATGCCAGTTGGAAGCCATATGTGGTGACAACCCTGCTTCGACCATACAAATGATGACAGTGTCCCAGGAGATGGCAGAACAACAACTTGGAAGGAACCATGGTCCCTAAATGACCTCAAGGAGAAAAGCTGCCCAGTCAATCTGGACTGTTCACATCGACACCATTCCCTAGGAGAAAAAATACACTTCTTTGTCCTATATGCCACTTAAGTGTTAGTTTTTTTTTTTTTTAATTTGTTTGTTTGTTTTTTTACAATGGTAAGACCATTGCTAGTATATGGCTGAAATTGGAAATCCATGTCTTCCTATACCCTGGACCTGTGAGGAAGTCTTGGGGGAAACTTCTGCACACCTGTGTATACATGTCCACATGCACACACAAAAAATAGCTGGTTAAAGAAAAAATTTGAAGAGTTGTGGTATAATGAAAATATATATTTAGTCTTTGTCCCTAATTCCTGGCACAGAGCTTCTAAAACCTTCAGAATTTCCTAGTAGCAAAGTGCTAGTAGCATCTTTTGTTGTTCATAACGAACAGCTTCTGACCATACCTGAATCTAAGCTAATAAAGTGATTCTGGGCAGGGCCCAAAATAGCGTCAGGATGGGGATTTGTTGGCAGAGAGATCAAAATGATACTAGAAGGTGGGAACTTTCAACACCACTCCTTGATCTCCAGGAAGGAGGTTAAAGACAGGGTTAAAAAAATTCTTCAACAATTAACTTTGGGGAGCTTTTGAGTTGGTGAACATGTTGAAGTGCTGGGTGGGGGGTGATGCACCCAGATAGAACATGGAAGTTCTACATTCACAACCCCACACCATGCCCTACACATCTGTTCCATTTGGCTGTTCCTGGGTTGTACCTTTATAATAATCCCCTACATGTATGTAAAGCATTTTCCTGAGTTGGCATCAAAACTGACAAGGGTGTTGTGGGAACCCCAGAATTTGTAGGTGATCGGACAGAAGTACAGGTGGCCCTTGGACCTTGTGTCTGACCTCTGAAGTGCAGGCAGTCTCATGGGACTGAGCACTTAACCTCTAGGGTCCATACTAACTTGGATATTTAGCATCAGAGTTGAATTCAATTATCAGATATCTCGTTGGTATTGAGGTCTGGAGAACTGGCATGGAAAATCTGCACACATTTGGTGTCAGAAATGATACCAGAAAAAAAAAGACACCACAAGAGCTCAAGCCTACATGGGACATGGAATAATCAGGGCTGACCCTAACAGTTTGCTTTACATAAACACCTTAAGCTTTGCCTCTGCACCCTCTGAACTCTGGCAGCTCAGTCATGGGGGCATCAACCTCAGCACAACTGTTCTGCTTATAGAGGTCAAGATCCTCTACACTATTACAATGCCAACCTAAGAAAGATGTTAAATTGGACTTTTCCAGCCTCAAATGTATGGTTGAGAACAGTAAATGCAAGTGACTGCATATTCTACAGAGAGATACCAGACTGTCCTATAGAACTTCCTAACAGGCGTCCCCAACCAGTATTGTGATGCTTGGCCCATCACCTGAGGCTGTATGAGAGAAGGTGGAGATAGATCAGGTATCCAGAGAGTTGCTGGAGAGTTATGTATTTCTCGCCCCTTGCCCACTACCGGCCCCACCATAAGCCACATGGGAAGAATTTCAGGAGTCTGAGACATCACTTTGGGTTTCTGAGGCTGAATCAGGCCCAAGCAGATATATGTTAAACTGAATAAAAAACTGAAATTTTTATTTTATATTGGACTGGTTTTTTTATTAAAAATTTTTTTCCAGCTTTACTGAGATGTAATTGTGGTCTGGGCTTTTTAATACCAGAAAGCAACACTATCTGTTAATATTTTAAAGTGACCAGGAGAGCTCTGAGGTCTGCCTGAGTTATTATTCAAGGAAGAAGAGAGAGATTCACAGTATATTTGAAAGGCAATAGAGAGAAAAAAATCAAGAAGCTTTTTCTGCTTGTGGCTGCCAAACGCATGTCATTCAATACATAGTTTGAGTGGCTTTGAGTGGGAATGCCTGCCTGGCTATCATGCTTCCACCAATAGCCAAGAATCATGCAGAACGGCTGCCATAGCACCCATTTTCAACAGCAACATCAGGTGACACAACAGCAACAACGAAAAAATTGATTTTTCTAGTTTTTCTCTTGTCAGGGATGGAGCAATTAGACCAAGCCCTTAAACTGAGAAAGCATCAGAGGTCCTGGACTACTGTGGGGAGAGGAAAGCCTGAAGAGGGGAGAAAGACACTCCAGCACAACAGATGTCCCCAAACAGTCAACCTGAATATTCAAAGAGAGGCTTTATGAAGCTGTCTTCTGGCCTTGAACTGCCTAAATCCATACTTCTTTTATATAATACATAAATTTACATCTTATTTGACTTTGTATCCTCTGATATAATATCTGTAATATGTTAAAAGCCTATTTAAATAAGTAAGAAAAGATAAACAAGTTCAGACACAAAATAGGCAAAGGAAAGCAGGTGATTCACACAAGAAATACAAATGGTCAGTAGAGTATCTGAAAATATACTTTAGTAGTAACTTAAGAAATGTACATTTAAAAGCTGAAAGACTACTGTTTCTTACTTATCAGGTTGGCAAAAATCTTAAATATGAATTGTATCCAGTTGGAAAGGGTCTGGAGAAATTTACTCTCACTCAATATTGATGGGACTATAACTTAGAAAAAATTTTTTGGAGGACCATTTGGAAATAGCTATGAAAAATTTAAATGCATATCTATATGACCATGCACACATGTACACACATGGGTGTGTGTGTGTTTAACATACAGAATATGGCCTAGATGGATATATAACAAGCTTTATAGTATTTCTATTTCTCAGGAAAGAAGGGCAGTGGAATGGAAGTAGGGTATTAATGGACGTTTACTTTTTTTAAAAAATTTTTTCATGTTTATTTTTGAGAGAGAGAGACAGAGTGGGAGCCAGGGAGGGGCAGAGAGAGAGGGAGACACAGAATCTGAAGCAGGCTCCAGGCTCTGAGCTGTCAGCACAGAGTGCGACGCGGGGCTCGAACCCACAAACTGTGAGATCATGACCTGAGCCGAAGTCGGATGCTTAACCGACTGAGCCACCCAGGCACCCCAATGGACGTTTACTTTTTTTTTTTCAATATATGAAATTTATTGTCAGATTGGTTTCCATACAACACCCAGTGCTCATCCCACTTTTTTTTTTTCAATATATGAAATTTATTGTCAGATTGGTTTCCATACAACACCCAGTGCTCATCCCAAAAGGTGCCCATCACCCACCTCCCCTCCCTCCCACCCCCCTGGACGTTTACTTTGTACACCAGGACTTAACATTTTGATGACCACATGTTATTTTTGTAATTAAAATTTTTATATGAAAAATCAGTCACCTTGGCTTTTCAAAGAGTAAATATACAAAGTATTTTAAGTGATTTATTTCCCTTAAAGATATATGTATTAGGTTTTGAGCGTGCATAGTCTACTGAAATTTGTGTAAATTTGGGCAAACTGAACCCTACCTTGTAATAGGTACGTGGTTTAGTATTTTACCACCCCAGTGAAGAGGGCTTCCTTATTTAGTAACAATGTAGATATAGGGTGATGTTTTATTTTTGCTGGGCAGTATGGAACAAGCTTGTTTTAAGTAATTAAAGATTTTAAAAGATCTTAGAAAAAGTATTTTGAAATA
Source organism: Puma concolor (assembly GCF_028749965.1). NCBI lineage: Eukaryota > Metazoa > Chordata > Mammalia > Carnivora > Felidae > Puma > Puma concolor. Next base: position 64,980,302 of record NC_141674.1, on the reverse strand, counting down.
AAATTTAGAGAGATTTGCATTTTTTAATAAAAATAACGAATTCTATTATTAGTTTATATCTCTTCTTTTTTGGCAGAGACTGTCTCCAATTTTTAGGCATGACTGCCAAGGAAATGACCTTCTGCCAACCCATACTGGGTACTTGCCTGTCTGAAGACCAGAATTCACTCAGAATAACAGCATATCTTCCAAGAAATCTTTTTTTTTTTAACCTCAAAATTTTATACAAAAGTAGGTCATTTAAAATATAAAAAGACATTCTTACTTGGTCCTCAAAAGATAGAGCCTGGGCAACATCTCTTGGAAATCCATCGATAACAATGCCCTCTTCATCAGGTATTTGCATCAATTTCTGTTTTATCTCTGTAATTGTTGTTTCCTTTTATAAATACAAAAATATAAAAAACCACAGTTAGTTAAACTTGCACTCACAGCTGGTACAAAAATCTTCGCAGAATAGAAACAAATTACACAGCAATACCTGTGGGGCCAATTCTCCAGTTGTAATTATTTTGGCAATAAGACTCCATTTCCTATTGCTGCTGGTACTGTGGATCTTCTTTCTCAGTAATTCTCCCACCGAAATGTATTGGAATCCATAACGTTCTGCGATTTTCAAACTTTGAGTACCCTTTCCACTTCCTGGACCACCTACCATTTAAAACAGGCAACATTGTCACTTTCTGGTACAATAAGAAACTCCTTTTTGTACAACTAACTCCACCTTGAGATGCAGAATCTAGATCATAGTAGCAGGGTGGGCAACTTTACACCTGTGCCATTCTCAGCGTTAACCTCTAAACGCAGAGCAAGTACAGACTTAGCCAAGGAAAGCACAGAATTATGATCAACTTTATTAGATGAAAAAGACACCTTTTCCTTCACCTATTTTAGTAAATAACTAATTTAGAAAATTGGACAATGCATTTAAAAGAAATCATTTCTTGGTCTTCTATGTGAAAATCTCATATTTTTTCCCTCTCTAATCAAAGAAAAACCTAAGAGATACAAGAGACAATGATCAAAATAACAGAAATGTGTTCGGTGCCAACAAGGAGCGACATTTAGTGAAATGTAACAATTATTTTTCAAACCAAAGGCACATCAATATTGACACAACTTATTTAAAATTTTTTTTTAACTCTGTTCCTGTGTCTCCTTGCTTCATCTCCTTTAAATTCCAAAGAAGTTTTATGCGATGAATATGCAGAGTGGATGGAATAGGTCCTTAGAACAACTTCATAGAGCTCATGATAATTTTGATTGCGTGATACATTAGTATGAGATAATTAACATTTTTCAACCTTACTCAATACTAATCATTGGTAATCATCATTTATTTTTTAGAAGCTTAAGTACTAAAATAATTATAAAATATATACCTCAGATTTTATTTCCAATCACATTAGATTATTTTAATTTATATTTCCAAACAACCTAGACTGACTGGAATCTAAAGTCTGCACAAATTTCTAAGTAAAGCACATAGCAATCAGCACAGTCTGATTTTGATTTATTACTTCTTGATGATTATCAAAATGAAATATTTTCAAGTACTTAAGCATAAGTTATTGATGGTAGACAAAATGTTTTTAAAGGTCAACGTCTAATAAGTAATGAACTGTTTCGGTAATATTCACTGAAAATAATTATAATTTATTAAGCAATATTGAAAATAAAAATTCAATAGAAAAGTGAGTTGATATTCTCCCTACTAATTCAATATGTCAAGTTTTGGCAGGGATTAGAAGTCATTTAATACATAATTACTTAGTGCTTAATTTGTGCAAATAATGTAAGTAAAAAGGGACAGGTGTTTTGTTTTTTATAACAGGGGTTCTGAGTGGGTAGACTTGCCTGTCCGGGGCTTATTTCCTCTTTAAAAATTTTAAAGTGCAGGGGCGCCTGAGTGGCTCAGTCGGTTAAGCATCCGACTTCAGCCCAGGTCATGATCTTGCAGTTTGTGAGTTTGAGCACCGCGTCGGGCTCTGTGCTAATAGCTCAGAGCCTGGAACCTGCTTCAGATTCTGTGTCTCCCTCTCTATTTGCTCCTCCTCTGCTCACACTCTGTCTGTCTGTCTCTCTCTAAAAAAATAAACATTAAAAAAAATCTTTTAAATGCAGAATTCTAAGATCAACTAATGAGAATCATTTCTTAACACCCATACCAACTAATGTACGGCTTTCACTTTTTTATTGTTTTATGAACCTTAGGATAGGAATTTGTTTACATTTTTAACCACTCCCTTTCTAAGAAACTCTAAATCTTATCCTATTAGATTTAATATTATGAACTACTCCTAAATTAAATTCATTACTTTGCAAAATTTTGGTTCTAAATAGCTGTTTTTGGCCTATTAACCTATGTGCAAATCATGGATTGGCTTGAAGTAAAAATTATATGAACAACTCCATCAAATTTAAGCTAATTTGATCCCTGAAGCATGAAGGTTACCATTCATAAACTATATTTCCACGCTTTATCTCACAAACCATCAAACTAAGAGATTAAAAATCCCACTGAATTAAAAAAAATCAAATATGCTAAGAAAGTTATGGCACCTTCAAGAAAAAAAATTTGTCAACTCATGGAAGCAAACAGCAGACAGGACAAACACATGATTAGCACAACTGAGAGAGAACAGCTTTAATTTATTATGAGTTTGATTAATGAAGCTACCTAACAAATTAATTTTACTTTCTTCTCTCTGAAACCAGAGTGAGCTTAATCTTGTTCTATTTATTTATCTCCAATACTTATAAATATTAGAATCCATCTAACTCTTAGATTTAATAATTATGTTAACATAAGAGAGATTCATATCTGTGCCAAGAAGGCTAACTGTAAAAAAAAGTCTGCATCACCAGAAGGGAAATTTTCTTTATTTGAATGTAATACCATGTGGGTATCTGTACCTCTTCCACTCCTTTTTTAGGCTAGTACTAATAAAAATTTGTAAGATTCAGGTACAATTATTTTATAATTTCTCAAAAGTCATAAAATTGCCCCAATTTTCTCAAATGGATTTGGCTTTTCCTTTCTTGTAATATCTCAATGCTCTAAAAGTTATTTACACTCATTGGTTCTGCATCATTCTTGGAATACATAAAACTTTATAGTGTGTAAGTGTAAAACCAGAATCACACTTGTGGGAAGCAAATTGATTTTACTGAGTAAAAAAGATCTGTGGAGTTCTTCAAAGCGGAGGAGGTTTGAAGCATTTATATCTTCTTCAAAGATCTTAGTTTACTGAAATATTTTAGTCATTTTCATATAAGATTCGCAATACAGAAAAAATTCACATATGTGTTGTTTTACTCGAGAGCATTTTGGTATTACACCTTTTTCATGTACAATCAAGCCTCCATTTGTTTGTCTAATTAATAATCATCAATATTTTAGTAACAGAAAAAGAAAAATAAAATTGAAAGAATATTTCATTATCAAATTGTGAAATAATTTCCAATTATTCTTCACCTGTAGCATAAAGCATTTCTTCATCTTCTGGGTAAAGACCTCAAGCTTTTTTTTTTTTTTTTAATGTGTTTATTTATTTTTAAGAGACAAAGAGAGAGAGTGCAAAAGCAGGTGAGGGGCAGAAAGAGAGAGGGAGACACAGAATCAGAGCAGGCCCCGGGCTCTGAGCTGTCAGCACAGAGTCTGACGCGGGGCTCAAACACATGAACCATGAGATCATGACCTGAGCCAAAGTTGGACGCTCAACCGATTGAACCACCCAGGCACCCCGGACATCAAACTTTTAAGCACACAATGCACAAAATTCCATTTTCAAGAATAGAAAGAGATTTATGGCAAACGGTGGCTACCATACGCTATAAGAATAATGACTTTAAAAAACCCAGTTTCTATACCGTCTTTCTACAGGGGTGCCTGGGTGGCTCAGTTGGTGAAGTATCCAACTTCGGCTTGGGTCATGATCTCATGGTCCATGAGTTCGAGCCCCATGTCGAGCTCTGTGCTGTCAGTTCAGAGCCTGGAGCTTGCATTGGATTCTGTGTCTCCTTCTCTCTCTGCCCCTCCCCCACTAACGCTCTGTCTCTCTCAAAAAATGAATAAACATTAAAAAAAATTATACTGTCTTTCTACAACATTATTTTAAACAGTTAAGGGCTAAATATATTTGCAGTTTCATTTTCATTACATTTAGAGATGTACCAATGTCACTCCTTCTAGTCTGGTGAACTTATATTCTTGTTATAGCTTGGTGTATTTATTTGCATGCTTTCTTCCTAATTGTCATCATCATTATATCTTCTGGAAACAGTACTTCTTTACATGGGGCTGTATTCATTTGCCCTCTATTAACAATTACTGACTAGAATAGCTTTGAACATTTCACACTAGATTTTTGCTTTTGGTCATCTCTGTGAAAGCTGAGTCAAATTGGAAAGTGAGACAATGATCACATATTTACGTGTTCACAGGTCTTTTCATGATTTTTACAGATTTTGAGGAAGTTGGGATTTGCAAGAACAGTCAAAAATGCAATTTACGAAAATTAAACATTTTGCATATCTGTTTTTTGTGCAATGGTAGCAGACTGATATTTTCATACTTATTCATAGAAATAATTTTAAAAATTAACTGTTATTATTATTTTGATAAATACTCAAATGGTAGGTGCTCTGTAAAACACTATGCTACTAGATTTGCTGGTCTGAAACATCAAAATTCAGACTTTATTTTAGGTGCCAGTTTGCTACAATGATGATTCATTTATATGTGTCTTTACCAACATATTATTATTATTTCCCTTTAAGGTTAATAGTGAATAAAAATTCAATATGTTGAGTAAAAAGATAAAAAAGCCACATCGTGTTTAGAAAACTTCTACTGGATTCAGTTATATTTGTTAAAAATTAAACAGACAAAACCATAGGACAATAAATATTGAAGAGATTAAAATTTCAATTCATTGTAGACAATTTCTAGGACATTGTAATGAGAGTCTATAAAAGTGGAATAGGCATTAGATTATATAATTATAACAATTCTGTTTTATGAAAAATTACACTAAAATATTTCCATCTACTGTCTCTTGAGCTTTTGTTTCTATTGTTTGTCATTATCCAACTCAGTATTTGCAAATAAACATAATAAACGTAATTTCTTGAAATGTAAACATATAAGCAAAGATAGCAATAGTGTAAGAATTTTACTTTCTGTCCTCATACCTATGACAAGTATGATTTTTGGTCGAGGTCTAGTAGGATCAAAAACATCGTACTCCTCAATTAACTCTGCAGTCTCAGAGAGGTCTGTATCACTTTCTATGGAGAATTGATGGATTGGAGGGAGACGATCATACCGCCGATATGGAAAGTTTGAATTTTCAGGCATCACTGCAAAAGAGTAAGATAACTTTGAAACGGGAAAAAAAGCATAATAAAACAGATTTTGTACTAGCCAATTAGCAGAAGAAAAATTTTAAACTAAATGAGTTTGATTTTTTCAACTGAAGAAGACCCTATCCTACAAGTGGTCTGCAAACTTTTCTTAAAGGGCCAGACATTCAATATGTTGAGATTTGAACAGTCTCATACTCAAGTTGGCTATGGTAGCAGAAAAGTGATCAAAGACAATATACAAACAAATGGATGAGCTTGTGTTTCAATAAAACTTTATTTATAAAACCAGGTAAGGAGCTTGACTCAGGGCATGGGTCATAGTTTGCCAACCCCTGTTCTGGAGGAACCTTCTTAAGCACTGCCTAATCTTACTTGATAGTTTGTATACATCCTGATCTCTGCAAATGGTGCTCCCTACAGTTTGTAGTACAGAATCTCACAACTCTCACAAGTTCACAGCCGCTAACTCGTTATTAGCTAACAGCTAACGTGTTGTTCAAGGCTCAACTGTGGTTCACGTGGTCATGGCTCCTTCCTTCCTCACCCTAAGTGTCAGTACTCTGGGAGGCACAGAGAAGCCCTAATTACCCAAAAGGCACCTGCACAAAAGAGACAGGAAGTCACTTGGTCTTCCATGAGGGATTTGGCTGTGGGGACTACTGGATTTTAGCATGGCATAATGCTCACATCTCTTTCTGGGGTGTTGATCAGGTAGAACTGTTCATTCTCTGTTGATACAATAAATGAGCTCATTGACTGCTAACCCATTGGACTCACTTCAGTTCTGTGAAAAGAGTAATCTGAAATGATAGTGATTATTCTTTAGAAAATTCTAGAAAGCGTGTATGATAGGAAAGGTACTGACAATGGTATCCTGTTCTGCCTTGAAATTGAATTGCTACACCCAACACAGGGCAAAACTCTCAGCATTATCCTCAATTAGTTTCTTCCCTCACCACTCATATCTACTGCCATAGACTTTATCTCTAAAATATATCCCAAATGCATATACTTTTCTCCATCTCCACTATTACAACTTTTCCCCAACCACCATCATTTACCTGGACTACTGTTAAAGACTCTTTACTGGTCTGCCTGCTTACAAGCTTGTGCCCACAATCCACTGCCTGAAATACTCTTCCTGATGCCATCCTATGGCTGCCTGCTGCTTACCATTCACACCTCAGCTCAGATGACACCTTCTATCATATGACTTTACTGACTTTTTAATCTCAAATAGTTAACTTCAAGGACATCACTCTAGTAATGCTCTACACAGCATCTACTACTTCATCATCTGAAAGGTGTCTATTAATTCATTGTTTGTCTTTTCCCATTAGAATGTTCAGTTCCAGGAAGGAGGGACCTTACTTATCTGGAACCATATCCCTGGGATCTAGAACTATCTTGGCACATAGTCAGTGTCCAATAAATATTTGTTGAATTAGTAACAAAGACAATAGCCTTGCTGAAATAGTTGGTTTCCCATAAAGGAAAGCCAGAAGATGGGTAGGCAGAGTGTGGCCACAGGGTGGAGGGCCTTGACCACCAGGGTAAAGTGTTTAGCTTCAATCTAGTAGAAAGCCAGTGGAGATTTGGGGGATGGGTGGGTAGAGAAGTGACATAATAAGATATGAAATACATTTTTTAGGAAGATTAATCTGGTGGTGGTTAGAATAAATTTAAGTGGGGAGATAAAGAGAAGAAAGAATAGCAGCCAGGAGTCAGCAGGGGTCAGGAGTAACAGGTGAGAAATGAAGGCTTCAGTTGGAGGAGCAGCATGAGAAATGACATGAGTGGTTGGGTATGAAGAATATGATTAGGGTTGGGATCTGTGACATGAAAGGAGGTGACAGTCCAAAAAACAATTGCCAGGGTTCAAGTCTAAATGAAAAAAAAGAACACATTGCATTTAATAAGCCATCTTTCTGCTCTCTCTTTTCTGATCCAGAAATAGTGGGCTTCTATATCATAGCCTCTTCCTCTATGTTAGGAACTCCTGTTCTCTGTTCCCTGGTATATACTCAAACTCCTCCATCCTTCTCTAGCTAACACCTACTCAGCTTTCTGTCTCCAAGCATTAGCATATCAGTTCTTCCAGGAAGCCTACCCTGAACCCTAGCCTAGGTTGGATCTATTCCCCTGTTAATATGGTTGATTTTATAGCATATGGTATTTTCTATAGCACCCATTGTACTTCTGTTTACATATGTTTTCACCATTAATATTTTTTATTCCATAGTCAAAATAATCACCAACTTCATCATTTTTATTTTAAAAATTATTCCTGATTAATATAATTTTATACAAATTCTTAACAAAATAACCTCAGCATTATATTCTATACCAAATTTTTATGTATATATATCATATATATAATGCATATGCATCAGACTTGTATAGGGTGTCTATCTATACTCCTACAGTATTTACGAAGCATTTCTTTTTAATTTCTTTTAAAATTTTATTTTTTGTTTTTCAATTGAAGTATGCTTAACATAGTGTTATATTAGTTTTAGGTTTACAATGCAATGATGCAATAATTCTATACATTTCTCAGTGCTCAGCAAGACCAGTAGACTCTTAATCCCTTTATCTATTTTATCCATCCCCCCCCCATCACCTCCTCTCTAGCGATCATCAATTTTTGTCTGTGCTTAGGAGTTTGGTTTTTTGTTTGTCTTTTTTTCTTTGTTAGTTTGTTATGTTTTAAATTCCACAAATCATACAGTGTTTGTCTTTCTCTGTCTGGTTTATTTCACTTAGCATTATACCCTCTAGGTCACTGCATGAAGGCAGGTACCATGTTTGTTCTTTCTTGGTGGCTGCATCCTCAGTCCTAAAAGAATGACAACAGTAGTGCTCAATAAATGGTCATTTTAATGCTCAACTGACTCATTGACTGACTTCATGGAAATAAGAAAAGGAGAAGGGAGTGCAGGTACTGAAGCAAATATGCTACACTTGTTTTTAAACATCTTGAGTATAAGATGACAATGAGATATTCCAGAACAGAAGCTCTATGGACATTTGGAACTTTGGGACTAGAACTCTTATTTATAACAAATTATTTGTTCAATTGTTTGGCAGGAAAAAAAAAAGATGCTTGTCTCACATGTATAGTAAAATCCTTTAAAGAAGTATCAGTTAACAATTTATCCTTGCTTTTTATCATATTTTTATGTATGAAAGTAATTTGCCTAAATGGTTAAAATGTTTTATTTCATAGAATAATTTTTCATGGTAATTATATATTAGCACAGCTATGTCAATATTTCAGCAAAGTATACATGAATCACCTTTTATTTCTACAAATAATCATGCTTTAAGTTACTGGGAACTTACCAGTTTTCTTTAACTTAATAATATATCCTGTAAATTATAGCTAAAACTTACATAGCACAAGTGTGTAAACCATTTGATAAAATAAATTTTATTACAGAAAAGTCTATTTAGAAACCATTTTCTGTCTTTTAGCATGTGTCCTAGATATAGGAAGGTAATAAGACATTCTTGTCATCATAATACATTGAAAGGTTCTATTTGATGATTAATTAAAAGATCTCTGAGTAGGAATTCTGGTAAAGTATTATTAAGTACGGAGATTCTAAAATTAACAAACAATTTTAATTCTAATTAAAGTTAAATCCACATTTTCCATTCCTGTTTAAGCTTATCCTGCTAAGTCAGGAGCTCCAACTTGTCATTTGTGTGCCCAATATAGCCTCATAGATGGGTTTTGTTCAGCTAAACATTTTCCCAAAATTTGTACATGACTGCCTTTAGACAATGACTGTTCTAATTTGACCACAGTCCCCACTGTTCCCTATTACATACTTGGTCTGCCTGGCTTCTATGTATCATCAAGTCAAGTAAGTATAAAATAGAAGCATTCAGGCTTCATTTTGTTGCAAAACAGTCACTTTGTACACCCAGGCTGAGAGCCACTTTTTTATTAAGGGAATGTTATATGCTGTTAGATTTAAATTTTAAAAGGCAAGAATATTTTAGACTAAATCCAGTAATACCTGAGGTTTGTTAGTGCTTTAAGGCTAAACCTTAAAGTGGCTCCCTAAACTTATCTCACTTGATTTAACAAGGACATGGGGCATGTATTTAAGATTGAGCCAGGTTCCACCAGTACGACAACACCCTGGGAAGTAAGTTAGCTGTCTTGGGAAAGTATATGAACACTTCAAGCCCATGAAAACATTATTTTGCTCACTGAAGCAGAAATTTACTAAGTGGTGTGCCCCAGTGGTAACTGGCACTTAACACTCAGGCCTACATGACCAAGTGATGATTCCTGCATGAAGATGTCTCTGAAAAAATGTTGTTTCTGCTTACCCTTTCTGTATGTTTCTTTCTTTTTTTAAAAATTTTTTAAAAATGTTTATTCATTTTTTGAGAGAGAGATGGAGACAGAGCATGAGTGGGGGAGGGGCAGAGAGAGCGGGGGAGACAGAATCCCAAGCAGGCTCCGGGCTCTGAGCTGTCAGCACAGAGCCTGACGTAGGGCTCAAACCCACGAACTACGAGATCATGACCGAGTCAGACATTTAACTGACTGAGGCACCCAGGCACCTCTCTGAGTGTGTTTCTTAAAAATTAACACACTGTGTCTTTTCCCCACACTACATGCAAATAAAATCTAAGTGACCCATGTAAATAAAACAAACTAAGGCTTATCTCCCTTTTGTATTTACTACAAACACTATAATACTTGTATTACAAATACTTCAAATTCTGTCTGTCTGGCTAAAACTTTTCACGGCACAATTTTTGAAAATGGTGCAAATTTTGAAAATGTAATGATCTTGGCCACTGGGAAAGAATAAATTTAGTTTCCCTTGATTGGAAACTAAATTCCACTTTACACATACTATTATACTTCTTGATTTCATCCAGAGTCTAAAGGCTGGTTGGCTGATGTTGAACCACTAATTTTGATAAGCATGTATTTCAGAAAGCTATCAGAATATACTATGAACCTCCTCTAGTGAACTCTAATTCTTAGTTCCAAACTATTCCTAAAATTGCGACAAGTTCATGTCTTCTACTTCTTTTATAGCAGCTAAATGCCTAGTCTAATGTATTGAATTCAATAGCTGCATAAAAAATACTTGTTGGATTAACTCGTATAAACTTAACATGCATTTATGCGGATGCATTAATATGAACTCTGAGTTAGGAAACACATTATTCCAAGCTCTTCCCAGCTAATAAAAAAATGTTGAATTGTTACAGAGTAACAGTTTTGTCTATCCATTTATTTGGGAAAATCTTATTTGCAATGTTAAGAAAAATTCAGTTCGCTAATGTAATTCATTTTGCAAAATATTGAAGGCAGAAGTATACAATTTCATTAAGCCTTTAGGGAAGTGCTGGACAGTGGTATGTGATTTTGTTCATCTTATCACAGAGGCAATTAGAATTAGGAGCAGAGAGAGAGTAATCATGTTCCAGGGCCAAGTATCTTTCCAGATTTTTAGAAACCTAATAAATTAAATAAGTGCCTACAGTCTATATGGTATGTTTTAAAGAGAACTGCTGTAACTGTAAACTATTATTCTACATATACATTACCATTTCTTAGAAAGGATCTCCGTGATTGTCCTCCATTGAGCGGAGGTAAGGTCTTCTTTTCCTGGCTGACAAATGTATCCCACTTCACCTTGTCGCAGCCGCCTAATTCCTTGACTTTCTTTAAACAACTTTCCAAGTACTCTACTGGGTCTTCAGGCTTAGAACACATCAGTCCATTCAAAAGGCTCTGAAACACAACAATAAAATATGCCCACATAAAATATGCTTTCAAACTACCTTTGTTAAAATAGTGTATGTCTCATTGTTAAATTCTGGGTTGTTTTTGTTCTTTGCATTTTCTTTTAATGAACACGATTTGATTGAGTAATTAAGATAACCCCTAAATTCTTGACCAATTAACTTTTAGCTCAGCATTTTCTGCCTTTTAAACAATTCAGGCAACTACGCAGTTTAAAATGGAGGCACCCTATCAAAGTCAGATAAAGTGCAGTGTGTAAAAATGCTCCAGTCATTATTCATCTTATTTCTACCCAACTTTTTTTAAAAGTAGGATTCATGCCCAGCATGGAGCTCAACACAGGGCTTGAACTTAAAACCCTGAGATCAGGACCTGAGCTGAGATCAAAGACCCGAGCTGAGATCAAGAGTTGGATGCTTACCCAACTAAGCCACCCTGGTGCTCCATTCCTACCCATTCTTTTTTTTTTTAATTTTTTTTTCAACGTTTATTTATTTTTGGGACAGAGAGAGACAGAACATGAACGGGGGAGGGGCAGAGAGAGAGGGAGACACAGAATCGGAAACAGGCTCCAGGCTCCGAGCCATCAGCCCAGAGCCCGACGCGGGGCTCGTACTCACGGACCGCGAGATCGTGACCTGGCTGAAGTCCGACGCTTAACCGACTGCGCCACCCAGGCGCCCCCATTCCTACCCATTCTTAAAGGCTCCAAGCCTCAGTTTCTTCATTTGTAAAATAGGAGTACTAATACCTACCTCAGAGGGTTTTTTAAGGATTAAAAAAATTAATATTTGTAAAGTACATATTAAGGTCCTGGCACATAGTGAATACCCAATAAATATTGGTGATTTTAGTTAATATTATTGTTACCAGGAAGTCTCCCCTAAGCTCCCAGTTTGGGTTGTGGACCTCTTCCTTTGCATTCCATATTACCCAGAAAAAAACATCTTGCCTGTCATTTATACTAAAACCACCAGTTGATGTGTTGGTCTCATATTCCAAACTGTAAACTCTTCAACAACACAGTGTAGGTCTCTTTTATTTTTCAATCTCTAGCCCCTGACACTGTCTCTGGCACATGGTAGGTACATATTGGACTGTTTTGTAACTAGGAAAAAAAAATGTATTCAAACCATAGCCTCAAGCTTTATTATTTGATCTATAATAAGTCACCACCATATCCATTGACATTACAGAGGAAAAACCTGGTGTCCAATATGTCACATGTACTCATTTATAAAAATGCTACAAATTTGGAAATGCTGACTCCTGGGAACTGGACTGATGTGTAAAATATTTTCCTTTACAGTATTTCATGGAAAAAAACATAGAGGATTATTATCACCAATATACATTATTAATGCACAACTCACACATCCTTTGAAAGGCTGACATCTGACATCTTTGCTAAATACAGTATTTTATTTTCAGGTTATTCTTGTGCAATTTGCTCCAAGTGGTAGGCAATTCTTCCCAGGTATATTTGTTCTCTCAAATCCCAAATAGTGTGAGTTAGAATGTTCTGAGGAGCTCCACAGCAGAAAGAGAGGAAAATCTAATCTGGGCATTCACATTCAGTTTTTGTGTCATGATCTGTGTTATATACACACAGACACACAGACACACAGACACACAAACACACACATTGTGTTTCACTCCTGACATTGCTCTGTTAATATAGTTAACTGTGGCAGTGCTTACTCTGTCTTTGTATGCCTTAGTTTCCCCAATGCACTCTCAACCTTGTGTGGTATTATTATCCCCATTTTATAGATTAGGAAACCATGACATAGAGATATTAGTGAGTTGATCAAGGTTATTCAGCTAGAGACCTGTAGGCCCAGGATTCCAACTCAATATGTTTTTAAGTTTCTTTATTTTTTTTTTTTTTGAGAGAGAGAGTCAGGGAGAGGCAGAGAGAGGGAGAGAGAGAGAGAGAGAGAGAGAGAGAGAGAGAGAGAGAATCCTAAGCAGGCTCCACACTGTGTGCACAGAGCCCAACGTGGGGCTGGATCTCACGAACCGTGAGATCATGACCTGAGCTGACATCAAGAGTCAGATGCTTAGCCCACTGAGCCACCCAGGTGTCTCCCAAATCAATGCTTTTGATTCCAAAACTCACATATTCCTCTCTATATATCTTGCAAAAATATGATATGGGATAAAAAGAAAATGCTAGATTATCTGTACCCCATACATAATCCAACTACAATAGGAATCACTCAAGGTCTCTCTTTTTAAAATCCCTATTACAGCCTAAAAAGAGTGAACATACTCAATGATATTTTTTTTTTTACTGGAAAATATGTATTTCCAGCCTCCCTAAGCAAATCTGACTCAGATACATGTAGTTGTTTCACAGTATATCGATTCAATAGCAATTACTTAATCTAAAATCTACAGCTGAAGCAGTATTTTTGGTTTGATAGACACCTAATTGATAAACTCTGTATACTTAGAAACTTTGCATACCAATATTGTGATTTGATGGAGAAAATCCAGTTTGGAACCAAAGCATTTGGTTTTGCTGTCTACACTTATCACATGGAGAGCTGCCAGGTTTTACTTCCATCTTGTGCTGGTAAAGCATAGATTCTTACTGGAAGGATGGAGCCTCTGGAGCCTCTGCAGGTCACCACAGTAATCTTCCGTCTTCCAATTGTCCAAGATTGCACTTAAGTACATTGTGTTACTGCATTTCACCTAAAGGAATGGACTTCCTTCTCTGGGTGGGCACTATTTTAAAATATCCCATCCACATGCAGAAAAACAAAACAAAAAGCATAATACCTGAACAAAAACCCCTGCCATTGTGTTTGCATTACACAGTGTAGATTTTCATGAACAAACTATCAAAAATCTCTGTGGTTACCAAAGAGAAAAACAGTACCCATATTTATAAAGAAAATAGACATACTATTAAGCAGCACTTTGCCATAAGGAGACAGTCCTGCAGATGTTTCTAATTATTCTTTTAGAAGCACAGAAATGAAATTGATCTCAGTAGTAGTATTTATAACAAAAACCTTCAGCTCTTCATCTCTGTGTTTACTCTTTGAAAATTAAAAAAGAAAAGAAAAGAAAAAAGAAAAGAAAAGAAAAGAAAAAACTCTTTAAGAATCCTACCTACCTCCTAGGACCTGTCCTTACGCAACACCTTCTGATTCTTTTCAAGCCTGAGTAACACACTTGCTAGGTTTGGGTATCACACACGAGGCTTGTGCTCAGTGTGTGGTTTACCTGGAAACCTTGGCCTCGGCCCAACCTGAAACTGGTGGCTTACAGAGGTGAGATAAAATGAAAATCTGCAATTATGGTGGCCCATTTTAATGAAAATTTGGGAAAAACGGGCATAAAATTCTTTTTCCAAATGGTGTTTTAAAACTCCTTTTAGCAGAACAGATCCCCCCACCCCCACCCCCAACAGCAGAAAGAACTCATGACCTTTGGTTTATTGGATCAGTCTACAGTCTATTATCTTTCAGAAATGGGGGGCCAGGTTGGTAGTATGGAATTTCTCCTTTCGGGGCTCCATCTATGAAGCTTGGCTCCCTTCCATTTTTTTTTTTTTCTTTTTTTTAACCAAAGAAAAAGCACACAGAATTCAGGAAGATTTCAAAATGCAAATATGGAGAGAAGAAAAGGAAGCAAAAGACTCCGCGATGTACACTGAGGTTTAGGACTAACCAAGGTTCCTTTAGTTCATCCCTCAAGCCTCCTCTCCCACATTCCCAAAGTGGTCCTTATCCTCCGGGGTCCTTGGTGGAGACGATGTTGTGATGCGGTCCGAAGACAGAGCAACAGGAGTCACGCCCGCCTTGCCGCTCCCTCTCCGACTTGGTTTCTCTAGGTGGGCCGGAGAAGGCAGGCGAAAGCTACAGCCGGAGAGGCGAGCAAAGAGAATGATCTCTTCCAAGGCAACGGAAAACGTGCTCAGGAGTTCATTCACCGAAAGCGCATAGCAGCGCTGGGTGCCTGCCACCCGGGAGGTAGTGCTGCACTCGACGGGTTTGGATTTGCGTTTTGCATCTTCATCCCTTTCCTCCGAGCTGCTTCCGTCCACACTTCCCCTTCACCGCGGGGTCCTGACCCCGCGGCGTGCGGAGGGGCTAGGGCTCTCGACCCCTACGTTTGAAGTCCTTGCTCGCTCCCGAGCGCTAGCGCACCGGCCTTGGCCTGGCCTAACCCCCAGAGAGTGGGGCCGACGGCTGCCAGCAGCCCACCCTCCACATCCGAGGGGTACGCCGAGGGCAACCTGCTTCCAGAGCTCCTCTGGAAGACTGAAACTTGATCAGTGAGATGCGGGCTTCTGAGCCCAGCCAGAGGACAAGGATCCCGGCAACCCGCTGGAACGGCGACGACCCCGGGCAAGCGGGAGAGCGAGCTTCTGCACCCCCCTTCACTTCTGTGCCCCGAGCCAGCAAGGTGGGACGGGGCGCGGCTTCCTCCCCTCAACCCTGGAGCCCCAGAGATGCCTTTCCCCGATCCTCCCGGCCGCCTGCCAGCCTTAGCCCCCTACCTCGAAAAGCTGAGGGATTTCCCTGCGGGCCAGATACTCCTTGGCATCGTTGGTGTTCATGGCTGTGCCGCGCGTGCCTTGGGGCGCGGGTGGGGAGGTTCCCGGGCTGCGGCGACCTGGGCTGGGGTTGACGGGCTCCGCGCAGAACACCGGTGCAGCCCTGGATCTCACCCGCAAACACTCCCACGCTCAGCTCTGCCTGCCCAGGTCAGAGCCCCCCTCCGCCTGTCCCCAGGGCCTGTGGTCTCCGCGCTCTCGCCGCCCCCGCCTCGCTGCTGGTCCCCGCGCCGGAGCTGCGGGCTTGGAGCAGCGGCTTTCCCGGCTCCCAGGCAGCGCGGCCACCAGAGGAGGGAGGAGGGAGCGGAGGAGGGCGGACAGCGCGGCGGACGCAAGGCAGCTGCCCGCTTGCCTCTCCGGCTCAGCGCGCCGCGCTCTGCGCCTCCCGGAGCCGGGTCTGCGGCTGCGGCCAGTCACGCTGCGCGGGCGGGCACGGGGTGCGGGGGTGGGGACGGGCGCGCGCTGGGGGCTCTCAGTCACACCCCTCCCAGTCACACCACCGCCGGGGCGCGGCGCTGCCCTAAGCGCGCGGCCAGGGGACGCAGCAACCTGGGACCAGGTGGCCAAAGGAAGAGTCTAGGGGTTCTAGGAACCTGTCCCCCACCCCCGCCCGCCACCACAGAGTTACTCCTGCAATCCCCTGGAGTTCTCGGGAAGAAACGTAATTGTTACAGAATTTGTCATGTATTCCTAAGGTTACCAATCTTTCATCACAGGGAGCTGGAGGTAAGGACAAAAGGGGACTCCATGGTGTGGAATCCATCCTCTTAAGATAATTTTTAGACTTGGGGTGTTTCTATCCTTCAGGAAAGTTTTGCTAGCTGCTTTCTAATTTTTCCCCGTCAAGCTCACAGATCCTTACAGATTTCAGTGTAAGGGCATGGAGTGAGGCTGGAATCTTCATTAACAGAAGGATTAATAAGTAGTCGACTAGTTAACCTCCACAGAGAAGAAAGGGAAGGTGGAGGAGACAAGTGGGTGGTGGGGCGGGGAGAGCTGGAGACCGCTTAAATTGGAAATGTGCTTGGTGGGTGGCCTGGGCACCATCATTAATTGAATCTGAAGGGTGTGTAGTCAGTGGACGGTGGGCCATCAGAGCACCCAGGGGCTGTCTGGTGCACTGAGGCAGCCGTAAGAGTAGAGAACCTTGCTATTAAACACGCCATTATCAAGGTATACCCATCCTCCTCCTAGCTCCCAGGATGACTCATTTCCCCCATTAAGATGTCTTTTCACTGCCTGTTTGAAAGATGGTTTATGCCACCCTGAGAATATGACCTGTGTGTGCAGGGCCTGACACTATGGGAGGGTGTGTGAGATAAAAGGTGGCTCTGATGGCCACTGATACCTGCCAGGGAGAGGAGGAACACTGCGACTGTTTCCCAAAACCAGTGTCTGAATGTCCATTTCATGTGCATCTTTGAAGATCTTTTCTTGATTCCATTTCTTGTCACACAAGGAACTGCCACTGAAGCCTTAACTATAGCTGCAATCCTGTTTTACCCAAGGGAGGGAACTCAAGAATTAACCGAGTCTTGTAAAGTAAATGAAGTTTCCTGAACACTTGTGAAACCATGTCGTATGGTAGCCGTAAATGAGGCAGGTGTTCCAGTTCCACAGAAATTGATTTCTGCCCTCAGAATATACCACAACATTTACAATCCCAGCTTCTGACATCCCTTACCTTATATGAGAGCAGGTGATGGCCGTAGTTAAACATTGTCTCTTCCCTATGCAACAATGTTTGAAAAGTGCCAGAGTCCATGGCACAAAGCCTACTTTGTGAGCAGGCACAGCTGAGATGAAGCACCTAGGATTTAAGAGGCCACTTTCTGCAGGACCTTTCAAGGTCACCTTTTACAGACAAGAATCTGGCAGAGCACAGCTTACACCCTCTCTCCTAGGGAAGAATGTAACCTAAATAGGTATATAATTCTGAATGCACTTTAGTGTAGCCAGGCAAGGATGCCAACTTGCTTATACGAAGAGAGTGGATAAAGAAGACTGCGTTACGCTAAATACATAGTCTAGAGAGTCTGAAAAACAGTATAAGCATACCTCAGAGATAGTGCAGGTTTGGTTCTAGACCAATGCAATAAGGTGAGTATTGCAAAAAAACAAGTCAAACGAATTTCTTGGTTTCCTAGTGGGTATAAAAGTTATGTTTATGAATATTAAAATGTGTAACAATGTTGTCTAAAAAATAATCTGCATACCTTAATCAAAAATACTTTATTGTTAAAAATACTAACCACCATCCGAGCGTTCAGTGAGTTGTAATCAATGATCACAGATCACCATAACAAATATAAGAATAAGAACAAAGTTTGAGATATTGCAAGAATTACCAAAATGTGACACAGAGACATGAAGTGAGCAAATGCTATTGGAAAATGGTGCCAATAGACTTGCTCGACATAGGGTTGCCACAAACATTCAATTTGTTAAAAAAATCACAATATATGCAAAGCACAAGAAAACAAGGTGTAATAAAATGAAGTATGCCTGTAACTGGAAATATGGCAAGTTTTCAGGTAGCCTTATGCATTGACAATCAGTGCTTTTCAGTGTGTTCCCGATGTATGAGAAAAGCAAGATATTCAAAATTATTCTTGCAAAGGAAGTTGTGGCCACATAGAGAAAGGCTGTGTGAGAGAACTATGGTGCTTAAAAGCCAGGCTGGTGGTTTGGGAGAGGGGAAAGAGAAAGGACAAGGGAAAACAAATACATGCTCGCCATGGGAAAGCTGGTGCATCATTGCCTGGTATGAAATTCTAAATATGAGTATGTGTGGGGTTCGTGGCTCATTGCTCCTTGTTTATGTGGCAAGGTATTCCTACAAGCTGTAACAAATCAAGATGATTACTGTATGTCTGCTGTTGCCAGAGAGAATCTCTTCTGCTCCCACAGTGGGAGAGTGTGCTCGGTTTTGAGATACAGCAGGGAGTAAGACAGACGTGATTCCTGCTGTCAAGGAAGTTAGTACAGATGGACAATAAACAACTGGGCCACTTGTATATCCTGGGCCATTTGTAAATATTTTGTTTACCCTGAAAAAAAAACCCTAAGTATATTAGACATACCATATGTGTGTATATTGTCCTAGTAAGTATGCTTCTGGTTTACATGTATTCTTTTTAAAGTGTCTTTCAGAGACTTTTTTTTTTTTTTACCTTTGTAAAAGTGGAATATGCACACTGGTATGTGACATCTGAGCTAAATGCAGGCTGAAATAATAGTGTGTCACAATTCTTCAGCCAAAGCAGAATTTCCCTATGCTCTATTTCTTTTCCCCAGACTCGCTGGGTAGCTGAGCCAGACATTTGGATTCTGGATCTCAAAGATGGCTAGGAACTCCCGAATTAGAGGGGGTTAGAGGTAAGAGATTAAAAACACTTCCAAGGGGTGCCTGGGTGGCTCAGTAGGTTGAGCGACCGACTTCGGCTCAGGTCATGATCTCACGGTTCGTGGATTTGAGCCCCACTTCGGGCTATGTGCTGACAGCTCAGAGCCTGGAGCCTGCTTCTGATTCTCTGTCTCCCACTCTCTCTGTCCCTTCCCCACTCATGCTCTGTCTCTGTCTCAGAAATAAACATTAAAAAAAATTAAAAAAAAAATAAAAACACTTCCAAAATGTCTGAAAGCATTAGGAAAATTTCCAAGTATAAATATATATATATATATATATATATTAAGAACAGTTAAGATTTGGAAAACCTTATTTATGTATCTATTCATCAAGTAATGCATTCATTCAGCAAACAATTATGAAATAACCTTTTATGTTCCAGACCTGTGAATGGAGCTGGGGATACAAAGAACAAGACTCAAGGGGTTCACTGCTTAGTAGGGAGAGATGGACTTGTGATAATTAAGTCCAGAAAAATGTAATAATTTGTTTTAACAACATGATATAAGTAGATATGAGGAGCAACATTGTTATGGTGGGGACGCAAAGGCACATGACTCAGAAATATGTGTATGGTAAAAAGCACTTAGAAAGTTTTAAAAATAGGCTTTCTTTCAAAATTTCTTCACATCCTCAAAAACATGTTTTTAAGCTGTTTTCTCTTCCACTTTTTCCAGATACATAGCTTTTCAGAAACATTGTCATAACTGTAATTACACACATTTCTAGGCTCTATATAGCTATCATTTTTTTACTGTTTATGTGTTTATTTTTGAGAGAGAGAGAGATAGCGCATGCAGGTAAGGGGGGGGGGGCAGGGAGAGAGAGAAGCCCAAACAGACTCAGCACTGAAGATTCAGAATCTGATATGGGGCTCGATTTCATGAACTGTGAGATCATGACATGAGCCAAAATCAAGAGTCAGATGCTCAACCGACTGAACCACCCGGGCGCCCCCATAGCTATCTTTTAAAATGGCTTTATAAGTGGGGCTCCTGGTGGCTCAGTCGGTTAAGTGTCTGACTTCTGTTAAGGTCATGATCTCACGGTTCATTGGTTTGAGCTGTGTTGGGCTCTGTGCTGACAGCTCAGAGCCTGGAGGCTGCTTTGGATTTTGTAACTCCCTCTCTCTCTCTGCCCTTCCCCTGCTCACACTCTGTTTCTCTCTGTCTCTCAAAAATAAACATTAAAAAAAATTAAAATGGCTTTATAAGTGTTCATTGAGGAGTTTTGATACAGGCAACTTATGTTAATTATGTTAATAATTTATGTTATTAAAAGAATGAATTATAAATCATACTACATTAAAAGTAAGACCTTCTGTTCCTCAAAAACACCATTAAGAAAACAAAAGGCATTGTATTGAGTAGGAAGATATATTTACAATACATATATCCAATAACAGACTCAAACATATAAAGAACTTTTACTAATCAATAGGAAAAAGAAAATCTAATAGAAAAATGGGCAAAAGACTTGAGTAGACATTTCATAAACAAGGCTGTCTCCAAATCCAAATTCAAATGGCCATTAAATATATGAAAAGTAATAATTTCATTAGTTATCAAGAATATTCAAATTAAGCATAATGTGCTATCACTGTATATTCACAAGAATGGTTAAATTTGAAACAGACAGTAAAGGGGTGCCTGGGTGGCTCAGTCAGTTAAGCATCGGACTCTTGACTTCAGCTCAGGTCATGATCTCATGGTCTGTGAGTTCAAGCCCTGCACTGGTCTCTGCACTGACAGTGTGGAGCCTGCTTGGGACACTCTCTCACTCTCTCTCTGCCCTTCCCCCACTTGCTCTCTATTTCTCTCTCAAAATATAAATAAATAAATACATAAATACATAAATAAATAAAAATAAAAAAGACATTAAATACCAATGTTCATGAAGCTGTGGGGAAATGGGAACTCACATACACTACTGGGGAAATGTAAACTTGCATGACTACTTTGGAAAATTATTTGAAAATAACTACTGGAGCAGAACATACGTATTTTTGCGTTCACCAAAAGTTACATATTAGAATCTTCATAGAAGCTTTATTCTAAATAGCCCCAAACTGGGAACAACTCAGTTTCACCAACAGTAGAACATAAATTATGTTATAGTCACAATATGGAGTTCAATGAGCAATGAGAATCAACAGTTTACAGCAACATGTAGAAATAGGGACAGGTCTCTCAAACATAATATTGAGTAAGCACCAGACACAAGTATATGATTTCATTCATATAAGGAAAAACAGACAAAACTAATCTAGGTGTTAGAAATCAGGACTGTGGTTCGCTATGGAGGAGTAAAGTGACAGAGAAAGCAAGGAAGGTTAGGGGGTACTGCTCATGTTCTGCTCCTTGATTTGGGTGCAGGTTATATAGGTATGCTCATCTTGTGAAAACTCATTCACCTGTACAAACAGGACATGCACTTTTCCATACTTGTATTATGCTTTTTATTTTATTTGAGAGAGAGAGAGAGAGAGCACACACAAGCAGGCAGAGAAAGAGAGAGACAGACTCTTGAGCAGATTCCACGCTCAGCATGGAGCCCGATGTGGGGCTCAATACCATGACCCTGGGATCATGACCTGAGCTGAAATCAAGAGTCAGACACTCAACCAACTGAGCCACCCAGGTACCCCTATTGTATTTTAAAAAAGAGACAAATTAAAAAGTACAAGATTGCAAGGTATGGGATTCAGATCCAAGATCATCTCATTCTTATGTTCCATTCCTTTCTAGAATGTTTTATGCTATTTTGTCACATAATAAGCAGATCAAAAGTAAATTTGCAATCCATGGCCCTTTGCTTGTGCTTTTTATATTGCATTTAGAGTCCAGTTACTGCTATAAACACTATGTCGTTTGTAAGTGATAATTGTTTGCAGCCTAGTCTCTCTCGCTGTGAAGTTCTGGGTTCCTCATAAGCAAGGACCATGTCCTAGCAATCTTTATTTTTGCAGTGCTTTGGACAATGCCTGGTCTAAAATAGATATACATGAATGCAGGAATGAACCATCTATATCTGTATCTATAGAATATTTAAGACTCAGCCAAAGAAATTTAGAAAGATACCCTCACAGGAAAAAGTAAACTAATACACACACACACACACACACATATATATATTCTAATATATTATATTATATTTATATATAATATATAATAATATATTATATACAACCTAATAATATATAATAATATATTATGTTATTATATATAATATATATTAGATATATGTATATATATGTATATATATATATATATATATATATATATATATATATACACACACATTAAAGAAACATATTGAAGCCTTTTAAAGTTACATCATAGTGACCTGAAAGAGTTAATGCCATGTATAGGGATTCCCCATTTACCATGTGGGAATATTTAGGTGCAGAGTAAATCCAGTTCAAGCACTGTCTTTGTAATGTCTAGAAATATAATGATTTATAAATATACAATTAGGCTCCACATATTGCAATGAAAATATTGTTTTATGATAATTCATTCAGTTAAGTATTCCTGCATACTTACTATATGCCAGTACCACTGACACTGCTATGCTGCCAGGCCCATAAGTGAATAAAACAAATGCATCTAACAGACATCTAGGAGGGAGGAACAATAATCAATACATGTCCTAAATAAAATAGAGGGTGAGAAATGCCATGGAAAAAGAAAAAGTAAAGGAGAATAAGGAGAGCCAGAGGCTGGTTACAATTTTATTAATTTTATTTTTAGTTTTATTTATTTATTTTGAGAGAGAGAGAGAGAGAGAGAGAGAGAGAATCCGAAGCAGGCTCTGCACTGTCAGCACAGAGCCTGATGTGGGGCTCAACCCCATGAACTGTGAGATAATGACCTGAGCCGAAACCAAGGGTTGGACGCTCAACCAACTGAGCCATCCCAGCACCCTGAGGCTGGTTACAGTTTAAATTGATAGTGACAGAAGTGTCATGGAGAAGATGACATTCCAGCAAAGATTTGAGAAGGTGAGGGAATTAACCCTGTCAATTTCTGGGGGAGCAGCCAGTTCAAATGTCCTGGGGAGGAAGGATGCCTGACGTGTTTGGCAACAGAAAGAAGGCTGGTGTGGCTGGAACAGGGTGGAGGGGGAGAAGGGCAGAGAGGAATTATATGGGACCTTGAAAACTATGGTAAGTTCTTGGACGTTTACTCTGAATGAAATTGGAAATTAGTGAAAAGTTTTGAGTGAAGACTAATGTGATCTGATTTACCTTTTAAAAGAAACATGTATCTGCTGCTTAAGGAAATGTAGGAACAGGGTGTACAGTGGGAGGCTATGTGATTCAGATGAGAGCTGAACTCAGTAGAGGTGATGAAAACTGGTTGGATTCTAGATCTATTTTGAAGATAGAACAAGCAGGATTTCTTGACAGACTGGTTGTGGTGTGTGAGAGAAAGAAAGCAAGGACGACCGCATGATTTTTGGCCTGAGGATAGTAAGAGACTAGTAAGCAATTGGCCATAAGTAGTTTACTGACTTACAAAAGCAGATACAGAGAAAGGAATTCAGACTTGCTCTGAAGGAGGTCTGACATATGGTGAGTTCTCCCTACTACTTACTGACTGCATTTCTGTTTTCATCCACTACCTTTGCCCTATGGCAGCCATCTTAGCTCTGAAATTAACCTTCACGTTAGGTTAAGCTACATGTTGCACAAAGTTAGCCTCTTGTGCAAGTAGAAGAGAGGAATTTCCACTTATTTCAGGGACACACTTGGAACTTAATGTTTTAGAATTTCATTGTTCATTCATCTGCATAAATATTTTACCTACCATGGGAAATCTGTAATTCCATCATATCTCATCTTTATCAGTCACCCAAACTTGGCTACAATAAATATAAATAAGGAAACACCTTGAACTCCAAGGAACCTCTGAATTTTTTTTAATATAGTTGATACACAATGTTACATTCGTTTCAGGTGTAGAACTTAGTGATTTGACCAATTTTCACATTATGTTGTTTTCACCACAAGTGTAGCTATCATCAGTCCTGTCATACACCAGTATTACAAGTATCATTGACTGTATTCCTTACACAGTGCCTTTTATTCCCATGATTTATGTATTCCATACCTGAAAGCTGGTATCTCCCACTCCCCTTCGCCCATTTTGCCTATCCCCCTACCCCCTTCCCCCGGCAACCATCAGTTTGCTCTCTGTATTTATAGGTCTGATTTTGCTTTCTGTTTGTTTATTCTTTTTTTTTTTTTGATTCCACTCATGAGTGGAATCATATGGTATTTGCCTTTCTCAGTCTGACTTATTTTAATTTCTAAATTTTCTAAATTTAAAAGCTATAGCTGAAGGTGCACCTGGGTGGCTCAGTTGGTTGAGCATCTGACTCTTCATTTTGGGCCTGCTTGGGATAATCTCTCTGTCCCTCTCTTTCTTCTTTCTCTGCTCCCCCCCTCCCCCCACCGCTCACATGTGGGGAAGGAACAGAAATAAGCAAAATTTAGCTAAAATACATAGAGAAATAAGCAATAAGCCATACATAGAGAAATATACAAAATTTAGCTAAAATTATAGCAAAGCGTTTTCATTTTGATTTAAATAAATATTCTGGCATATGCTTTGAAGTAAACGCTTTCTTAAGTCTCATATAAGCCCCAAAGAAAAAGAAACATATGACATCAATTAATTTTTTTTTGTTTTCACAGGATGCAAATAACATATTTGAGTTTTTATTGTTCTTTTTTTTTATCATTATTGACAAATAGCAATTCTGTTAGCCTAGAGGCCTAAAATTTCTAAGTCACACATATGTGTCAGAACCAGTATGCCCTTATGAGTGTCTACATTGCTTATTTTTGTGTTTTTACTATATGTCTCATGAGCAAACTATTAGTAATACATACATTAATCAGCTTTAGATGAGTAAGATCTAATCTTTCCACCCAAGGAATGAAATGTGTTGCTTCTCCAGTCACAAGGGATTCATGTTGGTTTGCTAGAAATTTTTAAAACTTACCAGAATTTACCATCTGCCAGTGTGTTTTTTTAAATCTATTCCATTTACCCATGTTTCCTTTATTAATGGTTCTGCAGTACAATTAATAAACACACTGTTTTTCTAGTTAGATAAAAATCATAAAACTAAAGATCTAGTGGAGTGGGCAATGATTAATTTAAAGAGATCCCTTTCCCCAAATAAACCAACATTTTATGTTGTGCAATGGGAAACTAACACTAAAGTATTTCTCAGATCATGTCACCCTCTTGCTCAACAATTTTAGTGGCTACTATTGTCTGCACTGTCTGGTATGATACACAAGCCACGTGTGACTATTTAAATTTGATACACTAGTTATTTAATAATAACTTTAATACAATAAAATTAAAACTTTGGTTTCTCAGTTGAAGTAGCCATGTTTTTTTTTTTTTTTTAAAATTTTTTTTTCAATGTTTATTTATTTTTTTTGGGACAGAGAGACAGAGCATGAACGGGGGAGGGTCAGAGAGAGAGGGAGACACAGAATCGGAAACAGGCTCCAGGCTCCGAGCCATCAGCCCAGAGCCTGACGCGGGGCTCGAACTCACGGACCGCGAGATCGTGACCTGGCTGAAGTCGGACGCTTAACCGACTGCGCCACCCAGGCGCCCCTGAAGTAGCCATGTTTTAATTACTAAATAGCCAAGTATGCAGATATAGAACATGCTATCATTACAGAAAGTTCTATAAGAAAGTGTTGGGAGAAAGAATCAATTGCTGTTTTTTGTTTTTCTTATTTGTTTGTTTTTTTTTTTTTATCATAGCGTTCCAAGCCCTCAGTAATTTCATTCCAGTTTACCTTACTAGGGATATCTTCTGCTCTACTGATCATATGTAACCCATGCATCCTGTACTTTTTTAATTTCTAAGCCCTTACTTACTTGATTCCTTTAGCGTATAATTAGCTTTCTTTGTTTTGCACTTAGTGAAATATTCCCATATCTACAAGGATTCACTTAATTCACCTTCTTCACAAAAGCCATCTGTATTCAGCCCTAATGGATATAAGTAATTTCTTTCTCTGTGATTTCTAGAATGTTCTTGTATCTCTATTGTACTTTGTACCTTATTTATGTACATTTGTTTCCATCATTTGTTCCACACTCCAAAATGTATCTTCATCATTGTGCCCCTATGCAGCTTATCACTGCCATGTATATAATGAATATTCTAAAATGATGAGTTGAGTAATTTATAATAAATTTAAACGTTACTTCTGTGAGCATTTGCAGGCCCATTGTTTGATGTGCTTTGAATTTGTCAATTTATTTGCTCTATTATTGTTTTAGAATTATCATTTTCAAAGCCCATTGACATTGACTAGCCTACATGGGGGGTGGGGCACAGGGGACTAATTAAATCAAGTTATAGATGCAAGTTTCTCTTTTCATGACTGTATTTTGGTGCTTGAGCATTTCAATTGCCTTTGCTATTATCTCCCATGCCTGTAGCTAGAAAACAGGATGCAATTTAAATCAATCAAACAAATAAGTGAGTGTCTTCTAATCCCTGATAATTGGTAGTAGGTGATAGGTATCTTTTAATTCAGCTGTCTCTGGGTGTTGGTTTTGCAGAATCACAATCAACAAGGAAAGAGGTTGTTATGACCTTGTTCCTTGCCTTTCTAAAAAACTGTTGGCCATTGCTACACTTCCATTATATGACAAAGTGTCGTATCAGTTAATCTATTTTCAAATTATATGCTCCAAATGGGTTCCCAGAGGTCATCACTTCCCTCATCTCCAGAAGACCACTGCATATACCTTTTAAGGAAATTTTGAATTGTGTTTCTCTTGTCTTCCACAGCATTCTCATTTGTAATTTTCAGAAATTGGCAGGTGTTATTTGCAAGAATTTCATGCTAATGAAATGTTGGAAGCTCCAGCATTGGTACTGCCTAAATGAAAGGAGAAGAGGAAGTTTTTCTATATCTCTGTTATCCTGAGTACCCACTTTCAAAAGGTGTTTCTTAACATGGTTCTGATGGCTTCATAGGAGCAGTCATCCTGATATCTTTGAACTTGGTAGCTACCATTCAGTAGGAGTGGAAAGACAAAATATTCTTACACTCACCCTGAGGTCAGTGTATTCATTAAATGCTTTTTTTTCAACATTTATTTATTTTTGCGACAGAGAGAGACAGAGCATGAACGGGGGAGGGGCAGAGAGAGAGGGAGACACAGAATCAGAAACAGGCTCCAGGCTCTGAGCCATCAGCCCAGAGCCTGACGCGGGGCTCGAACTCCCGGACCGCGAGATCGTGACCTGGCTGAAGTCGGATGCTTAACCGACTGCGCCACCCAGGCGCCCCCATTAAATGCTTTTTAAATTGACTATAAATATCTTAAAATTCATCTATCTTATGGTTACACCAATAACCCCTCAGCAGATGACTTTCTACATCTGTATATCTCCAGCTTTGAGCTTTCTCCCGTGCCCCACTTCTGCCATGAAAACATGTTGCTAGATACTCATTCTTTCATTCAGGTAACATTTATTATCACATACTATATGCCAAGCACTGTGCCACGTTCTTAGGAAACAAAGATGCAGCCAGTGTAGCAAAATGCTCATGGTCTCCACAGAAGAAAACGCTACTAAACCAAAGATGACAGTGCAGCAAGGGACAGTGTAGCAGAGGGGAAAGAGTCCTAATTTCTAGTATTGTCTCCTTCTTACTCAGATATCCGAATCCACAAGCTATCAACCAATCTTAGCCTCAGTTTTCTTTTATAAAAATGAGAATATTAACTTTTACCTCGTTAAGTTATTGTGAGGGTTAATTGAGCTAGTAAGTGCAGAATTGAAACAACATAATTCTCTGCCTCTAAATTGTAGTTTGTGGCTTACTGCATTCCTCATTCTATTATTCAAGACCCTGATCATAATTATCCACTGTTTTCTCTCCCACAATGTAAGTGCAAATTAAACGGATTTGCTTCCTGTTCCTTGGATACATTTATTTGCCTGATGCCTCTTTGCCTTTACTCAGGCTCTTCTTTCTGCTTGGAATACCTCCAATTCTGCATGTCTAAATCCTTCTTGCTTCAAGGTGTCTTGATGAAATGCAATCCTCTTTCATGAAAATTTCCTAGGTTTCTGCAGCATGAAATTACCACTTCCCATAAAATCATGTAGCATTTTGTTCATACTTTTTTTTTTAAGTGTATTTATTTTGAGAGACAGAGAGAGAGCACAAGCAGGGCAGGGGCAGAGAGAAGGAGAGAGAGAATCCCAAGCAGGCTCCGCACCATCAGCGCAGAGCCCGATGCACAGCTTGAATTCACAAACCGTGAGATCATGACCTGAGCTGAGGTCAAGAGTCAGATGCTTAGCCCACCGAGCCACCCAGGCACCCCAAACTTTTTTTAATGATGTTTTTATAAGTCAAGGTACATCAAGTACTAAAACAAGAATGATAATCAATATCCATATACTTAAGTGTTGTAACTGTGACGACAGTTTGCCATTTGTGGAAGATCTGGTGAAGCAGTCTTACCTCTGAAATGAAAAGGAACTAACCAGACTTTGGAACAGGAATGTCCCTTTCCCCATATCCAACCCTCAGTTAGCCCTTGCTCTTCCGACTTCACCATTTTTACTTTCTTCTTATTGTCTTCAGGAAGCTGCTTCTTGTTTCAAAGTAAATTAGAGGTAGTGATAATGAACCCAACATAAAACCCAGCTTATATAAATCCTTATGAACAACTTTGAAGTGAGCATTTTTAAGCGTTAGTTGTTATCCTGGTTCTTGATAAATATGGATTTGTTGGCTTATTTTTCCTTGAACCATCTCTCAAAAGTCTTGAATACTTGAAAAGATTCTAGGGGCGCCTGGGTGGCTCAGT
The DNA here is from genome assembly GCF_028749965.1 of Puma concolor. Lineage (NCBI taxonomy): Eukaryota > Metazoa > Chordata > Mammalia > Carnivora > Felidae > Puma > Puma concolor. The sequence continues at coordinate 64,951,281 of NC_141674.1, read as the reverse complement.
CGATTGAGCATCCTACTTTGGCTCAGGTCATGATCTCACAGTCCATGAGTTCAAGCCCCGTGTCGGGCCCTGTGCTGACAGCTCAGAGCCTGGAGCCTGTTTCAGATTCTGTGTCTCCCTCTCTCTCTGCCCCTCCCCTGCTCACGCTCTCTCTCTGTCTCTCAAAAATGAATAAATGTTAAAAAAAAAAAAAAGAAAGAAAAGATCTGTCTCTCCCTCTCTCTGCCCCTCCCTCTGTGCGAACCCACTCTCTCTCTCTTAAAAATAAATAAATTTTTGGAGTGCCTGGGTGGCTAAGTTGGTTAAGCATCCAGTGTCAGCTCAGATCATGATCTCATCGTCCCTGAGTTCAAGCACCGTGTCGGGCTAACCCCTCAGAGCCTGGAGCCTGCTTCGGATTCTGTGTCTCCTTCTCTCTCTGTGCCTCCCCCACTCACTCTCTATCTCTCTCTCTAGTGCTTCAAACTGTTTTAATTATTGGAGAAAGAATGGACTTCACTGGTAATTTCATTTGTTTCATATGCCATTAGACCACCCAACCAACAGATATGTTGAATCTTCATAAGTAAGAAATATTTTCCATAGCAGCAGTTCATTACCCATTCTTCTAAAATTTGAGAATACCTAATGAATTGTTCATTGACAAAGTAACTTCACTTAGTGTGTTTGTGCAGATCTTAGTAAAGTTCATAGATCTTTGTCAAATTCCCAGGCTCCTTGACGAGTGAATATGACTTGATGGTGGACTATCACCACTTTCATGGCAGTCATCAACAGGGCAAGGACCAGAATATGCTTGGACCAAACCAGTGAACAGCCCTGGGTAGTTTTACATGTCCACTGATGCTGCCAAATGTACCTTCTTTCACAGGAATGACCATCATCTCCACTTTCCCATTAATATGAATATGTATGAATTATGATGTGCAATATGAATGCACATATGAGTATGTACAAAGGACTTCAACGAGCTCTGTGAGCAACTCTACCTTATTAATCCTAATTCATAGATATACTTTCACTCTCCACGCAATGAAGCAAATGAGCTTGTTCTGTTTGCTTCCTTATAATGTTTCTTACCTGGCTGTCACTAGAAATTTTTAAGTACTGTTGATTTAGCATCTTTATACATTAAATTTCAAAATCTTGATTATTTTATCTGTCTCTGTCAGCTGGGCTGCAGACTGCATAGTATAAATATTCCCTCTTTTTGTTTTCTTGAGACTGCCACAGACTTTGTTCTTTATTTTCCAAGTTCTCTAGAATTTTTTCTTTCTGTTAATAGCAAAATATTTTTTTCTACTGAATATCTCTGCTACATAGTTCCCACATTCTCTAAGATCTGACATCCGCTTTTTATTTATCTGACCTCATTATTTAACCAGAATTCTGAGTTATTTTATTCTATGTGGAAGGCCTTTATTATTCAACTGATCCATGGATAATGAATGGTCTGCTTATGGCCACTGTCCACTGCTGAGTGTATATGAGGTGTTTCATCTTGAAATAGTCGATCCATTGTAGTGTCAGTGACTGGTGATACAATTATATAAGTTTGTTTTATCTTTCAACTATATTTACATCTAACAGCTGAATCTTCACTTCCACCTCAGCCATATGGTGTAGTTCCAAGCCTGGGCACCCTCTCAGAAAAGAAAAGGTAGATCTAATGGATGGGTACAATTGATGCCACTAAGAAGAGTGTTCATCCTTCTTTAGTGGCACTTAACCACTTTTTCACTAGCAGTTAGGAGAACAGACACTGTTTGTAATTTGTTGAGTGGTTTGTATGAACTAAGTGCATTTCCTTTTTTAGGCCTCTGACTTCCCATGACTGAAGATTTAAATGTGAGGACAGGAGAGGGAATCTCATCTCTCTCCTATGACACATTCCTTGGTGGAAAAAAAAAAAAAAAGAATTTAACCTGACAATTACATAACTTCTCTACTATTACGATGCTACATGGCAACATCAAGGAATCCTAAGGATCCTGGGAAACGATTTCTACACATGATCATGAACCACATGTGGAAAATATTCCACCAGTGTCTTCATTGAACTGGGCATCATACTGCCCTGAATTTCTCTGGAACCAATAAATTCATAGCTGACTTATAATCATTTCCCTTCATGTGATTTGAACTGTGAGTCACCTGTTCTGCTGAAATTATGGACACACTGGTGTATTTTTAACTTACTATGAGACACTCTTCTAGAATAAAACAGAACAGAAATGCAATATGCAATTGTCTGGGGGGTAAAGGTGTGCAAGTTCTTGAGTGCAGATCTATGTCCTGGATCTTACAGGAGCTGATGAAGGGCTCCAGGGCTAGGCTCTCAGCCCATATTCCCCAGGGCTGCCTTCCTAATCCAGGAGAAGAAAAAACACTATTTCCTACAGTGAATCATCCCTTGGGGCTCCCACCGTCCTTGATTTCTGTGTCTGCCTCCTTCCTGGATCTTGTCTTATTCATCTTTGCAGCTTCCAAACTAAGCACTGGTATCTAAATCATAGTAGAATCTGTATATATATATATATATATATATATATATATATATATATATATATATCTTTTGAATCCAACTATCCATTCATTTCTTTATGTAGCAGATATTTGTTAAGTAACTATTGTGTACATTAGCCTATGCTAAGCGTTAGGAATGCAAGAGAACAAAGCAGACAGTTCCCTGAAGGAGCTTAATTTAGTACATTGAGGGTGAGACACATTAGACTATACATGAAAAATTACACAGATAATTCCAACTTCAATATTTTTAAGTGCTCTGAAGGACTAGGAAGTCCTGACCAAACTCTGCTAATGAGCTAGCAATGTAACACTGGCCAAATTACTTAACCTCTCTGAGTTCCAATTTTCTCACTTGTAAAATAAGAGATTCATATGAGTCAATGTTTAAAGTCCCTTTTAGGCCTGAACTTTATGATTCTGTGCTTGCTTAATGAAAACATATATTTTGTACAAAGGGTATCTGATCAAAATTATCCATTTATCAATAATACCAGCAGGGGACCCTGGCTGGCTCTGTTGGTTAAGCGTCTGACTCTTGATTTTGGCTCAGGTCATGATCCCATAGTTCATGAGTTCAAGCCCTGCGTCAGCCTCTGTGCTGACTATGTAGGGCCTGCTTAGGATTCTCTCTCCCTCTGTCTGCCTCCTGCATGTGCGTGCACTCTCTCTCTCTCTCTCTCTCTCAAAAATAAATAAACTTTAAATAATAATAATACCAGTAATGATTATCAGGATAAATTTTCAAACTCTCTGTGACTATAATGGGAACCTCACTAACACGGAACGAAATAAAGTAGGGAATCTGACAAACAATAACACCAACAACAACAACAAAACAAAATAAAACACAGCTACATTAAGAATTAAAGTAAAATAAATGAAATGTCTTGAATCTTAAATATTTGGCATCATTTTGAATGAGTAACAGGGCAGTGTGAAATAGTAACTGAAATATTTTCTAGTTCCAGTAGTGCATGGGGTTACAAAAGAGGTAACATATTTTGAGAATTAAATTACTCTTTTATCTAATGCTGCATTTGAAAGGGCCCAGTTCTTGGCAAGAGAGCTCTGGTTTGTTTTCATGTGAAAGGGAAAACCTCTACCAGTGAGACGGATAAGAGGAGGCGGGACACTGGGAAAAATAGAGTGTTTTAGAAGTCAACTCCTCCTCTCCCCATAGAGGAAGGAAAGGAGGTGCTCAGATAGTTCTTTCCTCAAAGCTGAGGGAAGGAAGCTCAAGAGAATCCCACCTGAAGTTTGTGGCATAGCTACTAGACAGACACATCTCAAAGCCTGGTGGTTGTCTGCTGATTCATGGTTTGCTGACCTCCCCTGGGGCTACTAGAATAAGAAGAAGATTGGGAAGAGGTGATGTGACTATAGTAAGCCAGGTGGCTTAGGAGCAGGAACATTCCCTGTAAGTTCATTATTCCAAGAAATATAGCAGATACCTGTGAGCAGATGGGCCTCACCTGTGCCACAGAGCACCCATGGGGTGGGGACTGGTGCAGCAGGAGGCAAAGAGGCACACACATAGGAGGGATGTGACATCATGCTAAATAGGAATCCTCCAATGAATAGACCGTGGCTCACAAGGTGCCACCAGTGTCCAAGGGGAGTTTTAGGGATCTGAATACTTTCTCAGCGGGGTCCACTGGGTTCCCCAGTCACTCCACACTGAGAGTAGGTCGGAAGCCAGATCAGTGGTGATAACCACAGAAAGGGGACAACGATTCTGCCACACCAAGGTGGAAGTTGCTGAAAGGAAATAAGTGTTACATCTGAGAAAGATGAAATCAATCAAGTGGCTTTCATTGTCAAAGAAGGAACGTTTGTCCCGTTCTCTTGCCTGACATGAGGCTTAGGGAGTAGGACTGGCCCCTAACCAATCACAGCAGACTTTGGGTTCCAGCAGCTCAAAGTCAAGCAGCAGCTGAACAAAGGATACCCAGGGACCAGAGGAGGAAGCAGAGGACTTGATGTCTGAAGACTCCAACCCTTCCTTGACACCTCCCCACCTAGGCCACATCTTATCCTCATCACATGAAGACCTTTTTAGGAGAGGAGCAGGGGAAAGCTCTCTGAGACACTATGTATGTTTATCTAAGAGATACCCAGAGGGCCCTGGCTGGCTCAGTCAGTAGAGCATGGGGCTCTTGATCTCAGGGTTGTAAATTCAAGCCCCACATTGGCTGTAGAGATTACTCAACAATAAAATCTTAAGAGAGAGAGAGAGAGATTATGAATATTTCCCAAATGGGTTTTTACAATGTTTGCATGACACTGAGCTTTAAAATAAGTTGGACTATGGGGCATGTGGGTGGCTCAGTCGGTTGAGCATCCAACTCTTGATTTCAGTTGGGATCATGATCCCAGTGTTGTGGGATCAAGCCCTATGCCAGGCCCTATGCTAGGCATGGAGCCTGCTTGGGATTTTCTCCCCGCCCCCCCCCCACTCCCTCTCCCCCTCCCCTGTTCATGCATGCTCTCTAAATAAGTAAATAAGTAAATAAATACATAAATAAATAAATAAATAATAAATGTTGTACTAAGAGTTAATTTTGTTCCTACTTACTCAGTGGATGAGGGGTTCAAAGGAAATCTAAAATAGTCATAACCAAAATAAAGAATTTACACTCACTTGAGCTTTCAAGTCTGGATTCCTGACCCTACTATACACTATTATTGAGTTAAATAAATAATCGGATCACCAAAAGTCTGAAAAATTAGGTTCTCTTTTAAAAGTAATATATTCCAGATACAATGAAACACGGAAAAACCATCTATGACAAAACCTATTTTTTTAAACCTATTTTGACATGAAATAGAGCAGCTTCATTTCCCAGCTTTGCTATTATTAGGTGTGTTGCCTTGGTCACATTGCCTCAGTTTCTCCATCTTTAGAGAATATAAAATAATAGTTATCTTGTTGGATTATTATAAAGTTTAGGAGTAACACATGTAGATTTCAAGTACAGTTCTTGGCATACAAGTGATGCTAAACATTGAGGATTGCCATTATGATTACTATATGTTGTGGCCTCAGAATCACTGACCTTTGCTTACTGTTTGCTTCAGTTGAATAAAGCTTCATAAATCTCTTAACCATAGCCAGTTCTCCAACTGCATATTGTAGTCAAGCTATATTTACCAAAAACCACACTGTAAGTAAAATTCTACTTTGTTGAGTCGTTTAAGTTTAAATATATGTCCTCAATAAGACAGGAAAAAATGAAAATAAAATGTGAAAATTAACTTTAGAAATCAATGAAACTCTTGAGATTTGTTTTTTAGACAGTGAAAATGGAGAGCTGAGGAATTTTTATTTGATCTTCAAAGGTAACAAATTAGTCTACTTTTGGCCCCCAGTTCTTCCTCTTCCAAACTAGTAGGAACCATTTTGTCCTGAAACATCAATAAAATTACTTTCTGTCTTAATGGAAAAAGTATGGCGAAAACTACTTATGAAAATAATAACGGATAACAAGAAAGTTGCATGGTTTACTGGTCTATAAATGAATAGCAAAAGGTACTGAGCTTTTCTCTCTAGTAATGTATTTTTCTTATTTTTCTTATTTATCCATAGCATTTATGTATACCAAAAAGATGTTTAATAATATTCATTGTAAACAAATCAGGAACAAAAACACCTTTCAAGCTTCCTAATTCAAAATGACGTTAAGTGCAAAAATATGACTATAACCGTTGAGATGAAAATAGAAAAGCTGTAGTGCATCCAAATTTTCATAATCTAGGTATCTTATTGTTCAAATAAAATGTTTTTGCTTTTCACTAAATTCCTTAGTTATCTCTGTGATTAATCATAATTAATTAATGATTAACCATAATTGAACTCTACCTAATTGAACTCTAAGCCTTATCATAATCCAATTACCACAATTTCAATATCGCCCCAGCGTTTCTACTCCCTGTGATTACAATTCCCCTCTACATTTTAGCACGTTACAACTACAGCAGTCATACTACTCCTGGATATTCCAAGACACTTGCAAATTCAAATATTCTGTATTATTGGTCCCTCATCCTCACTGATTTATGAACACAAAATACTTCCTGCCTCTGGGCTGTGTCTCACTTCATCTGTGCCATTCTTGGGAAGGAGGATTGTATGACCCTTTAAAAGCAGACAGAAAAACAATCAGATGGAGTCCAAAATTAGTTGTTGATTCATATTATCAACATATTAATCATATGGAGGCCTAATATTAAACTGGCATGAACTCAGAGGTGGCAGAACAACACATCCAAGTTTTCCTCCTACCTCATTAATACTCCTTTTTTGTTATTTTTATTGGCTCTTCTTTATCTTCCTAACTCTTAATTGTAGAGGGTACCAGCAATCAGCACTGGACCCCCTTTTCTCTCTACTATGAACCCTTTATAATCTCATCCAGTCTTGTGGTTTTATATGCCATCTGCAAGCATGGTCTTTCCAAATTTGTATCCTCAGCCTAGATCTTCCCTCAAACTATAGAAACTCTTGTATGCAATTGCCTATTTGAGGATTCCACTCTAAATTCTAATTGGCATCTCAAATTCAATATTCTGAAACCAACTTTCTGATGGTCTCCACTTCTGCCTGCCCTCTTCAGAGTCTACTCAGCCTCAGTTAATGGTCATTTAATCCTTCCAGTTGCTCAGGCCAGAAACCTTGGGTCCTCCTTGACTCCTTCTTCATTTCCCACGTCCTGTTGCTGTAGCTTTACAACATCTCCAGAATCCAATGACTTCTGTCCACTTTCATCACAACCACCCTTGTCCAAGTACTGTCATTTCTCACCTACATCATTGCAGTGGCCTCCTGACAGTCTCTCTGATTCCATGCCATGTGACCCACTTCTATACTCAACACAGCAGCTAAAGTGATCCTGTTAAAAATTAAGTTTAGTCATGTCATTCTTTACTCTAGTGGTTTCCCATCACACTCAGAGAAAAAAACCCAAATTTTATAGTGGCTAAAAATGCTCTACACAATCAGCTTTTATACACACACACACACACACACACACACACACACACACACACACCACCTCCAACCCTTTACTCTGACTTCATGATTTCCTCTTAGTATATTCATCCCGCTCTGCCTTGCTCATCCTTGGGATTCCCAGATCCTGCCACCTATGTTCTTTTCTCATGGTCTTTGACTTTATGTTTCTTCTGCTGGATGACTCTTCCCTCAAATATCCATGTGGGTTGTTCCCTCAACTGCTTCATACTTTTGTTCCAACATGCTCTTCTTGGTTATGACTTTCCTGACAATCTTGTTTACAACTTTAAACCCCTTTCCCTTAATGTTTCCCACACCTCATGACTTCCTATTGCTTCTCTTCTCTCTTATTTTTCTATATGCCCTTTATCACCATCTGGCAAACTATATAGTTTGCCACTTAGTCTTTAATATTTTTTTCACATTTATTCATTTTTGAGAGAGAGAGAGAGAGAGAGAGAGAGAGAGAGAGAGAGAGAGAATCAGTGGGGAAGGGACAGAGAGAGAGGGAGACATAGAATCAGAAGCAGGCTCCAGGCTCTGAGCTGTCAGCACAGAGCCCGATGCGGGGCTCAAACACACAAACTGTGAGATCATAACCTGAGCCAAAGTCAGACACTTAACAGACTGAGCCACCCAGGTGCCCCAGTCTTTAATATTTTTTTATCTGATAGTCTTTCCCCAATTAGTAATTTCCATGAATGCAACTCTTCTTGCTGTTGTTTTTTTCTTGCATCCCCAGTACCCAGTACATAGTAAGCACTCAGTTAATATTTATGAAATAAATAATACTGGACTCATATTGAACTTTACATGTATTAAGTAATTTAAATCTCACAACAACCTTATTAAACAGATCCTATCATTATCTCAGTTTTACAGATAAAGTAATTGAAGCACAGACCTGGCCCAAGGTCACACAGCTAGGACATAGGGGAAGTGAGTTTCCAATCCACTTATTCTAGCTCTAAAGTCTGAGATCTTAACTACTTTGCTATATTGTTTCTCAGAACATTTTACCTTACAGTTGGATAACTTTAAATAACCAGACATTTGTATAATGGTTTTACCTTGTCCTTTTTCTCTCTGGCTAAATTAAATTTAAGATCTGAAGATCTCAGTGAAACAATCATACTTCTAAATCCTTGCTATCAGTTATAACTCAAATTTGAAAGTGAACCAAATTAAGAGTGTTTCTTCCTTCTTAGTATATACAATTAGGATTGAGAGTTTTTGTCTTTTGTCCTGGGGCATCAAGGTGTTCATGGCCTTTTGTGATATTAAAGGACTAGATCAGACTTCTCGGATCAAAGGGCCAGAACTTGTGCCATTCAGACCCTGCACTCAGATTTTCAGTTTGGGAAATATTATCAAGTTGGCCTGATGAAAACAAAATTGGACTTGATCTGGGTTGACTATCAACTCTGAAATTTGCAAACATTCTGGCACCATGGGAAAAAAATTACTTTCCTCATTTGCAAAATGAGGTTCATTACACACATCTTATTTACAGCGTTTCTGTATAGTGTCATTCAATGTAAATCATTATTACCAATGGATAATACATGTATCAAATTGTTTCCCCACTGCTGAAAAGATTAGAGAGATTAGAAATAAAATGGAAATAGACACAAAGTATAGGCCAAACCCTCCCCGTCAAATGATTTGTTTCTTATAATGTTTCTTACACTAGCAATGACCTATCAGAAAGAGAAATTAAGAAACCATCCTGGGGCACCCGAGTGGCTCAGTGAGTTAAGCATCTGGCTCTTGATGTTGGCTCAGGTCATGATCTTACGGTTTGTGAGTTCGAGCCCCCATCAGGCTCTACACACTGACAGTGCAGAGCCTGCTTGGGACTCTCTCCCTCCCTCTTTCTCTGCCCCTCCCCCACTTGCATGCCCTCTCTCTCTCTCTCTCTCTCTCTCTCTCTCAAATAGATATATTTTAAAAAAAGAAAAATTCCTATTTACAATAGCATCAAAACCAATAAAATACCTAATAATAAATTTAACCAAAGAGATAAAAGATCTATACCCTGAAAACTCTAAGATACTGATAAATGAAATTAAAGAAGATACAAATAAATGAAAAAATATTCTATTTTCATGGATGGGAATAACTAATATTGTTAGAAAGTCCATACTACCTAAAGCCATCTAGAGATTCAGTGTAATCTCCATAAAAATTCCAATGGCATTTTTTCACAGAAATGGAAAAAAAGAATTACAAAATATGTATGGAACCACAAAAAAACGATGAATAGCCAAAGCAATCTTGAGAAAGAAGAATAAAGCTGGAGGCATCACACTTCCTGATTTCAAACAATATTACAAAGCTATAGTAATCAGAATAGTATGATACTGGCATAAAAACAGGCACTCTATAGACTAACAGAAAAGAATCAAAAGCCCAGAAACAAACCCACACATGTATGGTCAACTAATATTTGACAAGGGAGCCAAGAATACTTAATAGGGAAAAGATAGTCTCTTCAATAAACAGTGTTAGTAAAACTGTATATTCACATGCAAAAGAATGAACTAGACCTCTGTCTTATGCCATACATAGCAATTAACTTGAAATACATTAAAGATTTAAACGTAAGACCTAAACCCACAAAATTCCTAGAATACGTTGAGAAAAAGCTCCTTGACATTGGTCTGAGCAAGGATTTTTTGGATATGAGATCAAAAGAATTAGTAACAAATGCAAAAATCAGCAAGTGGGATTACAACACACTATACAAAGTTTCCACAGAGCAAAAGAAACAACAAAAGCTCAAAAGAAACCCACAGAATGGGAGAAAATATTTGGAAATCACAAATATGATAAGGGATTAAACTCCTTCAACTTAATAGCAAAATAAATAAATAAATAACCTGACTAAAAATGGGCAGAGGACCTGAACAGACGTTTTTCTAAAGAAGACATACAGGTGGCCAACAGGTACATAAAAAGATGCTCAACATCACTAATCATTGGAAAAATGCAAATCAAAAGTACAATGAGATATCACTTCACACCTATCAGAATGGCTGTCATCAGAAAGACAAGAGGTAACAAGTGTTGGCAAGGATGTGGAGAACACTTGGGTGCTGTTGGTGGGAATGCAAATTGGCACAGCCAATATGGAAAATAGTATGGAGGTTCCCCAAAATATTTAAAACAGAACTAGTGTGTGATTAACACACCCCCTTCTGAGTATATATCCATAGGAAATTAAATAAGGATCTTGCAGACATATCTGCACTCCCATATTCATTGCAGCATTACTCACAATATTCAATTCATGGGGACAACCTAAGTGTCCAAAGACAGATGAATGGATAAAGCAAATGTGGTATATGTAAGGGAATATTATTCAGCCATAAAACTGAGAAGGAAATCCTTCTATATGTGACAGCATGGATGAAGCTTAAGGACATTATGGTAGGTGAAATAAGTCAGACAGAAAAAGACAAATATACGATCTCACTTACACATGGAATCTGAAAAAGCTGAGCTTATAGAAAGAGTACAGTTGGTTGAGCGTCGACTTTGGCTCAGGTCATGATCTCACAGTTCGTGGGTTTGAGCCCCGCGTGGAGCTCTGTGCTGACAGCTCAGAGCCTGGAGCCTGCTTCAGGTTCTGTGTCTCCCTCTCTGCCCCTCCCCTGCTCATGCTTTCTCTCTGTCTCTCAAAAATAAATAAATGAAAAAAAAATTAAGAAAGAGAGAGTAGATTGGTGGTTTCCATGGGGCGGGGGGATGGGAGAAATGGGTAAAAGTGGTCAAATGGTACAAATTTACAGTTAAAAGATGAATACGTTCTGGGATCTAATGTATGGTACAGTGATTATAGTTAACAATAGTTAACAATACAATATACTGTATTGTATACTTGAAAGTTGCTAAGAGAGTATATCTTAAATGCTTTTACCATGCCCACACACACATGAAAGGTAATGATGTGAGGGGATAGATGTATTAACTAACCTTATTGTGGTAAATTACTCTCAAATACATACATGTATCAAGTCACACTGTACACATTAAACTTACACATTTTATGTCAATTATACAATTTTATTTCAATAAAGATGAAAAAAAAGCTAAACCCTTAACTAAAACTGCTGTCAAGTTATTTAATTACAAAAGCTTGTTAAATTTTTTCTTAATATAGTAAACTCAATAATTACTTTTAAACTAATAATGTTATCTATTAATATCTTTACAGTTTGATTTAGAAATTTCCTTAGAATGGATATTTTTTCTCTACATTTTGCTACCAAAAATGTGTTCAGATGTAGTGAATGATGACATATTTGCTTTCATGTAGGTAATTTTTTGTAGCATTTCCAGTACTAAAAAAAGAAGTATTTGAGTCATTTAAACTATTAATCATGTATATTGTATTTATACTACACTTAAGATATTTTAAGTCACAGTAGGAAAAAGCTCCAGTATTTCCAACCTTATCATCCCACTTTGATATTCTTCTACCCTTTTTTTCCTACCATTGCCTTTCTGCTCTAACCTCCAACCCAACCCCATCCTCAGCCTCCTAGCATTGGATTGTACTTTATGTCTTGAGATCACTCTCATATGATATATTTCTAAGTGTTTGGAAAGGCAGTCTCATGCACACAGTCTTTCAATCCCTTCTCAATTGTAGAAGAATGGCCCTTATCATACCTCCTTATCAAGTGATAAAGAGGACTCACAGCTTACGATGGGCTTATCACCTTGTGTGGGAATATCTTTCCCCTTTTCATACTCAATGTGCACTCCTTTGTTCTGCTTAAGCATGTGTGTCATATGGCACCTGGCCAGCCCCACTACCATATCTGTCCCCTGTGGGAAACAGACGAGGTCCTTCTGTTACAGGATAAGAAGGGTGCATGCAGGCATATTGCCATGTGTTGGCTGCCGAGAGGGACTCACTGGCCATGGTGGACCACTAGTCACTATACAGCTGATCTTGCCTGTCTCTTCCCTATGTGAGTAAAGCCTTTTTCCATCTAGTGCTTGACCATGTTTCATTTTCCTTGGTGAGTGACCCTGATAATAAGATACATTGAGTAGAAGTGCTTGGACTTCTACTCCTTGTGATAGGCAGATGCCACTTGCTCGACATCATATCTTTAGAAAAATTACTGCTTGTTTGTTTTGCTTTATTTTGTTTTCATGGAATGTATTGCTAGGCTTGAATTTTGTGCCCAAGTGCGAGAATCTGAGTGGAGACAAAGGAAGGATTTGTCTCTCTAGAGGGCTTGTACTCACATAAGCCTTGAAATTAGGGCACCAAAGCATATTTCCATAAATCCCCAAGGGAAAAAGAAATCTTCAAATGATACTGATTTATAACAATGTTACCATAATCTCAAAAGATCAGTGAGAATATCCACTTATGGAGGGACTGCAATGACATCTTCATAGCACCATCCTTTTATGAAATCCAAAAGATTGGGAACTACTGCCCTAGCCAGCAGTCCCTCATTTTATCAGACTATAACTTGTATACACATTTTCCAAAATTAAAAATAATTCCCTAAGTATAATATAAAGCAGAAAAAGGAAAGTAATTCATAATAAACTAACCTGTAAGATAGAAATAAGCTAGCCCAAAATTTACTTTGAAAAACTTAAATGAACAAGATTAAAGCCTTCTATTTATTTATTTTTAACTCACAGAAACATCTAAAATTTTGCATGAAAAGAGCATAGCTTACTGGGTAAGAGTATGGTTATAGAGCCTGAATGCCAGGATTTGAATTCTGGTTCTGCTCTTTCCAGCCAATTACTTAAACTCTTTGGCAACTTACTCAAGCTCTCAGTGTCTTAACTTCCCATATAAACAATGGGGATAGCACTACCTTAGAGAGTTTTTGTGAGTATTCAGTAAATTAAGACATGGAAAGCACTTGGATTGGGCTCAATAAATGCCAGCTGTGGTGATGATGATGATGATGATGATGAAAAGGCCTGAACAAGACTGTTAGATATGCCAATACAGTAATAAAGTATATTTGCAGAACTTCTACAAAGATTTATACTGTTTTACCATTAATTAAGCTATTTTCAAAATATGTAAAATAATAGACCTTCCTTCCCAAATTGAAGAGAACTCTAGGTAAGGGCTCTGGAAGGAGCAAGAAAGGAGCTCAGATTGCAAGGACATGCAAGCTAGGAAGGAGAAGTGACCACTAAGCCTGGCTAGGAGGGATGATTTTGAGCTTGTAAACTCATAGTCAATGATTTAAAACTCCTGAAAGTACAACCGAAAAGCAAAATTCTGCTTTTTCCCCCACTATGCCAACACATTATACCACTGCCAAGGGTTAGCACTGTTAATAGTGTCTTATTTTTCCTTCCAGAAAGTATCTCTAAATACAAAAGCATATGTATTTTTATTTTATGTAAATAAAACAAAGCTTTCCCTTTGCTACTCTAGTGTGCAATAACACCTGCATGAGATTCCAACATATTTGAGAGGAATTCCTTTAGGGTGGCTTGACTTAAAATACAGACCTCATGACAGAGATATAAATCACTTTGGAGAATCTTTGGGTCATTGCAAGAGGCCAGGCAGTATCCTCTACCGCAACTGACATGGACGTACAGGAATCTTGTGTGCTGCCACCTGGAAAAGAGGTGCCATGTAGGTTAAAAGCTCAGGGACAGAAAAGCCAAACTGGGGTTTCAGATGTGGATCCCAAGTGGAAATTCACAGAAGCAGGCACTCCAAATTACAGGGTTAATTTCTGATGAGGCTCTTTATCATGTGGTAGGTTTCTTTGCTATAACCTTTAGGATAAGTAGCAGCAGGGATTTATTTATTTAATATTAGTTAATGCATTTCTGAAGCCACCCTGGGCAGGTTCACTAATTGTACCTGGATCCTTTCCTCCTTCACATATGGTATTTTTGTGTTATATACCACAAGTAATGAGTGTCTGCTCTGTACCAGGCATCTTATTAAGTGAAAAGGTTATAAAAATAACCAACACTTTGTTCTGACCTCACAGAGTTCAAGTCAAATTAAGAAAAAATTTCCACCAGTAGTCTGGAGTATGTCAGGTATATTCCACTTTGAGCCTGAAGCTCTTAACTTTGTAGGGAAGAGAGCATAGAAAGGGCATCCTTAGATACTATGGATACATTTTCAGAATAGTTCTTTATTCATAACTATTCATTTATTCATTCCCGCAACAAATATTTGCTTAGTACAAAGATTTGGTTGGTAGGCCCTGGTAGGTCATTGTGGGGACTTCGGCTTTTAGTCTGGTAAGAGATTAAGGTTTTTGAGCAGAGATGTGACATCATCTGACTTACATGGTAGGAGGTTTGCTATGGCTACTGTATAGAGAATAGAATCTGGGGAGCAAGGGCAGAGAAACTAGATAAGAGGCTATTAGAATAATCTCGAGAGAGGTGATGGTGGCTTGAACCAGGGTATTGATGGTACAGGTGATAAACACCACTTGTATTCAGGATATATTATGAAGACAGGTTTGGTGATGTATAAAAGGTGGGGTTTGAGCATATTGTTGATGGAGAGTTGGATTTAACAGGAGTTAGGCTTTAGGCAGGCATATATGCTATATGCTGGAATATGATAAAGTGAATATGAATATAGGATAATTGATTGTAATGACTGAATATAGAAGTTAAGTTGGATAAAGGGGGCTGTGAGCACCTGAGCTGAGGTGAAGGAAAGCAAAAATATAGAAGAATCAACAAATTGTTAGTTTTGATATGGCCAGAGATCTTTGGAGACAGGGTTCCAAGAGAGTGAGCTAGAAAAATAGGTAGAGGTAGAAAGTTGAATGGTAGAAATTTAGATGACGGAACGGTTGCAATTTTTAGTAATAATGAGGTCTAAGATATACCAAAGGAATGAGTCACTGATGTAAAGTGATGAGCAGGATCATGGAGGAGAGAGAGTGAAGGAATTGTGAGGCTAGAGTATAGAAAGAATCATCTACCTGGATTTTGAAGTGCCAAAAAATTAAGGCAGTAGTAGTGCTGAAGAGAATCACAGCAAGCCAGGAATTAAATCTGGTGGATGACTGCAACATGAAGGGTCTTGGGTGGTATAACCAGATGATACTAAATTCAAAGGCAGAGACTTTTAGGGAGGAGGAAAAGAGAATGACCTAGAGGTGAAGCAAGGAGGACACCTGTCCCACATCCTGTTTTAGGCGTAGGCCCATTATTTCCAGGAATATGGAGGAAAAATAGCCACCACATGAGAGATTCCAGAAGAGAACTAGATTTATAATAAAGCAAGAAGTAAAGTAAATGTTGAGAGAAGAGACTGAGAAAATAAGAGAATTTGCTGATGATGATCTGTGAGTTCCAGAGGACAGAGGACTCTCCTCACTCCGGCCACTGAAAAAGCAGAGGCTGGAAGCATGGTGGTCTTTCATCAAGAATCTTTTCAATGGGCATAAGTTTTCCAAGCTTCAGCAAATCATGAATCTGTGTTAGCAGAATATATAATATTTTGGAACCTTGAAGTAGAAATGCTTTTTGCATTTTAGGATTAATTCTGTCTACTCTGGAAGGACCTGGATATGGAACCAGTCCACATACCCACTGCAGGTTTTCTGTAACGGGCACCTGAAGGTACTCATCAGAAACAGAGAAGGGACCCATTTAGATTGATTAGCTCCCTAGGACTTAAGACTATTAAGCAATTATCAGGGAACAGAGACTTCCTGAACACCTCAATAAGTGCCGTTTTTGGTAAGGAAATTAACGCTAAGGTAGAAGAGAGTTGAGATTCCTGGAACATCTCGTGGTGCAACACTGGTAAGTTCCCAGCAATTCTGCTGGGGAGAAGTTCAGAGCCAAAGACCACATTCATTGCCTGGTCTTTGTATGCTCACCCCCTTGATCTCTGCAATCTGGCTGGCGAACCTAACAATACCAACACTACACATATCACAACTTAATCAAATCCAGCAATGCTTGGAACTAAAGCAACACACTACTCTCTCCCTCTCTCTCTCTGTTGCTCTCTCTCTGTCTCTGTCTGTCTCTCTCTTTCTCTGAAATGGAGTTAGATTTTCATTATAAAGCTTTTTTTTGTATTAAAATAAATCATCACTACACTTCACTCACAACCCTCAGCTGGAATGATGTAATGGATTTTGAAAAGCACTTTCTTCCCTGATATATCATTTTGGGGAAGAAATTGATCTTTTGTCCAAGTAATTTCAAAAGCATTTAATTGACTTGTTTCTGGAAGATTCCATTCCTGCATTTTTAGAATAGAAATTGAATGGTATTTGACATACTTAAAGTGCACAGATTATATTTGACATCCTTTATAGCTGTCATTAGGAGAGCAGTAATGAAAATCGAGTGGATATATCACTTAAATATATACAACAGAATAAAAAAATGTTATTTTTCTGTCATACCCCTATCCTCATATATAATTCTTATGGCACTATTACATTATTGCTTAGGTATCATATTATTTTTAATTTTTAGTATTTTTGTGCCCTTTTTTGGTCTGTATCAAAAGTAGAATATTGTAATTATTTGAGGAACGAAATAGTTGTTAGGCTTGTGTGTGCAGCAGGTGCAAATTTCACAAACTAATGTGTGCAAAAGATGAAAACTCATTTTATTTTCCCATAACTAAATTTAATTTCTACTTCTAGCACTTGATTCTGATGGCAGAAAGCTTTGTCTTGTAACAGGAGGTTTAATCAGGCAAGTACAGTAATTTCTCAGTCGTTCTGATTTAAACATAGTCCAGTTGAGAGCATTCTCCCTTCTACACCTCCCCCAGGGTGACATCTCATCTGATGGGGGAG
The DNA here is from genome assembly GCF_028749965.1 of Puma concolor. Taxonomy (NCBI): domain Eukaryota; kingdom Metazoa; phylum Chordata; class Mammalia; order Carnivora; family Felidae; genus Puma; species Puma concolor. The sequence goes on along the minus strand of NC_141674.1, from coordinate 64,933,926 downwards.
AGATAGGGAGCAGGTGTTGGAAGGCCATGTATGGTATTATGGCATTGAATAAGCAGAGAATTCTGCTCTGGATTTTTCTAAAGTAGCTGGCAATTGCTCATGCTGACATATACTGGGTCCATATCTGGTTTCTTATTTGTGCAGTCCAAATATATTTTATTCTCTGAAGTAAGGAGAGGATTTGGCCATTGCCCCTCACTTCTTCAGGGCTGACCCTGAGCTGTCACTGAGCTTTTCTCTTCCACTGCCTTCACCCTGTTGTGGCCCAAGCCACTTCTTTGGGATCCTTTGTGCTTCACTTCTAGAGTTTTGATGTGAAGCAAACACAAGTCTCCTCTGTAGAACCCCCTCAACGTGATAGACTGTGTTATCTACCACTTTCCCCCAAGACCAGCTGTTAGAGGGGGCAGGAAAAAGACCTCTTGTGAGGACCCACCAGAGTCTAAACTTCCTCCTTTCACTCTTGAAACTTCTCCCCAGAGGATGGAAAGTGGGTGTTACCATGACTCTTTTTTTTGGAAGAAATCTTAGGTCTCAATTCTTCTAGAGCTCAGCCTTTTAAAATTCAAAAACCTACAGGTTTCAAGGGCTTACTTTGGAATTCAAAAAATTAGTGTTGACCATTTCTTTCTACGTCCCTACTGTCCTCTGAGGCAATGGATGCTCTGACTAAGTTAGAGAGGGAGTTACTTACCTGGTGAAGTGCTGGGGAATGGGCAGAGGAGGAGGATGTAGCAAGGGCTAGAAGGCATACGGGTGAATGCCTGATGCTCTTATCCCACAGCATCTACTCTGACCTACTGATCATCTTCATTTATATACTCATTTATACAGAGAGGCTCTTGTTTGGACTCTTGATTTTCCTTTTTTCTTAGCCTCTGCTTTTTTGAAATTTTATGCATTTCAACACCTTCATCTGTTATATCTATACAAGCAGTGCTCACCTCCAATCCTGATCTCTCGTCTCACATTTCAATGACCTTGAAGACATTTCAACTGGACCTACATCACTTCAAAATAACACATTCAAAGCCAGATTCAAAGTGAGGATTCCACTTGATAGAGCCTCATCCTCACCTGACCCCTAACTGGATAAGGGTTTCAAATGAACATACCTTGCTGCCTGCAGTCTGCCCAATACCATTCTTAGATTAACGGTAGTCTTATCCTAGGTAGCCGTTCCTTCCTAGTCCTCAGAGTTTCTTCATACCTATAGGAGAAAATTCAAACATGCTGAATCTTGCATTCAAGCTCCTCCATATCCTGTCCCAACCAGCTTTCTAGCTGTATTACTAATGACTATCATAAAAGAATCCTTAGTCAGCCCTACTAAATCGGCCCAAATAACATTTCTCCAGCATTTTGCTTTCAGCAAAATATCTGCAATATTTTTTGTCTTTTCAGATATCTCATGACCCTTCCCCAATTCCAACTATGTAAAACACAGTCTTGTTTCCAATTTTAGCTTAAATTCCTTCCCAAACTTTCATACCAGCTTACTGTATCTCTCCCAGTAGAAATACAAAACAATAACAGGAACTAAAACAATGAATCATTATAATCATATAAGCAGAAACATGAAATATAAAGATATGCAAATAATTTTACCTGTTGTTGCAGCAATTGGATTGGCCAGGGCCCTGATGGATTTTTGTGGAAAATGGGAGATGATTTTTAATTGTTCTAGCAAAGGTCGTAATGACCTCTGAATCCCCAAATCTAGCCTTTCTTATCAGGTATCTTCCTTCTTGATGTTTGTTGCATTGTTCTCCCCAATCCCCTCCCCCGCCTCCCCCATTTCCTCTCGCTGATCTTTCTTCTTCCTCGCTAATTGCCCCTTTTCAGGCTGATTTTCCATCTTCCTTTGCCTAAACCCTGATCAGAAGGTGCTCCCTGGGTGATAGCACTATTGATTTCAAGGACCAGCTTATGACTCATCCATAATAAAGTCTATCCTTGCATCTTCTACTAGTAAGCACAGTTAAAATTTTTTTTTAATGTTTATTTATTTTTGAGAGAGAGACAGAGTGCAAGTGGGGTAGGGGCAGAGAGAGAAGGAGACACAGAATCCGAAGCAGGCTTTAGGCTCTGAGCTGTCAGCACAGAGCCTGATGCAGGGCTTGAACTAATGGTGAGATCATGAGCTGAGCTGAAGGTGGTTGCCTAACCGACTGAGCCACCCAGGTGCCCCTGCAAGTACAGTTCAAATCTATGTTTCTAGCTTAGAGGTTCTGCTGGTAATTCAAGCTCTAAGTATCCTAAACTGAACTTACTCTTCACCCCTACCAACCCAGTTTGCCTCTCCTTCTGTATTTGCCATCCGTGATGGAAATAGCATCATCTTCTCAGACCCCCATTCTGAAAGAATCCTCAACCACTCCTTTTGCTCTTCTTTCCTCAACATCAATTCACTCCTTTCCTTGAAACCCTTTGGAGCATTTCATTACACTCATCTCATTACCTCTCATTACCTTTGGCAAAGTTTCACCATGGCCTTAAAGGTCCTACACATACTGATCTCTGCCTAATTCTCCAGCCTCATCTCATGCCACTCTTCTCCTTTTGCCAAACTCTAATAACTTAGATTCTTTACATTGTCGCTGGTTCATGAGGAATCTTTACACCTTCTTTTAAAGGCCATCTTCCTGGAGTCATGATTGACCTAACTAAAGAAACTCTATTTATTTTCTATTACCCATTATTCTGTTTCTTTCTTTTTTTGTTCTTAGTATGAACCATATATTGTCTGTTCTTCCACGGGCAAAAAGCTTCAGGAGAACAGTGCCAAATCTGTTTTTTCATTGTTGTAGCTGTAGGTGCTTGCCATGTGGTAGGACTTCCATTCATCTTTACTAAATTAAAATTGGTCACCAAACTCTGTTGAGTCTACTTTCCAAATGCCTCTTGAATACAACTTCCCTTTCCATTCTCATTATTTTTCTCTAGCTTGATTTTTATTACTTGAAAAGCAGTGAAGGGTAGTGGTTAAATATATAGATTGAGAAGTAAGGCTTTTTGGGTTAGAATCCTAGTCTCAACACTTGCTAGGCATGGAAATTTAAGGAAATTATTGTACAATTGTATACCTACATTTACACTTCTGTAAAATAGAGCTAATAATAGCATCTGCCTTAGAAGGCTGCTGTAAGTCTTAAAACACATAAACAGGTAAGCAAATAGCATATGCATATAATAAGCATTGTGTGTTAGCTATCACTACTTTTCTCATAAACTATTATTGTAGCCTATTGACTATCTCTAGTATCTTTACTGCTGTCTTTCTAAAACATACATTTGATCATATTACTTTGCTACTTAAAAATCTTTAATGGCTGTGAACTACTCATAGGACAAAGCTCAGCACTCAGCATTGAGTACAAGGTTCTTCACAATATGGCACCGTTTGCCACCACCAGAAACTTGCTCCTATGTTCCAGTTGCTTGGGCTACTCATCCCTCCTCAAAAGCTAACAGCATGCCTTTCTCTTATTCCATATCTTGACTCATATTCTTACCCCTGCCTGGAATACCCCCTTGTCCTTCCAGACAGCCAAGTTCTTCTCCTTTTTCCCATCTCTGAACACCCAGTTCTAATGTTGCCTGCCATAACCATGATCTTGCCTGGCTCTTCCTAATAATAATTGTAGCAATACCAAAAATAATGACAGCAGTTAAGTTAGACTCTTACCATATGCCAGCCACAGTGCTAAACACTTCACATTTATTATCTCATTTAATCTTTTTTAATGGCTCGAGAAGACAGGGCTAATATAGTTTTGTATACACATGGAAAAACTAGACTTAACAAAGTTATCTAGAATTAACAATTTCACTGTACTCCAGTAGGACTTTAGATATACCTTCATGATAGTACCAGAACCCTGTTACACAATTATTTATTTCAGTGGCTGTTCTCTGCCTCCCTTCCTGCAGAATGAGCCTCTTACAACTAGGAACTGTGTTATTCAACTTTTTATTCTTGGGGCTCACTGTGATGCCAAGCACATAGTAGTTAATATGAAAGCACTTTCTTTTGCTTGAATTGGGTCCTTCACTAAGGTGTCCAAAATCAGTTTTAGACAACTTTCTTAATTATTTTCAAGATGTCCTTTGAATCCCTGAGCCTGGCTTAAAATGACCTCTTTAACTGTTTCTGAATAATTATAAATCCACTTTAAAGAAGGGATAGAGAAAACAAAGGGGAGAGCCACATGGGAACATTAAAATTTATTTTACTTATTTGAAAATCAACTTAGATCTCAAATGATAAACAGCTCCAACTCTAAAAAGAAATAAATGTAAACAGAGCATTCATATTCATTTTGTGTACTGACACAAAAGGAGTAAAAATGCCTTTTATTTTGATTAAATTTGTTTAGAGACCTCTTTACTTAATGATGCCCTTAAGAACGAAAATAATTTTTGTGTTGTATTTTCTGTAAACAGTAGAATGCAGCTATAGAAGTTTAGTGACATAATAATCCTATATATCTTTCACTAATGGTTACTTCTCTCTTCAAAACGATTTATGTCTTGTTGACAAAGAAGCTTTTGAAGTCACACATGAAAAGTTAGGATTTTTCATCAGAACTAACAGATAAAATTAGAAATGGTATGAAAGATCTATTTATGTGAAAATTTTAGGGTTTTTTTTTTTCCAGAATATGCCACTATATATAGAGAGATGTCTGGCAATGTGAATTTTAACTTAACTTTATTTTACTTTCTCCATGGATAGAAGCATTAGAAATACCTATTTTAATTTTGCAAAGATTTTCTTGAAGTTATGGAAAAAACAAGAACACTGAAAATAAATTATTTTATTCATTAGGTGAAACTCAGGATAGCAGCGGAAGTCTGCAGCGCAGTTACCAATCAGACTATCAGAATAATTTTCAGGGCACCTGGGTGGCTCAGTCTGTTAAGCCTCTGACTCTTGGTTTCCACTTAGGTCATGATCTCATGGTTCATGAGTTCGAGTACCGTGTCGAGCTCTGTGCTGACAGCACAGAGCCTGCTTCGGATTCTCTCTCTCCCTCTCTCTCTGCCCCTCCCCTGCTGTCTCTCAAAAAAAAATAAATAAATAAACAAAATAAAAGAAGAGGAATTTTCCTCCCAGCATCTGACACTTTAGTTTTTTATTGGGGCAGAGAGAGAGCAAATGAGAGGTCTTGCTGGACCCAGGGAATACGGCTGGCCATAAGGGAAGGGAAGAAGGAAATATTAATAAGTAACATTAGTTGTGTACTCATTAGGTATCAGATCCTGAGCTAAGAGTTTTAGCATGCATATATATGCAATATCTCATATCTTATAATCCCCATTTTATATATGAGAAAGCCAAAGCTTAGAAGAATTGTGTAACTTGCCCAAAGAGACACAGCTATTAATGTCTAACTGAGACCAAAACCTAAGCAGTCCTGACTCCATTGTCTGCATTTTTTAAATATTTTATTTTATTTTATTTTATTTTATTTTATTTTATTTTATTTTATTTTATTTTATTTTATTTTATTTTATTTTCATGTCCTGTTTTTTCTATTACTCTCAAGTTAGTTAACATACAGTGTAGTCTTGGTTTCAGGAGTAGAACCCAGTGATTCATCTCTTACATATGACACTCAGTGCTCATACCGAAAAGTGCGCTCCTTAATACCCTTCATCCATTTAACCCACCCCCATCAGCCCTCAGTTTGTTCTATGTATTTAAGAGTCTCTTATGTTTTGCCTCCCTCTCTGTTTTTATCTTGTTTTTCCTTCCCTTCCCCTAAGTTCGTCTGTTAAGTTTCTCAAATGTCACATATGATTGAAATCATATGACATCTGTCTATGACAGACTTATTTCACTTAGCATAATACTCTCCAGTTCCATGATGTTGTTGCAAATGGCAAGATTTTGTTCTTTTTCATCGCCAAGTAGTATTCCAGTGTGTGTGTGTGTGTGTGTGTGTGTGTGTGTGTGTGTGTGTACACACCACATATTCTTCATTCTTGGTGTATAGAAATGCACTGGTTTACGTACACTGATTTTATATCCTGCAACTGTGCTGAATTCATGTATTTTGGTGGAATATTTTGGGTTTTCCATATAGAGTATCAATCATGCCATCTACGAAGAGTGCAAGTTTTACTTCTTCTTATCCAATGTGGATTTCTTTTATTTTGTTTTGTTGTCTGATTGCTGAGGCTAGGACTTCCAACATTATGTTAAAAACAGTGGTGAGAGTGGACATCCCTGTCATGCTCCTGATCTCAGGGGAAAAACTTTCAGTTTTTCCCCATTTAGGATATTAGCTGTGGGCCATTCATATGACTTTTATAATATTAAGAAATGTTCCTTCTATCCTGACTTTCTTGAGGGTTTTTATTAAGAAAGGATGCTGTATCTTGTCAAATGCTTTTTCTGCATCTATTGACAGGATCATATGGTTCTTATTCTTATCTTTTCTTCTATTAATGTGATGTATCATGTTGATTGACTCACGAATATTGAGACAGCCCTGCAGCCCAGGAATGAATCCCACTTGATCATGGTAAATAATTCTTTTAATGTACTGTTGAATTTGATTTTACCAGTATCTTGTTGAGAATTTTTGCATTCAGCTTCATCAGGGATATTGGCCTATAATTCTTCTTTTCAGTGGGGTCTTTGGTTTTGGAATCAAGTTAATGCTGGCTTCATAGAACAAATCTGGAAGCTTTCCTTCCATTTCTACTTTTTGGAACAGTTTGAGCAAAATAGGTATTAACTCTGCTTTAAATGTCTGGTAGAATTCCCCTGGGAAGCCACCTGGCTCAGGAGTCTTATTTGTTGGGAGATTTTTGATAACCTATCCAATTTTGCGTGTTATGGGTCTGTTCAAATTTTCTATTTATTCCCATTTGAGTTTTGTTAGTGTGTGAGTGTCTAGAAATTTGTCCACTTCTTCCAGATTGTCCTATTTGTTAGCATATAATTTTTCATAGTGTTTTCTAATAACTGTTTGTATTTCTGTGGTGTTGGTTGTGATCTATCCTTTTTCATTTATGATTTTATCTGTTTGGGTCTTCTCCTCTTTTTGAGGAGTCTGGCCAGGGGGTTATCAATTTTGTTTATTCTTTTAAAAACCAGATTTTAGATTCATTGATCTGTTCTACTGTTTTTTGGGGATTCTATATCATTTATTTCAGCTCTAATCTTTATTATTTCCCTACTTCTACTGGCTTTGGGCTTTATTTGCTGTTATTTTTCTAGCTCCTTTAGGTGTAAGGTTAGGTTGTATGTTTGGGACCTTTCTTGCTTCTTGAGATAGGCCTGAATTGCAATGTGTATTCCTGCTAGGACTGCCTTTGCTGCATCCCAAAGGGTTTGGACTGTTGTGTTTTCATTTTCATTTGCTTCCATGTATATTTTAATTTCTTCTTTTATTTCCTGGTTGACTCATTCATTCTTTAGTAGGATGTTCTTTAATCTTGATGTACCTGGGGGCTTTCCAAATTTTTTCTTGTGGTTTCAAGTTTCATAGTGTTGTGATCTGAAAATATGCATGGTATGATCTCAATCTTTTTGTATTTGTGGATGGCTGTTTTGTGACTCAGTATGTAATCTATTTTGGAGAATGTTCCATGTGCACTTGAGAAGAATGTGCATTCTGCTGCTTTAGGATGAAAAGTTCTGTATATATCTATTAAGTCCATCTGGTCCAATCTGTCATTCAGAGACACTATTTCCTTAATAATTTTCTGCCTAGATGATCTGTCCATTGCTCGAAGTGGAGTACTAAAGTCACTGTCAATTACAGTGTTATTATCAATAAGTTTATTTATATTTGTGATTAACTTATTTATGTATTTGGGCATTTCATGTCGGGGGCATAAATATTTACAATTGTTAGCTTTTCTTGATGGATAGACCCCTTAAGTATGATATAATGCTCTTCTTCATCTCTTGTTACAGTCTTTGTTTCAAAAATCTAGTTTGTCTGATATAAGTATGGTTACTCCAGCTTTCTTTTGATGTCCAGTAGCATGATAGATACTTCTCCATCCCCTCACTTTCAATCAGCAGGTGTCTTCAGGTCTAAAATGGGTCTCTTGTAGGCAGCATTATAGCTGGATCTTGTTTTTGTTTTTGTTTTAGCCATTCTGATACCCTATGTCTTTTGATTGGGGCATTTAGTCCATTTACATTCAGAGTGATTATTGAAAGATATGAATTTAGTGTCATTGTGTTATTTGTAGCTTTCGTGTTTGTGGTGATGTCTCTGGTCCTTTGTAGTCTTTGCTGCATTCCATTCACAGAGTCCCCCTTAGGCTCTCCTGTAGGGCTGGTTTAGTGGTCATGAACTCCTTTAGTTTTTGTTTGTCTGGGAAAACCTTCCTCTCTCTTTCTATTTTGAGTGACAGCCTTGCTGGATAAAGGATTCTTGGCTGCATATTTTTCCTATTCAGCACATTGAATATTTCTTGCTACTCCCTTCTGGCCTGCCAAGTTTCAGTGGACAGGTCTGCTACTATCCTTATGTGTCTACTCTTGTAGGTTAAGGCCCTTTTGTCCCTATCTGCTTTCAGAATTCTCTCTTTGTCTTCCTATTTTGCCAGTTTCATTATGATATGTTGTGGTGTTGAGCTGTTTTTATTGATTATCAAGGGAGTTCTCTGTGCCTCTTGGACTTGGATGCCTGTTTCCTTTTCAAGATTAGAGAAGCTCTCAGCTATAATTTGTTCAAATAAATCTGTCCATTTCTTCTCTTGTTCTTCTGGAACTCCTATGATATAGATAGTGTTTCATTTCATGGAATCACTTGGTTGTCTAATTCTCCCCTCATGATCTAGTAATTTCCTTTCCCTCTTTTTTTCAACTTCATCATTTTCTGTAATTTTATCTATTTCACCCATTCTCTCCTCTACTTCTTCCATCCTCACTATCACTGCCTCAAGTTTATTTTGCATCTCATGTATAACATTTCTTAATTCATCGTGACTACTTCTTAAGTCCTTGATCTCTGCAGCAATAGATTCTCTGCTGTCTTCTATGCTTTTTTCAAGCCTGGCTATTAGTCTTATGACTGTTATTCTAAATTCTTGTTCAGATATATTATTTATACCTGTTTTGAGCATTCTCTGGCTGTGATTTCTTCCTGAATTTTCTTTTGGGGAGAATTCTTCCACTTTGTCATTTTTTCTAAGTTTCTGTCTTTTTTGTGTTTTAAAAGCTTGTTATGTGTCCTGCACCTGCAAGCACTACTATATTAAAAAGTGTTCATACACTGTCCAGGGCCTGGCTCTTCATGGAGTGTTTTGGTGTATGCTGCATGCACTCTGTTGTGTTTTGGCCACTCTATCCCATTGGTCAGTCCTCTGCAAAGCTCCTCCTTGCTTGTAGTGGTGGAGTGTTTGGACCTTCAACCAGCTATGCTTTGATTTGTTTGTTGAAATAACCCTGGAAAAAAAGGAAAAAGTGGAGTGGGGGGAGGCTGATACCATGAAAAGAGAAAATGCAGGGAAAAAAGAAAACCAAACAGAGAATCAAAAAACTATAAGGCTAAATCCAGAAAAAGAGAAACGAAAATAAAGAAGAAGAAGAGATAGAAAAGGTGTAAAAAGGATAGACTAAAAATGCTGCATCAAACAAACTTCTCTGACAGTTCTTGCTACTGTCTCTGGTGACTACATGTAAAAAATATATATATACATATATATAGCTATGAGCCTCTTCCTAAAGAAGAGGGTAGAAAGAAAAAGAAAAGAAAAGAGACAAACATACAAATGAAAACAAAAACAAACAAAAAAACAATTGTCTGTTGGTGCCTGGAACTGGTGGCCGTGCTGGTCTGGAGGAGAGGCTGACTGTTGGGTCAGTGTCAGTCTCACTCCAGTAGATAAGCAGTTGTCAGGCATGGTTTGGGGCGGGGTTTGGTGTAAGTGGGTCCCAACTCCCCTCGGGGCCACTATGTTGCTCTCTGAAGTCCCACTACATTGGTGATGGGGAGAAAAATGGCGACACCCCAATCTCTCCTCTGCGAACCAGGTGTTAAAAACCACACTGTTCTTTAGGGAAGTGTCTATTCATGTTTTCTGCCCATTTCTTCACTGGACTATTTGTTTTTTGGGTATGGAGTTTGGTGAGTTCTTTATAGATTTTGGATACTAGCCCTTTGTCTGATATGTCATTTGCAAATATCTGTTCCCATTCCATTGGTTACCTTTTAGTTTTGTTGATTGTTTCCTTTGCAGTGCAGAAGCTTTTTATCTTCATGAGGTCCCAATAGTTCATTTTTGCTTTTAATTCCCTTGCCTTTGGAGATGTGTCAAGTAAGAAATTGCTGCAGCTGAGGTCAGAGAAGTTTTTTTCCTGCTTTCTCCTCTAGGGTTTTGATGGTTTCCTGTCTCACATTCAGGTCTTTACCCATTTTGAGTTTATTTTTGTGAATGGTGTAAGAAAGTGGTCTAGTTTCATTCTAAACAGGCACATGGAAAGATGCTCAACATGACTCCTCATCAGGGAAATGCAAATCAAAACCACACTGAGATACCACCTCATGCCAGTCAGAGCGGCTAAAATGAACACATCAGGAGACTATAGATGCTGGAGACGATGTGGAGAAACAGGAAGCCTCTTGCACTGTTGGTGGGAATGCAAACTGGTGCAGTCGCTCTGGAAAACAGTTTGGAGGTCCCTCAAAAAATTAAAAATAGATCTACCCTATGACCCAGCAAAAGCAAAATTCCTGCTCAGAATTTACCCAAAGGATACAGGAATGCTGATGCATAAGGGCAGTTGTACCCCAAAGTTTACAGCAGCACTTTCAACAATAGCCGAATTATGGAAAGAGCCTAAATGTCCATCAACTGATGAGTGGTTAAAGAAATTGTGGTTTATATACACAATTGAATACTACGTGGTAATGAGAAAGAATGAAATATGGCCTTTTGTAGCAACGTGGATGGAACTGGAGAGTGTAATGTTAAGTGAAATAAGTCATACAGAGAAAGACAGATACCATATGTTTTCACTCTTATGTGGATCCTGAGAAACTTGACAGAAGACCATGGGGGAGGGGAAGGAAAAAAAAAGTTAGAGAGGGAGGGAGCCAAACCATAAGAGACTCTTAAATACTGAGAATAAACCAAGGGTTGATGGGGGGTGGGCCCGAGGGGAGGGTGGGTGATGGGCACCTGTTGGGATGAGCACTGGATATTGTATGGAAACCAATTTGACAATAAATTTAATATTAAAAAAAATAAAAAAATAAAACTGTGGAAAAAAAAATCCCACACTGTACAGGCAGTCCTCCCAGAATGACATGGGCGGGCCAGCTTGCCCAGCTCTAGTCTCCTGTGCTTCCTAGGTGCTAGGCTGGGATTCAAAACCCCATGTCTTAAAGGGCCCTGCACCACACGGACCCTGATCTGGTTTAGCATCACTCCACCCTGCTGATAAAAGGCCTTTGGCTGGCACCTGAAGAGTCTTTTGTCCTTGGGGAGGCAATAAACCTCTTGCCAAAGTACTTGAGGAAGGGGACTATTCTTTCTCAGGGCTCCCCTTAGATCGCTGCAGCACCCTGGGCCCAGCTGCTTCCTCCCCAGGAGCTGGCACATGGCTGGCTCCCAGCTTAGCTCCAGAGAAAGTTGTGCATTTTTGGAACTTTTGGAGTTTCAGCTGCTAAGGCTGTTTGCAGAATTAGAAACTGGCACTCTCTGTATTTTTCATTCCCCAGTCTGTGGTCCAGAGAGGTTTTCCTCTTGTGCTAACTTGATACTGAAGCCTTCTCTCTTTCTCTCCCTTTTGTCTGCACAGAAAAGTTTCCCTCCCCTCTGTGCCTATGCCATTTTATCTCCCCCAATTCACATACACATACCTCAGTCCTACCAAACTGTCTTCGTCCAACTGTGGAGATTTTTTTGCCATTCCGCAGATCGATTACTTATGTGTTCCAAGTGATCTGATCTCAATACAGCTGTGTCTGAGGGATGAGGAAAATCCCAGTCCCTACTTCTCTGCCATCTTAACTCCTGTTAATTTTAGTTTTTAATTTTTGTTTTAGAGAGAGAGAGCATGCATGAGTGGGGGAAAAGGATAGAGGGATGGAGAGTGAATCTTAAGCAGGCTCCAGGCTGAGCATGGAGCCTAATGTGAGGCTTGATCCCATGACCCTAGGATCATGACCTGAGCTGAAATCAAGAGTTGGATGCTCAACTGAAGCTACTCAGGTACCCCACTGGCTGAATTTGTAACCACTATTCCGTAAGAGACTCAAGAGGCCAACAGGTAGGCCCTAGAGGTTCTATGTTCAGCTTTAGCCTCCATAAATAGTAATTTGTGGTGGTTATATGTAAGTAAGATTGGCAGATTCAGCCTAAGAAATTCAACAAATAAAAGTTGAGAAAAACATTTCTTTTTCAAGCCAAGACTGATCTCTGTCTTGGGGGCCTTACAAGGGCTTCACATTAAGTATGCTCCTTAGACAATAAGCAAATTAAATGTGCTGTTAAAGCGTGCATAGAATCACATAATATTTGATGACAGCTGAAGAGATTTTACTGCCAAAACCATTATTAAAATGCAGTATTTACAATATTTTCAAAAATCTCCAAGGGAAGTAGTTCATAGCCTCCTTAAAAAACGTTATAGTCATGAGGCACCTAGGTGGCCCAGCTGGTTAAACGTCCAACTTCTGCTCAGGTCATCATCTCACAGCTTGTGAGTTCCAGCCCTGTGTTGGGCTCTGTGGTGACAGCTCAGAACCTAGAGCCTGTTTCAGATTCTGTCTCAGTCTCTTTCTGCCCCTCCCCACTCATGCACTGTCTCTCTCTCTCTCTCTCAAATATAAATAAACATTAAAAAAAATTTTTAAACACTATAGTCTTGAATTTCTTTCCAACGTCCAATCTAAATCTATCAAATTGAAATTTAAACCTTATTTTCCTTAAGTATAAATGATGAACATTTGCTCCTCTATATACATTCAAGGAAACTACCCAAAATGCTGAGTATAACTCTGCAGGGACATGATAACGCTATGTCAAATTCAGTCATTACTGGGAAGAATTTTTTTTTACTGGTGAAATATTTGATGAGTCTCAAAGAATTTGTCAGTTGTTGATGAATCTGTCAAATGTTGATATAAAGCTAACACAAAGGTCTAGGTAATGAATATATAGTTATGTACATGAATATGAATATGAATATGTACTTATGGCCACAGTGATTCTGCCCCTTCTTCTTTGCTCACCCAATCTTGGCTCCTTTTTTGGAAGCAATGTTACCAGCCACCAGAGATAAGTAGTGCTTGATCTTTGCTAGTCCTACGAATCCTGTATCTTTTTGTTGGGTCTGGAAATGGGCATGTGACCAAGCCCTGGAAAAGCACACTTAAGGGAAAGCCTGCCAGAGGCCACTAAGATTGTCTTCCTAGATATACAAGGATATGATATTTGGAGCTTCAGCAACTGTCCTGCTACCATGAGAAACAAATAAGAATCCCAAAGCCAATATGCTGAGGTGGAGGATCAAGACACATGCTTCTTGAAGAAATCATTGAGTTTGCAAACCAACCTTGAAACTACCTTTCGGTGGACTGCTTATCTTACCAGGTAATTAAATACCTTTTTGTTGTTTTTGAGCAAAATCATCCTTTTTGTTGCTTTTGAGCAAAATCATCCTTACTGATCCAGTGCTTAAATGTTCACGGAATGAACAAACATTGATCGTGATAATCATCACAAAACAAACTGTTCTTTGTTGGTCTCTATTTCTACAATAGAAGAAGTTAAAAAAGTAGAGGAAATAATGAATGCAGATAGCATAATATCAAAAAATACTGGTTATGAAAATAGCTACATTAGATCCTGTTTATGACTGCCATAACAAATTACTGCCAATGAGGTGCTTAAAACAGCAGAAATTTACTCTCACAGTTCTGGAGGCTGAAAATTTGAAATCAGGGTTGGCAGGACTATGCTCTCCCTGAAGTCTCTTGGGAAGAGGCTTTCCTTGTCTCTTCCAGCTTTTGGTCGCTCCTAGCAATCCTCTATGTTCTGCAGATACCATCTTTTGGGACTTTGTTCTCTGTGTGAGTCTTTGCCTCATCTTATAAGGACAAGTTATTTGATTTAGGGGCTGACCCTAATGCAATGGTCCCTCATCTTGATCTTTATCTTGATTACATCTGCCAAGACTCTTTCCAAATAAGGTCACATTCTGAGGTTCCAAGTGTTCACAAATTTTGGGAGGACACTATTCAGTCCACTACAGACACTAGATGTTTTACTTATTTCATCGACAGCAGGAATATATGAACTCTAAATCTTCCATTTTCTGTAACATTCTCATTAATATCTTTATTTGGAGTCTTTCCTATTTGCATTTTAGCTGGTATAAATCTGTTACAAATAACATAACTTCTCATTATGTCATTATTATGTCAGTTCTGCTCTATGATACATTATTTGTTGAACATATGTATCTTTTTGCTGATTCTCTTAAAAAAAATTTTTTTATCATTTATTTATTGTTAAGAGACAGAGAGAGACAGAGCATGAACAGGGGAGGGGGAGAGAGAGAGGGAGACACAGAATCCGAAGCAGGCTCCAAGCTCTGAGCTGTCAACACAGAGCCCAATGAGGGCCTCAGACCCATGAACCGGAAGATCATGACCTGAGCTGAAGTCGGACGCTTAACTAATTGACTCACCAGGGCACCCTTATCCTGATTCTCTTTAAGGGATATTACTACTCAAAATGTTACAGACACCTCAGGGACTGAGAAGAAAGCAAGCAAACAAAAACGATCACTTAAATAAAATTACAGCATTTTACTTATTTAGCAATTATGGTGGCATGGTATTTATTAATAGACTCTACTTTTCTTCCTTTGGGTTTTTCTAGATATGTTGATCTTTAACGACATCATTAAAGCATATTTATTATAGAGATGTCATTCTCCCCTTTCCCCTTCCAAAGCTATCTCAAATTATAGTTTGGAAAATATTCATCTGGAAATTGTAACAGGAGATTCTAATTTTGTTGAGAAATTTGGAATTCCAATTTGTAATATCAAATTATTTCATTTATGAAATTCCTTTCAGGAAAATTCCTTTAGTGATATATTTTGGTGTTGATTTAAAAATAACTTTTGTCCTTTGTTCCTTCACTTGTGTTCCTTAATTTTGATATGATAAAAATAGAACTTCAACTAGCAAAGAAGCTGGTCTTATTTCCCTCAAGGTCAATGTTAAGTGCATTTCACGAGTTCTCCTTGGTAGATTGACTATCAAAAGTAATAAATTTAAGGGGCGCCTGGGTGGCACAGTCGGTTAAGCGTCCGACTTCAGCCAGGTCACGATCTCGCGGTCCGTGAGTTCGAGCCCCGCGTCGGGCTCTGGGCTGATGGCTCAGAGTCTGGAGCCTGTTTCCGATTCTGTGTCTCCCTCTCTCTCTGCCCCACCCCCATTCATGCTCTGTCTCTCTCTGTCCCAAAAATAAATAAACGTTGAAAAAAAAAAAAAAAATTTAAAAAAAAAAAAAAAAAAAAAAAAGTAATAAATTTAATAGTTTCCTAATGTAAGCTTTGGACAAGGAGACTACTTAATCATTGTTTTATTTTATCTTTTTTCGTATAGTGGCTTTAATTTATTAACTTAAATATTTTATTTGACTGAAGTATTTAAGAGAGAGAAAGAGAGAGAAATGTCTGATTGTTAAACTAAATTCAGCTAAATCAATCAGTGAACAGAGCATTTCTAGCACTGAGCAGCTGTTGTTACCAGATATAAAGAGAGGGAGAAATGTGAATTATTCCTCTAAAAACCACTAAAAGTATTCATTTTTTATGAAAATAAAAGTGACATTTGCTCTTTGTAGAAAATTGAGAAAATTGTATTTCCCATTTCTTTCTGGCAAATTCCCATTTATCCTTGAGTTCTAAGCTGAAGTAGCTCAGAAAAGCATCTCCTGATTAGGTTAGGCTGCCCCCTTACACAATGTCACCTGTACCTCTCCTTTGTTGAGCTTACCATGACATAATTGATTAATAATTTGTGTAATTATCTGTTTAATATCTGCCTTCTTTGCTATGTCTAAATTCTGTGAGGGTGGGGATTGTGTCTACCTTTTTCCCATCTGCATCCTCAGGTGCAGTTCTTAGCAAATTCTCTAGCACAGAGTAAATGCTCAATGAATAACTGTTGACTGAATGAATGGATAAAAAGAACATCCACAATATTATTTACTTTTCCTTTTAATGATTTTTAAAGTTTATTTATTTATTTATTTATTTATTTATTTATTTATTTGTTTAGAGAGCAAGAGAACATGCACGTTGGGGAGGAACAGAGAGAGCGGGAGAGAGAGAATCCCAAGCAGGCTCTGAGGTGTTAGTACAGAGCCTGACATGGAGCTCGATCCCACAAACCATGAGATCATGACCTGAGCCAAAATCAAGTGGAACGCTTAACCAACTGAGCCACCCAGTTATCCCTTAATGATTATTTTTATTTAAGATGCTATATAAATCCATGATAAAACAAAGAAGTTCAGCTCACACTGAAGAATGGAGAGTAAAAGCCCTCTAAGACCCCAGTCTTCCTTCTCAGGTCTCCAGGAGATAACCACTACTGATAGTTTAATTACCAGTAGTAGTTTCCTCTTGTTGCTGTAACAAATTGCCATAAAGTCAATGACTTAAAAGGAAACAAAATTACTATCTTATAGTTCTGGAGAAGTCAGAGGTCCAAAATGGGTTGGTAGAGTTGGGTTTCTTTTGGAAGAGCTAGGGGAGAGTCCATTCCCTTGCCTTTTCCAGCTCCTAGAAGCTCCTCACATCTTTGGCTCGTGGCTCTTCATTACTCTGACCACTGCTTCTGTTACCGCATCTTTTCTTCCCTCTCTTGCCCTCCTCTTGGAAGTACCCCTGTGATTACATTGTGCCCACTCTGAAAATTTAATATAATCTCCCTTACTCAAGAACATAGTCACATTTGCAAAGTCCCTTTTATCATGTTAGGTAACATATTCACAAGTTTTAAGGATTAAGACATGGACATTTGGGGGGGGAATTATTCTGCCTACCATAGTACCTTTCTAGCAAGGTTTCCTAAACACACAACTCCTTCCCTCCCCTCCACACAACTCCTATGTCTCCCTAAGAGAGGCCTTCCAGGATGTCAGTCAGTATGTCCCATACTTAATTAAACACAGTGTAATAAAATATTTATTAAATCTTGGGACTTCAGAGAATCTCACAAGATGTTTATTGAATAAAAGCAATATACAATTGAATAAAAATCAATTGAAGAAAAGCAATTGCACTTATAGGAAATTTTCAGCCCATGAGGAATTGAACTCTAACAATCGCTTTGTATCTACAGAACCAGTGGCTTCTTGATTGACAAGAGATGATTACACTACTAATGAGATATCAAGTTTTACATCACTAAAGCATTCAACCTGACTTTCTGTCCAGGTCATTATGGCATTTTAATGACAACACAGGATTTCCAAAAATGAGACTTTGAAGGGCAATGGCTCTACTCT
The DNA here is from genome assembly GCF_028749965.1 of Puma concolor. Classification (NCBI taxonomy): domain Eukaryota; kingdom Metazoa; phylum Chordata; class Mammalia; order Carnivora; family Felidae; genus Puma; species Puma concolor. The sequence goes on along the minus strand of NC_141674.1, from coordinate 64,916,412 downwards.
TGCATTGAAGCAATGTTATTATGAGTTAGTTCTGAAGCTAATGAGAAGGTCATGAGATGGAAATTGATTATAGAAGGACAACAAACTATTATTAAATGGCTCACTGAAAGGAGGGAGGAAAAGTATTTGAAGCCAAACTGAAATGGAATTGAAGGTGGCCCAATATCAAAATCAGGACTAGGAAATGATACAAATACACTGGAAAGAAAGCCCTTTTGCTTTATTTTAATTGATTTTTTCGATGTGTATTTTATTATATATCTAATTTCCTTTTATTGAATTTTATCTTGCCCAAAGAAACATTTTGACTGTCAGATATAAAATGCTACACACATCAAATACTTGTGGTGCTGATTGCTATAGCAAACAGACTTGTCCGAGGCAATTAAACTATATATAATAAAAACCACTTACAAAATCTCTCTGAGGGGCCATGTTCTGATCCTGATTAAATGTATCCTTTCTACTCATTTTATTTTGTAACAGCATTTATTTAGTAGTCACAAAAGTATTTATAGTAAGTTTATGCAAGTTTGTCTTCCAATTGTTCTGGGTAAATATTTAAACCAGACCTCACTTGTATATGAACCCTAAACCTGGTCCACTTCCTGTGATACCTATGTTAAAAAAAAAATGGCACTACTGTGCATTCAGTTGTCCAAGTCAGATATGTAAAAGTCATCCTTGAAATTGTCCTCTCTCCTGCTTTACAAATAGAATCCATCATCATGTTTGTTGTAATCTTAAAATTGTAATTGGTTTTCTCTATTTTCATCATCTCCACTCTCACCACTCTGGTCCAAGCTACCATTGCCTGGACTGTAGCCATGGCCTCCTGAATGTTCTACCTACAGCCATTCTCACTGAAGCCAGCATGATTTTTGCCATTCTGAGGCTTTCCTTGACCTGACCCCCAAGGCTTTAAAGGGAGGTGACACCTGCTTAGCAATGCAGTTTCATCCTGTAGCATTCTCTCTTTTGTTCTTTGAACTGCAAGCACAAGGTTATTCAAAAAATTTCTCCATAGCTTCCTTCTCCATAGGTTCTTTATAAGAACCATTTCCTGTCTTGAAAGCTCTTCTTTCCCCTCTAGCTTTGCCTCAGTAACTCATTAATTTCAGATCAGTCCATATCCTCAGGGAAGCCTACTCTGGGTTTTCTTGCAAGGTTGGGTTCTCTACTAGGAACTCTCTTTTTAGATTTTTACATTTGTTTAAATGCTTCTACTGTTAATGTCTGTCTCCCCTAGACTGTAAGCTTCAATGAGAACAGCAACTTGCTCTGTTTTTGTTCTCTTCTATTGCCCATGACTAGCACAATGCCTGGTTCATAATTGGTGCTTAATAAATATCCACCCAGCAAATGAATAACAAAATGGTGTTCTTGGTGTAGACGTGAGGAGAGAGAAAAAGGTAACAAAAAAGAAGATATGATAGGTGCATAGGTAATAAAAGAGAGCAAGAATATACACTGATTGGGGTGCCTACGTGGCTCAGTTGGTTAAGTATCTGACTCTTGATTTTGGCTCAGGTCATGATCTCATGGTTCCTGAGTTTGAGCCCCACATCAGGCTCTATGGTGGCAGTGCAGAGCCTGATTGGAATTCTCTCTCTCCTCCTCTCTCTCTGACCCTTCTACCCTCTCAAAAATAAATAAATAAACTTTAAAAAAAGGAGTAAATACTGATATAACACTTGAATCAATGGAATCAATCTGAGTTATCACCTGATTGAAGAACAATAGTAACAGCATGGATAGGCTTTGTGGTGAACTCACCGTGAGGGTCAAGCATAAAAACTTTTATTAGAGAAGCCATGAATGTGTGGGATGTGTGTGATTTTGATTTGATAATCAAATGCTTGTTTTCTCTTTTATTTGCTAAGTTAAGTCAATTATTCTCTAAATGAGTAATTGAATTGAATTCTAGTCTAAATGTAGACTCTGGTTAACAATTCTTTTTTTTTTTTAAACAGAGATATAATTGACATAACACTGTTATATATTTAGGTGTATAGTTTTCTCCTAGTGGTGAAAACTTTTAAGATATACTCTCTCAACAACTTTCAAATATACAACACAGTATCGTGGTTGTGTGTGTGTGTGCACGCGTGTGCGTGTGTGTTTAATGCAATGCTGATTTTATTCCAGCTAAATAAAGCAATGTACAAGCTACCTGGGCAATAAGCTTAATTCAAGGGGCAAAAGCCAAGAAAGAAGGATTTTTCCTGTTTGTCTTAATTATCAGTCACTGCACCTCCTTTGAAAACAAAAATGAAACAAGAAAATCTTGCTATCAACATTCTTAGTATTCAGCTGTAATATAAGCTGTGAAAAAGAAATACAAGACATAATATTGCAAAGGAAGAAACAAAAAGGTAATTTGAGGATAACATAGCATTATTAAAAAAAATAGAAAAGCCAATACAATCTGTCAAACAAGTTTTAAGTAATTTTAATGATTGAAATAATTAAATAATTCTTATTAAAATAATCAAATAGTACTTGCACAGAAAATATTATCTGCCTATCAGCAATAACTGATTAGAAAACATAATATTATAGATATTACCTATTTATAATTATTGTATGTTTATTTCCTATATAATGAAAAAAAAATCCATTGAGAATAACAGCAAATGTTAACAGGTAGCTTAAATTAGGTATCTCTGGCTTATAGTTCTGCTAAGAAATTCAAAAAAGGTGGGGCGCCTGGGTGGCGCAGTCGGTTAAGCGTCCGACTTCAGCCAGGTCACGATCTCACGGTCCGTTGGGCATCTGGGCTGATGGCTCGGAGCCTGGAGCCTGTTTCCGATTCTGTGTCTCCCTCTCTCTCTGCCCCTCCCCCGTTCATGCTCTGTCTCTCTCTGTCCCAAAAATAAATAAACGTTGAAAAAAAAAATTAGAAATTCAAAAAAGGAAACACAAATAAATGTGAGTTCCATATTCCAGGATGAAGGACTAAATATGATAAAGATGTCAGCCTCTCTCAAATTATTAACAGATTTTTTATAGCCCCATTAAAAATCCAAATAGTATTATTTTTTTATAACTTGAAAAAATTATTATAAAATTCACCTGGAAAATTACCAGGTGAAATCATCAAAGAATTTTGTGAAAAATTAAATACAGTGAAATGGCTAGCCATAATGGCCAAATATCAAAACATATTAAAAGCAACAATTATAATAGGGAAAGATAGGATAAAATAGGCAGAGAGGGAAAGATTAGGACCTGAGGTCCCTGGGTGAGGAAAAAAACACATATTTTGGAACAATGCTGGGAGCATCTGACCACAGCAAACCCCCTTGAACATAAGGTTCCTCTTGAGAATGTAACAGACACTACTACTCCTCCTCAGGTTCCCCTCAGGAATTTGAGAATCAAAATACTTAACTAAAATAAGTAAACCATAAAACTTATGTCATATGAGAGATAGTATGACCATAGTCTGACTCCTCACACAATGGAATCGAGCCAATCAAGAATGGACAACCCAGCACCTAGTTATCAAGCCAATTAAGGGTATAACCTGAGAAGGAACAAGGGGGAAGGGAAGGAGAAGTTGAGCAGAACCTTATAAAACAAAGACCCTTATCTATATTTGCGGGCATTCACTTTCAAATGCCCCTTTTCTGTAAAGAGAGTTTTCATACTATTCTTACTTTCTAATCTTATACTCTAATAAATTTTTGCCTGCTGCTCATTTTGTGTCCTCTTCTTCATTCTTCGAAGTGGTGAGACAATGAATCCCAGGTATTGAGTGAGGTAAAGAATCCTGCAACACAATGATTAAAATAACATGGTACTGGCCCCCCAAAAAACATATATTTTAATTGAAGAGAACAGAAAGGTCAGAAATACTGTATTTCTGGGGTGCCTGGGTGGCTCAGTAGGTTGAGCATCTGATTTGGGCTCAGGTCATGATTTCCCAGTTGGTGGGTTCGAGCCCTGCATCAGGCTCTGTGCTGACAGTTCAGAGCCTGGAGCCTGCTTCGGATTCTGTGTCTCCCTCTCTCTTTGTTCCTCCCCCACTTGCACTCTCTCTCTCTCTCTAAAATATAAAGATAAAAAAATAATTACTGTATTTCTTACAAGTGTTTAATTAAAGAATTATTATGAGTCAATGAGTAAGGTAAGCATTATGCAGAAAATTCTGTTGGATCATGGAATACCAATTTTGATAAAAGTAGTAGATCATTACAGCAATGGATTCCCAGAATCATGTCTCCATTTCTATACCCTTTTGCCTCTAGCTATGGACACACTACAAAGTTTTGGGTGGTTTGTTATGCAGCAATAGATAACTTAGATAACGTCTTGTAGCATATACTAAAGTATATTCCAGATAATTAAAAAATTAAATATAAAATCAAAAGAAAATAAAACTTGATTTGAGAACTGAATGAACTTATGACATTTCAGGTGTAAGACATTCTGGTAGTATGCTAGCTTTCTTGGCTTTACAAGGGAAAACCTGAAATTTGACTACCTAACATTAACCATCTCACAAACTACAATAGCAAAAGAAACGAATGGAAAGAGAGACAAGAGGCTGGGAAAAGCAATAGCATAAAATATGGCAAGGGTTAATGTCACTGCTTTATAAATATATTCGAATTTGTATGTAAAACAAGGCTGTGAACAGAAAATTTACATCAGAGGACATAAGATAGTTTATAAACACAAGGAAAGACATCGGATCTTGATAGCAATCAAAGAATTAGAAGTATAATAACCTTGAGGTAACATTTTAAAACTAGGAATTTAGAGGGAAAAAATGGTATAATTTGGTGTTAGGTTGTATTTTGTTGGTACTGCCAGTCTGTACTCTTTGGAAAGCAACATTATTGATGGGCACTAAAATTTTTGTATATTTTGACTTAAAATTCCTGTTCTAGGAAAATTATCCAAAGAAAGTAATTCAACAGAGGTGCCTGGGTGGCTCAGTTGGTTAAGCGTGGATTCTTGATTTCAGCTGTCATGATATAACAGTTGGTGAGTTTGAGACCCACCATCAGATTCTGCGCTGACAGTGTGGATCCTGCTTGGGATTCTCTCTCTCCCCCTCTCTCTGTCCCTACCCCACTCTCTCTCTGTCTTAATAAACTTAATAAATAAACTTAAAAAAAAAAAAGAATTCAACAAATGTGAAAAGTCAAATGCACGAAGGTATGCTTTATAATATTACTTTTATAGTAAAACATGGAAACTTTGTATTGTCCAATAGAGGGGAAATTACTTGTCAGAAGCACCAGTAAGGGGTGAAATTCCAAGTTCCCATTAAATGTTAAAATTATAAAGATCATGAAGCAGCATAAATATGTTTATGTGATACTAGATGAAAATAATTTAAAACTGAATGCATACAGGGGCGCCTGGGTGGCGCAGTCGGTTAAGCGTCCGACTTCAGCCAGGTCACGATCTCATGGTCCGTGAGTTCGAGCCCCGCGTCAGGCTCTGGGCTGATGGCTCCGAGCCTGGAGCCTGTTTCCGATTCTGTGTCTCCCTCTCTCTCTGCCCCTCCCCCGTTCATGCTCTGTCTCTGTCTGTCCCATAAATAAATAAAAACGTTGAAAAAAAATTTAAAACTGAATGCATACAATGAACACAATGGAACAAATAAATACACATGATCTTATCAAATCCTCAGATCCTCTTTGAAGTAAATTTTGGCTCCATAATTACAGAAGAAACAACATAAACAATTTCTCCATGTTCAAGCTTTTAATAAGTAATAGACCTCAAGTCTGTTAATTGCAGCACCCACCCATGTTACCGATTAACACAATTAATCATTTTTTTGTGCCCAAATGCTTGCTCTTCCCACCACATCCTCCTTCATTTATTCAAAGAATTGGCAGCACTATGCAGAATAGGAAATAGCTTCTTAAAGTTTATGGGATCACAGATTTTTCTCCTTCACTTTTCAGACAATTTTTATTTTTATTTTTATTTATTTATTTATTTTTTAAATTTTTTTTTCAACGTTTATTTTTGGGACAGAGAGAGACAGAGCATGAACGGGGGAGGGGCAGAGAGAGAGGGAGACACAGAATCGGAAACAGGCTCCAGGCTCTAAGCCATCAGCCCAGAGCCTGACGCGGGGCGCGAACTCACGGACCGCGAGATCGTGACCTGGCTGAAGTCGGACGCTTCACCGACTGCGCCACCCAGGCGCCCCTCAGACAATTTTTAAATGTTATACCTATTTTATAATACAAAAACGGAAAATGCAGTTAAAAATAAAGGATCAAATTCTTTCAACTCTGTCCCAACAACCCGGAAACTTGAACTCTGTGCCAGCAGTGTTTACTAAGGACCAGGGAGGGGCCGGCATCAAGGAGGTGGGGCTGGCGTCGCAAAAAGAAACAGAAGGCATGCAAAAACCCGCGGCGGTGCTTTACGGCACTCGCTCCGCCTCTCCAGGTGCGGGCGGCGGAAGCCGGGAAACATGGTGGCCTCCTGCTTTCTTCGCAAGTCTTTGACTGCCCTGGCAGGGTTGTTGCTCTTGTCCTTCGGCAGCTTGGCCGCTAGTCAGATCGAGGTAGGAATCAGGCCCTCCGAGCGACAGGGCCCTGGGAGGACAGCTGCGTTGTGGCTGTGAGTGCACCAACAGATAACTCGACTCAACAGCAGCAGAGGGAAGCCTCAGCCTCTTACTAGGCTGACTGGGCTGTGGGGAGGGCCTCGGTCTGTTTCGCCCTTTTAAAACGACGAATTTAAAGAATCAAATCTTAGGATACGGAGGAGGGCCTGATCTATTGCTCCGACGAGTGTGTGGTCCCTAGCAGTTGAAATGAAAGCACAGGAGTGAAGCACCTACTTTCCTATTAAACTACAACGCTCCCCTTTGACAGGAGTCACATGGGTACGGTGTTTTATTTTTGGCTCACAGGAATTCTGGCCTTTTATAAAACTTTTGCTCTCCCTAGTACTCTGACAATACTTGAGGCCAGTTCTACAGTCTAGATCTGTGGTATCGTTGTCAGACTTGCATATCCTGTTGGCTAAGGGGCCGAGATAGCACACATTTGAAAATCTGTGTCCAAAGTTTCATCTTCTGCCTAGCCCACCTCCTATGGGATAGCTACTAAGTCAGAAACGTGTTTTGATTTTTTAAAAATAACCCCCCCCTTTTTTATCCCACATTTTGATTAACACTAAATTCTACGTTATGAGCTTTAAAAATTGCTTTCATCTTTCCAGTTCCACTGGCTTAATGCAGGCCCTGGCCATTTCTTGCCTAGACTATTGCAACAACGATCTTGTTTCCCTCAGGCTTCCAAAGGCCCTCACTTAGATGTTAAATTAGTCTTCATAAAATGCAGATATAATGGGGTTGTTCTTCTGATTTAATCCTTCCAGTGTTTTCCAGAGGAAAGTCTAAATAAACATCATGATCTGGTCTCTGCTCACTTTTGTAGTCTTCTTATTGGAGCCCATTCTTTCCAGCATTTAAGTGTCCTGAGTTTAGACCAGTGGATTATAAACTTTTTGAATACATACCTCCCCAGTTGAAAAAGACACAAAGAATGCACCCTCTGTCTATATCCATGAATTACTACTAATCTATATATTCAATATTTATAAGGCATTTTTTAATATACTACAAATATAAAAAGAAGTTCCGCTATTTTCCTCCTTTATTCTAATGGATTATCGTGTGTACTTCATTTTGGATAACATTACTATTACTTTTTGTAGTTATATTGTTGCTGTGCTTTTTCACATTACCATGTTTTATAACCTCTTATTTATTCTGTCCATTTACTAAGATGAAGTAGAAGCATAACTTCTGTAGAGTCTTTCCTTATCCCTTGTCTTTGTTTATACTGTTGTAATTTGTACACTTAGCTAATATAGCACTTATCTGTTGTAAGCCATATATGCTTTATAATATCTATTATTCCATCATCTTTCACTTAAAAGTGCAATAGCTTCCTAACTGGCCCGGCTCAAGTCTTTCTTCCTTCCAGTCTGTTTTCTAAGCTGCAGCCAGAGTAATTTTTAAAAATGCAACTCGGATCATGTATCCATAAACACCTTAATGTTTCTTTAAGGATAAAGAAACATTTATCCTCTCTTTCTCTTTCACAGACTTCTAGTAGTGCTAATCTTTCAGTTTCTAAAAGCCTTTAGGCTCCTTTCTGCCATTAGGGTGTATGTTCCTTCTGTCTGGAATTATCTTCCCTCTTCTCTTCATCTTTTGGGTCCTAACCTAAATGTCACTTCTCTAGGGGAAACTTCCCTGACGCCTTCCCACTTCCCACCCCCCGAATCAGGTCAGGTCAGGTCTCTCTAGGGGTCTACTGTACTCTTTCATGATACTGTGTATCTTATCTTGGTAGAATTCATAGTTTGCCCTCATCTGCTTAATGTGTGTCTGTCAGATTGGATAGTAACCTCTTTGAAGGCAAGTACGATGACTATTTTTGCCCATCATTGTATTGTGAGCGTTCAGGACAGTGGCTGGCACATGGCACCCAATGAATGTGATGAATGAATGAATGTTACATTGCAGTGTAATGTGTTTGCATGCTTCCTTATTGAACTCTGGGATTCTTCAGAGAAAGAAGCATGTTATTTAGTGATTTTTTATATCACTATACATTACGTGTACATGGCACATGATAGGTGCTCCACTCATATGTAGAATGAATAACTTTGCAGTGCCTATATTGTCTAAACAATCACAAAAGAGTTTTGCCATAACAAAATTTTCACTAAAGTCTTAATAATGTAAGAATTTTCAGCTAGAAGGGACATTTGAGATTATTGGGTCAACTCTTACTTTCTACATGAGGAAAGTCAAGTCTAAAGAGCTAGGTGACTTACCCCAGTCTCACAGCCATGTGAGGGATAGGACCTGGGCTAAAGCCCACATCTTCAAATTTTTAAACTAATGCTTTAATCCATTGTAGCATATTTTTTCTTTAGCATCTAGGCAGCTGTTGAGAAAGGTTTAAAAAAGATGTGTGTGTGTGTGTGTGTGTGTGTGTGTGTGTGTGTGTGTGTATGACACATTTGAGTGAATTTATTTTATTCTCCCTGCAGTTTTCTTGCCAGCTGAAAATTAGAACAGCTAAAGTTAGTTATGCAATTTCTATGTTCCAGTCACCATTCCTACCTTCTGTGTGTCAGGTAATATTACTATGGGCACAGAGAAGCTTTCCTAAGCTTTTACAGCTTGTAAATAATAGGGCCCAGATTTGAATCCAGGAAGTATGACTCTTTTAGTAATTAATACTGGTTGGTAGTAGATCTGGGGTCATTAAAGTTTATATTCACTATTATTTTAATATATAATACATAGTGTTCCTTAAGTATCTGGATACTATTGGATATTGAGGTTTTTAATGTTCCACAATGGCAAATATAGTTCAGACTTTAACAGATTAGTGAAATGGTACATGGCAGCATGCTAGAGAATGTACTCAATCAGATGTAGTGATGTGTTCATATAAAGTAATTGGAAGCATCCAGTACAGAATAGGAGGAAATAATTAATGAAACTTCAACAAGAAGCGTATTAATTATTAAGTGTATAATCAAGGCATGAAAATAAGTCATTCACAATTTGAAGACTGAATTGAAAAACTAGGAGCTGAGGAATGAGGAAGAGCTGGTTGTGTTCGAGATACATTGTTTAAAAACAAGCAACTCCCTCCACAATGCCCCCCCCAAAAAAAATGAAACTTTTGTCCTTCATAAGGTCAAATACTAGAACCTTTATAAATTTGCATGATGATAATTTACTGTCATTGTAACTGTAAAGACTTCATGAATCTTAACTTTTTTATTCTCAGAAATGTGGCTTTTCTAATATATTTGCTATTATTTGACTTGTAGGATCAAACAGAACAGTTCTTTAGAAGTGGGCATACAAACAACTGGGCTGTTTTGGTAAGTATGTAGCTATTCACATTAGATACGTGTCTGAGAAATTTTGTGAATCAGATTTTTGAAAAAGAGTTTTTATTTTCTCATATCTTATAAAAAATTCCTTATTTTGATTTGGCTATATTTTAAGTTGACTGTGTCAACTAATAATATTCTATGCCTTCAATATATTGTCAAGTGGTGATGTGTAAATAAATATAAGAATAAATTAAATACTATTGTTAAGGGAAATATTTTATAAAATATAGATTCATTTTAATAATGGAAACTAGTAATTGTATTTCTTTTTCCTTTTTTTTTTTTTTTTTGCAAGTAGACTCCATGCCCAGTGTGGGGCTTGAACTCATGACTCTGAGATCAAGTGTTAGAAAGTCTACCTCCTGAGCCAGCTGGATACCACTGTATTTCTTATCTGTGATATTAGATACTCTCTACTTAGGTTATTTTTTTAGTTATCTTTTTTTTTTTGTCTAGAAAAATAAATAATCATTGTAGAAAATTCAAATTATACAGAAAAGTTTAGAAGAGGACAGATTAGGGGCACTTGGGTGGCTCAGTCAGTGAGCATCTGACTCTTGATTTTGGCTCAGGTCATGATCCCTGACCACAACCCTGGGATCAAGCCCCTCATTGGGCTCTGCCCTGAGCATGGAGCCTGCTTGAGATTCTCTTTCTCTCTCTCTCTCTCTCTCTCTCTCTCTCTCTCTCACTCTCTCATTCTGCTCCTCTCCCCTGCTTACACTCTATCTCTAAAAACAAAAAACAAAACAAAAAAGAAAAGAAAAAAAGATTACTTTTATGTTATATGAATCTTAATTTGAAAAACAAGGAAGACAGAGAAAATACCTTCAAGTCCCACACATGCTGGCATTAACATTTTGATGGAATTCTTCTAACCTTCTTTCCCTTCAAATATAAGCATAAAGATAAATGATTTTAAGTTACAGGGGTCATCTTATCACTGTTATTTTGCAACCCAGTAGCAGTATATCTTGGAGATCTTTCCCTGCCAATAAAGAGATGCGTAATCATTTCCAAAGGCTGTATTATTTTCTATTTTAGTAATAGAATATTATTAGAAAAGAAAATAAATATTTTCTATTTTAATGTACCAGAATCTCTAGTTCATGAGCATTTAGATTCTAAAGTTTTATTTTAAACAAGGCTATGTTGGGTAGCCTTATACATACACCTTTGTGAACTTGACTGATTTTCGGTTTAGGATAAATTCCTAAGCCATAAGGCTAGGAAGTTATGGAACATAATTGCTCTTCAGAAGTGCTTTACCTCTTTTTTTCTAATCCCAAGACAACTCTGTATTATTTTAATTTGAATTGTTTTGATTTTTAGTAAGGTTTGTTTATTGGCCTATTTTTCTTTTTTGTCCTTTTTATTTTTCTTGGTGTGAATTACCATCTTAATTTATCTGGATTTATAAATTTGTATTTTTAATTTTCCTAACAGAATACATGTATGGGTGCCTGGGTGGCTCAGTTGGTTGAGGGTTCAACTCTTGATTTCAGCTCAGGTCATAATCCCAGCATCATGGGATTGAGCTGTGCGTCAGGCTCTGTACTGAGTGTGGAGCCTGCTTGGGATTCATTCATATTCTCTCTCTCTCTCTCTCTCTCTCTCTCTCTCTCCCTCCCCCCCCCCCATCTGCCCCTCTCCCTGGCCCTCATTCTCTTTCTCTCTAAAAAAATAAAAAACGAAAAATAGAATACACATAATCAATTTTGTTTTTCCTGTATTTGGAAAGTATTTGGATAGTAGTTTCTCTGGGGGGGGATTTATTTAATGACATTTACATGATTAGAAGATAGAATGAATTTGACTTAATGAAAAAAATGTATAGAAGAGTTGACTGAAAGAAACAATGAGGAAATAGAGAGGCAAGAAAGGAAGCAAATTTTTGTGAAAAAGGAAGTGGGGGGCAGATAACAGTACTGCATTTCAAAGCCAGTAACTCATGTTGGGAAAGGAGGAAAACAGAACCATGAATTGTGGGATTTCAGATGAAGTGTAAAGGAGGTGGGTGGAGGAATTCAACTGAAATGCAGGACAAACATGTAAGATTATAATTACCTTTACTAAGGCCAAAGGAAGACTCTTAATGTCTGGGGCCTTGTAAGTTTGAGAATAGTTTCATTAAAGTATGTAATTATCTACAGGTTGCTAAAAGTAAATAAAAGTGATTATAGTTGCTATACATAATTGTATTGTGATTAAATGGGACAGCCTAATGTGGGTTTATGGGTTATTTTATTGTTCTCCAAGAAAGAACACCTCCTCTATACTATCCCTCACAAGAGATTTTATGAAAGAATTGAACAAAAGCTGATTAAGATGAGGGAACAGGTTTTTGGTGACCACTTAAAAGAGGGGAAGACTTAGCAGGAGGCAGGCCATGATCTACCAATTTGAGAGGATAACTTGCTCTACAGGAAACCAAGGGCTCTTCAATGACTAGTCTTTCCATGGGAATTCTTTAAATTTTTTTTTTTTTCAACGTTTATTTATTTTTGGGACAGAGAGAGACAAAGCATGAACGGGGGAGGAGCAGAGAGAGAGGGAGACACAGAATCGGAAACAGGCTCCAGGCTCTGAGCCATCAGCCCAGAGCCTGATGCGGGGCTCTAACTCACGGACCGCGAGATCGTGACCTGGCTGAAGTCGGACGCTTAACCGACTGCGCCACCCAGGCGCCCCTCCATGGGAATTCTTTAAAAAGAGAATAACTGCCTATGTGTAGACAACTAATTGCCAAAGGGCTCATCCTTTAGAATATGAACCTATTAGCTTATACTGCACACACATGGAGGCTTTCCTTGTCTGGGAAACCTCTGTGAGCCCCTCTTCAATTGCACTAACTTGGATCTCAGATGAGAAATAGAGAATGACAGAATTATTACAGAGCATTTCACAACAATTGCAGTTTCACATTGTGTGCGATATTTCACACATTCACTCAGACTTAGTAAAGTGAGACTTCAGTGAATTGTGCTTTCCTTTTTTTAAATGTTTATTTATTGAGAGAGGGGGGAGGGACAGAGAGAGAGAGAGAGAGAGAGAGAGAAAGAAAGAATGCCAAGCAGGCTCTGTGCTGTCAGCTCAAGAGCCCAATGCAGGGTTTGAACCCATGAACTAAGAGATCATGACCTGAGCCAAAAATCAAGAGTTGGATGCTCAACTGACTGAGTCATCCAAGCGCCCTGAATTGTGCTTTCTTAAATGGAAAATCATGAAATTTGACCAGAGTCAAGTTGAAAGTACTAAGCATGCATTTTTTTCAGTGGTACATCATTCATATTTTAAAAATACATATGTTTTCCTCTACCAGTTTGAGTTAATTTGTTTTTCGTCTTGACTAAATGATCAGAGGTAAATGGAATGCCCCTTTGGCCTTATACTATGACTGAGAAACTTTTGCCACCAGAGGGAAATAGAAGGAAAATTGGATTCCATTTTATTTTCAAGACCTGCTTTGAGTAAATTATTTTTGCTTCTGTTTAATAAAAAAAATGTTATAATGATAATCCTTACCCATGGTTTAAAAAAAGTACAATGAGGAAGGGTGTAAACTGAAAAATCATGTACCCCCTCTTACTCCCATTTTTATTCTCCATGATCGCTATTATCATTTTCTTGTGTATTCTTTTAGAAATTTCCAGTGCATATTATTACATTTATGTCTACCTCTCTGTCCTTTTCAAAAGACTAATGGATCATATCCCTTGCTCTTTTACCACTGGCTTTTTTTTTTTTTTTTGGTATCTCATTTTGAGAATATGAATAATTTACATTAAGTTGGTATTACCTGGTCCCTTCTCTTTTGCCACTTTAATTTCATGTTTAGTAACTTGCTGGTGAAAACGAGGACAGTTTCTTAGGTTTATGCTCATTAAATACCATAATAGCTGAAAAAAGCCTTTTGGGTATGGTAAAATGCACTGAATATAGTGGTGTTTATTATGACTAATGCAGATATAAATTATTTAAACTATTTCTGCTCAAGTTAGGGAATATGTACTTGATCTCTTGCTACTAATGGGTAGTGATTTTGTTTCTAGATTTTTGATTTCAATATTTGCTAGAATAGGCAATGTCATAGTGAAAATTCTTGAGTACATATTTTTGCGTACTTACATAAGCTAAATCAAAAGGTAAATATTTGGGGTGCCTGCTGGCTCAGTTGGTTGAGCATCTGACTTCAGCTCAGGTCATGTTCTCATGGTTCGTGAATTCTAGCCCCACATAGGACTCTCTGTTGATCACAGAGCCTGCTTGGGATCCTCTGACCCCCTCTCTTACTGCCCCTCCCCTGCTTACCCTTCTCTCTCAAAAATAAACATTTTTTAAAAAAAGATAAATATTCAAACTTGATATTTGTTGCAAATTACCCTCTTAGAACGGTTATTTTAGTTTGCATTCTCAACAGTAGGATATGAGTTATTCATTTCCCCTCACAATAGCCAATACCATGCATTGTCATGGACTTTTACTTATCAATTCAGTTTATGTTTTTAAAATTATGATAAAAGTTGAGCATCTCTAAGAGTTATAATGTCCATTTTGAATACCTTTACTATGAAATGTTTTGCTCTCCTTTTCCCATTTTTCAAAATTGGGATGTTCACTTTTTCTTGAGCTATAGTTAATTCAAGTTTAAAAAAAAATTTTTTTTTACATTTATTTATTTTTGAGAGAGAGAGAGAGAGAGAGAGAGTGCAGGGGAGGGGCAGAGAGAGAGAGAGAGGGAGACAGAATCCAAAGCAGACTCTAGGTTCTGAGCTGTTAGCACACAGCCCGACACGGGGCTTGAACCCATGAACCATGAGGTCATGACCTGAGCCGAAGTCAGACGCTCAACCAAATGAGCTACCTAGGTGCCCCTGGTTATTTCAAGTTTTTCATTTCAGTTAGGACTTTATGGTACTTTTGAAACATGGAATTTTACATTTTAATGTAGTCAAAAATTTTAGTCATTTCCTTATTGGATTCCAGGTTGAAAATTTGTTTTAATAAAAAAAATCTTGAGGTTCCTTTCTGTTTGCAGGGGCAGGAACATTTATGCTATTCTCAAAGCTGTCATTATACCTACTAATCGCAGAGGCTTGTGGTCGGAGGTAGGGTGGGAGCTTGGGGGGTAGGTATGCTTCCTTTGGAATGGATTTTCAAGAGGACTGATTTTTGAGACATGGCATTAGATTTTTCTAGTACCGTTGATATCATTTTTAGGAATCAGTTTATTTTTTTTAATGTTTTATTTTTTTTTTTTAATTAGACGCTCGGCTCCCTGAGCCACTCAGGTACCTTGAGGGAGAGAGAATCTTTTTTTTTTTTTTTAATTTTTTTTTTTCAACATTTATTTATTTTAGGGACAGAGAGAGACAGAGCATGAACGGGGGAGGAGCAGAGAGAGAGGGAGACACAGAATTGGAAACAGGCTCCAGACTCTGAGCCATCAGCCCAGAGCCTGACGTGGGGCTCGAACCCACTGACCGCGAGATCGTGACCTGGCTGAAGTCGGAGGCTTAACCGACTGCGCCACCCAGGCGCCCCTAATGTTTTATTTTTGAGAGAGAGAAATAGCAAGTGGGAGAAGGACCGAGAGAGGGAGACACAGAATCTGAAGCAGGCTCTGGGCTCTGAGCTGTCAGCACAGAGCCCGACGTGGGGCTTGTACTCACAAGACTGCGAGATTATGACCTGAACTGAAGTCGGACGTTTAACTGACTGAGCCACCCAGGCACCCCCAGTTTTTTTTTTTTTTTAATGTAAAACTTGTTTGGATTGTTTCTCGTTATCTGTTCAGTTCAACAACTTCTTTATGATGTATTCTCTTATATGCATATAAAATTGTTTTGTATGTTGTCTAACATTTTTCATAACTAAAAATAGGCAGCAATTCAGAGTGAAAGGAATATTATATAACCCAAGATAGTTAATTTTCTTTCCTATTCTATGAAGAGATTATGGACATTGCCTTTGATTGTAAAGAATTTAACCTTTTAGACATAGGAACATTATAGAATCACATAAATTGCGAGTAACTAAGTTGATTCGGTATTTAATTAAATCACCCAAAGATTTGTTTTCTCTTGAACTGAATGGTCTTTTTATTTAATAGCAGTTATGAAAGACTTCTCTTTAGAGGGATTGGTTTTATTGGCAATTATTTATATGCTTTGCTGTTTGTAAGCCTAAGTTATGATACACTCTTTTTTTAGGCATCTCTGAATCCTACTTAAAGAGAAATAATTCTGTAATCCAGTGGCTTATTTTGATTCATAATAATATGTTTCTTTTAATTCTTTAGGTATGTACATCCCGGTTCTGGTTTAATTATCGACATGTTGCAAATACTCTTTCTGTTTATAGAAGTGTCAAGAGGCTAGGTATCCCTGACAGGTAAGAATTCTTAATAAAGCTTAACTCTGAACCTCAGTGAAAATTACCCTTGGACAGTTGTTACCATTTTTGCATTTTTGTGTTGCTTTGGAAAAGGTAAAGAAACCTGAGGTATTTTTTTATGTTGTTAGATCATACCATCATTTATAAAGAGCTGTTACTTAAGATCATAATGGCAAATTATATAAAACAACAATCAATACTAAGGTAAAAAGATTTGATAAAGTATAATTGTTTAGTTTCATTTATTATTAAATGCTTTAGTCTGGGTTTTTAATTGTAGGCAACAGAAGACAATTTTGACTATTTCAAGTAGAAAAGTAATTTACTGAAATCATATTGATGAGTTCACCAAATTGCTGAGAAGGTTGTATGTAGCTGTAAGTCAGGAACATGTTAGGCTAGGGAGCAGAAAAGACATCTGGAAATCATGGCATAAAACCATCCAGTAATGGGACGCCGGGGTGACTCAGTTGGTTAAGCATCTGACTCTTGGTTTTGGCTCAGGTCATAATCTCACAGGTTTGTGAGTTTGAGCCCTGTCCATGTTGACAGTATGGAGCCTGCTTGGGATTCGCTGTCTCCCTCTCTCTGTGTCCCTCTCCCACTTGCATGGCCTCTACCTGTCTCAAAATAAATAAATAAACTTTAAAGAACAAATTAAAAAAAAACAAAAAACAGTGACAATACTGCTGCCACAAATTGCTGGCTAGACTCAGCTACTGCATAGCTGCTACCATTACCTTTGGAAACTTAACGTTGCTGCTGCTGTCTGCTGCTAAAATCCAACCTGTCCTGTCCTAGGTTGTTACTATCTCTAGCTTTTAATTTAGAGTTCTTGGCGGAAATGTCATATTGGCAGAGCATGGATTAAGTGCCTGTGTTCATGCTGATGAGGTGACAGGAAGAATGACTGTATGGCATTGTTAGCTTCTATAAATGGAGATGGACCCTGCCTTCTATAAAGACTCATAAAGTGAGGTACAGTATTTCCTAATTACATGAGGTGGTTCAGATACCAGGCAAAACCCTGCGCCTCCACCCCCAGATACACGTTCTTCTCTACATTTCATCTGTCAGATATGATAGAGCTGTTTCTGCTACCACCAATAGCTTCTACTAGTTATAGAAGGAACTGCAATCAATTCAGTTATTTGGGTTTGATTTATTTAGTCCTGTGTACCTTTCTACCTTTGAAGCAGTATAGAAAGAGTTTTGCACCCAGACAGATCTGAGTTTGATATCTGGGGTTAGTGGTGATTTTCGTTAAGTGACTTCATCATGCTAAGCCTGTTTCTTCAGCTATTCCATGATGATAATAGTACCATCTTTGCAAGATTCCGATACTTGCAATAAAAAGCAAATAGAGATACATGCAAAGTGCTGCGGGAGCAAAAAGGAAGCAGTGAGTGACTCAGGAAACAAAGATAGAGTACATTCTCTGTAAATAGATCATGTTAGCCTAGGAAGCTGACAAAAAGTATAATTTAATTCCTGTATTTCATCTGAAAATTAAGGCAACTCGATAATATTACCATTTAAAAAAGTACATTAAGTCTGAGAAAGAATGGTTTGCTATATTATTCTTGTAATTAGCCAATTATAATTTATTAACTGGTTCTCCTCTAATAGGGCTATGTGGTTAGTCCTTTGGCTTTGATTGCTGTTGCCTCTATACCCTGTGTGCTCCTCCAGGAGTTACTATGCATAGTTTGGCAATAGTTACCACTTTGATAAATGAATCTTTGTCTGGTCTCTAGGTTATTATGATATGTTTAAATGGTCCAAGTAAGATTTAGAAGGACTTTTAAAAAATAGAATATAACTGTAAAATGTGTTTTATATACTATAATTGGTAGGTTTGTGCCTGGGTTTCTGAAGGATGTTCTTTAAAGGCTTGTTCCTGTTTCACGGGGTGCCTGCGTGGCTCAGTCGGTTAAGCTTCTGACTTCAGCTCAGGTCATGATCTTGCAGTTCGTGAGTTTGAGCCCTGTGTTGGGCTCTCTGCTGACAGCTCAGAGCCTGGTGCCTGCTTCTGATTCTGTGCCTCCCTCTCTCTCTCTGCCCCTCCCCTACTTGCATTCTGTCTCTCCAAAATGAATAAATGTTAAAAAAATTTTTTTAATTTAAAAGCTTGTTCCTGTTTCACATGATTACATATCTACCTCTGTTTATGATGTCTTTTTGGGGGAATGAATTGAGGATTTAAACCATTTATTATTTTATAAACAGATTAATATATAATATTCAATTTGGCTTTTAGCCTATTTATGGTGAGTATTCTTAGTTATGGAGAATATTACTCTTATTAATGACTTATCTTACTTTACTCCTACCTGGGATTAAATATGAAGATATTTCTGTGGTGCTTGGGTGTCTCAATCAGTTAAGCATCTGACTCTTGATTTTGGCTCAGGTTATGATCTTACAGGTGGTGGGATTGAGCCCCATGTTGGGCTTCATGCTGTCAGCAGAGCCTGCTTGGGATTCTCTCTCTGTCTGTCTCTCTCTCTCTTTCACCCCTCCCCTGCTTTCTCTCTCTCAAAATAAATAAATAGACTAAAAAAAAAGATATTTCTAAGTAAATTCTTTAGAAAGTAACAAATTATTATAACAGTTTAGAAACTTAAAATCATTAAGAAGAGTTTTTAGTTTTAAAGCTTGAATTTCATTTGCGTGTCATCCTTGCACAGGGGAGGTGCTAATCTCTGTATCATTCCAATTTTAGTCTATGTGCTGCTGAAGCAAGCACTTAAAGCTTGAATTTCAAACTACAGTTTGAATTTATTTTTATACAGTATGTAACATTTTTCAGTTAAGAAAATATTATCATGACTTCTGTTCATTTTCCAGGTATGCATGCTGAGAAAAATGAGTGGTCATTACATTTAATAAATACTATGAGTAGAGCTCTGTTTCGTTTTTGTTTTTTTTCATTTGTTTTTCAAAGCAGTATTTTACCTTTGTCTTGAAATGCAGGGTATTTGTATTTAGTTTTCCCATGTTCTTCAGTAAGAAATTAGTTCATGTCACAAGTCATTTGCTGAAATACATGACACAGGTGATTGCCTTTTATTTTGGAAGTTCACATCAATTCCATAGGTCCTGTTTGAAACATAACATTAGTGATGTCACTACTCTTGTTCTGATTTCTTTCTGATCTTCTGTCTGTACTTCACACATTCTGGCCATACTGAGCCATTCTCTGTACCTCGAATGGTTGTCAGTACTTCTGGCTCACTACTACCAACACCTGGCTGTGATTCTGAATCTCTTGTGGTTAAAAATATAGGTTTCTTGGCTCCACCCCTGGTGATTCTACTTCCCTAAGTCTTAAGTGAGGCCTAGATATCAGCTCTAGATGTGGTTCAGATGCACAATCAAGTTTAGGAAGCACAGATTTAATTTATACCTGACCTTCCAAATTCACATTCATACTTCTTTAAAAATGCATTTCCTGACCCCCTTCTTTGCTTCTATGGTATCCTGTGTATACTTTTATCCTAACATGATTATACCAGTTATAGTATGTCTCCCTCATTAGATTATAACTCCTTGAAAGGACTATGGATTATATTTTATTTCATTTTGTACTTCTAGGGTCTAGCACAGTGTCTGACACATAGTAGGTTCTCAGTAGGTATTGAATAAGTAAACAAGTGACTTGGAAATATTTTATCAGTCAGGCAAAGTACACACAAGTTTGTACTTCAAAGATAAAAACACTTCTGTTTCCTAAATTGTAGTTAGTTTAGTTTTTAGCAAATATTAGTCTGTTACAAAAGAAATTTTAATAAATAGGTTGTAGGAATTTTATAATAATATTTTAAAGTATTGACGCAGGGTAAGGGATTTTAATGGTTATGGGAGCAAATAAAAAGACATGTTATTATCATTTTCATAGCGAAGTTCATAGCATGGAGGACAGGTGTTTTGTTTTTTGTCCATGCTTTCTGTAACCTTACCTGCCCTCAGAAATTTTGTTTTTGTTTGCCTGGTTTTAACTTCCTTAAACATTCACTTTTTCGGGAAATTTTCTGCCCTCAAATAATTGTTTTGGACTAACTCTCTGTTTTGCTACCTCTAGTATGCTTAATATGCTTAAGATGAGGGAGGGAAAAGGCATTATGCAAAGGTTAGATCCTAAATTCAGCATGTGAAACAAAATTGAGCCAAATTATTCTCGAAAGTTTCTGAAATAGCACATAAAGTACAATATAGTATTCCATCAAGTCTAACAGCCAGTTTTCCCTCCAGTGCTAGTGCAGATAACTGTTTTCCTTTTCTTTAGTGGAGCACTTGATAAAATGGTTTACTTAGGATTAGGGGATATGTTATGTGAAAATATACATCTCCTTAATAGTAGAATTATGGGGTGCCTGGGCGGCTCAGTCAGTTAAGGGTCCGACTTCAGTTCAGGTTATGATCTCACGGTTTGTGAGCTTGAGCCCCGTGTTTGACTTTGCTAACAGCTCAGAGCCTGGAGCTTGCTTCACATTCTGTGTCTCCCTCTCTCTCTGCCCCTCCCCTGCTCACACTCTGTCTCTCTCTGTCTCTCTCTCTGTCTCTGTCTTTCTCTCTCTCTCTCAAAAATAAACATTAAAAAAATCATAGAATTATGATGCTCATGCTGTAAGAGGCATATGGAGATTGAGACTGACAGAGATGATGTAGAGTCGTATCTCCCATCTCATGTTTACTTTGGAGACTAAATGCATGGAGTATTAGGGTGGGCGAGGTCTGCTTCCCCCCCCCCCCTTTTTGGCTGAGTGCATAAGATTAACTTTATGTAGAGTTACATGTGTAAATAATTTTTCTTAAAATATGATTTAGCTCTACTAATTTGGTGGGTATGAGTTTTTGAAATGGTCCCTGTCTGATAAACTATGTGTATAAATAAATCCAGCAGCTTTTCTGACTCCATTTTTTCCCTTTACTCTATATTTTCATCATTATGTGAGATTCCTAATTTAATTAGGAATAATTAATTATTAATTATTCCTAATTTAAACCTTTTTCTTCATCTCCCCTTATTCAGAAACTCTTAGTTTATGCAAAATAAAATTCAAGTCCCCTATGCTGGTACTTAAGGCTTTTGCAATCTGGTTCCAAATCTGACATTCTCATAATTTAATTTCCATCCCTTATGCTCCAGCCACTTCCTTCATGTAAGTTCCTGTATTGGCTTCTGTCACTGCCTTACACTGGTCATTCCACCTATAGTTCTTTTCTTCCTCTTTCTAGTTTTCCCATGCCCAAATTCAATTTATACACTCCCTAGAGCTTTCTTGGCCCTTTTTTCATAAATAATATTTTATTCATACTTTTGTCATGCCAGTTTTTTGTATGTATTGATCTTATTTCTTCAGTGCTGGTTCTCATACTGTTTGTATTCCTCAGAGTGCCTTCTTTAGTGTATTGTACAGAACTGAATGAATGAATGAATGAATGAATGAAAAGTGTGCTAAAGACTACTAGCTAAGTGAAACCTGGTTGGTCTAGGCTAGAAAGGAAATGTGTATGAAACTGCTTATTTATATTCCCTTTATTTTTTAATTTTATTTTTTTAAGTAATCTCTACACCCAGTTTAGGGCTTGAACTCACAACCCCAAGATCAAGAATTGCATGCTCTACCGACTAAGCCAGCCAGGTGCCCCTCATATTCCCCTTATGTCTTGTTTCCTACACTGCATTGAGCTAAAAGTACTCTGTAGTCAATTTTATAAACTATTCCCTAATTCCTACTTTAGGGATCCATTGGTGGGATGATCTCACCAGGCAACTTCAAATTCATTTCTTTCTATCAGATAGAAGTCTGTAAGGGTCTTACTTAAGACAAATTAACTTCAACTTTACTTATTCCCTGCCTTACCACTATTTAAATTCCCTTGGGATGTGCTGTTTTGGCGTCCCTTGTCCTGTTTTACTCCTTTTTAAAATAAAAAATGGTAAAAGTAGAAATGTAAATTTTGGTAGGGTGCCGATTGGGTGGCTCAGTCGGTTAAGCATCTGACTTCGGCTCAGGTCATGATCTCACAGCTCGTGGGTTTGAACCCTACATCAGGCTCTGTGCTGACAGCTCAAGCCTGGAGTCTGCTTCAGATTCTGTGTCTCCCTCTCTCTCTGCCTCTCCCTGCTCACACTCTGTCTCTCTCAAAAATAAATAAACATTAAAAAATTAAAAAAGAAAAAAAAATGTGAATTTTGGTAATGTATCTGTAACCTAGGATAGAAAAAAAATCATGAATTGCCTATTATTGTGGGTTTTAAAGTCATTGGTTATATGACTTTTGACTGTTGCTTTTTAAACTGCTGTGGATTAGATCTTGTACATCAGAGGGCATTTTCAAAGATGGATCATTAATAAGTTATTTCAGAGATTTTCTTGTACAGTTACTCATTAACATAATATGGAGAAGGGCACGGTTATTATGGCTCTTTGAAAATCCTTGTGGCTTTCTCTCCAGTAAGGTCAGACAAAATGTACCCATATTTCTGGCCTCTTCCATACTCACTGCAACACATATTCACTGTACACAATAATTCAGATATTACATTGGAGGTTTTATAATTAATGACTTATTTCATTATTCCTTGAGGCCTTTATGAGAGATTGTTTTTTGCTTGCGTTACATATTAAAAATAGTTACTCAGTAAAAAAATTAGGAAAGGAAAAATATTATGGGTAAATTCCAACATAATAAAAGTGGTGGATTAATCACTTATAAAACAAGTACAGAGTTTGAAGCATAAAAGCAGTGAAATCAATTATAGCTATAAAAATCAGTCAAGGGATTCACAAAATAAAAGGAGGTAAAGTATGACCTCATATATATATGATGACGGGAGGGAGAGTAAAAATTTAGTGCTTTTTAGAAAGGGTTCAAACTTAAGCAACTGTCAACTTAATTTAGACCTCTATCTGCATAGGATGTTATATAAAAACCAATGCTAACCACAAACCAAAAACCTATAATACATATGCAAAAAATAAAGAGAAAAGAATTCAAGCGTATCACTAAAGAAAGCCATCAAACCACAAGAGAAGAGAGCAAGAAAAGAAAGGAACAGAGAAGAAGTACAAAAACAACCATAAAACAAGTAACAAAATGGCAATGTCAGTAATTACTTTTAATGTATATTAAATGGTCAACCAAGAAATCAAAGAGGAAATAAAAAAATACATGGAGACAAATGGTCCAAAATCTTTGGGATGCAGCAAAAGCTATTCTAAGAGGGAAGTTTATAGTAATATAGGCCTACATCAACAAGCAAGAAAAATCTCAAACAACCTAACATTGCACCTAAAGAATCTAGAACCAGTAGAAGGAAGAAAATAATAAAGATGAGAGCAGAAATAAGTGAAACTGAGACTAAAAACAAAACAAAATAGAAGAGATCAATGAAACCAGGAGCTGAAGAGATCAACAAAATTGATTAGCCAGACTCATAATAATAATAAAAAAAAAAGACTCAAAATCAGAAATGAGAGAGGGGAAATAACAACCAACACCACAGGGGTGCCTGGCCAGCTCAGTTGGTAGAGAATGTGACTCTTGACCTGAGGATTGTGAGTTCAAGCCCTGTGTTGGGTGTAAAGATTACTTAAAACACACACACACACACACACACACACACACACACACACACACACACAAAATCAACCAACACCACAGAAATGCAAAGTATTATAAGAGAATTCTATTATGAAAAATTATATGCTAACAAATTGGACAACCTGGAAGTAATGGATAAATTCTTAGACATATGTAACCTTCCAGAACTGAATCAGGAAGGAATAGAAATATTGAAGAAACAGATTACTAGCAATCAAAATCAAATCAGTAATTAAAAATTTCTCAACAAACAAAAGTCCAAGACCAGATGGCTTCACAAGTGAATTCTATCAAATGTTTAAAGAAGAGGTAAGGGGTATCTGGCTGGCTCAGGTGCGGTGTGCAACTCTTGATCTCAAGGTTGTGGGTTCAAGCTCCATGTTGGTTGTAGAGATTACTTAAAAATAAAATCCTTAAAAAATATGTAGAAAAGTTAATACCTATTCTTTTCAAATTATTCCAAAAATTAGAAGAGAAAGGAAAGCTTCCAAGTTCAATCTGTGAGGCCAGCATTACCTTGATACCAAAACCAGATAAAGACACTACAACAAAAGAACACTATAGTCCACTATCTATGATAAACATAGATGTAGAAATCCTCAACAAAATATTAGCCAATTGAATCCAAAAATGCATTAAAAAATCATTCACCATAATCAGATGGGATTTATTCCAAGAATGCAAGGCTAGTTCAGTATTTGCAAATCAACGTGATATATCACATTAACAAGAAAAAGGATAAAAACCATATGATCCCAGTAGATGCAGAAAAAGCATTTGACAAAGTACAACATCCATTCATGATAAAAATCCTCAACAGAGTAGGTTTAGATGGAACATGCTTGGACATAATGAAGACCATGTATGGAAAACCAATGGCTAACATTGTACTCAGTGGTGAAAAACAGAGCTTCTCCTCTAAGATTAGGGACATGACGAGAATGTCCATGCTCACCACTTTTATTAAATATAGTACTGGAAAACCTAGCCACAGTAGTCAGACAAGAAAAAGAAATAAAAGGCATCCAAGTTGGTAAGAAGAATTAAAACTTTCACTATTGCAGATGATATGATACTATATACAAAATTAGCACTGATAAATGAATGTAATAAAATTTCAGGCTACAATATCAATATACAGAAATCTTGTAGTTCTGTACACTAATAAGGAAGTAGCAGAAAGAGAAATTAAGAAAATAATTGCATTTATAATTGCATCAAACAAAAAGAACAAAATACCTAGGAATAAACTTAACCAAGGATGTGAAAGACTTGTACTCTGAAAATTATAAAATGTTGATGAAAGAAATTGAAGATGATACAAACAAATGAGAAGATATGCCATGCTCATGGATTGGGAGAACCAATATTGTTAAAATGTCTAAAGAATCCACAGATAATGCAGTCTCTATCAAAATGCCAACAACATTTTTCAAAGAAATAATAAAATAATCCTAAAATTTATGTGGAACAACAAAAGATTCCAATTAACCAAAGCAATCTTGAAAAAGAACAAAACCAAAAATACTACAATTCCCGGTTTTGAGATATACTACACAGCTGTAGTAATCAAAACAGTATGGTACTGACACAAAAATAGACACAGATCAGTGGAACAGAATAGAAATCTCAGAAATAGGAAACCAATTTGACAATAAATTTCATATATTGAAAAAAAAAGTGAAATTTAATAAGATAAATACTAGTATAGCTTCCAGATTATTGAAAATAATCAAATAGATAAAAAATAAATTATTAGTTTAAAAAAAAAAGAAATCTCAGAAATAAACCCACAGTTATGTGGTCAATTAATTTACAACAAGAGGCAAGAATATGCAATGGGAAAAAGACTATCTCTTCAACAAATGGTGTTGGGAAGACTGGACAGCTCTATGCAAAAGAGTAAAATTGACTACTTTCTTACACCATACACAAAAGTAAACTCAAAATCAGTTAGAGATCTAGATGTGAGACCTGAAACCATAAAATTCCTGGAAGAAAACATAGGCAGTAATCTCTTTGACATCAAATATAGGGACATTTTTCTAATTTATGCTTCCTTTGGCAAGGGAAACAAAAGTGAAATTAAACTGTTGGGACTACACCAAAATAAAAAGCTTTTGCACAGTGATGGAAACCATCAACAAAACAAAAGGCAACCTATTAACTGGAGAAGATATTTGTAAATGATGTAGCTGATAAGGAGTTAATATCCAAAATATATAAAAAACATATAACTCAACATCAAAACCCCAAATCACAAATAATCCAATGTAAAAATGTGCAGATGACATGAACAGACTTTTTTCCAAAAAGACATACAGAAGGCCAACAGACACATGAAAAGACACTCAACTTCTCTAATCATCAAGGAAATGCAAATCAAAACAATGAGATATCACTTCACAGCTGTAAGTGTGGCTAAAATCAAAAACATGAGAAGTAACAAGTGTTGGCAAGGATGTGGTGAAAAGCTTTATGCATTGTTGGTGGGAATGGGAGCTGGTGTCACTGTGGAACACAGTATGGAAGTTCCTTGAAAAATTAAAAATAGAGTTACCAAATGATCTAGTAATTGCATTACTGGGTTTTTACCCAAAGAAAACAAAAATACTAATTTGAAAAGATATCTGCACTCTTATGTTTATTGCAGCATTGTTTACAGTAGTCAAGATATAACAGCAGCCCATGTGTCCATCCATAGATGAATGGATAAAGAAGTGGTGTATATACACACATGAACATGCACACGCACATACACACAGAGCTATTACTCAGCCATCAAAAAGAATGAAATCTTGCTGTTTGCAGGAACATGGAAGTATTTCAAGTGTATAATGCTAAGTGAAATAAGTCAGAGAAAGCCAAATGCCATATGATTTCACTCATATGTGGAATTTAAGACACAAATAAATGAACAAAGAAAAAAAGAGACCAACAAAAAACCAGAGAGCAAACTGGTGGTTTGCGAGAGGGAGGTGGGTGAGGCGATGGGTGAAATAGGTGAAGGAGATTCAAGAGCACACTTAATCATGATGAGCATTGAGTAATGTATAGAATTGTTGAATCACCATATTGTATAACTGAAACTAATATGACACTGTATGTTAATTATACTTGAATAAAAGAGAAAAAAATAAAAATAGTTACTCAGAATGGTTAAATGACTTGATTAGGGTCCACTAAAGTTAGCATTAAATAATAGAACAAGAATTTGAATTCAGATCTTTTGACTTTATGGTTGGATCATTTCCGTTATATTACAACTGTCACCTCCCTAAAAAATTGCAGCAGTTAGTATTTATATGACGTTTACAGTTAAGGAATTCTTTTGATAACATCTAATTTTATTCTTATGCCAATCCGATAGAGGTTGGTATTATTATGCACACTGATCATTTAATACCTTATTAAATTAAAAAATCTATATCTACATGTTGAATGTAGTACTGAGGTATTCTGAAAATAGTTAATTTATTAAATGTAAGGAATGCCTCTCCTATTTCCTCATTTACATATTTTTCCATAGTTTTTATGTTGTCTTCATCTTCATTATTTGATGCATCATGTACTTCATGCTTCTGTACATCATCATGCTTTGTAGTTATAATACATGTTTCTGTACTTCAACAGCTTTGTAGCTGTTTATTCCCTGTCTCTAGTCTCTTTCTTCCTCCAAATCATCCTACACACAGCTGTTAGGATTCTTTCTCAGACACTGCTTTCATGTTTTCACTCCCACGATCAAAAACCTGCAGTGACTCTCTGTTGCCTTTCTGAAAAATCCAAAATTTTTAACCAGACTTCAGTCTTTATTGCTTTGTTAATTCCAATTTACTGTGTTCATTTGTAGATTCATTACAACATCTACTACATAATATTTAATCACTCTCATTTCTCTATTTGTTTTAATCCCACCTAAAACACTTTAATGTCCTCTGTACCCTTTTTTCCTACCCATATATCTTTCTTTCCTTTGTGTCATTGTGTAGAACATTGTAGAGTACTCTATATAGGGAAGTAACCTGAATGCTTTAAAAAAAAAATTACAATTAATGTATACAATTTTCTAAATATATATTTAAAATTTTATTCTGTTATTATTTTTATTTTATGATTTTGCCTAATTTTTTATGAACAAAAGGACTGGAACTATAGTAAATGTGCTTTGTAAATAATTTGCAGTATTTTATCGTAATTTTTGTCAAAGTAATATTAACTCATGCCTTTGACTGTTCTGCTTCTTGTCTCCTGTCACTTCCCAACAGTTTTTTCTTGTATACTCTGTAAAAATATAAATAATAGTGTTTGACTGTAGATACTTAAATATTCTTAACAACCTGTCATTTTATTCTCATGTTGGCAGCTGATCTGTCTGCCACTCCACATGATGTTCCTGGTAAAGTGTATAATATCTTGAATAGGGAAACATTTAGAATAGTTAAGAAGTTGAAATGTGCCCTAAGGAGAATAGTGACAAGGGTAAAAGGGCATTTTGACTCCTGCTATCATGCTTTTAATGTTTAAATAATAATCAGAAACCATTTGAAAGACTAAGAAGACTGCGAAGGATTTTATAGAACAAAGGGGATATTTCTTTACCGATTTGTAAATAGATAGGAAGGTTTGGGATGTCAAAGAAGCAAGAGATGTTTATTCCTAAATCAATACCACAATGTTTTTGTTACAGACACTAACTTCTTATCTGGTAACTTGATTTCCTTGACTTTGTTCTTTTTTAGAATCATCTTGGCTATTCTTGGGTCTTGTTTCTTCCATATTAAGTTTAGAATCAGCTTGCCAAGTTCTTAAAACTCTGTTGGGATTTTGATTTGCATTGCAGTGAATTTTAGATTAATTTAGAATGGGCTTCTTTATAGCATTAAATCTTAATTTTTGCATAAGGTATATTTGCATATAATTATATGTTTAACAGCTTTCAACTAAGTTTTATAATTTTTAATTTTCTCCATAAACATTTTTGGTAGTTTTTAGTTGTCTTATTTTTTTGTTGTTGATACTGTAAATGGTACTATTTAAGAAATATATTTTTTTCTGTTGCACATGCAGTTGGCTTTAGTATATTGTTCCAGCAACTTATTGAACTGTATTAATTTTAATAATTTGACTATAAATGTTCTTTTTTTAGTACCCATGAATCTACGAACAGTGACAGTTTTCTTTCTTTCAAATCTTTTTACCATAAAACTTTTTTTACATCTTCAAGATCTTTCATATTTGAAATTTTGGGGATAAAAATTGTCTTTAAAGACCAAAATAATTAATAGTCTGGAGAAATCCTTTATTTTGTCCATGAAAAAAATGTGTTCTTGAGAGGTAATGTGATGTTTAAGGTCAACAGCTGTGTAGTAGCAGACATAATGCTTGAATTCTAGTGTAGTGATTATATTATACTATGTTGTCAAATTCATCAATATAAATAAGTGAAATATTAAAGAAAAAGGATAAGTGAAAGCAATTAATTAAAAATAAAGATAAATGTTGATATGACCTATGAAGCTGAATTTTACATGATAATATACTTAATTTATTATTGTAAACAATAATAACCTTAACAAAATTACAGTAACTGATCTTCAGAGATTTTTCCTGTAATATGGTTTCTCTAGAGCTGTTCATCTATTTCAATTTGAAGATAACACAAAATTATTTTTAGGGGTACCTGGGTGGCTCAGTCAGTTAAGCATCCGACTCTTGATTTCGGCTCAGGTTATGATTTCACGGTTTGTGGGATCGAGCCCGCATTGGGCTCTGCACTGACAGCACAGAGCCTGCTTGGTATTCTCTCTCTCTTCCTCTCTCTCCCTCCCTTCCTCCCCACCCCAAAATAAATAAAACTTAAAAAAAATTATTTTCATTTTTGTACCTCCAATCAGGTGGACCTATTGGTGTTTAATATATAGTAATTATGTCAGAATGTGCAATAACTTGATTTCCTGGGTATTTGTGATGGCCTTGTTAAATAGTCTTGTTGAATACTTGTTTTAAAATCAGTTATAAACCAATTTAAAATCGGGTGCTTCCATAGATTGTGTAAATAATAAGGAAATCACTCTTGAATGGAAGACAATTAGCACAGTATTTAAGAGTACAAGTTGTTAGTAGAACTGTCTCTATTTGCAGATGACATAACATTATATATAGAAAATCCTAAAGACTCTACCAAAACACTGTTAGAGTTAATAAACAAATTCAGTAAAGGTACAGGATATAAAATCAGTGTACAAAAATCTGCTGCATTTCTGCACACTAGTAACTGTCAGAGAAATTAAGAAAATCCCATTTTTTTTAAATTTTTTTTTTAATGTTTATTTATTTTTGAGACAGAGAGACACAGAGCATGAATGGGGGAGGGGCAGAGAGAGAGGGAAACACAGAGTCAGAAGCAGGCTCCAGGCTCTGACCCATCAGCCCAGAGCCCGACGCGGGGCTCGAACTCACAAACCGTGAGATCGTGACCTGAGCCGAAGTCGGACGCTCAACCGACTGAGCCACCCAGGCGCCCCAAGAAAATCCCATTTATAATTGCATTAAAAAATAGTAAAGTACCTAGGGATTAATTTAGTCACAGAGGTAAAAGACCTGTACATTGAAAACTGTAAGACATTATTGAAAGAAATTGAAAAACACAAATAAATGGCAAGATATTCTGTGCTCATGGATTGGAAGAATTAATATTGTTAAAATGACCACACTACCCAAAGCAATCTACAGATTCAGTGCAATCCCTATCAAAATTCCAATGACATTTTTCACGTAAGAAAAAACAATCCTAAAATTTTCAAGTAGACAAAGCAATTTCGAAAAAGAAGAAAAAGGTAGAGGCATCATACTTCCCGATTTAAAGTATAGTGCAGAGCTATAGTACTCAAAAACATTGTGGTATTGGTATGAGAATAAACACAATCCAGTGGAACAAAATAGCCCAGAAAGAAATCTATACATATGTGGTCAATTAATTTACAACAAAGAAGTGAAGAACATATTTCAGTTCATTAGTGAAAGGACATTCTCTTCAATACATTATGTTAGGAACACTGAGCAGCCATATGCAAAAGAATGAAACTGGATCCACTAACTTACATTATTCACAATCATCAACTCAAAATGAATTAAAGACTTGAATGTAAGACCTGAAACCATAAAAATTTTAGAAGAAAATGTGTGCAGTAAACTCTTTGACATCAGTCTTGCCGATGATTTTTAAAATTTGATACCAAAAGCAAAGGCAACAGAAGCAAAAATCAGCAAGTAGGACTATATCAAACTAAAAGCTACTCTTCATCAAAGGAAACCATCAGCAACATGAAAACACAACCTACCAAATGGGAGAAGATATCTGCAAGTCATATATCTGATAAGGGGTTAATATCCAAAATATATAAAGAACCCATGTAACTCAATAACAACAAAAAAAATCCAATTAAAAATGGGGAGAGGATCTGAATAGATATTTTCCAAAGAAAACATACTGATGGGAAATAGGTATATGAAAAGGTCTCAGTATTACTAATCAGAGAAGTGCAAATCAAAACCACAATATCACCTCCCACCTGTTAGAATGACTATTATCAAAAAGACAAGAAATAGCAAGTGGTAGTGAGGATATGGAGAAAAGAGAACTCTTATGCACTGTTGGTAGGAATGTAAATTGGTACACCCACTATGGAAAACAATAAGTAGCTTTCTCAAAAAGTTAAAAGTAGAACTAACATAGGATCCAGCAATTACATTTCTTGGTACTTATCCAAAGGAAATGAAAACACTAACTTGAAAAGATATCTGTACCCCCATGTCCATTACACTATTATTTACACTACTGAGATGTGGAAACAACTAAGTGTCAATGGAGGAATGCATGGATGGATGGATGGATGGATGCATGGATAAATAGGATGTGGTATATATACACAATGAAATATTAAAAAAAAAGAAGGAAATACTGCCATTTTTGACAACATGGATGGACCTTTGAGGGTATTATGCTGAGTAAAATAAGTCAGAGGAAAACAAACAATGTATGATCTCACTTATATGTGGAATCTAAAAAAAGTTGAACTCACATACACAAGGATCAGACTGGTGGTTATCAGAGGCAAGGGGGAGTGGGTGGGCAAAATGGATAAAAGTGGTCAAAAGGTAAAGACTTCTAGTTATAAAACGAGTAGTCCTGGAGGTGTAATGCCTAGCATGGTGAGAAAAAAGGGAAAAAGTGCAAGCTGTAGAGTCAGACCAGACCACAAAGTCTAATCTAACTTAAGAAGTGGGCAAGAATGATTGATGACTTATATTGCTTTTGCTTCAGATTGCTACCAAACCAACAAAGAAGCAATGCAAAGTATATATGAAATAAGGATATGAGTAAGCTGTAAGTGGCTACAGCTCTCCTCTACTTGTTTGTTACCATGGTGATCCTGAATTTGGCACCAACTGGTGCAGCCTGCAATGAGTGAGAAACTAGCCAGGTCAGAGGAATCCAGAACAGTTACTAGTGGAAGGGCCATGTCGTCATTCAAAAGTTCTACCTACTGTCACATTAGGCAATTTCTTGCTGTGCCTGAGATTTGTATTTACATGTTTTATTTCCTACTGTATCATCAAGCCTTCAGTAAACTTGGAAGGGGCCTGAAAAAGTCACTGCTAGTTTTTTGATTTTGGATGAACTATTTAATCTCTCTCAGCCTTAGTGCCCTTGTCTGTAAGATGGGGAAAGAATATGTACATGGGGTGACTTTTGTTGGTTCATCAATCTGGTTAGGAGTAATTCCCAGTTCCCTTTTCCCTTGCATCATTTATGAATCAGCCTCTCATATTTTCTGATTATTGAATTGGCTTAGCATCAGCTGACTTGGAATTAATTTAATGATCCTAAATACTAGTTTTACTGTGACACTCTTAATTACCATAAGAAAGGTCATAAAAGGTGTAAGTTTGTAAGTGGGGCCATTTTGAGTCATGAGCTGCCTGTACAGACCAGACACGAATAATATGCTTATTAGTAGGAAAAGGAGAAAAGCAGATGGTTGTAGAAGAGCTGACAAAACACTGGCTTTCATAAAGTTTCACAAATTTTTATTGTTGATATATCGAACTGCTTTCAAGTTCTGGTCTCTTTCTATAAGGCTTTATTCTTGAATTGTCATCAAATTGTGTGCCATGCTAATATTCATCTTTCCTCTTTGAACTAGCTTTAGTGATTCCTTACAATTAAGGGAGCCTAACTAGAGTACAGAGTACAGAGTAGCCTAACTAGGGGATGGATAAAGGATTAACAAAGCCATTTTCTACTATTAAAAAAAAATGACTTTGTTTACTTTGTAACACTGTACTTTTAGATATCTTATAAAGGTAGACCGCATTGCTTGTGGTAAAATTGTTCCCTTACTAATTAGAAAACCACAAATAGACCAGTATAAATAAATCATAAGTACTTGAGGAAAAGCCATACCTTTGGGCTTCCCTGAGTGTGAAGATTCCTGTAATTGTGTTTGTTCCTTGGAGGGACCCTGAAAACTATGTTTATGGAGTTCTTGCATAAGATGTTGATTTTAGTTGGGCATGAGGCTTCTAAGCCAAAGTGGATATTCTGCCCACCCATATAAGTCTCATTCTTTTATCCTTGAGTTGTCATCTGAAGCACCAAAAAGAATAGCTTGGGAGGATCATATATATATTTATATGCCATGCTGTCAGCTACAGCGTCTTAGACTTGAAATAGAAAGTCCTCATCAGTTGCATATATTGCTGTGTAGATTGTGAGGGTACCTCTGTGGAAGAGGAGTGTCTAATACTTTTTATGTCTTGTTGCTATAACAAATTGCCACCAATTTAATAGCTTAAAATAATATATACTGGTTCTAGATATCAGAAGTCCAAAATGGCATCATCAGATCTGTGTTCCCTCTCAAAGCTCTAGGGGAAAATCTGTTTCCTTGTTTTTTTTCCAACTTGTAGAGACTCCTTGTTTTCCTTGGCTCATGGCCCTATCCTCTATTTTGAAAGTCATCAGCATAACATCTTCAGTGACTCCTCTCCTGTTGTCATATTTCCTTCTTCCTCCTTTTTTCTGCTGTCACCTTACCTTCTCTGACTCTGATGCTCTTGCCTCTCTCTCTTATAAGGACCCTAGTGATTGCAGATAAATTCAGAATACTCTCCCCATCTCAAAATCCTTAATTTAATCAAATCTACAAAGTCCCTTTTGTCTTTAAAGGTAACATATTCACACCACATGTTCTGGGGATTAGGACATGGATATCTTTAGGAGCTGTCATTTAAGCCAACTATTTACTGACAAACATGGTTTCCTGTTTTGTGTCCTTCTAACTGAATTTGATGCCAAAAGGGGTCATCTTGTGAGTTTAAATGTCTAATGGATCCTATCAAGAAGATACCTAGTGGGTGTGACAGACAGGAGTGTTTGGAATCAGTATTCCAAGATAAGGAATCATGCAACCCAAGAGGAGTTTGACAAGGGAATAGCCCACAGTGTTAAATATAGAAATGTCATATAAGAGGTACACTCAATTTCTTAGAAATCAGATGAGTTGAATTATGATTATAATAGTTTGAAGAAGTAATGGGAAGCAAAGAAGCAGAAAAAGTGGCTGGAGGATGTTGATTGAGAATGAAATAGAAAGCATAGACTGAGGGGATCTAGAACTGAGACAGAGTTTTGATTTTGAGACCGACAGAATTTATGTAGGTCAGGGGAAGATGCCCAAAGAAAGGAAAACTAAAAATGGGAAGAGAGGGAATAAAATTAATTTGGGGGTTCTTAGGTATCTGCATTGACTCTTCCATTTATTACACTGATTCTTTCTAAAGTAGGTTGAAAAATTGGGGGGAACCAATAAGAAGCCTGATGCATTTGAGGTCATGTGACTTAGGATGGGTGCTAGGCTGGTCTGAGAAATAAGGAGGAAGACAATTGGTGAGGGGTGGGGCAGAATACACACTAATTTTATTGACTTCTTCCCTTCTTTTCTCCTTCTTCCCTTTTTCCCTTTTCCAACCAGTAAGTATGTGTTAAGAGCCTATGGTGGTTAGAATACACTTGCCAATTTGTATAATTTAAACCGAAGTGGGGATACAGGGAAGAGTAAAGGGCAGCAGAGTAAACTATAGTCTCTAAGATAAAACATAAGTGTTTGGGTGGTGGCAGTGGGAGTGACCTCAAAATAAGGCAACACTTGACATGTCACCATGGAAAGTGATGGTAATAGTAATTCTAAGACAGTTCTGAGGATTGGAGAATTGATAAAAAACAATGTAATTCTCTGTCATGTCATATCTGACTCTTTCAGGGTTGCTAAAAGGCTAAGTGAAACTAACATTTGTGAGCATAATTGGATTTCTTTGGAGAAAAGATATATTTCACAGAGTTTTATGTTAATGGTTTACAAGAATTTGATCTGAGCGTAAGTGGGAGGTTACTCAATTCAGCAAAAGGTATCCTGACATTAAATCCTTATGCCCACCCATTAACTTTTATTTAGCATAATATCCATGCCCAAGGCTTCCAATCTTGAAATTCAGATGTGTTATTTCAGAAAGTAAAACCCATATTAATCAGAACTTAATTTACCTGAAATGTCAGTTTTTCTCCACCACACAACAAGCAAAGGACAATCAAATAAGACCTTAATAGGGAGTTTGTTCTAACAAATATATTTTAGATTTTATTCTGGGCAAATAAAATCTAACTTAATTTCCTGCATTTTATTGAATTCTGTTTATGTTGCTGTATTTAATAAAATAGATATTCAAATGTTAGCCTTCATATGCAAATAAAGATTTTTGTTTAGTAGATTGTTCTTATTCAGAAAAGTAGTTTAAATGTCTTTTTTTTTTTTCCATTTCATTATTTATTTAGATGTTTAGCTCTCACACTAGGTTTTAACAAGCTGGTGAACACTGGCAAATTATTTCTCCCATGGAACTATAACTACACATTACAAGACAGTATAAATATATGGTTGAACTGACATTAATACACATAGCTGATCAATTATGTGATAAATTATCAAGCATCTAAATACTGAGTTACACAGCTCTAAAGGCATATAAAAATCAAATGTCTGCTCAGCTCACTGGCAGAAACCCACTTCTTTTTTTTTTTTTTTTGCAAGGGAGGTTGGGAAAAGAAGGGAAAAAGGCATACTTCAAACAAAAATATAACTGGTAAACAGCATCCAGTAGATATGGAAAAATAATGATAATTTTATGATTAAGAATTGTAGCTACAATAATAAAACATCTCTACCTTTAAAAAGTATTTACTAAATTAAAGAACATATTCTGCATATTCTGTATAAGACAAGGACAGTATTATACTAGAAATATTGAATAGCCTTTTCCTGTATCTTTTTTAGGTTTTCCCGTAAAGTTGCACCCAAAAGTGTAAACATTAAATTAACTGTAAAACTTTTTTTGCCTGGAGACATTAAAGATATGCTTCTGTGCAATGTAGATTTTCAAGATAGAGGTTTTCCATAACAGAACAAAATGAGATCTATAAACAGACATTAAATAATCACTGTACAACTTGGTAAAATAACAAAATTAATGGTTTTTTATCTTTATCTTATCTTTAGAATGCAGACAACACAAAACTGGTATATACTCATCTGAATGTGTACAATGTAAACATAAAGTGAGAAAACAAATAACCATGTCACCTTTGATTCCAATGTTTGAAATGACCGAAGGAATGAATCACATAAAATTTAGCATGTTCAGAGTTCCTAGATTTTAGTGCTATATGATACTAAAAATATACAAGTGTTATATTGGATATTTTGGTCCCTAATCTGTCTATATTTCTTATGTATTGATAAGATTCTGGCATGGGAGTAGGTTTAAAGAAGACTTACAACTGAGTATTGCATGATTTTAGAAAAGGTCAGCTGGTACAAATGATAAGCACATTTTAACTGTTGAACAGCAAGGATCTTTTCCTGAGTATCTAGATAGGTTGGTTGTAATCCAAACATAGAGGTTCTATGAAGCATGTAACCTGGTAAAACTACTTTTCAGTATTCCTATAAAAGCTTCATTAGACTTATTCACCACGCCAACTTCTTGGGTGATATGCACAACAAATTAGGTCCTGACTGAAGTTCCACTTCCAAGACAGTAGCATCAGGCACTCCAGTTTTATTGGCTACTGATGTCTTTGCAGCACAGACACATTTTATAGTGATACTTCTCTAAATACAAAAGTTGCTTGATGTTAAAAGCTCCGTACTGCTTTTATCTTATGATCTGTACTACATCTTTATCTCCAAGCACACAAGCATTTGAGCTCTTCCATAGCCTGCAACACAGTGAATAGGAGTACAA
Organism: Puma concolor; assembly: GCF_028749965.1. Taxonomy (NCBI): domain Eukaryota; kingdom Metazoa; phylum Chordata; class Mammalia; order Carnivora; family Felidae; genus Puma; species Puma concolor. The sequence goes on along the minus strand of NC_141674.1, from coordinate 64,879,119 downwards.
CAACCAGGTTCTTCACAAAACTTGTGTTTTGTAAGACTTAACCAGTTATCATTAATGTGGTTGGATGGCACCCTTCATCAAAAGGTCACTCAAGAACATGGATGCCTTCCTTTTCCATAAGAGCAGTGTCATACATTGCTTCACATACTCTTACTATTGTAGTAATGCCATACTTAAGTTTCTCAAAAAACTTCATTTAAGGTCTTATTGGTTGCATTATGTATAATAAGAAATATCATGTTCTTGTATGTGTGACCTCCATGAGAGTTGAGCTGTTCATTTGAGCCATGTTAACTTAGTTTAAAAATATTCATTAGAGTTATGAGCTAATTTTAAAAATTGAATACAGAAGTGATGTACAGAAACTTCAACATCCTCCACTGGAAATTCTCAGTGCTATAAGTATAAAGTTGGGAGTAATGGAAAATGAAATGAACCTCCTAACAAGAAGCAGGAAATCTTCAGTCTAGTCATATTGAGCAAAGGAAAGGAAGTGCACCGAGGCTTACCCCATCTAAGTCAGAACTGGAAGATGCTTTGTGGATCCCAATTCAACACTTCTGTGGCCAGAGTAACTGCTCTTATGTGGCTTCTTGGACTACTAATGAATTTCTACAGTTCTCTTGCCCTCATACAAGTCATGCCGTGCTTGGAAGAAACATCAAACATGTGTGATGATGGAAAAGAATATGCTTACTGATTGAAGATTGTGGCTTAATCATACAGTGGGTACCAAAGTGGCAATGACTGTAGCCTCAGGGAAGGGGGTCTGTGGTGCTCATTTGCAGGGTAGACCAGGGCAAGTGCGGATAAGGGCACTCACTAGACTGGTATTGAGTTTTGAAAAGAGTTGAAATGAGAACATCCCATTCCCCAGGTGTTTTTAGTCAGATTTTTATTGTAATTAAAAAAAAAATGATTTGAGATTTAAAAAAAAAAAAGATTTTCCAGTTTTGTTAAAGATGTAAACAGACAAAACCTATAGCTCTGTAATTAAATGATTTGTTTATATAAAATTTTAGAATGTTTGTAATGAAGTTTAAGAGCATACATTTCATTGAACCACAGCAAATGGAAATGCTAAGATGCAGTTCTTATGAGGAAAAGTGATATCCCTTTAATCTTTGTTGATGCGAGTATAGAAATTACTAAAGGTTCGTCCTCGTCCTCCTCGTTGTTGTTGTTATTGTTGTTTGGCTCTGCTCATTCCTTGTGAATGAGTAAAAGCCAGTGTATTCCATTGTGCCAAAGAATGTAGTAATGGATGGAAAATGTGTGGACTTTGAAGTAAAATCTCAGCTCCTGTACTTACCAGCCATGTAGCTTTGGGAAGTGTTTTGGCCTCACTGAATTTCCTTATCTTTAGAATGCAGACAATACTAGTCTTCACAGTATTGTGATTTAGTGAGAATGAGGCATCTGAAAGGACTGAAGCCCGGTGCCTGTCACAAGGTAAATGCAACAAATACAGTTGCCACATCCTGTCTCTACCTCATTTCCTCTGGTATATTGTGGCTACATTTTACATACACTTTTATTTTTTATACTACCTTACACTTTTATTTTTAACTTGCTTGTCTACTAAGATTCTGTGTTCACATTTGTTTTTGGAAGTTCTATCATATTGTTTAATATGTATCTTCAGAATTTGATTTAAATTCAGAAACTCAGTTTTCTCTTTTACTCTCAAGAAATGAAGTACAGTGTTTCATTCTGTCATTTTACCCTGTTTCCATTTTTCTGTAACTTCCAATCTTATTTTTCTAGAATCTTATTAAATATGAATCTAAATTTGGTAATTTGGCTAAAATATAGTAAGTGCTTGTACCATGTAATACGGAATGGTTAAATCAAATTCATGACAATGAACACCATTTTATTGCTTTAAAAAACCCAAATTGTTAACTTACATTTGATTGAGATTTATTATCTTCCAGTTGCTCTTTTTATCTGTGATAGTCTCAACTTAAAATTTTTCTTTTTTAATTTTTGTCCTAGTTGATTCTTATGATCAAATTGAAGAGCAGAAGTGGTAGTAGAAAACTCTTCACCAGTGTTTGGTCTCTATAGTTTATCCTTTGCCAAATAGATTTTTTTTTTATTTGTAAAATTGATACCTCAGAAGAAGCATATCCATCCAAGCACTCTTTTTTTAAAAAAAATTTTAATGTTTTATTTTTGAGAAAGAGCGAGAGCAGGGGAGGAGCAGAGAGAGAGGGAGAGACAGAATCTGAAGCAGTCTCTGAGCTGTATGTAGCACAGACAGAGCCCCACGCAGGGCTTGAACTCATGAACTGTGAGATCATGACCTGAGCCGAAGTGGGATGCTTAGCCGACTGAACCACCCAGGTGCCTCCATCCAAGTCCTCTTGATGAAAATAATATCCAAACTCTTTTGTTTAATGCCCCAAATTAAGAGGACCTTTTGATTTTCTTGTCATTTGAGAATAGAAGTGTACCAGAGAGGGCATATTGCAGATGTTTGCATGTATTTTTCAGTCAAAATATGCAATTCTGGCATTGTGGTCAAGTACTAGGAGACTGCTTATAGCATTCTAAACATTTTACATATAGACTGCTAAAATCTAATGCTAAGCGAGATTCCAAGATGCTTGTAAAATGGTTGAGTTGGGGAGATCTGACTAAATCAGTACAGATATTACTGGAAAAATAACAACAGTAATTTTTCTGTTAAACATGAGGATATGTGAAAGATTGCACATACTGATTGATTCCCATTATGATGGACTATATGTGGTATATCAAGATTTAAAATTTTTTATCCTATGTATTTTGACAAAAATAGTTTATGCTTGATCAGTGGCATTCATTAATGCACCATTATATTGGCTATTTCTGTGAGCCATCCATAATGGTCAAGAGACACAATACCTTGTAATTTGGGTAATATAATGTACACATTTGAATTCTAAGCCTTGAGGCTAGTGTGCTTGAGTAAGTCAGTAAACTAGTTTGTGGGAAGTTGAGCAGTGGGAAACTGGAAGAAAAATGGAAAACTTGCCTATGCAAGACCAACTTTAACAGGAAAGGGGAAAGAAGTGGGTGAGGCATCTCTGCTGCTTGCCCTCTCCCCCCATTATAGGAAGAGTGGTTAATATTGGGGAACGTTTGGAAGCACAGATGAAGCAGTGAAGACTTAAGTATAGGCTGCCGGAGCAGACAGTTGAGAGATTTGAAAATGTCAGGCTTGGTGGCTGTAAAGGTGAGGGAAGGGCCAGCAGCAGGATGTAATCCCAGCGCCTTTCTGTAGAGAAGAGTTAGCGGCTTTGGGGAATTGATTGGAGACTGTAGAATGTTAGCCTCTGTACCTCTTTGAAGTTCTGTTCTCTGATTTTTGTATTTAAGTGGGCACTTAAAATTTTTAGTTATACTTTACTACATTTAAAGGAGAAATTATATGCCTTAGTGCTATTCTTCAATTTGAAAGTTTGCTAAGGTCTCTGGATGGTTCCATTTAGAATTTCAAGAGCCTTATTTTATATCAGTTATGTGCTATAAATATTGAGCAGCAATGAGTTCATGCATTTACCTTAATCACCTGAGATGATTAAATTATCAATATAAAACAAAACATATCATTACATCCTTCCAAATCCTAGTTCATGTAATTTAAGGGTAACGCAGCATTGTTAAAAGCAAATAAATGTTCATGTCAAACAAACTGGGTGGGATCTGAGCTCCACTATTTACTAGCTGTGTGACTTAACTTTTGTGTACCTCAGAGCATAACCTGTAAAATAGGGATGAGAAAATACATATCTTGGAAATAATGTATGAGATAATGCTTGTAATGTGCTTGTTTTATTAGTGCAGTGGTTGAGATATACCAAGTGCTCAATCAATGTTAGTTATTATATTACACTAAACTACATGTGACTGTATATATATAAGCCTATAACTAGCTGGCTCTACCTTCATGTGACATGTCTGCTACTGTTGATTTCCCATCTCTGCAGTGCAGTTTTTTAGTTTTATTTCTAATAACATAAAATACTTGGCATCCTGTAGTCCAGTAATGCTAGTTGTTTGACATTTGGCAAGTTGAAAGTAATTCAGAAAATCCTAATGGTCCAGCACCTGTGGCTAGCACATTTGCTATGATTAGTTTCATAGTGCATGGGTGATGAGATTTATTAACTTGGAGATTCCTCCAGACATGGAAGAGAGAGGGAGAAAAGCCTAAAAGTAAATTACTCTGGCATCAAGCTAATTATTACATAACAAAATTTGTTGAATTGGCTCGGTCCAACTGTCATTAGATTGCTGCAGAAGCAATAATATAGAATATACTGAATAATTTATATCAGGGGGAAAAAAAGCAACACCTATGCACCAAAGATCCCTGTGATTCTCAGATCTCCTGCTGTCTTAATTTCAGCTACTATTCTACATTGGGATGTTGATATTACTGAAGATAAGCCTGGTAATCCTAGCTCTGGTAGCTAAAGATGCTTTCAGATAGAATTATCTGATTAGTTAGCATGGCTATAGCATAGCAGTTTTAAGTGAACATTTAAAAAACATTTTTACCAATACAGTAATTTATTTAATTCAGTGAAAAATTTTTATTAAGGTAATACCAGTCTATTGTAAATGAAGAGTTATGCTTTTTGAAATGTCACACTATAATGATATAGGGCAATGAAGGATTATTCATCTATTTAATTTTTTTTTTTTAACCAATTGGTTCCTGGTTCCTGATCGGACCAAGGAAGAACTTTGGGGAGGTGAATAAAGAATGGCCCTAGCAGACTTGATGCAGGGTTTACCTGTTTATTCAATGTTTGGCAAACATAATGGAATGTATTTATTTTAGTCCATTTTTCCCCCACATGTTTCTCAAATTGTGTTTCATGCCTTCTTTTGTGAGAAATTTTAAAATTTCATTTTTATTTTAATTGTCCTTAAAATAGATATAAGCATGATTAAAGTATTCTTTTAAATCAGCTACTAAGGAGTGGTAAGGGAAGAAAATATTAGTTTTTTTTAATCTATAAAAGGAAAGAAGTTATGCTTCACTATATTTATTATATATACTTAAAGTAGCAAATATGTATGATGTACAAATTAGTAGGTATATATGGGTGTGCCCTCATATTTTTTTAACTAACAGGAATGCATGATTTAAAATATGTGGAAACTCTTATATAAATAACTGACACACTGTTTGGATTCAAAGCCAGTTTGAACTTATACAATTTCAGTGCTCACTTTTTCTTTTGGTTTTGTGTTGAGAGAAGGCCATATTGCCATATGTTTTGTTGTGTGATGTAGGTTTTGCAGGGCCTTGAATAGAGTGAGAGTTGAGTCATCACACATGGTCGTATAGGATTGCCAGACTGTAAGAATATCATATTCTTGTATCGATTGGATATATTTGAGGGATTTTGTCTCAGTTTTAATAGGATACAAAGCAGATTGCTGTTGTTATATGAATATAGTAGTATATCTTTAGTGTAGATTTATTTTCTTTGGTTTTGATTCCAGCAGTGATTGATCTGATACCCACTCAGTGAAGACTTAAAAAAACTGCTGTGAGGGCGCCTGGGTGGCGCAGTCGGTTAAGCGTCCGACTTCAGCCAGGTCACGATCTCGCGGTCCGTGAGTTCGAGCCCCGCGTCGGGCTCTGGGCTGATGGCTCAGAGCCTGGAGCCTGTTTCCGATTCTGTGTCTCCCTCTCTCTGCCCCTCCCCCGTTCATGCTCTGTCTCTCTCTGTCCCAAAAAAAAAAAATAAAAAAAAAAAACTGCTGTGATACTAACCTGATATTCAAGTGACAAAGACACTTTAAGGAGTCAGCAAGTTAGATAACTGCTGTTTGGAGAATGTTTATTGGCAAAGTCTTAAGATCGGATTATCCTGAACAGTCAAGTAACATAACAGGAATTTATGAATCACATTTTGTACAGCATACTTTTGTGAACATTTTCTGTATTACTGAGTTACATTGTAGTGTAGATATCAAAATGCAGAAAAAAGAAAAGAAATATAGGACCAGACCTGATGTTATCTCTTTTTCCTGTGAAATACAATAGCAGACATTCAGTTTTAGCAAAATAACATCATCCTTCAAATGGAGTTAATGTTTTTAGAGTATTATTAGTTTGGTAGTTTTTTTTAAATATGATTTATAATTTTGTATTTGTTCATAGTTTTATAAGAACTATAAGCCTAAGCAGTTTGCTTTCACTTCTATATTTTAGTATTATTATACAAATAATTTAACACTTGGACCAAGTGAGAATTTTTTTTTCTTCAGAAAAGCGTTCTGAACCTTTCTTAAGTTTTAGAAATAGTGAATTAGAATATGTGGTGTGACTTCTACATCTTTGAAATACAGTCTGTTTCCAGTCCTGTTTTTTTTTTCAGTGATTATCCACAAATAAAATGATTTTTTAAATGACATTGATTATGTTAAATGACATTGATTATGATGCTGTTATATTGAGGCTCAGAATTGTCTGTAGGAAAAATGTTGATTGAATTTATCATTTTAAGCTGAAATTACTACTTTTTGACATTGACATTTATAGATATTTAATAATCATTTCATTTCATAGAGCAAAATTAACCATAAGTCAAATGGCCTAAAGTAGTACTCCTATATTGAGATTTGGAAGTCAGTTCAGTCTTATTTAATGATGGCTTATAACAAAAAAGATGATTGATAATAACTTAATGTAAGTTTGTCATCTTAAATTATGAAAAAAGAAAAGATCTATTTTTCCATTTTAAGAGGAGTAACTTTCACAATTCTGCAAGCATGAATCAGTAACAGCTGAAGATCTGATCTTTGAATGCGGTAGGGCTGGAACCCTTTCAAAATAGAAATCTAGCCAATTTTCAAGAAAAATCACAATGTTTCAGTTTTGAACTTTAATGTATTTGGAACATATGCAGCAGAACACTTTCTTCTTGCTGTCTCCTGCCAAACTAATTATGTATGCCACATTTAATTTTCCCCTTATGTTTGGGAAGCTCAGTATATGGTAGAATAAAGAATTGCCTGATTCATGTTCACCACTTTTAATGGTAAGATCAAGATGAGAAGTATTTAAGATAAATTTTATAATCTTCTCTCAAAGAAAATATATGCAAAAATGAAAATGTTTCATTCACTCAGCAGATATTTATTGAATACTTACTATATGCCAGGCTCTTTTACTATGCTTGGGTGTGAGTGATACAGTTGTGAACAGGACAGATAAAGCCCCTGTCCTCAGAGAGCTTATATTCCACTAGAGGTGGTGGGGGGAGATGATGAGGATTTCAAATTCATAAATGACCTATAGAAAATAAACACCTAATAAGAATGGGGTAGCTTAGCTGAGATTGGAATGATAGGAAGATCTGGGAGAAGTCTAAATGTAGTTCGTCAGTAAGTAGCCCCTAAAGTAGGAAGGGCCTGGCGTATTCCTGGAACAGAAAGGCCAGGGGGGAAGGAGCATAGTGCATGTGGATGCTAGGAGCTGCAGTTAGAAAGGTATGCAGAAGCCACATTAAGAAAGCCTTTAGACCATGAAAGGAATTTCAGTTTTCCTTTAATTATAATGAGTCTTTAGAGGATTTTAAATGGGAAAATTTGATGGTTTGACTTACTTAGTTTAATGATTTGACTTATTTAAGAAAGATCAGTCTGGTAGTTATAAGGAGGATGACTTGTAAGATTAGGGCAAAACTGGAAGCAGGAAGCCAGATAGCGAACTATTTCAGTATCTAGTTAAGAGATGGTGTCTGGTATTATGGAGATGGAGTGGAGCCAGTGAACAATGATTGGCCTGGGGGTGTGTTCTGTGGCACACTGATCGCACTTGCATGTTTCCATTCTTAAGCATTTAAGATTCTGAAAGTTAAATTTTTGGAGTATCGTAGCTTAATGTGGACTCTATAAGTCTTAAGAATGTCAAATATTTCTAAAATTTTATTTTACTTTTTTTTAATGTTTATTTATTTTTGAGAGAAAGAGAGAGAGCAAGCAGGGGAAGGGCAGAGAGAGGGAGACAGAAAATCCAAGTAGGTGCTATGCTGTTAGAGCAGAGCCCAATGCGGGGCTTGAACCCACGGACCATGAGATCATGACCTGAGCTGAAGTCAGACGCCTAACCAACTGAGCCACCCAGGTGCCCCAAATATTACTAAAAATTTTAAAAATATTTGGGGAGGATAGTGTAGCTCTTTCAGCTTCCCTTTGCTCTATGGCATAAAACTTAAGTTAGTAATTTCAGGTTCTGTGGATAAGTTCATGCCAGATTGTTCTAAATTCCCTTCTTTAAAGTTTATACTACATAAGGATATGAAAACAATTACAAATTTCTTTTAAAAAATGTACTCAATAATTATTTTTGTTATTTTTAATGAAAAGAATGAACATAATTGCCTCATGATATAAATAAAATGTATCTGCTTTTAACTTTTTGGTTTTATTTAAGTAGCATATTTCCTGGAATTTTTTTTTTCCTAGTCACATTGTTCTGATGCTTGCAGACGATATGGCATGCAACCCTAGAAATCCCAAACCAGCTACAGTGTTTAGTCACAAGAATATGGAACTAAATGTGTATGGAGATGATGTGGAAGTAGATTATAGAAGTTATGAGGTAACGTTGTTTAATTTAGCAACATTTTTGAAATGTAGATATCATTACTTTGAAGCTCTAAAATAGCGATAGAATAAAATAGTCTTTTTCTTTAAACTTTGTATATAACTGTCACTGAAGCATTGATATAATTCTGTCTCTGCAGTTCATAGGAGTAAAACTAATACAGTATGAACATTTCATATATATATCTGGGATAGGACAACTTTATCTTAGCTTCTATGTTAGTATTTTAGTGAGTTTTCATGTATCAACTTTTTTTTTTACAGTAAATGTATTGTTCATGTTTCATATTTGACCTAAAATATCAAGCTTTGTATTTTTAGTAAACACATTAAATGTGGAAAAATTAGAATGATTAACAAAAAACTCACCCATATTTCCACTAGAGGTAATCACTTTTAATATGCTTCCAGTGTTTTATCCATATATGATTAAAAGTCAAAATGTAAATTTGAAAGATGACATTATACTATAATTTTTTCCCTTTGAAACTTCATTTTAAATTTAATAGGTAGTGAATATGTTTAAGATTTGAAGTCTGCTTTGATGAAGTCTTACTCACTAATCCTTCCCCTTTTACCAAGCCTACCAAAAGTAAGACACAATTTTTGGTGTCTCCAGACCTGTTTGAAGCAATTTTAAAATATCAACTCTATCTCCTGCCAGCCTGTAAGCTCTTTGAAGCCATGGCCTGTTTGTGTATCTTATACCTAGCCAGTACTTATAGCCCTTTGAAGGCACTCCGGAATATTTGTTCAGTGATTAAATGTGCATGAATATTCGACTTTTTACTTGTTTATTTAGTCATCATAAAATATAAACCAAAAATTTCCCTTCCTTGTTAGCCAACAAGAACTCTTATTAAAACATTTAGCATTTTGCTCTCTTCTGGGAAAAATGTAAACCAAACATTATATACACATACATATACATACACACATGAACACACATACATACACATATACATTTACATACTCATGATCTAAGGAAAGGTCAAACAAGAAAGTTGGATAGAATTTCTGCTTTTTAAATTTAGATCTGTGTAAGATAACTTCAGATATGCTTTCAAAGAATCCTAGAGATCCACACATTTCAGGTTAGGAAATCTGGCTTAAAGTGTGATGAATTTTTTACATGTTAAAGTTACCCCTAACATAATTAAAGTAACAAAATGCATTAAAAAATCAAAGATACCTAATTTAGGGATTATTTATGGAACTATCATTATGGCTTTATTTTTATGATTCATTATGGACCTATCTTTCGAATTTTATCTAGAATTCACCAGGTAGTTGTACAGATTAACTGCAGTAGTTATAATGTTGTTAGATTTATTTACAAGTTTCTATATTTTGTATCTTCCCAAAGAATTGCCTTTGAAAAAAGATAAATAATTTTTAAGTTTTTGGGCAATATTTTGCATAGCATTTAAAGTTTTAAATTTAATTAACTGATTTTTCCTCAAGGTAGTTTTGTTAGCTGTTAGTATTTAATGGAAGCAAGTTAATTTTGAGGTATATATTTAAGGTATATATTTAATTGTGTTATATTTCTTTTTGTGTTTTATTTTCAGTTTATGCCGAGTAATGCATAGAGAAAGAAAGAGGAATGTTTTTGAAAACTAAAAAAAATTATCACGTTTCCCTGAGTTCTATTTCATTTGATTTCTTCTTCTTTTTTTTTTTTTTTTTTCAGGTGACTGTGGAGAATTTTTTACGGGTATTAACTGGCAGGATCCCACCTAGTACTCCTCGGTCAAAACGTCTTCTTTCTGATGATAGGAGCAATATTCTTATTTATATGACTGGTAATTTCAGAATTTAAATATTTAGTAAGAGAATATATTGTAACTCTTCTCAAGAAGGAATCTTCATGGAAAGAAATTTAAACATTTGTTTTGTAGTTCTCTTTTCTCATAGGACAACTTGAAATGATATTTGGAAACAGTATGATATACTGTCCCTCAGTTTATGATCTTTATTTATTTATTTATTTATTTATTTATTTATTTATTTATTTTTTTACTATTACCCTGGTAAAAACTTACTACCTTTTACTTAGGATCCTGGCTATAGCTTTGTCTTCAGTTTTGTCTCCTGTTAATCATCCTACTAAAGTATTTAATTAAAATAGCAAATCTGTCCTTCCTTTGTGTGAAACTTTACAATGGTTTCCTGTTGATGGAGTCTCAAATTTTAGTGTGTATGAAGATTATTTGAATGCAAATACTCAGGTCTTTCCTAAAATTCTGATTTAGTTTTGGTCCAGTTTGAGCTCACAGGACTGCAGTGTGTTCTGAGGGGCCATTGACGTAGACAGGTTTTTCTACTTTGATGGCCTGTGGGAAGTACCTTTTAAAAAGCTGCACAAAGGAGCTTTATAGGCATGCTAATGATGGTGCTGATATGTTTCTTACTTTACAGCAAAAGAAACAGAGACATAGAAAGATTTAAGTTATTTGCCCAAGTTAACACAGTCATTAAGTGGCAAAGCTAGCATTTGAATCCAGACAGACTGGCTCTATCCCTGTATTCTAAAGGTCACAATCTTCTGGTCAGCTCTCATGGGACAGTGGTTGATGGCAGTAAACACTTTGGTTTTTATGTGGGAATGACACTTCCTGGTAGTAATAGCATTCCCGGTATACACCGTGAATAGAACTAGCGTACTATGGCACCAGCTAGTGTTTGCAACCTCTTTCTCACCACAGTATTTGCCTGGTGTTTGAGAAATTTTTTTATGAAACTCACTTCTGACATAATAATGAAGCCAGTGCAAAAGTATAAATGTGCTTTTATATGGTAAAATGATGAGAACTTTAAAAGATATTAGATCTATTTTTTTTGCTCAGTGTATCATTATTCTGTTTTTAATTGGTATAATAGAAAATTAAATTTTTCATTTTCACAGTACTTTTAATTTTAGAGTGTAAAATAACAAATGCTATTAAAATACTGCCATGAGTGAAGTAAATGCTTGTATCTGGATGTATGCAGTTTGTATTTTAAAAAAAAATGCATATATTTGATCTTTTTAACTCTTCCTACAAGGACATGGTGGAAATGGTTTCTTGAAATTTCAAGATTCTGAAGAAATTACCAACATAGAACTTGCAGATGCTTTTGAGCAAATGTGGCAAAAAAGACGGTAAGTAGCAGATGATTACTTTTCATAAGATAAATTAATACCTAATTTTTCCATGGTTAGTGGATTTGTAGATCTTACTTTATGAGATTTTAATTATTTTAATAGTCTCTTCTACTCTTAGATTTATGTTTGTTATTCTACTGAACTGAATTATTTTCAAAAGAAACCTCAGTGTCATTAAAGAGTATCAAAAAAAAAGTTAACCTTTTAAGATCAGCTGTCTGTTATATTTAGCATTGTTTTTGGAGGAAATAAGAGTCCCACAATCAAGTTCCCCATTATGCACAGGGTTTGTGAACATATATTTATTTTCCAGCTTCAGCCTGTTGTTACTTTTTTGTACATTCTCTGACCCTCCACATGAGAGCAGTACATTATTTCTTCTTTGGAAAAAAATGCTGAAATTACAATTAATATAATATTTGTAACAACTCACATTAAGGATGATATGTTGTTAGAAATCCATGGTAAGCACCCCGCCCCCACCCCCCAGTTTAAAGTTGTCAATGAAAGTAAGAGAATAGAAAGCAGCAGAAGTGCTTTCAACTTGATTATCTTCAATAAAAACTTCTGGGTTACCTTCTAAACACATGGCACAGACAGGAATGTGATGCTTACTCTGCCTTCAGAGTGTTTAAAATCTAGTGTATGTACACAACTGTGCTACATGTTAAATGTAAATATTGAATTATATGCATAAGAAGAATGAACGGAGGTGTTGAAGAGGAAACTTTTGCTAGGTACTAGTTTTATCTTATTCATAGCTTACATTTATTGGATATATACTAGGTACTAAGCACTGTGTTTTATATGTACTGTCTCATTTAATTTTAATGATAACTCCATGAGGTAGATACTATTATTATTCCTGTTTTCACACGTGAGTAAATTGAGGCACAAAGAGATTAAGTAACATGCTAGACTTTACACAAGTAGTCAGTCCAGCACTAGAATTCATTCCAAAGTCCAGTCATAGGGCTGACTCTCTGAATTGTTCTAGTATACTGCCCCTCGTAACCTTAGATGTTTCTGATCTTCAGGGGCCTCCTCAGATTTTGTCTCAGAACAAATATGCCATATGAATTGTTCCTTTTGTCACATGCTTAGATATTATGGTGCAAGATTCCTTGTTTTCTTTTCTAGGTGCAATGTTAGCTGTTTACCTAGATCCAGTGTCTGAAAAACTTCTGAAAAAAGTTTCTATCTGCTCCCTACCTTCACCAGCTAGGCAATACATTTTAAAATATAGATTGACCTTACCCTGCATTTTTGAAACTAATTTTCTCCATCTTCCCAAATTTATTGTAAATGTTAACTACATAGTGCTATTCTCCTTTTCCCAAATAATTACACTTTTTCAAATTTAGGTGCCATAGTACAGCTTTTTTCCTCTCCTGGGATGTGCTGTTCCTTTCTTTTTTAGTTAAAATAATTCACCCTTCCTTGCCCATGACAGACATCACCTTTCCCTGACCTGCCTTTCTTTATAGTTCCCTCTCTTCCTTTCTCTATGCTCTTAGAGCATTTAATTTTGCTAGACTTGAAGCTCTATGAAGGCAGGGAAGCTCTATGAAGCTCTATGAAGCTCTATGGGACTGCTGTATCCCCAGCTTAGTGTGAGGCCTACTGTAGGCTCTAATAGCTATTTGTAACTCTTACCACATTCCCTTTAGTTATATGTTCATATGTTTCTCTTCCAGTTAGATTTTAAGCTTTTTGAGTATACTAAGTCATATATTTTTATTTTTTCCTGAACCTGGACTCGTTTTCTAGGACAGCATGGGTGCCAAATAACTGGTTTTTGAATTGAATATTCATTTGGATTCAAGATAAGGGAGGGGGAAAGAGTTGAGGCAGCCACTTTGTGGTACAACCACTACTCCCTGTTGAGGTAGTTTCCCTGGACAGGATTATAGCTTTGATATTTCTAATATCAAATTTGTACTGGGAATTCTGAAAACTCTCAAATTTTTAATGAAATGACTAAGATATGATTTCAAGACTTCAACATCTTATGCAAGTATTATAAAAATATTACTCTATTATTAACAGCATGATTCATGTCAAAGATATTACCACTTTTCTTTCAGCTACAATGAGCTGCTCTTTATTATTGATACTTGTCAAGGAGCATCCATGTACGAACGATTTTATTCTCCTAACATAATGGCCTTAGCTAGTAGCCAAGTGGGAGAAGATTCGCTCTCGGTAGGTGCATTCTTCCCATTTGTGAACTGCATTGTCTTTGGAATATGTTGCTATTTTGGAAATCACTTGTATGCTTTATGAATATATCTGGGTTTTTTTTAGTCTCAGACTTTTTAACACCTTAGAAGGAAATTTTTGTTGCATTTAAAACATTTTCTTAAAATGATGAGATTAGACATATACTTCTTTCTTCTGCTTTGCTTGAAACAAATTATTGCAGTATAATTGACATACAATATTATGTTAGTTTCAGGTGTACAATATAATGATTTAATATTTGTATATATTGTAATCACTACAATGAGTCTGGTTAACATATGTCACAATACCAAAACAAAAAACAAAAAAACAAAAAAAACATATCACCATACATACAGAATTTTTTTTCCTTGTGATGAGAACTTGTAAGATTTACTTTCTTAGCAACTTTTAAATATGCAATACAGTATTATTAACGATAGTCACCATGCTGTACATTACATCTCATGTCTTATTAAATTTATAACTGCAGTTTGTCCTTTTGGCTCCCTTCACCCATTTGGTCTTACCCCCACCTCTCATCTGGCAACCGCCAATCTGTTCTCTGTATCTATAAGGTTGGTTTTTGTTCTAGTCGTTGTTTTTGGATTACATGTATAAGTGAGATCATATGGTATTTGTCTTTCTCTGACATATTTCATTTAGTATAATGCCCTTAAGATCCATCCATGTTGCCATAAATGGCGAGATTTCATTTTTTTTATGGCTTAATATGCCGTTGTATATGCTTTGCTTTTTCATAGCATCAACCTGATCCTGCAATTGGAGTCCACCTTATGGATAGATATACATTTTATGTCTTGGAATTTTTGGAAGAAATTAATCCAGCTAGTCAAACTAATATGAATGACCTTGTAAGTATTTGCTTGATTTGATTATAGCACATAGGTCTGCTTAATGCAGTAAGTGAAGTCCTTTACTCCCCGTACTCCTGGGGTACTGTTTCATATGTTGAATGGTAGCCTTTTAAATGGTTTTGAATTTCCCTTTACAGTAATATCTCTGTCTTTACTACAGGAGGCCTCAAGCTTTAGTCCAACTAAAGTCAACTAAATTCCTTGAGGTGCTTTCTTGTTTTCATTCATTTTCTCATGCTCTTTTCTCTACCAGAAATGTACTTTTTGTAGATTCACTTATTCAAATTCTGTCTATTCTTTGGGAGTCAAATCAGATCCTACCTCCTTCAGGAAATAGCCCCATAATTCTTCCCTGTTGGATTTAAGTAAGATAAATAAAGTTTTTCAGAGATTTATTTCTCTTTTGTACCACTTATCATAGTCTGCCTTTTTCTGAACTTACTGAGTGTAATAAGATGTTGGAGAAAAGGGATTTTCTCTTACATATTTGTGTCCACCCTACAACTTCTAGTACAGTGTTTTGATGTGGCTTCTTGAATTTAGTTCAATCTTTTTTCTTGACTTTTCTCTACTGATTGTGCCCTTAAATTAGATCTACTCTGAAGTTGCTCTTGAAAGTAAGCAAAAGAAAAAGCTTGAAACAATTCTAGCCTGGATAATTACTGTGCATCAATGACTTTTGCTCTTATTTTTTCATTAATTTATAACTTGTTCTTGTATTCACAAACATTTTTTTGAGTTTTGGCTAAGTGCCAGCCACTGGCTATATCCTAGTGAAAGAGGCAGACACTGTCCCTGCCTTTGTGGAGCAGGGAGAATGAAGGGGAAGCCAAGTAGATGGGGCTTACCATTTAGATAATTTTATTTTAATTAAAGAAGTTCTGGGCTCCTGGGTGGCTCAGTTGTTGAGCATCTGACTCTTGATTTAGGCTCCTGTCATGATCGCAAGGTCATGGGATCAAGCCCACGTCAGGCTCTGCACTGAGTATGGAGCCTGCTTAAGATTGTCTCTCTCTGTTTCTTCCTCTGCCCCTCTCTCCCACTCATGCGCACTCTCTCTAAGATAAAAAAAAGTTCTGCAAAATTCTGAAAACCACTGTTGTGAGCTATCATTTTTGATAACATAGAACTATTTCTTACGTTTTGAAGGTTATATATTTTGATGCCTGTTATATCTTAATATGAATTTGCAAATTAAATCTTGTTATAATGCTACTTTATAAGAAAACTATAGTCACCTAAATTCCAGTTACTATAGTGGTTAAGTTTATTCCCTTTTTTAAAAAAATTTTTTATTTAAAAAAGGTTTTTTTTTTTTTTTTTCCAACGTTTATTTATTTTTGGGACAGAGAGAGACAGAGCATGAACGGGGGAGGGGCAGAGAGAGAGGGAGACACAGAATCGGAAACAGGCTCCAGGCTCTGAGCCAACAGCCCAGAGCCCGACGCGGGGCTCGAACTCACGGACCGCAAGATCGTGACCTGGCTGAAGTCGGACGCTTAACCGACTGCGCCACCCAGGCGCCCCTAAAGGTTTTTTTTTCTTAATGTTTATTTATTATTGAGAGACAGAGAGACACATAGCATGAGCATGGAAGGGGCAGAGAGAGGAGGAGACACAGAATGTGAAGCAGGCTCCAGGCTCTGAGCTGTCAACACAGAGTCCGACGCAGGGCTCGAACTCACAAACTGCGAGATCGTGACCTGAGCCAAAGTCGGGTGCTCAACCGACTGAGCCACCCAGGTGCCCCAAGTTTATTCCCATTTTTTAATTATACATTGTATATTTTATTTAATATGTGACACAGTGTCTCAAAAGTTTACCATATATGCACTTTACACTTCAGATAGACGTCTAATGGATTTAAAAAAAAATACTCTGTCTCTCTAAAATAAATAAACATTGGAAAAAAATTAAAAAATAATAACTTCTTCCATTGAAATCATACAGGAAAGACTGAAGAAACTCCTGTTTTGTTTTTGCCCACAGTTGCTGTGTGGTTTTTATTTTTTTATTTTTTTTGTGTGTGTAGTTTTTAATAAACATTCCTCACTAATATCTTGTTTTCCACTTCCATTTTTTTAATTGAATGATTATTTTAATCTTGTTCAGTAAGAATGATCCATTTCCTTGAAGTTAAATATTATAGTGAATTGGCATGTCTCCAGATGTTGTGAACTAATACCAATTCTGTTGGATTAAATGTGTTGGGTATCAGCCGTACTCAGAGTGTACTATATCAGGTGCTTCAGGAGCAGCAAAATTAGAAGACATTGTGCTTAGCCCCTAAAAATTTATAGTGTCATTGGTAACTGTTGCAAAGCACATTTATAGAGTATCGCCTATTATCTCAAGTCTCTGGATCCTCCAGGTAATCTTCTCTCCTCTGTGAACATCTAACTCTTGCTATGTACCTTTAAGACACTTTTGCTTTTAATATTTCTCTGTAATTGTTTATATTTGTGACGTTCCCTCGAGGCTTTCAGCTTCTTAAATAAGCAGTATAAGAACCATGCTTTATGTATCTTATTACCCCCAGAACTTAATTATAGTACCTAGTATATTTATAGATTTTCAGTGAATATTCTGAGTGAATGAAAAGATACGACAACAATGCACATTTGTATGATTCCTTTAAATCCAGTGGGATTGGTCATTAAAATTTTTCTTGGAAGAGAGAGACTTTCAGGTTTGGAAGCAGAGAAGTATAGCATATTCCAGGAAAATGGAATACATGCAGAGGCACAAAAGTTGGAATATGTCATCATCCTTGTCTTTGACAGTTATATAATCTGGTTAGAGTGTGGAGATTCTGTAAGTGAAGGAGATTATGAAAAGTGAATGTTGGTAAGGCTAAGGAAACCAGAATGATATGATAAAATTTTCTTGAAGGAAGGAATAACCTCAAAGAAAGTGAAGTACAATGATTTTAGCAGCAAAGAAGATACTACTTTTTATCTTGTTCCCCAAGCTCATTCCACTGTGCTTTTCCTGCTTTCTTCTGCTGGTACTTAATAAAGCCCACCAAGTTGCTCATACAGGAATGCCTTCAGTGTACATAGGACTTCAATCTTATCTTTGTTTATTTTGTTTTATCTTTTACTTTGTTTCTGCAACCTTTCATCTGTATCATCCTTCCTGTTTGGCATTTTACTTTCTTGTAAAATCTGTTTGGCATTTTACTTTCCCCACCCTTTTTGCCTTCACTGCTTCTTAATTTATGTCCTGATCTCTTTGTATTTCCTTTTCCTGCTTTCCTGAACCAGGAAGGCATTGTGATGTTAGGCAAATTACTTAATCTTTTAGTAGTTTAAAGTAGAGATAATAATTTTGATATACCTCAAAGTTATTGTTGGGCTTAAATGAGAATATCTACGAGTTACTTAGCACAGTAATTAAATTCTAGCTTGAATTCTAGCTGCTCTGCCCTTCCCCACCCATATCCCATCATATTGGCGATTACCTTTGCATGTGGTCTTGTCTCCACAAGTGGGCAAATGCTGTAGGCCCTAGGCCCTTACCAGCAGGCCTGTCATGGTTTTCTTCATATGTCCTGTGCTCCTGCCCAACTAGGTTATTTGCCCTACACATTTTTGCAGCCACTCCTTTAGTAAGAGAGTTATTTCCCATTGTTTCTCAGCCTTTTAGCTAAGATGGAGTGTAATATTTGTTTTTAGCAGTTTAGTATCTACTATATCTTCTATCTGAGGACAGTATATTAAATGGATTTTTGGAGCAGGGAGGTGGAACAAGAGCTTGCCCCATCCACTGCACTCATTGACCTGGTACTGTAGTACCTCTAGGAATGGTACACCCTCTCACGGGAATGGCAGGGTTGCAAATGGCAGGCTGGTGTTGGCAGGAGTCACACGCCGGCACAAAAACCAAGTAGCCAGGCTCTAGTGTCCCTGGCCTGAGGACCTAAGGGCTCCCTTCAGCATGCGACTGCACATATGTACTGTCACAGGTCGGCTGGCCTATGTGTTTGTGGCTGTCAGGATCAGTCTCACCACACTCCGTCCACCACAGGAAAGTCCTGGCTTCCTCCCTCCCCACTTGTGCCTCCATCTGTTTGTGTCACCACTCCCACAAAAGAATGCTATTTCCCATCTATAATCTACCTTTCCCTTCAGAAAATAGCTTAAATCCCACTCCCTCTTTTTTCTTATCCTCAACCTATAAAAAGTTTATCCTTTTCTGAAGCAGAATCTGTCACCTTTTTTTCTACCTTGTTATGTTTATTCATCTCTGATGTGGCTTAAAGGCTTGAGGATAGGACCATGTCTATCAACTTCTGTATCCTTTTTGGAAGATAACAGTATGAAATATATGTAGTAGACATTTTTTATCCTTTGCTGAGTGAATGAATGACTACATGTCTATCCTTGGTAATTCACTGATCTGGAATATCAGGGGTAAGGTTAACATAGAAATTATTGTGAGATCAATGTAGAGATGAAGTCATGGTTTTCAGGCTTTATTCTTTGGAGCAGTAGAGTGTCTGGATGTGCCTTGAGTTTATTTTCATTATGGATAAACTAAGAAAGTTACTTAATTTATACAATTTATACACAGCAGGAGAACAAAGGGCCTCTCTAGTTGGGGGGAGAGGGGTGCCTGTACTTCAACTTCCTGACTTCCAGAGCAGCTCTGCTTTCATCTTTTATATTTTGGGCTACTGTGTAATATTTTATTTGAATTTAAAGTTTTGTTTTGTTTTTGAAATGAAGCATCATGGGGCGCCTGGGTGGCGCAGTCGGTTAAGCGTCCGACTTCAGCCAGGTCACCATCTCGCGGTCCATGAGTTCGAGCCCCGCGTCAGGCTCTGGGCTGATGGCTCGGAGCCTGAAGCCTGTTTCAAATTCTGTGTCTCCCTCTCTCTCTGCCCCTCCCCCGTTCATGCTCTGTCTCTCTCTGTCCCAAAAATAAATAAATGTTGAAAAAAAAAAATTTTACATGAAGCATCATGATTATAAAATGTTTGAAAGACCATTCTGGGGGCTCCTGGATGGCTTACTCAGTTGAGCGTCTGACTCTTGATTTTGGCTCAAATCATGATCCCAGGGTCATGGAATCAAGCCACATGTTGGTCTACGAGCTGAGCATGGAGCCTGCTTAAGATTCTTTCTCCCCACCCCCCCTCCCTCACTGCACTTTCTCTCTCTCTAAAAGAAAAATAATAATAATAATAAAATAAAACATTCTGGTAGAGCACCCCACTGAGACGAATGTAGTTGCAAAAAACCCACAATGTTTCTTGTAGTGTTACATGTGAGTTCTCAGTAAATTTAATGTCCAAAATATAGTTGGTAGCATATGATTTAAAAAAACTGAATGTTTTTTTCCCTCCCTAGCCAGCTTCCCTTTTTATTACTTGTTCTAATGTCTGTATAGCTTTCTTAGAATGTCATGTACTACCATAGCAATGAAACTTTAATCTTTAGAATCAGTAGCTTCTTCAGGTTGGGAGAGCTTTAAAAATACAGAACAGTCTACTATACTGTGTTACTGATTTAATAAATGCTGTATGTATATGTGTGTATTTATTGTTACATATATCTTTTTCAGTTTCAGGTCTGTCCCAAAAGTCTATGTGTATCTACCCCTGGACATCGCACTGATCTTTTTCAAAGGGATCCTAAAAATGTCCTGATAACTGATTTTTTTGGAAGTGTGCGGAAAGTGGAAATTACAACAGAGACTATTCGTCTGCAACCAGATTTAGGAAACATGGAAAACAGGTATTCATCTTGAATTATTATTTTATTAGAATATACTAGTCTTACAACTCATAAATCTTTATGTAACATGATGTTCCATAGTAGTAAGAAATGAAAGTTGGTGTTTGTAAATAAACTACACATTTCTACCCATTCTTCACTTTATGTAGGCCCTATAGTTTTCAGGCTTATGAGCAAAAGCTATCAATATTAGGGAGAAGCTAAGATCATGATTAGGATTATGTCGTTAGCTCCAAAATACAATGTTCATAGTAGCAATTTGAGACTGGCTCAAAAGGACTAAAACTTTCCTCGTAACTGACTTTCTTAGAGCCATTACTTTTCATTAGTGGAGGTGTGCATAAAAAAGGTTTCAAAAAACCTTCATGAAAGGGCAGGTATGTGAACTTTTCAAACATTACTACTCTAATGAGTGTGTATGCTTTCACCTGTTGCAATAGAAAGTGTTTGTTACATGATGTGACACTGAATAGGAAAGTTGGCAGCTGGGTGTAATAAGGGCCCAAGGAATCCGGCAGGTACAAGGCAGATAAACATAAAAAGGGGAAGCTCGCACCAAAAGAACATAGGAGCCAAATACAAACTTTAAATAATCATTTCCATGTTCAGAATTTCTTTGGGCTCCAGCAGTAAGGCTACTTCTCTCTCTGCCATGTATTTTGATTCCTAGAGTCTGGGTGGTTTGTGAGCCTGGTTCAGTGGTATCTCTGGTTTTTCTCTAGTGTTACATTATGTTAATCTGAAACAGTTTATCTGGAGCTATTGTAAATTTGGAGGGACTGTCTCATCAACAGGTGCCACGGTTTTGGATTTATTTGGGGGCTCTTGGCAATTCATTAGGGAAAGGAATGAGAGAGAGAGGGATATACACCCTCTCTTGGGGAGTAGATGGTATGTGAGTGTGCGGTGAGTATACATGCCTGCACACACGTGTAGGTGCATGTGTATGTGTGTGTGAGTGCACAGACCGGAGAGAGAGATTGAGAGAAATGGGTTGACTTGGGGTATGTGAACTTTAGAAATATTTATAACGTTTCATTTTTTTCCCCTGTACACATTTTCAAAGGAAAAATGCTTTGTTAGGATTAAATAGTGTCTCAGTTAATAACCATTTCTTGAAATATATAGATGATATATTTTACTAGGCATTTAACTTTGTTATTTGTGATTGTCTAATGCTGTCTATTGGAAACTTATACTTCTGAGAACTTTTCTGGATTGCTAACTGGCAACATAAATTACTCTCAACTTTGAAAATTTCAAAGACTTGTAATTGAGCTTATGAATGTTTTAGGAATAAGTTTAAAAATTACAAAATGAATGTTTGAAGATTTAAAATTGATATTATTGTTAATTATTTCCTATTTTGGATATTCAAAGCCTTAGGTCTTTTCCAATTTCCTATAGCTTATTGGCTTAAAAATATTTTTTAAGAGATCAGATCATATTCTACAGCATTTTTATTTGTTATTTTATTTTTTTAATGTTTATTTAGAGAGAGGGAGAGAATCCCAGGTAGACTTTGTACTGTCAGCACAGAGCCTGATGGAGGGCTTGAACTCACGAACTGTGAGATCATGACCTGAGCTGAAATCAAGAGTTGGATATTTAACTGACTGAGCCACCCAGGTGCCCCTACTTATTTGAAATACTAAATTTCACATTACTTTTGTAAAACAGCTAAATTATATCTTAACACTTAGCAACTAAAATTGAAATGTCTTTTACCAAATTCATTTTGTAATTTTCCTTGAATTTAAGCCTATGAAATTATAAGATACACCTTCTCTTAACCATCTGAACATTGCATTAATTCATTCTAAAGGCAAGGACCATCTTTATACTTTTTCCTTTACTAATTTTCTATTTTCTCCACTTAACACAATATTAAATATGCAATAAGTATACAATAAAAAATTTCAGTGGAATCTACTAAGTCTCATTATATGTTTTGGAGGAATGGAATTTTGGCTCATAAATTATCTTTGTGTATTAGTTCAAGAGCAGAAATTGTTGGTGCTGAAAATTATCTTAATTTATCTTTAATCGAGGAGAAAATTTTGAGCCTCAAAGCCAGGCACCGGGCATTGTTGAATTACAGCACCCTCTAGTGTTTATAAATAAATTTTATTTTGAATATTATGTACAAATGGTTTCATGATAATTGGTATATGTTACCCAATTAGGAGAATTAAATTTCCAACATGCGTCAGGAATTTTGAAATGGATGCTACAAATATTATCTCATTGCATGTAGGTAGTATTTATATAAATATGAATGGCAATCAGATATTTGTTTAGAGAAGAGTATATTCATGAGAGGTTAGATATCACAAAAAATATTTTATTAAGGAAATTATGGGTTAGGATGTGTATGTATTTTTTCAGATCTTAGGTTAAAAATATCAATATAGTCACTGTTAGTTATTAAAATTAGCAGTTATGCTTTTAAGTTATTACTTTCTACATGCTGGGAAATAACAGAATTGATTCATATTTCATATTTTGCATATAAGTATACTAGAGTAAAGAGCTATAATGGAGAATCTTAGTACATAAAATTGGCTGTTGTAGCTATATGAAATTATTGTTATGTGTCTTTTGAAATAGATATTGAGTATAATGATAAAGTTAGTAACAACACCTTGTTTCTGCTTGTGTCTTAGTAATTATGTGATTAAATTATTTGTAAAAAAATGATATAAAATAAGGACTGACTGCATTAAGTATGGCTTATGTAACTTGATTCTAAACTGCTTCATCTGAGTATACACAGGTTGACTTTTGATGAGTATGGAGACAATAGCCTGCCCTCCTGAAAGAGTTGGACTTTTTAGAATCTAGTAATAAGTCCGTGTTAGCTCAGAATACCAGTTTTGTGTCCTCACTGTATAGGGAAAATAGTCTCCAGCTTGTGGATGTCAAAAGATAGACATGTTTTAGTGTTACAAAACATAGAAGTTCTAAATTCAGTAGGCATTGACCAAGAAAAAATGGAATCCAGGACAATATTAATTGCAAATGCTCATCTTTTATCCTGGTTAGTTAGATGAAAACTCACCTAGTCTGACTTCTGCTTTAGGCTTTAAATTTAGGCACTTGATTCTATTTGTGAATGCTATTTTGTTGTAATTTTATCCTGTTATACTAGAATTTCTTTCTTTTTTGAAGCAATCTTCAGCAATTGAAATTTTTTTGGGCTTAGCAGGAAATTTGAGACAGGACTGTTTTCTTACAGATTCCTTACAGACCTCCAACAGAAGGGTAAGATACAGCCTCCTCAAGGTCAGTCTGTGTTTTGAATACCAGAGTAGGCTTCTTCCAAGGGCTTGTTAAGGAAGTCCCCACCTCACATAGATCAAAGTTCAGACAGTTGCTGCCATAGTCATCATATTTTAAGCCCTTTCTATGTGCTTCATGCTTTATATGATCACATTAGCTAGGACTGTTGAGTTGTAATAATAGAATCCAACCTGAGCTACATTTTTTTTAAGGACATTTGTTATACAGATATTCTGTGTTTTATGGAACCTAAGGACTGACCCCCAGAAGGGAGTGGAAACAGGAACCAGATATCAGTCAGAAACACAGGCAGCACTCTCTCCATCTCCCCATTGTTTTAGTCTTTTCTTTCTCTTCTGCTCTGGCCACGTAGGGGATAAAATATGTGTACACCACTGCTGTGGAGATTTGTATGTCTTCTGTTGATGATAATGCCCAAACAGAGAATATAGTTGCTCATTTCCAATTCTAAGCTCTCCAGAGGGCTTCATGATTAGCCCAGCATGGGTCAGATATCCACCCTGGGTCGAGGTGGGCAGTAGTGGGATCATACAACACAAAATCGTGGCTGCTTAGGAGACCACCTCATGTTTACAAGATGAACCCCCAAAAAGGGTCTTGGGAGCTAGGTAGATATCCTGAGGCGTATTTATATTAATCTCTTTTTAATCCACATGATAACTTCATGAGGCATTTTTTCATTTTGTAGATGAGTAAACTGAGGCTGAGAAAGGTTAAGAAACCTGCCTAAGGTCAAACAAATGGTAGAGCCAAGATAGGAATCTAGGAAAGCCTTATACTTCTAAGAAATATATCTTCTTATTTTATTCTCCTATAATTTACCCTGAACTACTTGGCTTGCTTTCTTTTTAAAGGGTATAAAATATAGGGATACCTGGGTGGCTCAGTCAGTTAAATGTCCAACTCTTGTTTTCAGCTCAGGTCAGCATCCCAACGTCATGGGATCAAACCCTGCATCGGGCTCCATGCTATCAGCTTGGAATCCTCTCTCTCCTTCTCTCTCTGGCTCTCCTCCACTCATGCTCCCTCTCTAGCTTGCTCTAAATAAATAAGTAAATAAAATAAAATAATAAAATAAATGAAATGAAATGAAATGAAATGAAATGATAGCTCAGTGAATTATCACAAAACAACTACTCGTGTAATCACCGGGACAATTGAACAATGCTGGTACACTGGAAGCTCCCAACCCTTGTGCCCTTCCCAATCTCTGCCCTGTCCCTCCTCATCAAAATTAACCACTATACTAACTTTTACAGAATTTACTTTCTTGCTTTTCATTTTATATTACCTAAGTATGTATCCCTAAACATTATGTTTTGGTTCTTTTGCTAGCATTATGTTTTGGAGTTCGTTTATGTTGTGTACAACTATAGTTTGTCCAATTGTTTTGAGTCTTTAAAATTGAGGTATAATTTATTTATAGTAAAATCACCCTTTTTAGTATATAGTTCGGAATTTTCACAAATGCATACAACTGGATAATCACCATGCTCAACCATCACCACAAGAAATTTCCTTATGCCCCTTTCTGTCCAATCTCTTACCAGTATCCCTGGAAACCACTGATCTGTTTTCTGTCCCCATGGTTTTACCTTTTCAAAATGTCATATAGATGGAATCATACTTTATACCCTTTTGAGTTTGGCTTCTTTTATTAGCATAATGCATTTCAGATTCATCTCTATTGTCACATGTATCAGTCGTTTTGTGTTCTTTTTATTGCTATATGCTACTCAGCAATAAAAAAGAACACAAACTACAGATGCATGAGATGCAGGTTATCCATTCACCAAACGAAGGACATTTGTTTGTGCCACCATTTTTTGGCAATTCTAAATCCACTGTAAACAGTTACATACAAACATAAGTTTTCATTTTACTTGAATAAACACTCAAGAGTAGGTTTGTTGGTTCATATAAAATGTAGGTTTAACTTTGTAAGAAGCTTCTGAACTATTTTCCATTAGTCACTGTACCATTAAAAAAATTTTTTTAATGTCTATTTATTTTTGAGAGAGAGAGCACACACATGCCATTGCAAATGGGGGAGGAGAAGGGGCAGAAAGAGGGGGGACAGGGGATCCCAAGCGGGTTCTGCACTTAACTCACAGACTGTGACATCTTGACCTGAGCCAAAGTCAGATGCTTAACCGTCTGAGCCACTCAGGAGTGCCATCACTATACCGTTTTGCATTCCCACAAAAGTAGTTCAATATTCTTAATTATATGTGGTATTATCTATTTAATTTTAGCTCTTCCAGTAGGTGTGTAGTAATACCATTATGATTTTACTTTGTATATCCCTGATGACTGAGGATGTTCAGCATTATTTCATGTGCTTGTTAATTCATTTTTAATGAAACATCTATTCAAGCCTTTGCTCATTTTTGAAAAATTGGGTTTGCTTTCTTCTTAATTATAAGATTTCTTTATACATTTTAGATACTAGTTCTTTGTCAGATATATGTACTGCAAATATTTTTCTTAGTCTTTGGCTTGCCTCTGCTATCCTTAATGTCTGTTGAAAAGTAGGAGATTTAATGTTGATGAAGTTCATCTATCAATATTTTCTTTATGCTTAATGTCCTTTGTGCAAGGATTCTTTATCTCACACAAGGTCACAAAGACTTTCCTTTATTTTCTTCTAGGAGTTTTATAGTTTTAGCTTTTATTAAGCTATGATTTACTTTTAAGTTTAGAGTATAGTGGTAAGTAGGGTTTGAGGTTCATTTTTTTTTTCCATATGGATACCTAGTTATTCCAGCACTGTGTATTGAAAAGATTGAAACCTTATTGGATTATGTTGGCACTTTTGTAAAAAATCACATGACCACCATATATGTGGGTCTATTTCTAGACTCTATTCTGTTGTCTTGAACTATATATCTGTTTACATGTAACAGCATTATACTATGTTGATTATTTTAGCTTTATAGTAAGTTTTGACATTAGTTTGTATAAACCCTACAAATCAGTTTTTCAAGGTTATTTTGACTATTCTAGATCCTTTGTGTTTCCATATAAACTTTAGAATCAGTTTGTCAATTTATAAAAACAAAACAAAACAAAGAAAAAAATGCTGAGATTTTGATTGGGATTGGATCGACTCCATGTTAATTTGATGAGTATGGATACCTTAACAATATTGAATCCTCTGGTTCATGAACATATCTCTACATTTATTTAGAATTCCTATAATTTCTATAATTTTCCTATAATGTCTTCATTGCTCAAGTTTTCTCTGTAGGTGTCCTCTACACTTTTTATTAAATTTATTCCTAGCTATTTTTGGTTTTGATGCTGTTTTAAGTGATATTTTAAAAGTTTATACTTTATTTGTTACTCAACTATGGAAGTGCAGTAAATGTTTATATTGTGACTATATTCTGGGGTCTCACTGAATCTAAATGTTGATCAACTCAAACCCAATCAAAATCCCAGCAGGCTTTTTTTGTAGAGATTTACAAACTGATTCCACAATTTATATGGAAATGTAAAGGACCTACTATAGAATTTCTTATATCATTGAGTATATGAATTCTAGTCTCTATAGTGTTTACTAGGAAATCAAATAAAAATTTAGGTGTACATATTTAGTAGAAACATCTGTTTTGGAGTTGGACAAAATAGACTGAGGAATATGAAACTTTGTGATGAAATACTTCACTGAATATTGCTCATGGTAGATTATAAAATGATTATGAAAGTTTATGAACCAGAGATTCACCAATGTCATTCAAGCGATAATTGATAGGATTTCTCCTCCACTATTCTACATACTACTGTGCTTTTTTAAGTGATTAATTTAGTCACCAATATAATTCTGTATTATCCTGAGCATCTTATTTGGCCATTTATTTTATATTGTTATTTGTAACTGTTAGTAACTATAGTCATTCAGGAACTTATTAAAGTGGAATTTGAGAGCATAAATTAGATGTGATTATTTGATTTATAAAGACAAAACTGTTAATTAGCCTTGTCAGTTTGCATTCATTAAAGTTTTTATTGTTATAGTTTATTGTTATAGTTTCAAATGTGTTGATAATTTTATGGGCAGGTTTTTTAAAGCAGTTTAATTCACTACCTACAATTAAACAAAAACATTCACTGAGTTGGTTTATGACTTTCAAGAAATCAGTGTATGTAAATAGTATATAGCAGAATATAGTATTATATCCCTTTGTATAAGGAAAACTTCCCTGGGGTACCTGGGTAGCTCAGTAGGTTAAGCTTCCAACTTCAGCTCAGGTCATGATCTCACATTCGTGAATTTGAACCCTACATCTGGGCTCTGTGCTGACAGCTCAGAGCCTGGAGCCTGCTTCAGATTCTGTGTCTTCCTCTCTCTCTGCCCCTCCCCTGCTCACGCTCTGTCTCTCTCAAAAATAAATGAACGTAAAAGAAATTTTTAAAAAAATTTTCCTGAGTAGAAATTAGTAAATATTATGTTTCCTAGGGATACTAATTTCCAAGTAGTGTTACTAATTTTTAAAACTGATCAAAGCAAAGTTAGTTTTAATTTAAATGTGAAATATATAGAACTAAAAGTTGTAAATTGAAAATAAAGCTAAAAATGATATGGTATTTTTTATTTTATTTTATTTTATTTTTTTATTTTTTCAACGTTTTTATTTATTTTTGGGACAGAGAGAGACAGAGCATGAACGGGGGAGGGGCAGAGAGAGAGGGAGACACAGAATCGGAAACAGGCTCCAGGCTCTGAGCCATCAGCCCAGAGCCTGACGCGGGGCTCGAACTCCCGGACCGCGAGATCGTGACCTGGCTGAAGTCGGACGCTCAACCGACTGCGCCACCCAGACGCCCCATATATGGTATTTTTTTATAAAATAGAACATTAGAACTTAAACTATTAAGCAATTAAGTTCTGAATTATATGGGAAAGTAGATTGTGTGAACTTTAAGGTTTAACTCTTTGATTCTATGTTCTGTGACTCACTTGGTCTCCTTACAAATGATGATATTTTGTTGCTCAATTCCAGTGAATTAAGCTTTAGTTAAATCAACTTAATGTCTGTTATCTGACATTATGGAGGATATCATAGCATAATAAAAGACACATCATTAGAATCAGTCAGCTCCTGACTTTAGAGTCTCTGCCTTTTACTAGCTGTGTACCTTAGACAAACCACATGACTTCTTCAATTCTCAGATCCCTTACCTGTCAATGGGAATAATAACTTCATTTTATAAGGTTATTAAGAGACTTAATTTTTATTTTCCTTTGAGCTCTTGGTTCTGAGCTCAAATATAGTAAAGTGCTTAATAATTGTTCAACATTACTGACAGAACATATCACATATACCAATAAAAACTGCTAGAATTCTATTTATGACATATTTTGGCCACTTGCAAAAATTATCTATTTTTCTTTTATTAATCTAGTACTAGAAAGTACTTATTTTTATATCTGGAAGTTTCTTATTTGGAGTACTACAAAGAATTGGGAAATTGTGTTTAACCAGAAGATGGCAGTAGAATTACATGTTTGTACATATGGAACACTCATTTTTTTTTTTTTTTTTTTTTTTTAAATGCTGAAGAGGTAGTTTGTATCTTCAAATAAATTGTGATATTTGTTTCTTCAGACCAGTGACAGGAGAAAAAGACTTTTCATGTTGAATTTTCAGTTTAAAAAAGGATGATAAAAACTTTTCTCTATATGTAAGTTGTTTTGCTTTAATAAATGTAATAATATGGAATTAAAAAAAATAGGTAAATACAAAATCTTTTTGAATTGCTACTCTTCTGGCATATTTTAGCATATTATTAAATACTTAATCAAGAAATTGAAGTTTCATAAAAATCTTAAGGTGTGTGAAGATTATTTGTGATTAATTAGTAATAGAGATAGAGCAGTTTTCATTTATAATTTGTCAGTGGGGAAAACTGGATTCAATATTTTTATGATTTTTTTTAATGTTTATTTTTGAGAGAGAGAGAGCATGAGGGGGAAGGGACAGAGAGAGAGAGAGAGAGAGAGAGAGAGAGAGAGAGAGAGAGAGAAACACAGAATCTGAAGCAGGCTCCAGGGTCTGAGCTGTCAGCACAGAGCCCAGTGTGGGTCTTGAACTCAAGAACTGTGATATCATGACCTGAGCTGAAGTCGGACATTTAACCAACTGAGCCACCCAGGCCTTCCTGGATTTAATATTTTTTAAAATATATGTTTATTTTTGAGAGAGAGCCAGAGCATGAGCAAGGGAAGGGAAGAGAGAGATGGAGGCACATAATCCGAGGAGGCTCCATCCAAGCTGTGAGCTGTCAACACAGAGCCTGACACAGGGCACAGATTCACCATGAGATCATGACCTGAGCTGAAGTAGGACACTTAACTGACTGAGCCACCTAGGCACCCCTGGATTCAATACTGTTTTTGTTGTTGTTGTTTTTAATATGTGAAATTTATTGTCAAATTGGTTTCCATACAACACCCAGTGCTCATCCCAAAAGGTGCCCTCCTCAATACCCATCACCCACCCTCCCCTCCTTTCCACCCCCCATCAACCCTCAGTTTGTTTTCAGTTTTTGAGAGTCTCTTATGCTTTGGCGCTCTCCCAGTCTAACCACTCTCTTTTATTTTTTTCCTTCCCCTCCCCCATGGGTTTCTGTCAAGTTTCTCAGGATCCACATAAGAGTGAAAACATATGGTATCTGTCTTTCCCTGTATGGCTTATTTCTTTTTTTTTTTTTTTTTTCCAACGTTTATTTATTTTTGGGACAGAGAGAGACAGAGCATGAACGGGGGAGGGGCAGAGAGAGGGAGACACAGAATCGGAAACAGGCTCCAGGCTCTGAGCCATCAGCCCAGAGCCTGACGCGGGGCTCAAACCCATGGACCGCGAGATCGTGACCTGGCTGAAGTCGGACGCTTAACCGACTGCGCCACCTAGGCGCCCCTGTATGGCTTATTTCACTTAGCATAACACTCTCCAGTTCTATCCATGTTGCTACAAAGGGCCATATTTCATTCTTTCTCGTTGCCACGTAGTACTCCATTGTGTATATAAACCACAATTTCTTTATCCATTCATCAGTTGATGGACATTTAGGCTCTTTCCACAATTTGGCTATTGTTGAGAGTGCTGCTATAAACATTGGGGTACAAGTGTCCCTATGCATCAGCACTCCTGTATCCCTTGGGTAAATTCCTAGCAGTGCTATTGGCTGGGTCATAGGGTAGGTCTATTTTTAATTTTCTGAGGAACCTCTACACTGCGTTCCAGAGTGGCTGTACCAGTTTGCATTCCCACCAACAGTGCAAGAGGGTTCCCGTTTCTCCACATCCTCTCCAGCATCTATAGTCTCCTGATTTGTTCATTTTGGCCACTCTGACTGGCGTGAGGTGATATCTGAGTGTGGTTTTGATTTGTATTTCCCTGATGAGGAGCGATGTTGAGCATCTTTTCATGTGTCTGTTGGCCATCTGGATGTCTTCTTTAGAGAAATGTCTATTCATGTTTTCTGCCCATTTCTTCACTGGATTATTTGTTTTTGGATTCAATACTTTTAAAATTGATTTATATATAACACTTCAGGGTTGTAGCTAGTAGGTAAAGCAAGAGGCAGAAGACATTTATATTAGTAATATAAATCTGTAGTCCCATTTCAGAAATTGCCGTTTTTACTGAAATCATGGTATGCCTTGTTGCCTGGTTTTCAAGTATTCTACAGATGAAGTGTTGCTAAATTGTACATCCTAGTGCTAGAAGGAACCTTTAAGGCAATCTGATGCAGTAGAAAGAGTATGGAGGTGAATGGACTTGCATTCAAATTCTGGTTTAATTCTCTGCTTTTGCCTTTAGGCACATTACTTAATCTCTCTGAAACTCAGATATTTTTATCTCTTAAAGGGTGATCTACTCTCTCCCTTCAGAGTTATTGTGAGGATTAGGGATAATATATATAAAAATGAGCAACTTTATCAGTGCCTTTTTTTTAAATGTTTATTTATTTTTGAGGGAGAAACAGAGAATGAGCTGAGGAGGGGGAGAGAAAGAGGGAGACACAGGATCCTAAGCAGGCTCCAAGCTCCAAGCTGTCAGCACAGAGCCTGATGCGGGGCTCAAACTCATGAACCATGAAGTCTTGATCTGAGCCGAAGTCAGACACTTAACTGACTGAGCCACCCAGCTGCCCCATCAATACCTTTTTTAAGAGCATGCCAAGTAAAACTCATGGCAGCCATACTGACGTCTCTCCTCCAGTACAAAAGATACAGTGGGAGTGTTACCATCTTTTTTGGTATACTCTGTAGCACTGTTTATATAGTTTGGTTTACATTTTTATCAGCCATGCCTCACATATTGCTCATTGACAGGAATTATTGTTAGTTTGGCCTTTCCGTACTTACTCATGTAGTTGATCTTTTTTAAACTCTATTTCAGGCTTTCTGCTAATTTCATTGTGTTTTAATCTTAGCAGTAATTATCTTGTAAATATTAGCTTATTGTTGTTGCCTATCAGTCTCTTAGGACACTCATTCCAATATGGTATTGTTAGTGTGAAACTATATAGATTTTATTGTGTGTGTGTGGGGGGGGGGGGGGATAAACCTGGTAAAGAACAGGGTCATGAGTTCTTTGCCAGCAATATCCTTCATAATTGACATCAATTTTGGGGTGTGGCTATAAAATTATTAGAATATTATGATTCTCCCAGGGGTAATTAATGATAATTAAAAATGTCATGATAATTTGAAAACCGTACCTAAAAACCGCAAGTAAAGTCATTTATGTGAGTTTTCATTAAATTGATATAATAAATACTATTTAAAATTTTTTTTTTTTTTTCAACGTTTATTTATTTTTGGGACAGAGAGAGACAGAGCATGAACGGGGGAGGGGCAGAGAGAGAGGGAGACACAGAATCGGAAGCAGGCTCCAGGCTCTGAGCCATCAGCCCAGAGCCTGACGCGGGGCTCGAACTCACGGACCGCGAGATCGTGACCTGGCTGAAGTCGGACGCTTAACCGACTGCGCCACCCAGGCGCCCCAATAAATACTATTTAAAGTATATTTTTCTATAAGTGTAATAGAGAAATTTCAACAAGGTAACAAGTAATTAAAAATGCTTCTTTTAAAATTAATTTTGTCATAAAAATAAAAACCAGGAAATTGAAAACATGTTTGATTTTGACTATGTCTTGGTAATATAGTTATTAAATATTTATGTGAGAAAGGGAACATATTGTTTCTTCATGAAACAAACATTTATTAGTAATTTTTATTTGAGCTGCAAATAACTTTAATCTATGCAACATTGACTAGTTCTGTCATTCTCCATCTTTGTTTGAGATTCAGTTATACAAAGTTCTTGTTATAGTCAATAATATTCCAGACTTGTCCTTTCTTTAATTCTATAAAATTTTTACATATTATTCTGAAAGTACCTATACCAAGGAAAGCATGCATATTGTTACAGATTTTTTTTTTTTCTGTAAGATTGATCAACCTCATTTTAACTTTGATATTGAGAGCCTTTCTTTGTTCTTCATCTTATGGGATCAGCTTCTAATGTTAATTGATGTTTTCTAATATGATTTATCTAAAGTGATAAACAAATGAAAATTAATGAAATAACAATTCAAAGGATATGATCTCAGAATACATGAATTTGTCACATGATAGTAGTAAGTGTGGATACTGGCTGAGATTTAGTTTGGATCACACTGAGTAGTAGTGGGCTAGTTTAGTGGGTCTGAACAACACTGTCAGTCAGAGATTCAGACACTTGGTAGGCAGTTTAAACTGGGTTGTACTAAAATTAGTATATATGATTTTTTAAGTGTTTACTTTTATACCAAATATATGTATATTAAACATAAGTATAGTGAGAGATGGAGTAGGAACACAGTATTTTAGATTTCTGTTAGTTGATTCAAAGACTGCATGCTGGAGGACAGTCTTTTGCACTTTGCTGTAAGGTACTGAAGCAGGTAATAATGAGCTCTATGGTGAGGCATAGATCATGAGTGTAAGTGGGGCGCCTGGGTGACGCAGTCGGTTAAGCGTCCGACTTCAGCCAGGTCACGATCTCGCGGTCCGTGAGTTCGAGCCCCGCGTCAGGCTCTGGGCTGATGGCTCAGAGCCTGGAGCCTGTTTCCGATTCTGTGTCTCCCTCTCTCTCTGCCCCTCCCCCGTTCATGCTCTGTCTCTCTCTGTCCCAAAAAAAATAAATAAACGTTAAAAAAAAAAATTAAAAAAAAAAAAAAAGATCATGAGTGTAAGTATCTGTGGCTTAGAAATTCTACCCTCAGCTTCTGTTGCTTGCAATACAAGGAGTTGTGACTGTACTAATTGCTTTGTATAAACATGATATATACCTTTAAATCTTTGTATCTAATGATAGAGCTTAACTTATGCTTTAAAAAGTAATTAATGTTCATAATGATTTCTTTCTATTCAAAAACACTAATAAGTCTTCTAAGTCACAGAAATGATTAAAATATATCTTGTATGATTTTAGTGTTAAGAGTAGTTTTTTCTTTCTCATTTGTTGAAAATTGAACATAATAAAACCTTGAATATCTAGAAATTAGGTAACTTCTAGTAATAAAGAGTACATGAAAGTTGCCAGTAAGTTGGCTCTGAATATGAGAAATCCCATTGATACCTTAGATGTAAAAACACAACTTGACTTTAATGGCCTTTGGCACTCATAGTTTGAAATTTCATCAGAAGGAAACATTTCTCAATAAAAGAATACCCTGTAATATTCAGAATTAGATACATATCACTTTTCCAAAAATAAGAAATGAATATAAATGAGTTAGAGAGGTGGTTTGAAGTTAAAGAACAATCAATTGACTTCATTTTCAGAATTGTTGCTGACTGCATTTTTATGGGGGGAAAAAAACTCTTCTGTTATGAAATACCTAGATGTGCTGTAAATTACAAAACAGACAAACAGCCCCCCTCCCATACACACTTTTAAATACATAGCTGAGCTACCAAGAAAGTAGTTAAATGGAAACAACACAGTTTGATAAATGGCGTTTCTGGCTTTTTCTAGATTGAACCAGAACTGGTGGCATCCCCTTATTCATTGGGAGTGCTGCACAGGTTCAGTTTTGTACAATGTACAATGTTTCTAGGTAGTTGCAGCTTGTGTTCCAAACATGCAACTTCCTAGGCGTTTGGCAACAAGTTCAGACCCTTTGTCTCCCTACTAGGTTTACTTAAACTTACTATGAAAAGAATATGGATGAGTTGGGTCCCTCTCCTAAAGCCAACCCATGACATGTCCAGATACACCATAATTCAAAAATGCTTTTACAAGGAACCATGCTTTATTTTGCTGCAGGCCTTTCTGTCTATCTGTGAGGCAGAAAGTATTTATGAGAGCCCATTGCTGAACAGTGGTTCCCAATAGGAAGCTCCACTTTCCTCAGTAATAGGAAAATCTGTTGGAGGAAAACATGTAAGGAGCTAAAATCCAAGGGGTAAGTAAATGTGGAAGGCCAGGCTCCCTAAATGATAATTATTGATATAGAAATCTAGAGTTCTGAGTTAGAATGGCTTTCTGTGAGAGGAGAAAAAACTGTGAGTCTATTTGTGGGTAGTTAAGTTTAAGGAAATAACTCAGCTTAAAATTGATTATACAACTAAACTATGGTTAAAGAATGAACAAAAAATAAGGACATTTTCAAACATATAAAAGCTGAGTATTTTAAATCAATACACCTTACTTAAACAATGTCTAAAGGAGATTATACTTCTTGAAAAAGGCAAAGGAGCTGGGAAAGAGGTCTGAGTGGTAGTAAAATGGTAGTTAATTTAACAAAAAATTGAGTATGTTTTACAGTTATGATAACAGTGATGATGATAATTGGGGAAGTAAGATAAATTGAAGCACTAGTGTATTTAATAACAATAATACATAAGAAGGAGAGGAGGTAGTTTTAAAGTATTTTGAGGTTTTTTTGAGGGGGAGAAGAGTGGTAAGTTTTAATAGCTTTAGACAGCAAGTTATGTATGCATTTTACATTTTGAGAATGACCACTAAATTAATAGAAATAGAGGAAATAAGATAAAAATGGTACAGGAGAAAAAAATGGAATTAAAAAAAATCAATGTGGGGGCCACAAAGAAGTGAATGTGAAACAAGAAAAGGCAGAAAAAATAGAAATTACAAACTAAGAAGATAATTATGATTATGTTTGCTTATAACAATAAATTTAAATAAATTAATTTTACTCAATTTTAATTAATTTTTATTTTTTAATTTAAATTAATTTTAAAAACAGAGATTACCAGGGACGCCCAGGTGTCTTCATTCAGTTAAGCATCTGACTTCGGCTTAGGTCATGATCTCACAGTTCATGAGTTCAAGCTCTGCACCAGGCTCTGTGCCAAC
Organism: Puma concolor; assembly: GCF_028749965.1. Classification (NCBI taxonomy): domain Eukaryota; kingdom Metazoa; phylum Chordata; class Mammalia; order Carnivora; family Felidae; genus Puma; species Puma concolor. The sequence continues at coordinate 64,842,823 of NC_141674.1, read as the reverse complement.
AGCTAGAGCCTGGAGCCTGCTTCAGATTCTGTGTCTTCCTTTCTCTCTGCCCCTCCCCTGCTCACGCTGTCTCTCTCTCTCAAAAATAAATAAACATTAAAAAAAAGCAAAACCACACAGATCATCATATTAGGATAAAAAGAAATCTAACTACAGACATAAAACATAATGACATTAAATAGCTAACAATAAAAGGATAACCAGGCAACTGCTAAGGAAAAAAAGCTTATATAACTGTATTAATATTGGACAAATAGATTAAGGAAAAGGCATTAGGAAGCATAAAGAGGGTAACTAATGATTAAAAGTTTAACTCATTAGAAAGTTTAAAAGCATGTTAACTCAGTTACTTAATAACATAACTATATTTTTTTAATTTACATACTTGAATTTCATAAATTCACCATTGTAGACAAAGATTTCAACATCACATTATAAGAATTTTTTTTTTTTAGAAAATGACAAATGATTTCCCCCCAAGTTTTTAAAATTAAAGATATGAGCAACATGATTAACAAGCTTGATCTGATAGATTCAGCAATTAGCAAACATTCTTCTGAAGCCCAAATATAATTTTTTTTTTTTTTTTGAGAGAGACAGAGACAGCATGAGTGGGGGAGGGGCAGAGAGCGAGAAGAGAAAGAATCCCAAGTAGGCTCTGCATTGTCAGCACAGAACCTGATGCAGGGCTTGAACCCACGAACTGTGAGGTCATCATCTGAGCTGAAACCAAGAATCAGACGCTTAGCCATCTGAGTCACCCAGGCGCACCCCCCAAATGTAATATTTTAAAAAGTTGACCCATAGTTGGCCAAAAATGCACATCTTAAAACTACAAAGTATTGGAATCTTATGGAACTTTTTTTTAATCACCATAGAATTGTTACAATCAATAACAAAAAAGAGAACTGTTTAAAATATATATGTGTAGAAATTCTAAAACATACTTTGAGTAATTCTTAGAATACATAAAATATCAATGTAAATTAAAAAAACAGAAATGAGTAATAATGAAAATATTAAACATCAAAAGTAGTATATACAGTTTCTGATTCTGGATAGGATGAAGTAATTCACAACAGGCTTATGATCCCACCAAGAACAACTAGAAAAACCAGGCAAAAATAATATTTTTAAGGACATCAGAGAAGTACAGAAGCAATGAGGACCAAGAAGCTAAAAATCTAGATTTGGGAAAACTTCTCAGAGGTGAGCTGAAGATCTGTAGCCACTTTCCACTGGGTTAATTTACTGATTTGTGGAGTAGGACAGAAATTGAAAATCTGAGTTTGGTCCAGGAAGTGGGTCATTGCTTGTGGATAGAGAAACCAGAATTTTTGGTGATTGTTTGAGGCTAGAGTGACACAGTTGTCACTCAATCACAAAACCAGTTTCCCTTTCAAAATATTTCTCTCAAGATATGAAACTAAAGTAAACCTAACTGCTAAGCAGGAAACCTCTTGAAAACTAGAGCTGAATTTATTAGTTTTGTAATTTGGAGAAGATAAAGATCTTAAGGGTGAGAGCTCCCAAGGAACATAACCAGCTGAGGGATGACAGTTACGGGGATGGTGGTGAATTGACACATAATTTAGTTACTTTTCCCATTGGGTATACTTACTGATTTTCAGTGCAACAGGAACAGAAATTGGCAAACTACAGCCCATTGGCCAAATCTGTCCAGCTGTCTGTTTTTGTAAATAAAGTTTCATTGGAAAACAACCATATTTATTCCTTCATTCATTTACGTATTGTCCATAGCTGCTTTCATGCTATAATGGCAGAGTTGAGTAGTTTTGACAGAGACTGTATGGCCAAAAAGCATAAAATACTCTCTGGTCCTTTACAGAAAAAAGTTGTTCACCTCAACATTAGAGGAATCTAGGTTTGGCCTCTGATAAGGGTCACTTATGGGGACAGAGTGATCAGCATAGCTTTTGGCAGTTCAGTGGGCCTGGAGTGCCAGTTCTGAAGTTGCACAGGATAAGGGACAAAAATCTAAGCCAGAAACCTTTCAAAAGCATGGTGGAATTTTCTGTAGTCTACTAAAGACCTGCCAGGCTTCAGTTTAAACCTTGAATGTCTTTACCATAAGATAGGGACAAATTAGAGGTAAAATGAATCTTAACAAAATCATAAGGCAGTCTTAATGCAACTCAGTCTCTGGTTAAATGGAAGTGATCAGATCACTACTCTCCAGCTGCCTAGCAGAGGAAAATGTGGATTTTTTCAGTTGGTAAATAGCATTGTCAATAGGTTTTTTATTTTTAATTATGAAGTGTCCTATATACCATCAATCAAAAATTAGGCGCGTATAAGACAGGACACTGACCATATACTAACAAAAACAAGACAAATCATAATATAGAAGCAGATCCAGAAGTGATCCAGAACTTGGAGTTAGTAGGTAAGAACCTTACAAGTTCATATTAAACCATGTATTTAATATGTTTAAGAAAAAAGGAAAAATAATTCTTGAAAACAGATGAAAGATAGAGAAACACCAGAGAATATGAATACATATAAAACAAGTGAACATCCTAAAATTGAAAAATGTAGTGTCTGAACTAAAGAACTCAATGAATGGCTTAATAACAAATTGGATATATCAGAAAACAGGATTAGTGTACTTGAAGACAAGTCAATAGAAAATATCCATGCTGATAGCAGCACTCTCAACAATAGCCAAATTATGGAAAGAGCCTAAATGTCCATCAACTGATGAATGGATAAAGAAATTGTGGTTTATATACACAATGGAATACTACGTGGCAATGAGAAAAAATGAAATATGGCCTTTTGTAGCAACGTGGATGGAACTGGAGAGTGTGATGCGAAGTGAAATAAGCCAGACAGAGAAAGACAGATACCATATGGTTTCACTCTTATGTGGATCCTGAGGAACTTAACAGACATCCATGGGGGAGGGGAAGGGAAAAAAAAAAAGAGGTTAGAGTGGAAGAGAACCAAAGCATAAGAGACTCTTAAAAACTGAGAACAAACTGAGGGTTGATGGGGGGTGGAAGGGAGGGGAGGGTGGGTCATGGGTATTGAGGAGGGCACCTTTTGGGATGAGCACTGGGTGTTGTATGGAAACCAATTTGACAATAAATTTCATATATTAAAAAAAAAAGAAAAAAGAAAAAATCCATGCTGAAGCAGAGAAAGGAAGAAAGAAACAAATAGAAAAGAAAGTAAGAAACATAGTAGATTCAGTAAAATGCTATAGCATGTATAGCGTCTTAGGGGACAGATTGATAATAGAGACGAATCGATAGTTAAAGAGATAATGAGCAAAACTATGGAAACCCTTCAAACCACATTCATCTAACTCTGCTAACCCTAAGCTAGATGAACCACAACTTGGCACATCAATGCTGAAAAATCATAGAGGAAAATCTTAAAAGTCCATGAGAGAAGAAAAGACATTACCTTTAATACTGACATAAACAGTAGAAACCAAAAACAATAGAATGACATGTTTAAAGTGCTGAAAGGAAGAAAACTTATAAACTGTAATTCTTTACACAACAGAAGTATCTTCCAAAAATGAAGGTGAAATAAGATGTTTTCAGACAGATAAAACAGGAGATTTGTTGCCAGTGCACCTGAGCTAAAATATAAATAAATGGAGTTCTTCAGCCAGAAATAAAATGGTCTTAAAGGGAAACAGAGAAATTCAGTAAGGAGTGAAGAGAGTCAGAATAGGTCAGTATATCATTTAACATAGTCTCATATTATTGAGACAAAAACAAAAAAACAACTCATTGAGTTAAAAATACTGTAGAATTAAAATATATAATAATAATACAAAAGAGGAATAAATGGAAGTGTAAAATGCTATTCTTATTGGAGAAATGGTAAAAGTAATCAGCTTGATTAGACTAACAAGTCAAAGTTGGGTGTTCTAATGTCCCAGGTAACCACTATAATGTAAATATATGTATCACTATCACGTTAATAAGGGAAAAGAATTAATAAGATATTTGGTTAATTCAAAAGAAGAAAAAAAAGAAAAAGTAACATCAAAAAGATGGGAAATAGAAAATAGTAGTTAGAAATCCAGCTATATCAGTTATGAAATTAAAGATAATTAGACCAAATACCCCATTTGAAAGAGTAGGTGGTCGTATTAAATTAAAAACAAAACCCCAAAATGTTCTGTGTATGTGAAATTCAGTATAAGGGCACAGGATCACTTGGAATGTGGCTAAAGCTATATTTAGAGGGAATTTAGGAAAAAAGTAAGTAAAAAAATAGTTGCTTTTTTTTCGGTTGTAAAAAAAAAAAAAAGTGTACCTTCTCCCAACAAACTGCCAACTTAAATGTCTTTTTACCTCTGGTATCTATCAGACACGTGTGGGGCTGACATCTATGAACAGAATAAAAAAGAAAGCATGCTACCTAACTCATTTAGTGGAACTAGTTAATTTTAAAACCAAACTAGATAAGAGGAGTATGAAAAATTATAGTGCCAGCCTCACTTATGATCACAGATGTACAAATCTTAAATAAAAGTCACATCCAGTGATGTATAAAATAAAAATACTTCCTGACCAAATGGAAGTTCTTAAAATTGAGAGAATGGTTTAGGATTTAAAAATATATTAATGTATTTCAATATATTAATATGCTAAATGAGAAATATTTTATAATTGTTTCAGTTGATACAGAGAAAAACATTTGATGCAAATTCATCAATTAGCGATGAAAAAAAGCAACATGACTGAAAATTAAAAAGGAGCTGCCTTGACTTAATAAAGGCCATGTATCTAAAGCCACCAACAAACATTATACTTTAGAGTGAATCTTTAGAAGCATCTCAATGACATTCAGACAGAATAAAGATGCATGGCTATAATTTCATCAATTGATCATTTGTAGAGGAAGTCCCAACTAATACAGAGAAGACAGGGAAAAGATAGCAGGTGTAAGAATCAGGAAGAGACAAACTTTCCCTGTTTTGTTTTGTTTTTTTATAGACTATATAATAGAAAATCTAAGAGAATCTATCATTCCACAATTATTAAACTCGGTAAGAGTATAGGGGTGCCTGAGTGGTTCAGTCAGTTGAGCATCCGACTTTGGCTCAGGGCATGATCTCACGATTTGTGGGTTTGAGCCTGCGTTGGGCTGTTGTTTTTTGGCACAGAGCCTGCTGTGGATCCTCTGTCCCTCTCCTCACCCCTCCCCCCACTTGTGCACACTCTCTCTCTCTCTCAAAAATAAACATTAAAAAAAACCCACACACTTGAGTAGAGAAATAGTAGGGAAAGATGACATGCTACCGAAAGCTTAAAAAATAAAAAAAGGATCGATAAAGTTTACTGCAACAAATTAAAATATATATAATAAAAATGTAAACAAAGTTAAGAGAAAGTGTGAATGAAATTATTTGTGACATGTATGTCAAAGAACTCTATCCAGTTTATGTAAATAAATCTGCACATTGATACAAAAAAAAAAAAAAAAAAGACAGGCCAAATAGAAAAATGACTAAAATAAATATATTTGGAAAAGAGGAAAGACTCTTGTGCAGTAACCATTTAGATATGTTTTTAAAAGGTAAATATAAATTAAAACAATGAGATACTGTTTTAGAATATTAAGTAGTGATGATGCGGGGAAATAGGAACTCACACATTTCTGGTGGCAGGATAAATTGATATAGTTCCTTTGCATTGCAATTTGGTTGTTTCTAGCAAAATTTAAAAGTGTGTAAGTTATGACCCACCAAGTCCCATCTTTAAATAGTTACTCTAAAACAGGAGTTGGCAAACTTTTCCTACAAAGGACCAGATAATAAATATTTTAATCTTTATAAGTCATATGGTCTTGGTTGCCAATACTCTGCTGTTCTAGTTCAAAGGCAATAACAGATAATACATTAACAGATGAATGTGTTCAAATAAAAATTTATAGACATTAAAATCTGAGTTTTATATGTTTCATTTGTCATGAATATTATTCTCTTTTTGATTTGTTTTTTCAACCATTAAAACATTTACAAACCATCCTTATTCTTAGCTCACAGGACATACAGAAACAGGTGACATACCAGATTTGGCCTGTGGGCTGTAGTTTGTCCCTGCTGTAGAACATCTCTTGCACATGCAGACAGAGTAGCCTGGAAGGACATTTATTGCAACATTATTTCTAGTAATATATAATTGTAAGCAGATGTCCATCAATGTTGGAATATCTAAATAAAATGGAGCATTTTCATATTATACCATATAGGTATTAACAGAAATGAACTAGGTTGATAGTCATATTTATATGCTTGGATCTCAAAAACAATATTAAATGAAAAATGCAAGTGACTGAATTATACATAGAATATAATTTATTAATGAAACTATTTATAGATATTCTAAATATTTTTCATGGATACATGTGTATATGTGAGAGCAAAATAAAATGACTAGAATAATACACATATAACTTTAGTTTTATGTGCCTTATAGAGTGCCTACTGCCGGGTATGTGCTCAATAATTTTGACAGGTTTTTCTCTGACCACCCCCACCACTGCCATTTTAGAATTGCCTTTAACTCTACAAAGGTAATTCCATATGTATAAAAGTTAGATGGTTCTTCCCTGATGAACATGGATGCAAAAATCCTCAACAAGATACTAGCCAACCGGATCCAACAATACATTAAAAAAATTATTCACCACGACCAAGTGGGATTTATACCTGGGATGCAGGGCTGGTTCAATATCCGCAAAACAATTAACGTGATTCATCACATCAATAAAAGAAAGGACAAGAACCATATGATCCTCTCAATAGATGCAAAGAAAGCATTTGACAAAATACAACATCCTTTCGTGATAAAAAACCTCAAGAGAGTAGGGATAGAAGGATCATACCTTGAGATGATAAAAGACATATACAAGTGACCCAACACTGATATCATCCTCAATGGGGAAGAACTGAGAGCTTTCCCCCTAAGGTCAGGAACAAGACAGGGATGTCCACTCTCAACACTGTTATTCAACATAGTATTGGAAGTCTTAGCCTCTGCAATCAGACAACACAAAGAAATAAAAGGCATCCAAATCAGCCAGGAGGAGGTCACACTTTCACTCTTCGCACATGACATGATACTCTATATGGAAAACACAAAAGATTCCACCAAAAAACTGCTAGAATTGATTCATGAATTCAGTAAAGTTGCAGGATATAAAATCAATGCACAGAAATCGGTTGCATTCCTATTCACCAACAATGAAGCGACAGAAAGAGAAATCAAGGAATCGATGCCATTTACAGTTGCACAAAAACCCATAAAATACCTAGGAATAAATGTAACCAAAGAGGTGAAAAATCTATACACTGAAAACTATAGAAAGCTTATGAAAGAAATTGAAGAAGACACAAAAAAATGGAAAAAGATTCCATGCTCCTGGATAGGAAGAACAAATATTGTTAAAATGTCGATACTACCCAAAGCAATCTACATATTCAATGCAATCCCTATCAAAGTAACACCAGCATTCTTCACAGAGCTAGAGCAAATAATCCTAAAATTTGTATGGAACCAGACAAGACCCCAAATAGCCAAAGCGATCTTGAAAAAGAAAACCAAAGCAGGAGGCATCACAATCCCGGACTTCAAGCTATACTATAAAGCTGTAATCATCAAGACAGTATGGTACTGGCACAAGAACAGACACTCAGATCAATGGAACAGAATAGAGAACCCAGAAATGGACCCACAAATGTATGGCCAACTAATCTTTGACAAAGCAGGAAAGAATATCCAATGGAATAAAGACAGTCTCTTCAGCTGTGGTGTCACACAGCTGTGGTGTCACAGCTGTCAGCTGTGGTGCTGGGAAAACTGGACAGTAACATGCAGAAGAATGAACCTGGACCACTTTCTTACACCATACACAAAAATAAACTCAAAATGGATGAAAGACCTAAATGTGAGACAGGAAGCCATCAAAATCCTCGAGGAGAAAGCAGGCAAAAACCTCTTTGATCTCGGCCACAGCAGCTTCTTACTCAACATGTTTCTGGAGGCAAGGGAAACAAGCAAAAATGAACTGTTGGGACCTCATCAAAATAAAAAGCTTCTGCACAGCAAAGGAAACAATCAGCAAAACTAAAAGGCAACCAAAAAATGGGAGAAGATATTTGCAAATGACATATCAGATAAAGGGTTAGTATCCAAAATCTATAAAGAACTTATCAAACTCAACACACAAAAAACAAATAACCCAGTGAAGAAATGGGCAAAACACATGAATAGACACTTTTCCAAAGAAGACATCCAGATGGCTAACAGACACATGAAAAATGTTCAACATCACTCATCATCAGGGAAATATAATCAAAACCACAATGAGATACTACTTCATACCAGTCAGAATGGCTAAAGTTAACAACTCTGACAATGTCAGATGTTGGCAAGGTGCAGAGAAAGGGAAACACTTTTGCACTGCTGGTGGGAATGCAAACTGATGCAGCCACTCTGGAAAACAGTATGGAGGTTCCTCAAAAAATTAAAAATAGAACTACCCTATGACCCAGAAATTGCACTACTAGATATTTATCCATGGGATACAGGTGTGCTGTTTCGAAGGGACATATGTACCCCAATGTTTATAGCAGCACTACCAGCAGTAGCCAAAGTATGGAAAGATCCCAAATGTCCATCAATGGATGAATGGATAAAGAAGAAGTGGTATATATATGTATATATATACAACGGAGTATTACTCAGCAATCAAAAAGAATGAAATCTTGCCATTTGCAACTACGTGGATGGAACTGAAGGGTATTATGCTAAGCGAAATTAGTCAGAGAAAGACAGATATCATATGACTTCACTCATACGAGGACTTTAAGATACAGAACAGATGAACATAAGGGAAGGGAAGCAAGAAGAATATAAAAACAGGGGGACAAAACATAAGAGACTCTTAAATATGGAGAAAAGGGTTACTGGAGGGGTTGTGGGAGGGGGGATGGGTAAATGTATAAGGGGCATTAAGGAATCTACTCCTGAAATCATTGTTTCACTATATGCTAACTAATTTGGATGTAAATTAAAAAAAAATTAAAAACCACTGAGAAAAAAAATGACATTAAAAAAAAAAAGTTAGATGGTTCTGTGAACTTTTGGAAAGCCTGCCCACAACTTTTGCCAGACAAGAGGTTACTTCTGAAGTCCCTCAGTGAGAACTAGAGCTTTGTTTTTAGGGATTTTGTTAAAACCACTTTTCTGAGTTGCTCAGGAGGTATTCTTTTTTTAACTGCTGTGTGCACTTTTATATCATACTGCAAGCTGACAGAAAATAAGATGCATTTCAACAGTTGGGCCATAATTTAATGTAACCTTAGTTTTCTTAGGAATTAAGTTTCTGTTCTCTACTTCACATTATGTTTCTTTCCTCTGCTTCATCATCTTCCTTGTGCCTCTTCAAAGTAATATACAACGTTATGTTTTAATATCTTCTTTCACAAGTTTTTAGTTTGATAATTACAAGAACGGTGATGCTGCAAACTTGGGAGGGGATTTCATTTCAAGGAAATGATACATTAGATTATTGTCTCATTGTATAACCTGTCTTCACGAAAATAATCTTCATTGACTCTTGGGACCTTTCTGGAGTTGTAATAGCATTTCATGTTTGTCTCTATTGACCAATACATTTGAGTTCTTTTCTCCCTCAGAGTATCTTTAAATGTTCAAGAATGTCATAGTGCCCCAGGTTTGTCAGGTATATCTTGCACAACAATATGTGCTGTCAGTGATATGAATGCTTCAACATTTTTAAAAATACAGTTTAAGGGGCACCTGGGTGGCTCGGTTGAGTGTCTGACTCTTGATCTCAGCTCATGTCATGATCCCACGGTTCATGAGATAGAGCCCTGGTCAGACTCTGCAGCTGATAGCACAGAGCCTGCTTGGGATTATCTCTCCCCCTCTCTCTCTTCCCCTCTGTCTCTGCCCCTCTCCCCACTCTCAAAAATAAATAAACATTAAAAAAAAATACAGTTAGAAGTGGAAATTTTTTCATCCTTTTTAAAAGACAATATTGTGTTAGGAAATTAGTTTCACTATATACGTTTAGTTTCAAATAATTATTTTGAGATACCATGTTCAAGGGGCTATGCTAACTTGGCTAGCTTCCTGTTTTTGATGTTTTGAGAATTTCTTTGTGATTTTGGATTGCCCTAGGTGATGTGTCTTGAATTATTTTATTGATCTTAATTTTTAGTTTGTATTTGGCATAGCACAGTGTCTATGCTTTCCTCTTCTTTTTTGTCGGGTATATATCTGGTGTTTGAAAAGGTGCCTTGGTGTTCTGCTCACAGGAAGCAATGTCATTTTATACACAAATAATCTAATAAAGAATAAAGATTTCACCTGTTTCTGAATCAGATGGCCTCATAAATGGACATAGTACATAATTTCACAGTATTATCTCAGGAGTGCTTGGAGAGCACAGAAAGATTTTTGAGGGCAGTGGGCATCAGTGACAGAGTAAAAGAACACAAGATGAAGGTTTGTAAAGACTAACTTTATAGATGTCAGAATTTTTCCAGCAGTATTTTATTCAGTTACGTAGAGAGTTTGGACAGTATTTTGATTTGAGATGGTAGCAACGCTGTATTGGATCTAAAACCCTTTTGTAGTATAAATAAATTTCACTTACTATTTTTTACACAGTTTAAAAAAATAGTAACGTAGGAGCGCCTGGGTGGCTCAGTCAGGTATGTGTCCAACTCTTGATTTCAGCTTAGGTCATGAGCTCACGGTATGTGGGATTAAGCCCCGTGTCAGGCTCTGAATTGACAGTGCAGAGTCTACTTGGGATTCTCTCTCTGCCCCTCCCCTACTCTCTCTCATGCTGTCTCTCTCTCTCTCTCTCTCTCTCTCTCTCTCTCTCTCTCTCTCTCCCCCTCTCTCAAATAATTAAACTAAAAAGAAAGAAAGAAAATAGCAAAGTAAAAAAAAAAAAAAAAGAATACACAGCTTTTTCCATGCAGAAATTACTCACTTGTTAAGTTATTAAGTAGATCTTAGTGAAGGATAGTAGAGAAATTATATCCTTTTAGGAGAGACTCAAAACATTAAAGGAATACTAGGATGGCTTTAAGAAAGAGACCTTACCATTTTGTTAGAGAGAATTCCCACTTCCCTTAGGATGGCAGCCATGTGTACATTGAAATTAATATTTGTAGTTTTCTTACTTTCTGAATTACACTATAAGCATGAACTAGTTGATCAGAGCCCTGAGCTCAGAGAATTTGGGAGATGGGGCTTTGAAAGTGTGGGTGACCTTAGGTGACAATTTGGGGAAAGCACTAATTCTGAGAGAATGGAAGATACCTCATAAGGGTGGGGGTTTGTCCTTTGGAGGATTGGTGGTGAAAGGGAAGAAAGAAGCAGCTGAAGACAAGGGTCTAAAAGAAATAAGATAATTTTTTTTAGAAAGACAAATTCTGTACCCACCACCGCCACAAAAAGTACTATTTATTCAAGAGTGTACACTTCACTGTATTCACAGAGGAGGGTGCTCTTGAACTGAGAAACCTAATAAGCTAACTTACCTCTCTTCTCAACGCAACTTGGTACTGATGATCCTGGAGAAAACAAGTACAGATAATCTTTAACAGAAAAAGAAGGCAGGGGTGCCTGGGTGGCTCTGTCGGTCAAGCGTTCGACTTCCGCTCAGTTCATGATCTCATGGTTTGTGAGTTTGAGCCACATCAGTCTCTGTGCTTACAGCTCAGAGCCTGGAGCCTGCTTCAGATTCTGTGTCTCCCTTTCTCTGCCCCTTGCCCCCCCCTCCTCAAAAGTAAATAAACATTTTTAAAAAAGAAAAAAAGAAAAAGAAGCCAGGAGCTGTATAAAGTTGCTATAAGAAAACAAAATTTAAATAACACCTTTTACACACGCACACACGGGGTGGGGGTAGGGAGAGAGAATGAAAGGAACAATAAAAGAAAAGCCACAAAACAGAAGAAACCTGAAATACAACACTAGAACATGAATAGCCTATATTAAGCAAGCAATTGCATTATTGAAGAACACCGTGAATCAGAGTTCCAAAACTCACAACTAAAACGTACAAACAACAGGAAGATGTATGAAACAGGAACTGATTGAACTCTGGAAAGAAATCGACAGAAGACAAAAATCATTTTAGAAATGAAAACTAAATCAGAAGGCACCCAAGTGAAGATAGAAATTACCAAAAGTTCAGTAAGAGACATAAAGAATAGAAATGAAAGAGAGTCAAGGAAATGAAACTGAAATAGGAAAGCTAAAAGGACCAGAGAGAGAGAGTGATAGAGAAAATCCAATATATTTAGTTCAAGAAGCTGAACTAGAAAAGCAAATGGAAAATGAACAGAAATAACACTTAAAATGATAATAAACTTTTCTGAAATAAAAGGAGATCTTCATTTCTATACTGAAAGATCTCCTGTGTGCCTGGGAGAATTGATCTAGAACAACTGACTTAGCTATATCCTATGGATATATGGACACATAGATATGTATTAGACCTTAGAAGTATAAAAAAGACCAATCCTTCAAGCCAAAACATAAAAATAATTTTAAAATTTAAAATATATTAAAAATGAAACTAGGAGCACCTGGGTAGCTCCAGTCGGTTGAGGGTCCAAATCTTGATCTCAGCTGAGGTCTTGATCTCAGGATTGGGAGTTCAAGCCCTGTGTTGGGCTCTGTGCTGGGCGTGGAGCCTACTTAAAAAAAATAATAAAGAATGAAAAAATGAAAATAATTAAAATTGAAAGAAAATCAGCTTTGATATCACACTTCTAGCAACGTATAAATTAAGAAAATGATGGAGAGACATTTTTAAGAAGTTAAAAATGAGAAATAATTGTAATTTGTTGTGAAACATTAAGTAAAACACTTCTAAGTCCATAGTGATAAGTGATAACCAAGAGTTCTTGTGAATTGTGCTTGGAATGACTTTTTAAAAATGTCTTGCAGTTATTAAGAAAATTTTCAAACCTACCCTTGGTTGATGCATACTAAAGTGTTTGGATGTGAACTGTCATATCTGCAACTTACTTTCAGATGTTTCAGAAAAAAATAAAACAATAACAAAAAATATATAGAAATATGTCTGGAATTTTTCATACCAACTATTTGACATTTTTAAAAAGTCATTCAAAACAAATTGCTAGATTTCCAATATTTTTGTATCTTTTATATTGAGAGACATTTTGTGAATGAAATGTATTCCATCTTATATATTATTACTTTAGATTTTTGGAATAAACAGGAACGAGTGCCTTTTTCATATTTGTATGTACTCTTAGAAGTACTGAAATGACTTAATCTTTATTCATTTGTTTCAGCAGATATTTATTGAAATTGTAGGAATCAAGGCAGTGGCACCAAACTGTATTGAGTAGTCATTGTATTCTTCCCCTCCACAGACACACAGTAAAAAAAAAAAAAACAAATACAAATATATGTCGGTTTCACTTAGAAATCTCTTTGATGATGAAGGAAAAAATTTGAGTTGAGTGATTTTATGATTGAATTGTGGTAGTTATTTATATATCCTTGCTACAAATCCTTTTTGAGATATACGATTTGCAAAAATTTTCTCCCATTCTGTAGGTTGTTTTTTCACTTTCTTGAAGCACAGAAGTTTTAAATTTTGATGATATTTGATGTATCTATTTTTCTTTTGTTGCTTGGTATGTGTTTTATATACCTAAAAATGTCGATAGGCTTTTTAAATATACATTGTGAAATTGAACATTTTAAAATAATGGGGTTTTGATAATGGACTTTTTATTTTATTTTATTATTATGTATTTTATTTTATTTTATTTTATTTTATTTTATTTTATTTTATTTTATTTTATTTTATTTTATTTTATTTTATTTTATTTCATTTCATTTCATTTCATTTCATTTCATTTCATTTTAAATTGTGGTAAAATGTGTTAGTCTGCTAAGGCTGCCATCACGCAGCACTATAGACTGGGTAGCTTAAACAACAGGAATTTATTTTCTCACAATTCTGGTGGCTAAAAGTCCAAGATCAAGGGGTTGGCAGGACTGGTTTCTTCTAAAGCCCTTTCTCCTTGAATTATAGATGGCCATGTCTTCCCTCAGTGTCTTCACTTGGTCTTTACTCGGTCTGCCTGTGTCTTAATCTCCTCTTCTTATAAGGATGTTATCACACTGGATTAAGTCCTACCCTAATGACTTCATTTAACCTTAATTACCTCTTTAAAGACCCTGTCTCCAAATCAGTCTTATCTTGAGGTACTCGTTCAACATACAAATTTTGGGAGGATACAGTTCAGCCCATAACATAAATGTGACATAAAATTTACCATTGTAATCATTTTTAACTATCCAGTTCAGTGGCTAAGTACATTAACATTATCATGTAACCATCGTCACTATCTATTTCCAGAACTTTTTCATCTTTCGATACTGAAACTACCCTTTATTTTTTTTAATCTTTACTATTATTTTTTATTTGAGAGAGAGAGAGAGGAGAGAGAGTGCCACAAGCAGGGGAGAGTGGGGGTGGGGGAGAAAGAGAAAGAGGGAGAGAAAGAATCTTAAGCAAGCTCCACACACAGCACGGAGCTCAGTGGAGCTCGATCCCACAACCCTGGGATCATGAGTTGAGCCAAAATCAGGAGTTGGACGCACAACCAACTGAGCCACCAGGCATTCCTGAAACTACCCTGTAAACAATAATTCTCTGTTCTCTCCTACTTTGCCCCGGCAATCACCATTCTGCGTTTTGTCCCTATAATGCAATGTTTTAAGACAATTTTTTTTTATCATGAGTGAGTCTTCAAAATTCCCCCAAATTAATTACTTTTATACTTATTCTGCAAGGTATACAGATTTTTATCTAGTTACGAGGTTCTTTAAGCTCTTAAATCATAGGCAAAATTTTGTCCTTATTTATGTATCTGCCTATTTTTGGGGATAGGTTCCAGATTTCTCATCATCAGATTCCTTAATGGTAGCCCTAGACTAGTCTCTTTGATTATTTTTCAAGATAAATCAAGGTTAATTTTTAAAATTCAGTTTTTAAGTCGATAAGTTGCTATATAATTTATAGATAAAAATGGGTGAATACGTTTAGTTCCTTTTATTTTGAAATCTGATGATTTCCTATTTCAAAAAAGGGTCAATTTTTTAAAAACATTTTTTCTAATTCTCTTCACTTGGGGAGATTTTATTTTTATTTCTACTGTGCACTTTACTATTTTATACTATATTAGGTCTTATGTCAACTCTGCATCTCATCGTAAGTGGAGATATTAAAGAAAATATTTTTCAATATAAAATAACAGCCTCTCAGTTATTGTTGTCTTCATTTTATTCACATATTCATTCAGCAAACATTTATTGAGTATTGTAAGTAAACACTGGATATACAAGAAAGACTAAGACATGGTTTTTGTCTTCAGGGAGGTCAAAGTGTGGCTTAAACAGGCTTAAATAATTATCTTTGCAGGAAGAGTAAATAAAGGAGGGATTGGTGGTTGGTCCAAACAGGAAACAGAATGCAGAGCATCAGAGAGGTATGGAGCTAAGGCCCACTGGCAGGTGGCCAGTAGTTGGGGATGTGGTTGACAACAACAGACCGTTACCTAGAGGAGGAGTTGCTGGACATGGAGGTTGAATGTGTTCTGAGCCAGGTTTTGAAGTCCTTTAAATACCATATTAAAAAGCACACCCTATAAATGGGAAATTCTTAAATAGTTTTAAGTCTCAGAGTAAAAGACAGAATCCAAGAATATTAGATAATGTTAACTAATCTTATTACATTGTAATTAAATGCAATTTGAATGTATTTATGGTTACATCATTTAAAAATTATCACTAGGTGGTTTTTCATAGGTTTTCATAAATACTAGTTATTTCAGAAACATTATAGATTTTTAATAGTTTTCATATTTGGCATATTTAGATATTTGCCATATTTAAAAATAGTATTTACCTTAGTCGTGTGTTTTCTAACTCCTTTTTTCAGATATAAGAAAGAGTGGATGGATGAGGAACTAATGGAACCTCTGAAATATGCTGAACAACTTCCTGTAGCTCAGATAATACACCAGGTTTGCTTTCCATTTTATTCTTTTGAAAGAAACAAGATTTTTAATCTTTGAAAAGTAATTGTGTTTGTTAGGTTTTTCAGAATCAATGTGCTATAGCTGAAAGGCATTCCAGGCCATCTATCCCTATTTGGACTCCACCTATTACAGTTGAAAGTCTCATTCAAAGCACAATATTAAAAGGCTACTTGCTGTGTATAGTGGAATTCTTATATAAAATACAGGGTAAAATCAGAATTATCTTTTGTTCATTACTTAACAACAAGACTTAATTTCAGAAAACTTTCATTTGAACCATTGTGTATAGTTCTTGTTAGTGACAAGGAGAAAGAGCTGAAAAATTGTCATTTGGTGTAATTTTTTTGAGTAGCTAAAATAAGAAAACAGTCTTTCCTTACTTCCTTCACCCTACCCCATTATCAGCTCTTGTAAAGTGTAATTCTAAATGTCATGTGGGCAGGTTTTTTTTTTTTTATCCCCAATTATAATGACTCTATCATCCCTTCTGCATAACTATAATCTTAGAGAAGGCAGTGTGGTAGGTATTTAAACTAAGATTTTGTAGTGTGATTTTGATAGCATATGAAGTCTGGCTCTGCCCTGGACAGATCCTAATTTTAAATGGTCTGTTGACAAGAGACAAGAGGCATGGCCGTGAGAACTACCTGATTTTTCAGAATCTATAGATTAAAAGCCCTTAAAAATCGGAATATGTAAGAATTTTAGTGCCTGTTCATTATTATTATGAGCCTTTCCATATGTCTTTGTTAACCAAAAGAATTTTCACTTAGCTAATTTGGTTTGATTAGAAGAAGTACTGGTTTGAGCTTATTAAAAGAAATAGGCTTTTACTTTTAAATGATGACTATAGAGATCTTTTCATTGACATCAAAATTTAATATTAAATTCTATGAGATATTACAAAAAAAAAAAAACAAAACAGAAATTTGCTGCCTTGGGAAGCCTATCTGTGTTTGGTAATCAGGTCCAGTTTATATGTCAGGAATTCCCTAGTGTTGTCAGAGCTTAAATGACCTAACAGCCTGCAAATGTCACATTTAAAATTCTGTCTTCATGCCTGACTCTCAGCATAAATGAATTAAACAGCAGAGCAGGCAGCAAGTCAATATGTTCTTAACAGTAAGAGTGAGCAATGAAACAGTTTGTGGTTTGTTCAGAATAGGTAAATAGAATCTGCCCAGAGCAGTTCACCTGGAATAAAATCTGAAACAGGAAACAAGAATTAACCTTTAGGATGGTTGACCAGATGAAATGTCAGTCATATTTTTATAGCATGAATGAACCAGTAAACTATGCTTTATGTAACAGCTGCATTTTGCTATTATACACTGTATGAATTCAAAGATGAAAATTTCTTACCCTGGTGAAAATTTTTATTGTGATATTTTTGGCAATATAAGAAGTTATATTAACTTTAACACTGAATTATAAACATTAATATAGAGTACCTGAAGTTATAAAATTTAAATTTTGAAGAAATTTGCATGATAAGTTTTTTTTTTTTAATTTTTATTGAATAAGATTGTGTTCTCAAGGGGTAATCAGGAATGGACACTGTTAAACCAGGCTCTTATTTATTCTTCTTGTTATTTCCTTTTATTGACAGTACTACAATTGTAGGACTGTTACCATTATGTGTCCAAGCAATCTTTAAGAAATATATGAATTCTGTTGCTAGCAGTTCACTACAGGTGAATTATTTGAAAGCAGTTTCTTTCCTGTAAGAGAATAGTAATACATGTGATAATTAGGTTCACCCAGTCCCTCAAAAGCTTTTTAATCAGTACTATATCCAAATTATGGCGTAATTGTTGTATATGTGTAACCTCTACTGTTAACTCTTCTTATACGATAAGTAACTATTTTCCTCCAATCTTGAATCATGCTTAATTTATGCCTGTTTTGGAGCATGTACCATTTCTGTTTGAAATAACATGCTTTATTCACATGCCTTTCATCTCTTATTTGAGATCTCTTATTTCAGGACACTCTTGATTTCTTGACACTCCTTTCAGCATCTTACCTTGTGCCATGTATGCATTTACCTGAATCGCCAGATATGTATTTTTAATGGTTCACCGAGAGCGAGCAGCACCTCTTTTCCTTACTGCCAAGACATGAGAAGCCAGAGCCTCTCACTAGTAGCGTAGTTTAGAAGCTGTAGGAGAGGAGGAGCAGGGACAGGGACTGTAATATGAGGAGCAACGTGAGAAGTGGAAGAGAGAGTAATGGGTCTCAGTATTCTGAGTAATTTCTTGTGTACGTTACTTAAATAGCATTTTACAGTCAGGAGCTAAGTAAGATTCTCAGTGATGCCATTTTATACTGCCAAATAATTTCCATTTTTTAAGGGTCCTAGCAAATATAATAGTACATCTAGGTAACACAGAGATTCAAGTTATAAACAATAGAATTAATAAAAGAATCTGGTAAGATAGCCAGATATAAGTAAAACTGATAGCTTCTCTGTATTTACAGTAAGCACAAAGAATGGAAATGGAAAAAAATTTCTTTCACAACAGTGAGAAAGAACTATAAAATACTTAGGGGGTACCTGGGTGGCTAAATCGGTTAAGCATCTGACTTAGGCTCAGGTCATGATCTCATGGTTAGTGAGTTCGAGCCCAGCGTTGGTCTCTTTGCTGACAGCTCAGAGCCTGGAGCCTGCTTTGGATTCTGTGTCTCCTTCTCTCCGCCCTGCCCCTGCTCACGTTCTGTCTGTCCGTCTCTCTCTCTGAAAAATAAACATGAAAAAAAATTTTTATTTTTTATTTATTTTTTTTTTTAAAGTTTTTATTTATTTTTGGGACAGAGAGAGACAGAGCATGAACGGGGGAGGGGCAGAGAGAGAGGGAGACACACAATCGGAAACAGGCTCCAGGCTCTGAGCCATCAGCCCAGAGCCCGACGCGGGGCTCGAACCCACGGACCGCGAGATCGTGACCTGGCTGAAGTCGGACGCTCAACCGACTGCGCCACCCAGGCGCCCCGAAAAAAAAATTTTAAATAAAATTTAATTAAAATACTTAGGAATAAATTTAACAAGTAAAGCACAGGACCTGTATAATAAGAAATATAGAAACACACCATGCTTCATAAACAGAAAGGCATACCAGTACTTGGTGGGTGCAGGGAACTTAATGCCATAAAAGTAAAATTTCTTCCAAATTAGCAATCCTAATTAAAATGGAGGCAAAATGACTTTTTTAATGTTAAGAAAAAATTGACCACATAGTTCATGTGGAAGAACAAATGTCTAATAGTAGCTAAAAGGGAGATGGCCTTACCAGAACACAGCCACTTGAATTAGACACACATGGTATGGACAAAGGAATAGACAAATGGATTAGTGGAATACAATGGTGGAGTGGATCTCAAACTTCATTCATTACAATTCACAATAAGAAATGCATTTTACATGCATTATGACCCTTGATATATGTGTTTATATGTTTGTGTTAGAAATAAAAATTTCATGATATATTTACCCTCATTATATATGATGCATACTGATATTTTGTTTTTCTATTTTATATTTTTAAAAGTCCAAATAAAGCCTACTAAGTTGATTTTAAAAGCAGCAAGTGTCCTGACCTGTGATTTGAAAGATATTAAAATAGATAATCCAAAGAAAAAATTCATTTTATTTCATTATTTAATATATGATTAAGACAATATATCATTTCAGTAGAAAACTGCTTAAATTTCTAATTCATACTGTATATGATGTAAGTTTTCTATAGATTAAAGACTTAGAGTAAAATAAATAAAAATTTTAGAAGAAAATCTAGGCAACTGCATTTTAATCTGGAAGTAAAGTAGAATGTTTTAGTGAACACAAAACCCGAAAGATATGTTCAGCTCTATAAAAATAGAATATTGTGTACAACACAAAATACCACAACATTAAAGGACTAATGTTAGAATCAAGACAAAATGTTTACAAAGAAGACAAAAGTAAATTAGTTAATATCCAAAATATACACAAGACTCTTAGAAGTTTATAAAAGCAAACAAAACAACTCAGTAGACAAAAAAGACAAAAGAGATGAAAAGCAATTCAGAGAAAACAAACCTAAATTACCAATGGACGAAAGGAAAGAGTCTCAAACTCAGTAAGGAAGTGTGCATTACAAAGTCAGTGAAACGATTTTATGTCCTTCAAATTGGCAAAAATTAAAAAGACACTTTAGAAAAACAGTTTGACAGTTCCTCAAAAGGTTTAAATGTAGAGTTACCATATGACCTGGTGATTCCAACCTAGGTATATAAAAACATACATCCACACAAAAACTTATACAGCAGCATTATTCATAATAGCCAATAATTTGTGGAAACAGCCCAAATGTTCATCAACTGATAAATGGATAAGTAAAATAAGTGTTTCCATACATGGAATATTATTCAATGATAAAAGGGAATGAAGTACTGATATATGCTACAACATGGATGAACCTTGAAAGCAGTATGTTAAGTAAATGAAGCCAGTCATAGAAGACCATATATTGTATGGTGTCATTTGTATGAAATGTCAAGAATAGGTTAATTTATATAGAGAGAAAGTAGATTAGTGGTTGCCTAGGACTGGAATTGAGGTAGGGAAATGGGGACTCACTTCTGAATGGGTACGGGTTTCATTTTTTGGAGTGACAAAGTTGTTCTAAACTTAGTGGTAATCATTGCAAAGCTCTGTGAATATACTAAAACTGTTGAATTGTACATGTTAAAAGTACAAATTTTACATTGTCTGAATTGTATCTCAATTAAGGTATTTTAAAAATTAAAAACGTCCATTTCTGGCAGAGACGCTAGGAAAAACGTATGTGTATACCTTGTTGCTAGATACTGAAATCATTTCTTTTTATAAGGTCATCTTGTAACATCTCTTCACATTAAATATATACAGTATACCCTTCAACCTAATAGTTCCACTCATGACAATGTAGCCTGTACTACTAATATATAAATAAAAGTACTAGCATATAAGAATCTCAGTACAGCAACATTTATATCAGCCTTGCATGTGGCCACAACATACTGGAAACAATGTGAATGTTCCTCAGCAGAGTTGATACAGTGTGTATGATTTTTAGAAGCCACAGTTTGGTAAAGCAAATATATATTTTTTCCATATTTTCTGATAATTGGATGTATTTTCATATCAACTGACCTCTTTCCTTTCCTCTTGGCTATTGATAGAAAGTTTAATCTAGTCATTCACACCCTGGATTTACTCCTTCTTCCACTCCTTCTTGGGATGATGAAATCACAGTTTAGGTAATAGGGACTAGTTGATATAGCTTCATGGCGCTGAGAGATTCAAAGTGTACCGACTGACGTATACTGTTACATTGTGTTGTTTGGGTGTGGCGTCACTCCCTCTGGTAATCACTGAGGTGGTTGGTGTGCACAGCACATCTGTTAATCCTTCCTAAGGATTGTGCATGGTTGCAGAGTGCTAACAATGGTAGAGGAAGAGATCTGAATTGACAGTGGGAAAGACCAGCTCCTTATTTGTTGTCATTCCTTTTCTATCTTTTTAACCCTCTTCCCAACTTTCTTTCTCTTCTTTCTTGCCCCTGTTTCCTTCTGAGTCCTGTAAGCTAAAGTTACATACATTCTTTGCAAATGTTGGTGAAGTTTGTTAGTATTTTCATTGGACAGTGCATTAAATGCAGCATCTGATACATAGTAGACACTGGACAAGTATGGTGACTATTGATTATTGAATTTAAGGGTCTTGACATGCTAAGAAGCTAAATGAGTTAAGGGATCTCCAAAGGTCACTAAGAGGTAGCTTGTTGGCAGACCTATTTATGATTTTCAGGTTCCTTTCATAGCCAACAATGGTGGTATTGATTAAACATGTCTGAGTACATATGTAGATTGTAAGATTCATTGTATTAATAATTTAGGCATTCTAGTGTCCTACAACAAAATTTTAAAAGTACAAATCATAGGAAAATATAAATTGCAGGGGTGGCTCAGTGGCTCAGTTGGTTATGCGTCTGATCTCAGTTTTGGCTCAGGTCATGATCCCACAGTTTCATGAGTTAGAGCCTCACATCTGGCTCTGTGTTGGCATCAAGGAGCCTTCTTGGGATTCTCTCTCCCACTCTCTCTGTCCCTCCCCTGCTCACTCTGCCTAACAAAAAAAAAAAAAAAAAAAAAAGAGAGAGAGAGAGAGAGAAAACGTATAAATTGCAATTACTGATATAAGGGGCATTACTATATAGGAAACTACAACTAATCCTTTTAAGGATTTATGAAGTTTGTTCGGACTTAAAAATATTATGAAGAAATAGAAAAACACACACAAAGAAAGTAGTTTGGTTAACCTTGTATGCTTATATTGATAATTTCTCTTTAAAGGTGATTATTTTTCTCTTAATTTGTTTACTAGGAAAGCAGGTATAGAACTATGTTACTGAGACAGATATGGAGAGAAATGGATTATTTTCCCATATAAATTATTTTATATTTATGTCACTAATGTTAATTTTAAAGTTGAACCACTTCAAAAATCGCCTAAATTTAAGATTAAGATTGAAATAGGGGCACCTGGGTGGCCCAGTCGGTTAAGTGGCTGACTCTTGATTTCAGCTCAGGTCATATGATCTCACATTTCGTGAGTTTGAGCCCCACACTGGGCTCTGTGCTGATAGTGCGGAGCCTGCCTGGGATTCTCTCTCTGTTACTCCCCAACTTTCATGTACGCTCTCCCTCTCAGAATAAATAAATAAGCAAAAAAAAAAAAAAAAAAGATTTGAAATATATGACTATGCTATGGTACATTCATTTCACTTTAGTTTGCAAAGGTAAGTTGAATTACCACCACGTGGAGTTGAGTGAATGATAAAATAATGACAACTAGGGATTTAAAAAAATAATCAGAAAAAAAAATTAAAATTAAAATTAAAAAAGAATAATCAGACACAAAGTCTTTCCAAAAGAGAAATTTGTATGTAGTTAGGAATGTATATTAGCATAGTCTCAAATACAGATGTTACTTAAGGTTGCTTAGAAGTAAAATATTTTAGAAATGTAGTGAAAAATGAAAAGGTCAGTAATGAATGAATATGTGTAATTTAACTAATTATAACACTTTTTTTTTAGTCTCATCTAGTTAGGCATGTGTTTTATTTTTTAAGATTGTGTGTCGAGAATCAATTTTAGTTAGCCCTGGCAGATATTAAAATATCTAGGCCTATACTGTTTAGATATACAGAATGACACTATTGCAAAAATGTAGGTGAGTCTTATGCATAGAATAAATAGTTCACCTAGCTATCTTAGAAACCTCAGTCTGTATCGAGATTATACAAATGGTAAAGGTCCCATCATAGACCAGTGGGAAATTAAAGAACTATTTAATAAATGATGCTAGAACAGTACAAAAGTATTTGGGGGGGCGTTAGATTCTTGCTTTATAACACATGGAAGAAGCAAATTCTAATCAGATTATAGATCAATACAAAAAATGGAAAATACCAAAATAATGAAAAAGTATACTGGTAAATATTTGTAGGTAAGGACTTTCTAAGCATGGAACATTATGAAAGAAAATTGACATATTTGACTTTGTAAAATGTAAAAGTTGTGTGCATCAAAGTGAAAAGGCAAATCTCAAGGTAGAAAAATATTTTCCTTACACAATTAACATCTTTAAATACCACTTTTACAACGTGATAAGGAAAAACACCTAGCACTTCAGTAGAAAAGGAGCAAAGAACTTACATAGACATGCCTCAACGTTGAAATAAAAATGGCTAACAAACTGACGAAAACTTGTTAATATTCATTAGTAATCTAAGAATTGTTCATTTCAACCATAAAGTACCACTTCAAATAATTTCTTATGGGGTGCCTGGGTGGCTCAGTCAGTGGTCCAACTTCGGCTCAGGTCATGATCTCACGGTTCGTGAGTCGAGCCCCACATCCGGCTCTGTGCTGACAGCTCAGAGCCTGGAGCCTGCTTCAGATTCGGTGCCTCCCTCTCGCTCTGCCCCACCCCTGCTCATGCTCTCTCTCTCTCTCTGTCTCTCTCTCTCAAAAATACAGTAAATATTTTAAATTTTTTTCTTTAATTTCTTATATTAGCAAAGACATGAAAAGTAGTAATAGTAATGACAAAGCACACGCGCTACTAGAGAGGAGTGTACATTGGCACAAATCATGAAAAATGTAGTAATTTGTACTAAAATTTATAAATATGTTTATGAGCTATGTTTAAAGAACATGGCCAGTTGAGTGTATATGTTTATTCTCCTTCCTGAAAAATCCTGATAAAAGTGACAGTAAAGACATAAAATATATAAACTCCAAAAGACAAAGAAAATGTAAGAGGAGAGAATAGCACACAAGAAGTAGTAAAAATTGGAAGAGGAAATAGAGTTGAACAAATGGTAACCAACTTAGCAGAATGGAAGAGCTGAGCCCTACTTCCATCATGGGGGAGACCTGTAAGAGCAAGCCAGTTTGTACTGTAGAACCGTGGGAAAGCGGGCACCAGGCATATCAAAGGTTGGGTGCAAAAAGGAACTGCCAAAGTCCTCCTCCTCTTTAGTTCCCAGAACACTGGCATTTATGCGTATATACTATCAGGTAGAAGGTGGATAATTTCTGCCTGAATATACTAGTCTAATAGAGAATGTACATTTTGACATTTGCAGGATCCCAGTTTAATAGCCAAGTCCCACTGGTTTATCCCACTGGTAGGCCCAGTGGTTGATAAGTGCTGCTGATGCATGATTGGTGTTTTATTTTTTCACTCTAACTATGAATATACAACTAAGAATTATCAGACTTTTAAAGAATATCCTTATTTTGAAAGACAAAAATCAAAATAAGCAAACGGAAAAGAAAATTTAATCACCACCACCACCACTTTAGAAAAAAATGAGAAGACATTTTATTTATGAAACAGGATACTATATAGAAAAGGAATATTCGGAAAACAAAGAAGAGCTCTTGGAAATTAAAACTATGAGAGTAGGGGCACCTGGGTGGCTCAGTTGGTTGAGCATCTGACTCTTGATTTTGGCTCAGGTTTTGATCTCACATTTGTGAACCCTGCATTTGGCTCTGCACTAGGTGTGGAGCATGCTTAACATTCTCTCTCCACCTACCACTTGTGTGCGCGCTCTCTCTCTCTCTCTCTCTCATCTTAAAAGCAAAAACAAGAACAAAAACAAAACCAACTGTGAGAGTAGAAATAAAAATTTCAACAGAAAGTTTTGAGGGCAAAATTGAGGAAATCTCTCAAAAGGTAGGATAAAGAGACAAAAGGAAAAGTGAAGAAAAAGGGTAAGAAAATTGGAGGAATAACTGTTGGCATACAATTCTATGAGTCTCTCATATTTCTGCACATCTAGTGAGCAAAGACACTTAGAAAGCTTTTTTTTTTTTTAATTTTTTTTTTTTAACATTTATTTATTTTTGAGACAGAGAGAGACAGAGCATGAACGGGGAGGGTCAGAGAGAGAGGGAGACACAGAATCTGAAACAGGCTCCAGGCTCTGAGCGGTCAGCACAGAGCCCGACGCGGGGCTCAAACTCACGGACCGTGAGATCATGACCTGAGCCGAAGTTGACACTTAACCGACTGAGCCACCCAGGCGCCCCAGAAACTTTTTGTTCTAGACTATCTTGTCAAAGGTGTTTGTATAATGAACAGTCTTGGAAGACAAATAGTGACTGTCTCAGGAGCAAAGGGCAGATTTGTTTACTCTACAGTAAAATAAGGATAAGATCTCCCTCTAGGGCAAAGTTTGGTCAGATGTGTTGAAGCTTCTTATAAAAAATTTAGAATTTTCAAATCTGAGGATTTCCTAATCTGTTACATAAACTTATTATGTGCATAGCATCTGCCTAGGCCTGCAACTGCGTTGTCCCCCATGGGACTTGGGAGGCAAGGAGAACTGGCAGAAACATGAAGAAGCTCATGCTGCCATGAGTAATAAAGTCCTTTATCTCTGACCCAAGAGTCTCATGTCTTCTGCCAGTATCCATGAAACTCTTCTAGGCCCACCTGTTACCATGGAAGCAGGGTAAAATTTCATACCCTTTATGGTTTTAGACAATAATTAGTAAAATCCAATGTCTGACTAATAAAAGTACTAGAAAAACAGGACAGAAAAAATAGAGGGGAGGATATATTAAGAAATAATAGAAGAAAACTTTTCCAGAACTCAGTGTTTTACCAAGTGATCAATACTGTGAAACAAACAGACCTCATTCCAAGGAACATCATTTTGAAATTTCAAAACAGTAAAAAACAAAAAGGAGTAAACAGAGTAAAACAGTAAAAAACAAAACTTCCAGAATGGGAGGTGGGAAAAGGCCGTGATCAAAAGAACAATAATCAGTGTCATCATCACACTTCTCAATAGCAACGCTTACAACAAGAAAGCAGTGGAGTGATATCTTCAAATTATATGAGAAAATATTTCCAATTCAAGATTCTATTCATTGCTAAGTTATCCCTTCAGATACCATGGTATAGGAAAGATAGTCAAAGTTTCAAAAAAATTTTTTTTTCATCCTTTCTCAAGAAGTTACTGGATGATTTATTGAATGAAGGGATAAGCCAAAAAACCTGAAAACATACCATCCAAGACACAAGAGATTGACTCATCAACATGAGATAGTCGTAAAACTCCCAGATTAATGATGGTGAAAGGAAATCTCTGGTGACAGCCATATAGAATAGAAGCCATATTCTTTAAATTACAGACTATTCAATTGTATGTCTCAGGAAAACTTGCAGAAAAAGAGTATGAACTAGAGCAGGATGGTGTAGTGCTCCAAGATGATTGGCCGTGGGACCAGTAGAGTGATGATAAAATATCTGATGTGTTTAACCATACTAAGAGAAGGTTTAGTAATATCTTAAGAGTATAAGCTACACAGAAAATTAAGCCAACAGGGAGTTGAAGTAACTATTAACTTCAGGGGGAAAAAATTGTATATAAAAAAGATCAGAATGTATTTTTTTTGGCTCAACTCAAACAATAGTTGCATAGTTATAATAATGCAACAGTTGACACTTTTACCAGAAATTTTAACATAAAGATATAGGGAAGATAGGAAGAAGAGAACTGGTGGGGGAAGGGAAGAATAGGGAGCATGATGATGTCAAGGAACAGATTTATCTTGCATAGGAAATCAGGAGATACAATGTGTAGGATTGTAAAACAAAATAGTGATATAAGCATATTTTCTAGAAATATTAGAGATAAATACCAGAAGAAGCTCTTAGATAGCTACCTAAGATAACTGCTTAATCTACTTAGATAACTCTAACATGATTAATTCTGAGGCAGGAGAATTGAAGGTGAAGTAGCAATGGAATTGTTATTTTTTGTTATGAAGCCCATGCTAGTTGTTAGCTTCTAGAACAATGTTTAGGCAATACTTCCCTAAATATAGAAAGTTACTAAAAAGAAAAATTAAATTAAAAACAAAGAAAAGTCAATGGAATCCTAAGTAGTTTCTTTGAAAAGATAAAATTGCTAATAGCTAGCCTGAACAAGAAAATAGAGAAGAAGTACCAAATCAAGAATTAAAGAGGGAACATCACTACAACCCCTTTAGAAATAAAAAAGATAGGGGTGCCTAGGTGGCTCAGTCGGTTGAGCATCCAACTCTTGATTTTGCCTCAGGTCATGATCCCAGAGTCATGGGATCAAGCCCCACATTGGGCTCCACGCTGAGCGTGATTCTCTGTCTCTCTGCCCCCCTACCCTGCTCGCACTGTCTCTATAAAAGAAGGAAAAGCAAACCAAACAAGCAAGAAAGGGAGTAATCAAAAAGATTATAAGTAAACTTTATGAAGATCTTTATCCCAGCAAATTAGTTGATTACAGTGAAATGGACGAATTCCTAGAAAAAATACAAATATTAAAAAGTGACCCAAAAAGAAACAGAAAAGCTGAATAGACCTTTATCAAGTCAAGTAAGAGAATTTGTAAATTAAAATCTTATCACAAAGAAAAGTCTAGACCCTGATGGTGTCAGTGGTGAATTCTATCAAACATTTACATAAGAAATAATACACAATCTCAGAAAATTGAGGAGAGGGGAATGCTTCCCATTTCATTTTATGAGGCCAGTATACCCAGATATCAAAGACCTCACAAGAGAAGAAAACCACAGATCATGAAGGATATCCCTCATGAACATAGACACAAAAACTGTAACAAAGTATTAGCACAGAAACAGGAGACAACTTGTATAACAAGATCAAGCAACTAGTCTATGGTAAAGCCAGTATTTAAACCTGGAGATTCTAGCACGGGAGCTTGTATTCTTATGTACACTTGACTACATTGTGCTATGAAAGTAACAAAGATATGGTGTGAATGCAGTAAATGCTGACTAATTTAAACCTCCAATGAGTCTGTTCTTGGTCCTAATGATTATTGTCCCCTTTTGTGAAATTAAATTTATCTTATATTTCAACCTGTTTCTATATTAGACAAGTTGTGTGTGTGTGTGTGTGTGTATGTATGTATATGTGTATATATATGTGTGTGTGTGTGTGTGTGTGTGTGTGTATATATATATATACACATATATATGTGTGTATATGTGTGTGTGTGTGTGTGTGTGTGTGTATACATACATGCATAATTTAAACATTTTGATTAGAGACCTTTCAGTAGATGCTTTCCTGGGATTTAGATATTTAAGATATGGGAGAGATTCAATTCTGGGACACAACAACATGAAACACTTTTATCTTCTTCATTATTTCAAGACCCTCCATCTAAGGCAAAGGTTCTGTGCAAACAAAGGTCCAAACCCATGTATGTTTTTAAAAACTTCAACTTACTCAAATGTTATGTATCAGTGAATACTTTGCTTTAACAGAGGTATATTACCCACTGTTCCCTGCCCCCCACTGTGTTCTTGTCCACATTCCAGGGTTTCTCTGGGTCCCCCTATTTCAATTATAAGGCTTCTTGCATTCCTTTCATATTTTTAAAGATTAGTAGATTGCAAGATCTCTGTTTGTTAATACATCTCTGCACAGTATACATGATGATGGTACATTTTAACCTTACTGGTCTCTTTCATTCAGACAGCTGCTCAAAAAATTACTGTAGAGCTCTGTATCCATTAAAGGTTAAGTTTACTAGAGGCGAAGTACTGGAGAGTGGCCTGTCAGGTCCTAGGTTTTTTTTGCTTTTTTGTTCTTTAATTTTAATTTTTTTTCTTTTTAGAAAGAGAGCGAGACAGACAGAGAAACAGTACGAGTGGGAGAGGGGCAGAGAGGGAGACACAGAATCTGAAGCAGGCTCCAGGCTCTGAGCTATAAGCACAGAGCCCAATGTGGGGCTCAAACTCATGAACCATGAGATAGTGACCTGAGTTGAAGTCGGATGCTTAACTGACTGAGCCAGCCAGGCACCCCTGGTAGATCCTAGTTTAAAACTTAGAAGGTTATCTTGCAAATGTTTCATCTGTGCTTTGTTAATTACTTTTTAATCCTAGATAAAATTTTTTCCAGTATAACCAGTCTGTATAGTGTCCTGGTATGTCCATTGTTTCTCATTATGCAGGACTGGTCTGGGCATCACAGTATATTTGGCATTCCTGGTGCTTCCAAGCACTTCTCAGTTATTATGATACCAAGCAACACTCTTACCTTTTCTGAACAGTCTCCCCTCTCACGGAGGGCAAGACCTCAGGTTGAGGACCACTGCAGGTAATTATTTGCAGTGTATGCCCATAGAACGTTTATTTGTCTCATGTCATCTCTTAATCTTACACTTGTGATATTTCAAAATATGTGTAATTAGAATCTCTGCTCACTTTTCTAAATTCTGAGATGTCTTGGACTCTGAAATTCTAGCTTCTGTCACGACATGACATGGAGTTGGATCATTTTTCAGTTCTGTCCTCATTTATGATAACTCTTCTTCATTGTGTTTTACTGTAGCTATTTTGGCATTTTAATGTTTTTCTATTCCAATAATACCTACCTCATTATAGGTAAACTTTACTAAAGGTTGACTGAAATGTCTATCAAATAGAAAATCTGGCACTTTTTTAGAAATGTGCCTATTGAATTATCGAGATCTGGAAACTCATGAAAAGGTTGCTGACTCCTTATCGCTCTCACTGCCTAGGGACTGGCTAACATTGCTTTAAAATCTTACAGAGCTTTCCCTAATCATTGCAAATTTAAAACGGAAGTCTAATGGAAAATAATATACTGTTCATTTATTTTTATTCAAATTATAAGGCAAGTAATAAAAATTAAACTACTTGAAGGTCATATGCTGTTCTTTTAATATCAACTGGGATATGATTTTAAATTCATATAAATTAACCTCTGCTATCATATTATAACTTACGACAGTCACTTCCAAAATGTCACTTTTCAAGGGAGAAATGAAATAGTAAAGCTGTTTGAAAATAGTGATCAATATTTCAATACTGATACTTTACCAACTTTACGTAAGGTTGAAAACTTTTGTGCATTTATAAACTTGTCACCATAGTTTCTGATATATTAAATGTCTATATTAGAAATGAAAAATATGAGGGGCACCTGGCTGGCTCAGTCACAGGAGCATGTGACTCTTGATCTCAGGGTCATGAGTTTGAGCCCCACGTTGGGTGTAGAGGTTACTTAAATAAATAAGTATTAAAAAAAAGGAATTAAAAAATGTGAGCTTCATTAGTCAGTAAGTACTCCAAAGTAAAAAACCAGATACCATTTTTCACCAAATTTGTAAAAATTTTTAAAATGAGAATAGTTGATATTGGTGAGGAGGCAGTGCAATGGGCATGCTCATAAATTGCAGATGGGAATGTTAGTTAATATAGCCTTTGTGGACAATAGTTTGTTAGTGTATGTATTTATAAATAATAATAGCAATTCTACCTCTAGGATTTTATTCCAGAAGAAGGAATTAGATTAGGACAGATTTATGTTTAAAGCTGTTACTTTTGCTACAGCAATTCTTAGGAAACAACGTAATGTAATAGACTGAACTAGAATTGAATCCAAGCTCCACCATTTAATAACTGCCCAGTCTTGGGCAGGTCTTTTAATCGTTCTTTTGCAAATCATCCTTTGAAATATGATGATACTGATGACAATGACAACAATAACAACAGTGAAGACAACAGACAACTTCATGTGGATAAAATTGCTGCTGAATATGTCTAGTTAGGTCCCTGTCCTATTTTCCATGGCATACATCTCAAGTATTTGCTAGTCTTTATGCCTCTACCTCATTCTGTCCCCTTTAATGTTAAGCTTATGACTTAGCATCCAAAGTCTGGAGAAAAATGAGGTCATTAGGCAAAAACATTGTTAGTATACCTTTCCTATACCTTCAGACTCATTTGTGTCTTCATGAGTCTTTATCTTTTCTGTCCATCTCAAAGGAGGAAGTGTGTGAATTGTATCAGGGATACCTTGCTTACACAATCAGGAACCTCGTTCCATCGGCTATACCTCTCTCTCTTGTCTTTACAGTCTCCACTATTGACCTAGGTGTTTTAAGTCCTTAAAACAGTCTTCCTCAGTTCAGCTTTCCCTTCAAGCTTTACTTTTTTCTCCTTTCTCTCTTGTTGATGTTTTAAAAGTAAACTAGCTCTCAACAATATAAAAACAATCAATCCAGTTAAAAAATAAACAAAGGACTTGAATAGACATTTCTCCAAAGATGATATACAGGTGACCAATATGCACATGAAAAGGTGCTCAGCATCACTAATCAATGGGAAAATAAAGTTAGAACCACAATGAGATACTTCTTCATACCCATTAGGATGGCTGTTTGAAATGAAATGACCTATAATGGTCAAATTCAGACACAGAAAATAGAATGACGGTTGTCACTAGACGCTAAGCGAGGAAAGACTGGTGTTGTTTAATGGGTAAAGAGTTTCAGTTTGGGAAGATGAAAAAGTTCTGGAGTTGGATGGTGGTGATGGCTGTACAACAGTATGAAGGTACTTAGTGCCACTGAACTCTACACCTAAAATGGATAAATTGGTAAACTTTATGTTATGTTTAGTTTATCACAATAAAAAAAAATAAACTAGCTCTCTTCATTTCCTTATTCCCCTTTCTTTTTCAAGATACGTTATTGTACTGCTGGTACTTCAGCAGCTGCTCTATAACTCTTCTTGGAAAGTTTACTAAAATTCCTTAATTTTCACATCCTCCTCATCTTTGATTTCTTTGTGGTATTCACCTCTGTTAATTAATCTCTCTGAAACCTTTTTTCTTTGCCCTTGGACCATCACTGTATGGTGATTTTCCTCCAGTGTCTCTGATTGCATCCTTTGAAAATCTGTTGCTGATCCCTTCCTAGATCTGTCTCTAGGATTCTGTCACTTTTACAAATTCCTACTGGACATGAACTCCCTACTGTTTTATCTACCATAATGGTTTTCAAATATTCATATGCCAGTGATCCCCCGAATAACCTCATCTCCTTCTTGAGTTGCAGAACAGTCTCTTATTGTCTGTATGACAGCTCCACCTAGATCTTCAACACATTGTTGAACAGAATTCACCCTTTCCTAAAGGGCTCTTCTATTATGTTTTATATCTCGATGCCACTGTATCTGCAGTAGTGTTGCTTCAGAAATCTTGGGCTTTTTTTTCTCTCTCTCTCTCTCTGTCTCTCCCCCCTCCTTCTCTTTCGTCTTCTCTTCCTCCTTCTCTCTCTCTCTTTATCCCTTCTTCTCCCTCTCACAACATTCGTATATATTGGTTTTTATTCCTATTTATTCTATACCTTAAATATCTCTTAAATTCTTCTGCTTCTTTTCATATTTGTTGTGCACCTGCAAGTAGGTGCAAAACATATTTTACAGTTAATCGTAATTATCATCAGAAAATAGTACCGTTGAAAAAGTTATCACTCCCATTTTATGCACAGACAAACTGAGGCTCAGAACAGTAACTTGCCTAAGATCTTCCATCGCGTAAGTGACAGAACCAGAATTTGGATGTAGGTCTGTTTGACTTCAAAAACCATCCTCTTAACCCGTATGCTATAGTACCTCCTATGAACATTGTAAAGTTCTTACAAAGGAACTTTGTCCCCAGGGAATGAGATGAATGAGATGTCAATAGATGTAATGCTTGTTTTGGTTAGTTGAAACCATATTTTGGAAGAACTAAATATCAATAGTTCAATATTCAGCACATGAATATCTACTTATTTTAGAAATTGGCCTTCACAATTCTGTTCCGGATTTCCTTCTCCACCCCAGTTGTCCTTGGCTCCTCAATGAGGGCTTGAAACAGGGTAAAAATCTGAAAGGATGTGAGTACAAGAAGTGACAGGAGAAGGTGCTAAAGGTTAGTTTTACTCACTTAAAATTTACCTATAGTTGACTCACTCGAATCAAGAGGAAAGTCTGTCTTACGTGGTCACCTGATCTGAGGGGCCACCTGCTCTGAAGGATTAATTCTGATAGTTCACCAATATTAAGAATTTAATAGCCTTTTGTGACCTATCCTGATCATCTAACAACGACTTATAAGAAGCTTTTCAAAAACATCTTTTCCGATTTCCATAAAACTGATGATAAAAAGGACATTTGGAATATAATTCATTCACTGTTTGCCTGTACTAATGCTTTAACTGTTCCCCACCACTGAGGGTGGTCTAACAGAGTGGTTTGTTCAAAGTTGTAAGAAAAATGAGTGTCAAAGAGCCCTGATAATCTCGAGTTTTTATGAGTGGACCTTGAGTACTTGAGAATTTTCTACGCACGACTAAAATAAACGATCAGTAATTAAAAACAAATACACATTTCTTTCACAGGTCAGAGTATTTAGAAAGCAAATGTCCCTAATGAATGTTAGACATTTGACCCTTTGTATTGCTTTCAATATTAAGAACTTGATAATAATTAACTTTATTTCCTTCTAGTACAGCTTTATCATCTTAGTTACTAAGACAAAAGGCTTTTAGAATACTCTTTGGTGTTTCTTCATAGAAATTATAAAATTTAAATTTTTCTTTTAAAATGTTTTGCATACATAGTGAAGACTTGTTAAAATATGTTTACAGTGAATTTTCATTGAATTGAGATACCATGATATAATCGTAATGGCAGTTCTCAATTGAGTTTTTGTCTTTTAAAATTTATTGTAATTTTGTACATGTGCCAAATATAAAGAATGTTTTCATTTTCCATATTCCATTGTATCAAACTGTATCACATGGCTTCTGAGGTACTCATAGATTTTCTATTTGTCTTAAGGATTAAGTGCAGATCGTAATATTAGGGGCATAAGTGTGCTTTGATAGAGAATTGTTGGTGAATGAATAAATACTGACTTTCTGGGCGTTGAGGCAAACAGTAGTAGAAGTGATGTCACCCATTTCCTGCCCCAGGAAATGGAAAAGTAATGTACTCCTTGGCTAGTTCCTTAGCCATATATTTGTACCAACTTTTAAGATAAAGGATCTATATAAAGAAGAAAAAGTACATTATACAACAAAGAAAGTAGGACCAGATCACTCATGGCTGATGCATCCTGTGCTTCTAATAGGAAGGTTATAATTTACAGTGCAATATAAGGTAAGTTAACATTTTAGTTTTTAAGAAAGTCCGGGAAATACATTGTTGCTTGTACTAGTTGCTGTCATTGTTATATGCCTATCCTAATGAACTTGATAGCAGTTAAACCCAGGGATCCACCAAAAGCAGTACTAGAAGTAACATAGAACAAAAAGAAAATGAAACCCAAGAGGATCTCTTCCTTAAAGATTTAGAAACTGGCTGTTTGACTATAGACATGCTGAGATCCAGTACCTTTCAGCTTCATGATACACCCTTGGCAGCAGTTAGACGCCGACTAGCAACAGATCGAAATAATGTTAAGTAAGAGTTATTTAATCTGTCATCTAAATTGACCTGAAATCACCTTAATGTGCTTCCCGATAGGAGTTTAGATTATCATTCACTTTAAAACTGATATATGAATGCCAGAAAAGTCATGTTTTATATTAAAGGGATCCATATCTTTAGTTACAGATTTTTAACATTCAGGATTAACTTCCATTTCACTGTACCAGTCATGTTTGGTGGGTAATTAGTGTAGTATATTTCAATTATAGCTTTTGATAACCAGATTAGCATACATTCCTTTCAAAGATTTTTACTTTGATCTACATTCAGGTGTATGTATCAGTACCTGATCGGTATTTAATTGTTTGATTTTGACTGTGTTATCTTTTTTATTTACCAGTTCTATCTCCAAGGTTATTAATACTTTGTGAAAACAGTAATACCCATGTTACCTAATTTTGATCAAGAGATTTCTAGTTTAAAATATGCCAATAGGAGCACCTGGGTGGCTCAATTGATTATGTGTCTAACTTCAGCTCAGGTCATGATCTCACGGTTTTGTGAATTCAAGCCCCACGTCAGGCTCTGTGCTGACAGCTCAGCCTGGAGCCTGCTTCAGATTCTGTATTTCCCTCTCTCTCTCTCTCTGCCCCTCCCCTGATCATGCTCTGTCTCTCTCTCTTAAAAATAAACATTAAAAAAAATTTTGTAAAAAAAAAAATGCCAATAGACATCTTGATCTTGTGGAATAAACATGTTTACTTTTAGGTAGTGTTATTAAATCTATAACATTGCTAGAGAGATATATAATAATTATAAACAGTTATGTTAGACACTAATTAAAATTTTTATTCTGGTAAATAGCTCTGTTTACTATACCTGAAATTGTTTAAGTCTGTGATAGAGTAGATTTAACTGATACTTTAACAACTTATTTTTAAGAGTTTTCAGACTTCTTATATTAATTCTTTCCTTGGCACATCTCAGTTGGCTATTTCTGCCAACAATAAAATAAATTAATGATTATAATAGACTATAAATCTTAGCTTGCTGTTTTCAACCAGTATAGAAGTAGAAAAGGGCTGTTTGAGAGTATTGTCATTGATGAAACCATATAGAGGGACTTTATCCATGGGAAAGATCATTACAAGCAAAGTATGGGAAAAACAATTTTAAGACTTGTTTTTGTTATACAAATACATTAAACAATTTTATAATGACTATCATGACTAAAAGTGACTACTTTTTTTAAATATCCTTTCTCAAACTTTAGATAATTTGTTTTAAAAGAAAGTTTAAAGTCTTTTTAGGAATAAGCACAGGTTTTGCAAAAAATTAACTGAAATTAATTTTTTTTCTTTGAAGAATGACTGCACTTAAGCACAGAGGAGGCTTCCTAATTTGTTCTTTAAACTATATATTTCAAAAGAGAAGATGTCGATGCTCAGACCTTAACACTTAAAAGCATTTTGATGATTCTCTTGGGAGACTCACATTTAAAAAGTTATAAAAATACTGCCTAAAAACAAGGAGTTGGACTTTAATTTTTTCTTAAGAAAGTAACAAAAGCCTGTTATCTTATTTTTTTCTTAACTATTTACCCATTTAGAAATAGTTATACAACTGGAAGCAAGCATTATTGATTATTGGTATATTAGTGGGGTTTTTGCTTTTTTTTTTTTTTTGTATAGCATAAAATATAATTTAAGTGTACTTTTTGGATTTTCAGGTGAAGTAAGTTGTAATAGGTCATAATGTAATAAGTCATTGACATTTTTCACATCAGAGAAAATTTTCCTGATGGTTTGAAATCATAAAATAATGTAAGAGTATACTGATTTCCCACTGTTTTCACAGAATCATATTACCTCAGTGTCAAAAGATGTGACTCTTAAAAACCCACCAATGCTTTCATCTCTTAGATGACATCCCACAAAAAGATTGTCAAGTTAAGGACAGATTAACACAACACTAAAAGAAAATCACTATACAGTTAGTTAGAAAATCTTTCTTCCACTCTCTTAAGTTGTGTGGCTGGGCTTGACATGAGACATAAGACAGTTAAACAAGAGAAAAACATACAGATTTTATTTAGTATTTTTATGTGCACATGAGGGACTTCATAAGGAAAGTGAATACCCAAAGAGGCAGGACTATGAGCTTATATATTTTAATAAAGAAACACTACTTTTATGAAGAAGTGATGAGACAAAGGGGCTTGGAATAGGGGCAGTAAATTGTGGGAAAATGACTAGGAAATACATGAGGAAACTAATGGAAGATAAGGGCTATTTTAGTAGGTTGGTTTTTATAGAGTCATTTTGGTGTTGACTCCTAGTTTCCAGTGATAAGAATGTTGTCTTCCTGGAACAATAAGAGCACCTTTCTCATGAGAAATTTTTTGATCAGCTTTTAGGTAGAAAGGCGAAGATCAGAGAGCCCTTCCTGCGTCTGGTGTTTCTCAAGTACCTTCAGTTCAAAATAATCAATATGCTAAAGTAGCTTATTTTGGGATGGCATGTTCTGAATCCATTGACAACCATTCTCTAGAGCATGGGTTGGCAAACCATGGCCTGCAGATAAAATCCAGCCTGCCACCTGTTTTTGTAAATAAAGTTTTATTGGAACACAGGTAAATCCATTTGTTTACATATTGTCTACAGCTAATTTTGTACTAGGAGGTAGAGTTAATGAGGCAGAGTTGAGTACTTGCAACAGATTATATGGCTTGAAAAGCCTAAAATATTTACTTTCTGGCCCTTTACAGAAAAAGGAAACCTTTTCCGCATCTATAGAGCATGGTGATAATATTATCTATCATTATTGCCTTTAAAAGGCAATGCTTTAGGGCGCCTGGGTGGCGCAGTCGGTTAAGCGTCCGACTTCAGCCAGGTCACGATCTCGCGGTCCGGGAGTTCGAGCCCCGCGTCAGGCCCTGGGCTGATGGCTCAGAGCCTGGAGCCTGTTTCCGATTCTGTGTCTCCCTCTCTCTCTGCCCCTCCCCTGTTCATGCTCTGTCTCTCTCTGTCCCAAAAATAAATAAACGTTGAAAAAAAAAAATTTAAAAGGCAATGCTTTTAAAATTCTTTAAAAAATATGCATGGCTGGGGTGCCTGACTGGCTGAGTCAGTTGAGCGTCCCACTTCAACTCAGGCCATGATCTCGCTGTGCGTGAATTTGAGCCCTGCATCAGGCTCACTGCTGTCAGTGCCGAGCCCACTTCTGATCCCCTGTCCCTCTCTCTGCCCCTCCCCCACTCTGAAAAAATAATAAACATTAAATAATAAAATAATAAATAATAAATAATAAAATAAAATAATACACACATGGGATGTAGAGAACATTTAAAAAGTATTAAGCATTATTACCTGCAGTTTCCACTTGACCCTCTTGGGTTATTCCATAGGCATCCTTAGTGGACAGATCCCTTTTGTTTTACACTCTGGAAAGCCCTTTCCTCTTTCTAGACTGAGGCTCCCCTCCTTTCCAGATCCATTAATAATATGAAAATATGTGTACACTTTACAGAAACACATATCTGTTTTACTTTCTGGCTTAAAACTAGATTAGATGGTAGTTTGTATCTCTCAAGGCCTGTCAAATTTATTGCCATAAAGTTATTTTTATATGCTCTTACTATCTTTTGAATGTCTGCATCATCTGTAATCATGTCCCCTCTTTGATTCTTCTGTCCTTTTTTATTTTAATCAGTTTTTCCAGAAGTTTTACCAATTTTATTGAACTTTCAAAGAAGCACTTTTGGTTATAGATACTTTTCTCTATTTTTTTGTTTCACTTTTATTGAATTCTACTTTTTTCTTTTGTCTGGTTACTTTTGGTTTTATTTGCTCTTTTTCTAGTGTCTTCAGGTAGCATTTTAGATTACTGATTTTAGAAATTTCTTCTTTTTTAATATAAACATTTAAAGTTGTACATATCTCTGTAAGCATGCTTCATGTACCTCCCACATATTTTGAAATGTATTTTCATTTTCATTCAGTTCAATATAATTTCTAACTTCCTTTGTGATTTCCTCTTGGTTTACTTAGGAATGTATTTAATTTCTAAGTGTTTGAGGATTTTACAAATACCTTTTCTGTTATAGATTTCTAATTTAATTCCACTGTGTAGAATACTTTGTATGATTTCAGTCCTTTAAAATTTATTGAGACTTGTGTTATAGATCAGAATTTGACCTGTCATGGTGAATGTTTTATGTGTACTTGTAAAGAATATATATTCTATTGTTATTCTAAATAATATCAACTGCATCAGATTGGTTGATAATGTTCAAGTTTTCTATAGTCTTACTGAGTTTTTAAACTTATTAATTCTGAGATTGTGCTGAAATGTACAATTATAATTTTTCCTTTTCTGTCAGTTTTTTGCTTTGTGTATTTGAAGTTCTGTTGAAGTTCATATACATTTAGAATTCATGTGTCTTTTTGATGAATCAATCTGTTTATCAGTATGAGATGTTCTTTTTTATCCCAGTCATATCCCTTGTTCTAAAGTCTGCTTTGTTCTAACATTAATATATCCTGCCCAGCTTTCTCTTTCCATGGTATGTTTTTCCATTTGTTTGCTTTCAATATGTGTCTTAAAGTATGTTTCTTATAGGCAGAATATTATTGTTTTATGTTTTTATTCATCCTGACAATCTTTTCCTTTTAATTGGTGTGTTAAGATCCTTTCACTTAATGTAATTATCAGTAGTTGAATTGAATTGAATTCTGGTTGGATTTAAATCTACCATATTGCTATTTGTTTTCTATTTGTTCCATCTGTTTTTATTTCCTTTTCCTGCTTTTCCTGCCTTTTTTTGTATTGAGTATTTATATGATCCCACTTTATCTCCACTTTAGTGAATCTACTTTGTTGCTGTTGTTGCTTGATTTATAATATGTACATCTTTAATATATTACAATCTCTTTAAATATTATTTAATTCATGTTTAGCATCAGTACTTTATAATGATGTATTCTTAATCCCTCCCTTCCATCCTTTGTGTTATTCTTTTTGTATGTTTTAATTCTACATGTGTTATGATCCCTGTAATACATTATTATCCTTATTGCTTAAAATAGTCAATTATCTTTTAAAGAAACATGAAAACAAGGAAAAATATTTTTATAATTATCTACTTATTTATCAGTCTGTCCCTCCCTGGATTCCTTGTGTAAGTGTGCATTTCTATATGATGTAACTTTCCTTCTGCCTGAAGAACTTCTCTTAACATTTCTCCTAGTATAAATCTGTGATAGGTATACCTTTTGTAATATAAGTATTTGGTATATACTACCCTGTAGTATAGGTTTGTTGAATTCACAAAACTTTTGTTTTACGAAGAAATGCTTTATTTCACCATCATTGAAAGATTTTTTCACTTGGTACATTTCCCTAGAATTCTAGGTTAACAGTCAATTTCTTTTAGCACTTAAAATGTCTTTCCATTATCTTCTGGCCTCCATGGTGTCACAACACATCTCAATCATTCTTTCTTCCTCTGTACATTTTTCTTAAAGGGTTAGGTAGTAAATATTTTAGGTTTGTTGGGGGGGCCTGGGTGGCTCAGTGGGTTAAGCATCCAACTTTGGCACAGGTAATGATCTCATGGTCTGTGAGTTCGAGCCCTGCGTCAGGCTCTGTGCTGACATCTCAGAGCCTAGAGCCTGCTTCGGATTCTGTGTATACCTCTATCTCTGCCCCTCCCCTGCTCATGCTCTGTCTGTCTGTCTCTCTCTCTCTCTCTCTCTGTCAAAAATAAATAAACATTAAAAAAAATTTTTTTTAAATATTTTAGGCTTGTAGGTCATCTGGCCTTTGTTGCAACTACTCAACTTTGGTGTAGTATAAAAGCAGCAATGATTTTGATATGATTATGATGTTCCTTATGTGGTTTTCCCATGTTTCTTATGCTTAGTTTTGAGTTTTGTGGATTTGGTGGCTTATAGTTTTTACGAAGTTTGGAAATATTTCAGTCACTATTTGTCTTAGATATTTTTCTCCCTTCCCACTTGGGACTCCAGTTGCACAAATGGGATCCTGCTTGATACGGTGCCACAGCTCACTTATGCTCTTTTTATTTTTCCTGCCCTTTTCTTTCTATGCTTCATTTTGAATAATTTCTGTTGCTATCTTAATAGTTCTCTGCTAGTTCTTCCATGGTGTTTAATTCCATGCAGTATATTTTTGATTAAGGTGTCAGCCAGGATGGCAGTGTCATCTGAGGCTCAGGGTCCTCTTCCAAGTTTACTGGTAATTGGCAGAATTCAGTTTTCCATGGTTGTAGGGCTGACTGAGGCCCTCACCTCCCAGAGAGGCTGCTTGCTTTCCCTGCCTGTGGCCCACTCTACAACTGGCTGTTTGACTATTCAAGAGCAACAGGAGAGCATCTCGGCTGCTTCTAATATTATCTATCTCTTTGACTTCTGTCTCTTGACGTATAGACTCTTTTTAAAAAAAATTTTTTTTTAATGTTTATTCATTTTTGAGAGACAGAGAGAGACAGAGTGCAAGCGGGGGAGGAGCAGAGAGAGAGGGAGACACAGAATCTGAAACAGTCTCCAGGCTCCGACCTCTCAGCACAGACCCTGACGTGGGGCTCAAACCCACACAGACTGCGAGATCATGACCTGAGCCGAAGTCGGCCGCTCAACTGACTGAGCCACCCAGGCGCCCCTGTACAGACTCGCTTTTAAAGGGCTCACCTAATTAGGTCAACCCCTCCCCCCCTAAGATAATCTCCTTTTTTATTAACTGAGAGTCAACTGATTACGGACCCTAGTCATATCTTCAGAATCCCTTCATCTTTGCTATATAATGTAACCTAATCACAGAAGAGATATCCCATCAGATTTACAGCTCTGTCCACACTCAAGGAGAAGGGATTATACAGGGAGTGTATACCAGGGAGAGGGAATCTGGGGCTGTCTTAGAATTCTGCTCACCACAGTTCGATTTATACTATTAATATAATTTGAAGAGTACAAATTATATTTTCTAGACAGGATATAGATAGACTGGAAATACTAATAAACTACCACTGATTAAACAGTTGAAAACAAACAGCTATTTTCTAAAGTAAATTATAACTGTAGCCTCAGTATATTGTGTTTTTTTTTTTCTTTGAACTATAGTTTAACTGAGCTGATGGGCTCATTGTATTTTAAGAAAATTTTAAGAAAAGAGTGTCATCAAAACCTTGGAAATTTTCCATTTGCGTCCTAGTAAATATATACAATTTTGAAAATCCTCAGTTTCCTCTTTTTACATAATTTTAGCTCTTAGATCTTTGCTCTGTTAACTATTTTGCAGTTCTACAGTAATGTTCTCCTAGCAACATGAAAGGGGAGACCAAATATTGTGCACAGTTGGCAGTGCAGTGTTGCTTAGCTACCTATCTTTTTAATTTGAAATATTAGGCATTTCAATAATAGGTAGCCTTTAAGCTCTTAAGTGTTTGCTCATGACACATTGCAGTGTTTTATGTGTGCTTTTCACCTTTGTATTATAGCTGTTATTATGAAAGGTTAAAAAAAATGGGAGTGTATTTAATAGTAGTCAGTAGAGTACTTTAACTACATAAAATCAGTCATTTTATGA
Organism: Puma concolor; assembly: GCF_028749965.1. NCBI lineage: Eukaryota > Metazoa > Chordata > Mammalia > Carnivora > Felidae > Puma > Puma concolor. The sequence goes on along the minus strand of NC_141674.1, from coordinate 64,800,252 downwards.
GAAGTTCTAATATGGACACAAATGAAATTATAAGCTATACTTTAATATGAACTTACCTCAGTGCAGCTGTACTACAAAATGCAATAATTATACCAATCTGTCATTTGATTGCAAGGAAAATCAGTGCAGAATGTCTAAAATATTGCCTATAGTTGTTTTAAAAATAGCAATCTTGTTATACTCCAGGAGTACTATTAAATACATACTGAGAAAGCACTTTATTATATTATGTTGCTGTCATGCCATTCCTGTTACTTTTTCTTAAAGTAGGATATCAAGTACTAAACAGTATTCCTGCAGCACATCTCCTAATTTGGAAAAGATGAATATATTAAGATTCTTCTACATGGATTCTTTAAAAAAACTTTTTTTTAACATTTATTTACTTTTGAGAGACAGAGTGCAAGTGGGGGAAGGGCAGAGAAGAGGGAGACACTGAATCTGAAACAGCTCCAGGCCCTGAGCTGTCAGCCCAGAGCCCAAACACTGAGAGTGGAGGAGGGTGGAGGGTGGGGGAGGGGGGTTTGGGGGGGGTGAACCCACGAACTGTGAGATCATGACCTGAGCTGAAGTCAGATGTCCAACCAACTGAGCCACCCAGGCACCCCATCATTTCTGAGTTTCTTTTTTTTTTTCTTTTTTTTTTTCAACGTTTATTTATTTTTGGGACAGAGAGACACAGAGCATGAACGGGGGAGGGGCAGAGAGAGAGGGAGACACAGAATCGGAAATAGGCTCCAGGCTCTGAGCCATCAGCCCAGAGCCTGACGCAGGGCTCGAACTCACGGGCCGCGAGATCGTGACCTGGCTGAAGTTGGACGCCTAACCGACTGCGCCACCCAGGCGCCCCTCTGAGTTTCTTAATATAGATCCTAGCTTACAGTAGAACAGTTCCACGAATGAAAAGATACAAACATTTTAAAGACCTCTAGACGTGTTAATTATTTTTCTAAAAGTTGACCATCCTTGCAGACATTTACTAGTTTAATTTTTAAAAGAGGAAGAAATAGTTAATATTTTTAATTTGTTTTTAAGATCAAGAAGATTGAATTTTTTCTATGTTAGTTAGCCATTTGTAATTATTTTGTGAAAATTTTTGTTTCCCTATTCCATTTATTGATATATCTTTGTGTCTTATTGATTTGGGGGAGATCTTCATATTCTGAATTTATCCCCCTTTCTGTCATATTTTCTCATTTGTTCTCCTTTTGATTTTTACACTTTGCAAAATACAGATCTTTCAAAAAGTTCTTTTGAAGATATTTTCAACTTTTCTTTTTTATTTTCATTTATTTCCTTTAGATTTGAAAATCCCTTTACTGTGCAGATTTTCCTACATTTTATCTCTTTTTGCCCCATTCACCTGTGGGTGAGCACTGGCTCAAGTTCTTAGAAGCTTCTTGTCTCAAATCCCAGCTCACAACTGGGCATTCACAGAATGAATCTTTCTGGCTTTTGATGTTTGCTATACCCAAAGGATGTCCATTCTTTCAACAGCGGTTCCAATTACCAGGGTCCTGGGGGGTCAGCAGGAAACAAATAGATGTAAATCTCCACCCTTTGTAGAGTAGACGTCACCTTCCTTCTCCCCTTCCCCAATGCCTGGCCTTTCTCATCACCATGATTTTCCCTCCACCAACCCAAATGTGACACGTTGTTCAAAGCCCAGCTTTTCCAAGAAGCTCTTTCTGAGTCTGCTGGCAGGCCCTTGGACTCCTGTGTTCAGCTCTCCACAATGAGTTCGTCTGTCACTGCTCTGCACTGGTACTGTTAACAGCTACCATTAGGATGTGTCCCTTAGGTGCCACTTTACAAAGGAAAGTAACAAAAATGTTTTTCTACAACTAATATTTTTACATCTAATTCTCAACCATGTAAAGTGTATTTTGGTTTCTAGTGTTGGGCTAGAAATAAAACTGATTTTTTTTCCAAATGTTAATCCAGAGCACCAGTAAGAATATCTTCTTGCCCACTGATTTATGATAGTTCTTTTAACATGTACTAACCTCTTGGCTACTGGGCTGATTGCCTGCTTTCTATCCTGTTTTATTGATCTTTCTATTTTGCATGAGAACAACATTATAAATTAGCTTTATTATACCCTTTTTGATATTCAGGACTGTTTACTTATCTTTATAGGGTAATTTGGATTGTTTACCTTACATCTCATGCTATGGCTGTTTCTGTTATTTTATGCTTTTTTATTGCTGTTGTGAATGAAATTTTTTTCTGCTCTGTTTTTTGACTCATTTTTGCTAGCATATTGAAAGGGTATTCTTTTTTATATTTATCTCAAATCTGAGCTCTTTATTCTTTGTAATTACGAGTTGAGTTTATAGAGTTAGTTGCTATCTAATCATAATATTTGCAAATGAAAATTTACTTCTCCTTACTAGAAATTATGTCTAGATTGGCTGGAAATTCCAGAACAATATTAACTACTAATGTAAATAGTGGATATTCTTGTCACAGAAAACTAAAGTAATAGTTAAGGGAAAACACGGTCAACTTTATATTAGAAAATACTATAGTTAAAAATAAAACATCTTTAATTATCCTAAATTAGATTAATTGTATTGCAAATTTAGCATGAGTAAGGTGCATCAGAATCCTGGGAGATGTTCATTTCCCCCGCAGTGGGGCAACATCTGGGTAACACTCATTACTAACTTCAAAAGGAAAGGAACTAGACTTCAGATCTAGGTTGCAGTTAAGAGGAGGAAGTTGGGTGAATTAGTCTGGGTTCCCCTACTTCATTTCCTGGAGAGCAGTTCCTGGCATGGTGGCAAATGGAGTCAGTTTCTTTCCATGAAGATCTTAAGAGAGACCTGGAACAGCATCACTACAGCTCCCTTAAATGTGGGAGAGTGTGCAAAGAACATTCATGAAATTTACCTGTAGAAGACCGATATTTTTCCTGGATAGCTTCATCAGAGTCTGGCTCTAGATAATTTTTCAGGTGTGACAAATGCTGATTGAAGCCCTTTTTGAAAGTTAGATGAGTTATGGGGGCTAGATGTCTCATTCCAGGAGGGTCAGAGGAGATCATCTTGACAGACCTCCCCCACCTAAGTAAAGTTCATGGTGGACAAGGGGTTGATTAGCTGCCCTTTATGCTGTTCTTACTTATACCATTGTTGCAGAAACCTGAAGCCACAAGTATGTAGATGGGAACTTTATTTTCTTATGATAATAAGGGATCAGGGTGTTTCCTTCCACATTATCACCTCAGTGGATGTATTCCATAGCTTTTGAGGCATAATAAACCATTCTAAAATTTAGTAGCTTAAAATATCAACCATTTACTTAGCTCGTAGTTCTGTAGGTTGACAGATTAGGCCAAATTTAGCTGGGCAGTTCTCGACTGTGTTCCCTTATGAATCTGTGGTCAGTCCTGGGTTGGTTAGGTGGTTCTGCTTCTAGGAATTGGCTGGTTGTTATCTGGGGGACCTGAGTTTTTCTCCACATGGTAGAAGCCTTGCTTCTTTTCCTCCAGAAGACTTGCCTTCATTTTTTCTCATGGTAGCAGAGTTTTGAGAGCAGAAGCAAGCAAAGCCTCTTGAGGCTAGCCTTGAAATTAGGACACTGTTACTTGTGTTGTGTTTCATTGGCCAAAAGATGTCACAAAGCCAGCCGATTCATGGAGAAAGGGTATAGATTCTACTTCATGGTGAGAGTTGATATAACACCACATATTGCAAACGGCATAGATTCAAGGGAAGTATGGAGAATTGGGCCATTTTTTTTGCCATCAGTCTGCCACAGTTGGGTGAATGACTTAAAAATATGCTTTGGGCACTAATTTCCTTATCAATGTAGATTTTAATTTTGCTCCTATTTATTTATTTATTTGGGGGAGAGAGAGAGAGAGAGAGAGAGAGAGAGAGAACACAAGTGAAGAAGGGACACAGAGAGAGAGGGAAACACAGAATCTGAAGCAGGCTCCAGGCTCTGAGCTGTCAGTGCAGAGCCTGATGGAAGGGTCAAACTCATGAGCCATGAGATCATGACCTGAGCTGAAGTCGGATGTTTAACCCACTGAATCACCCAGCCGTCCTTAATATGGCTCCCTTTTGATCTCAGCCTGTTATCCTTGTATCTTGTATAATATTTCTCTTTACACCATTCTTTTATTTTCAGTATCTTGTGCATCAAGTCCATGCCAAATAAAATTTTTCTAAAACTATCTTTTCATTCCTATTAAATCTTACTTAGAGATATGTTCTCTGCACCTTCAGGATGTTTCTTTCTCACGTGTGGGAGTATTTTTACTCATAGACTTCACTATGTTTTTTTCCTTTTTCTTAGAACGCTGTTGGTGTGTGCCAACAGAGTGTGTGGATGCCTCTCACTATCTACTTAGGTTTGAATGCCTTCTCAGATCTGCATCCGAAGACTTAAGTTGTTATACGTTTCCGTGACTAGCAGGCAAACATCAATGTAGTTTTGCTAAACTAAACCAGGATCATCTGCTAACATGCTACATATACCTGGTTTGGGGGCACTTTAAAAGGATGAATGCTAGGGGCGCCTGGGTGGCTCAGTCGGTTGAGCGTCCGACTTTGGCTCAGGTCATGATCTCGCGGTCCGTGAGTTCGAGCCCTGCATCGGGCTCTGTGCTGATCGCTCAGAGCCTGGAGCCTGTTTCAGATTCTGTGTCTCCCTCTCTCTCTGACCCTCCCCCATTCATGCTCTGTCTCTCTCTGTCTCAAAAATAAATAAACGTTAAAAAAATTTAAAATAAATAAAAGAATGAATTCTATGGAAAAACTGTATTAATATGTACTACTAAAAGGATTTTTCCTGTATTTTCCCTTCTCTGCAGAGCTTTTCATGTAGATATTGAAACTTCTTAGATGCAGTGAACTTTTGTCAGTGTCCCTCTACCTTCTGACACCCTCTTTACTGGCAATTGTATTTAAATGGTAAAGAGGTTTGCCTTGGGGTGGGGGAGGGTTGGGAATGAGTTTCCTTACTCTGGCTGCCTCATAAAGCCATCCTTCTACTGTATAAACTTGATTTCTCTTCAATAGCAGGTAGAAAAAGGGAGAGAGCTAAAGCCTCTTTTCAGTTGACGAAATTACTGTGTTTCACCAAGCAGAGCAATCCTTTGCATTGTGGGTAGTAATCAAAAAACTGGGCCACTATTAATTTGTTTGTAGACCTGGTTTCTAAGACTTTCAAAGAGTGGAATTATCTGAGGTTTCTCATTAGAGGTTAAATGAATTTTAGTAGGATGTGCTTTGTCTTTTTCTGTGTCTTAACATGTATTTTCCTGAGAATATGGAAAAGCTGCACTGGAGGATTCTACACAGATGCCATGTTAAGCTAAGAGTCCAAGTTGTATTTAATTAATAATTCATTTGCCATTTTTTATTAATCAAAATATGTAATGAGTATATAGTAAAAGGTATAGCAACTGCAAATAGCCATTTTGAAAGGCTGAGATTTGCTGCTTTGGTTAACCTGTACAGTGTTATAATGTGAATACAGAATTTCCATTATAATTTTGGAGTGATTACATATATTTCTTAGTCCTCCACTATTATCTTCAAAGCTCTAGCACTTTGCGATTCTCTCTGGTCCTGTCCTGGGCATCAGTGGTCTAAATATGGGACACATCTATTATCCCAAAATGAAAATTAAGAACCAGGAAGCAATGCCTCCAGAATTCTCTGAGCCAGTCTTTGGAATAACAGATCAAAATAGCTGCCTGGACCAATCTTGGGGGAAATGATGGTGACTTCCAAAGAAGCTGTAGTTGTCTACTCTCTGGCACTTGTTTCTGATTAAGTTTAAGATTTAATGGTACAACTGTGACCTCAGGGAATCTATCTCATTGGAAAGTAACTAAAGTTTCTACAGCTGCAAAACTAAGATTGCTATTAACTACTTGATTATTATTTTAATAATTTCTAATCATAGAGCTTACATAGTATTCACTTTTTTTTTTTTTTTTATTAAGCATGAGTTGGTTTAAATACCACCTGAAAGTTACAGTACTTTTGACCTCTTGAAAGTTCATACCTCTGAACTCTTTCAGCTCTGAAATTCATTAAATTGGTTTATGGAACAGTCATCTGTATTATAGCCTGTTCTTCTATAGTTAAGAGTTCAATATTTATTTAATTTAAATTGTGGTGAAGGAGGAGGAGGGGTAGTGGTGAAGTATTAACCTGGGGGCACCTGGATGGCTTAGTCAGTAGAGTATCTAACTCTTGATCCCCGGGTTGTGAGTTCAAGCCCCACATTGGGTATGGAGCCTACTTAAAACAAACAAAACTCTATGTGTGTGTGTGTGTGTGTGTGTGTGTGTGTGTGTGTGTGTGTGTAAATACCATATAGGGTGCCTGGTGGCTCAGTCAGTTAAGCATCTGACTCTTGGTTTCAGTTTAGGTCATGATCTCATGGTTCATGAGTTTGAGCCCCTCATCAGGCTTCATGCTGACAGTGCAGAGCCTGCTTGGGATTCTCTGCCTCCCTCTCTCTCTGCCCCTCCCCTGCTCGTGCTCTCTCTTTCTAAAATCTCAAAAATAAGTAAACTTTTAAAAAATTTAAAAATATAAATACCGTATAAATCAGAGACTCCTAGTTATCAGGAAAAATGTGAATCTTATCTCCCCAACTAGGTCAGTGCTCTTCAACGGAATTTCCAGGGAACATTTGCAAACTGTTTAATAAAGATGTACTTCCACTAATAACTAATAATGATAATCTTGTCCCAATTTACAGAAAAATAATTTTTGGTTTAGTGTTTTCAACCCTTGAGGTGTGGATTACCAATTATTTGTTTTTTTTTTTTTTTTTAATTTTTTTTAACGTTTATTTATTTTGGGGACAGAGAGAGACAGAGCATGAATGGGGGAGGGGCAGAGAGAGAGGGAGACACAGAATCAGAAGCAGACTCCAGGCTCTGAGCCATCAGCCCAGAGCCCGACGCGGGGCTCGAACTCACAGTCTGTGAGATCGTGACCTGAGCTGAAGTCGGACACTTAACCGACTGAGCCACCCAGGCGCCCCTACCAATTATTTGACTAATAGAAAATAAACATGACAAAAACCAAGCATAGTCAGTCATGTTTAGTTCAGTCATTTGTTTTTCATTGTCACATGCTTGTGATATTTGTATTACCTATCTTTAATATAGCTATGCTTTATACTAATCTAGATTTTCTACTGGAATTAAATTAAGACTTTTCATAGTGTTTCACAAAGAACACCATGACTTCCAAAAGCTCTGCCATCTGAAATGGTTTGAGAACCAATGGACTTAACCATCTTGTAAGATACTAGAGGGAAAGAACTTCTGTCTTCATCATCATGTCACATATGATCAGAACCGTTGCAGAGTTTTGAGTAGAAAGTAACATGAGGAAAAATTGGATTATAATATTTTTGTGTTTGGGAAGTTTTCTGGAAGGAGTGTGGGTTGGGAGTAGGAGTAGACGTAGAGTGAATGTAGCATATAACCACTGTAAACAATATTGTCAGTTGTGTTTATATTAGGCGTTGATTAAAACTCTAGCATTATCATCCAGATGAAAATATTACGGTGAATTTCTCCTATTAGTTTAACAAGTTAATTTTGAATTGAAATTTGTACAAACTAAAATAACAAAAATTAGATTGATTCAAACAGCATTCCTCATAACAAACACAAAAGAAAGTTACCTTAAAAGTACTTTGAGTTTCATATCACTTTTCTAGGTAGGATCGGGTAGTTATGGAGTAAATGTTCAGAAAACACATCATTGCAGTAATTGTGCATTCATTCATTCCTAGGAGGTCCGCGTTACCATGTCCATTTTGTAGATTCAGAAATTCAGAGTGGAGAAGTGGCTTGAAAGGCAACGTAGGCCTTAAGTGTTAAAAGTAAACTTTGAATCCAAAGCAGTTAATTCTAAATCCCATGCTCTTTGAACCACACCACACCGAGCCCTCATTTTTAAATTATTTAATTTTTTAAATTACAAAAGTAATGTGTGCCTAAAACAAACAATACTTACACGCATGCATGTGAGGCTTACACATATATGTATATATATATATATATATACATATTATACAAATATATATTTGTATTTTAGGAAGATGTGTCTAGCAGCAATAGATAGATGGAAAAGAGGTGGACATCTTGGAGGAAGAGAAACTGTTAGGACACCATTTCAATGATCCTGACAAGAAATGATAGGAGCTAGAACTAAGGTAGTGGCAGTGGTAATAGAAGACTTATAAAGGACAAATATGATGGGGATAAAACCTATAAGAATTAGTAACTCATGGAAATGGGAAGGTCTGCGAGATAGGGGAGCTAGGAAGGACTTTTAGCTTTATCACTTGGGCAACATGGTGATGCCCTTCATGTGGATGGAGAGGTGGAAAACAGGGAAGGAAGAACAGAGCTGGGTGAAGGACTCAGGAATGAATTTGCTCTTAGCTATGGTAAAGTTTGTGATCCTTGAGAATATCCAACTAAAGATATCTGTTAATTGTACATGAACATAGCGTTTAGCATAGAGTTCTATGTTAGTGATATCAATTTGTGAATCATAAGCCTGCTGGCAGAGGTCAAAACCACGGTACAGGTGTCACCCAGGGAGATTATATAAAGGGAGAGAATAAATGGCTAAAGGCAGACCTCTAGAGAACACTAGAATTTAAGGAGCAAATAAGACTGAAAAGGAATGGTTAGAGAAGTAGAATAAAAACCTGGTGAGAGTGTCCTTGAAGCTAAGGGAAGAGAACTTCAGAAGAGAAGGAAGAAGTTTCAGAAAGATCACCTAATTGAAAACCAGGCATTTCCATAGGTAACTTCTCCATTTATAAAATTAAATGAAAAATAAAATTTCATTGTATCAAAATATTCTTTTGAATTCTTTTAATGGGTTTATAATGTATACATTAGGCAACTATCAGGTATTTTAGGGCATAGATAATAAACATAAGTTACTATAGAATGTGGCAGCATATTACTGGCATGGCCTTTACTGGTTAATTCTGCTTGATTTGACTTGTTTTATTTTTGAGTTTGCCTGCCTGCCTTCCTTCCTTCCTTCCTTCCTTCCTTCCCTGCCTCCCTCCTTTCCTTTTGTAACATGTTGAGTTTAGGATTGAGTGAAGAGCATTAGGAGTCTTGGTTATGTATGGGAAACCAAACTGTGAGATGCAGATACCTCTAAGAGATTTATGAGCCTTCCTTGGCTAGTTTACATGGTGACTAGAACAAATTAAAATTCAGACTACAATTTCTCTTCACTCTATTCTACTATAAAATATGACCCTCATGTCATATGATTCTCATATCATGACTATCATTACAATATTGGCTAGTAGTTCAGGAAGTAAAACTCATAAAAAGGTCATAGTCACAGACCTCCAATTTCAGGAACATAATGTAGCTGTTGAAATGACAACTAAATGGGGAAGACTGGTCTCCCCTTTCTTGCTGGACAAAGAAATATACAAGACACTTGGTTGGGTGTTGAGAGGTGGGGGAATTGGCAAGGAGATATAAAATGGACTAAGCCAGATTTTGCCCCCTGGAAGTTTGCAAGGAGATAAGCGATAAAGATAATTATATTACTAAATAGAAGTAAGTGTAGAAAGAACTATAGATTCAAAGAAAAGAATATATCAGGTGGGAAAATCTGGAGGAGTTGGCATTTCAGTTAGTCAGTTTCAAACAGGCAGAATGAGGTAAAGAGCATTCTGTCTCAAGGGCATAATCTAACTAAAGGTATTAGACCCCAGATAAGTATTTGTTGAATATCAGAACAAATGGAATTGAGTGGCATTTGTTTTTCCACTGATTTAATCAGTATAATATATATACGTTTTCTACATGCCAGGCATTATGGCAGGTAGGTGCTAGGAATATGAGCAACATGACCCTCATAGAGCTATCATCTAATAGGAGAAACAGATAAAACCAACAAACTAATGGATATATAAATTTGAAATGAGAAGGACTGTTAGGCCACCAAATAGCTTGGGTGAAAGAGAGATGGCTGGGTAGGGTGGCCAGTGAAGTCTCTTTAAAGGCACAAAATGTCATTTGAAACTGATCTTTGTAAGAACCACTTTGAAATATTTACCCAGTTAGAATTCTTTATCACTGTTGCTATCCTAATACATTTAATTTGGCTAAATTACTCCCTCTTAAAACACAACCTATGAAATTTCTGTTTTCCACCAGTATTTGCTTTATACATCGTTGTTAAATTTACCCTGTCATCTTTGTTTTGCAGAAACCAAAGCTGAAAGATTGGCATCCTCCTGGGGGTTTTATTCTGGGATTGTGGGCACTCATCATAATGGTTTTCTTCAAAACTTATGGAATCAAGCATATGAAGTTCATTTTCTAGATGTGATGTATGAAGAAGACTGCATGAAGACTACCACCGTGGATAAGATTTTATGCCATTATATTTTTAAAAAATACGTTGTTCTTGTGTGAATTGGGTAAAAAGTGTAGGGAAACTAAAGTTGAATGAACTACTGATTTGATAACTTAGAGAAAAATAATTGTTAATGCAACTTCTAAATATACTTTTTTTGTTGTGCATGTTATTAAAAAGATGGGACAGAGAGACCAGAGTATACTTAACAGCTGCTTTTGCAAATAAAAATGTCCCCTAATCTTACTCCCTTTCCACTTGGAAAAGAAAAAAAAAATGTGAAGACATAACATTCTCATTAGCAGATGTAAGCTTCTGTCAGTATTTTTGTGTTGTTCTCCTAGTCTTTTTTTTCTATATACATATTTTTTTCCCAATTAGAGATCATATAGAATATATCATTCTGTAACTTTAGTTTTCATTTTACAATTTGTTATCAACCCTTAAAAGTTCTTCAGAACACATTGTGAATGGTTGCACGGTATCCATTCTATGAATGTACAGTAAGATTTTTAATGTTCTTCTGTTCTTGGACCACTTACTTTGTTCCCAAAATCTTCCTTTGGTTCATTCTTTACCACGTTAATATTTTACTCTCAGCATTCATGGAATTCTGAAGCTTTAATTATAAGTCAATATAAAAACATTAGTTCCTTCATTTATGGTACTGATAGTTTGGGGGACCTTATTTGCTGTCAGTTTATCTGGAAAATTTAAGACCTTTGAGAATTTCATATTACTGACTGCTCAAAAGAAACAAACCCCATCATTTCTCATTTCTAACCATTCTGTGATACTCTACAATTGATTACCTCCCCTCCAGTTTCCATATTGAAAGAGACGTTGTTTCAGTTCTGTTTAAGGGAAACCTTGCCCACTGGCTCTTTCTATACTTTTTCTGAGATGATCCCATAGAGTGAATGGACGGTATGAAAAATTCACACTTCCTTCCCTGCCTTCATGTCTGACTGATGCATCATAAAAGGCAGAGAAGACCCCTTTTCTGATCTCTGTGAAGATGCAAGAGCTCATATCTTCATCACTGATTTTTTAGCTTACAAGTCATCTTCCTGTCTGTCTCATAACTGGAAATAGTTTTGAGATTGTGTTTTGCCATCAGCCGCAGATACTATTTTTTTGCATATGGGGGGGTAAAAACCATGAAAGTTAAGTATTCGTGTCCCACAGGATACCTTCTTGTATTTCATCTCTTTTACCCAGATCTTTATCTTTATTAATTGCGAAGATCTTGTTTATAATTATAGGTAACATTAAAAAGAACTCTTTCCCCACAGTGAAACCTCCTAAAATTAATATTCCTTAGGATTTGCTTTCCTTTTAACACTTAAAATATTACACTTTAGTTACATGCAAAATGGTCATACTTTTCACAGGCAAAGGATACACTGTTACCTCTCAGGTTAGAACAAATTATATTAAGGTTTTTTGCTTAGTAATGAGGCATTTGCTTTGCTCTGAACCTTCATTTTAATTGATCTTTTTATTGGTGTACTAGGTAAATGAAGAGGGAGAACTTGTATCTGAATAAATGGAGAGGTATCCTTTTGTCCATAGGGAGGGGGAAAAACAAACTTACACTAGACTAGCCAGATCACAGTAGCAGAGAGAGAGAAAAGGTTGACCATGGCACCCTGCAAACACTTACGCAAGGTCTTGAACACTTGGTGGGACCAAGCTGCTTCGCGTCAAAAGGAAATATGACTGATCTTGAGTCAAAGTAATTGAGTCTGAATATAATGAAACCTACCCCAATGGTACAGACCGCTGGGAAGTAACAGCCTTCCTCTTTAGAGGCAGTAGAAGGTGCCCTTCTTAGTTAAAACCAAACTGGAAAATGTAATACTGGATATAATATACAGGATTAATTTTGCCCAGGCAGAGTTTCTAAGGGCAGTTATTTCTTTCTGTTTCATTATTGAATGTTCAGAATACAGTTAAAGCAGAAAGCTTAAACTGTTAAATGTTTAGCTCGTAACCATAATCTTTTTACATAAAGTATATTCTGCTTTCAATAATAAGTAAATCCTCTGCATGTGGTAAGTGGGTAATATCGTAAGTGCAATTAAATAGTCCAGACTTTAAATTATACCATAAAAGCACATCCTTAAATATATTCTGCTGGAGTCACAAAGAGCTGAACAACCGAAAGGAGTTTTCTTTTTGTCTTTCTCACAGTGTTGTTGTGAGAATCAGATGAGATAATGTTATGACTAAACACTTCTGAAACTGTAAATATGTGGCGGTACTGTTTTCTTTATTTGTGCTCAGAAGATGCCAGCAGGGAAGTTAATGATGCCACCGTCCCTCTTTCTGTTGAACTTATTTACCTGTCTAAGCTACTTAATGTGATCTTGTTCTCTTTGGTATTTTTTTTTCCCCTGTCCCTGGTGTCTTCAGGGAGAAAAGGAAATGTAGGTAAATGGGTCCCAGCAGACATGGCCTGACCTTTTAGCGGAGGGACAGGATATGATGATGCCATTCTGCAAAGGCAGCCTGCATGAGAAAAAGAAACCAAATGATGTGGATTTTAAAATTATGAAAGACATTCATTTGCAGTTTATGAAAGGGAAATGTAGTTTGGATGCAAAGCTGATTAAATTGGATCAAGAAAAATTGGAATTAAATACATAAAATAATGCATGCATTTATGGTTTCAATTTTTATATATCCTCAGCTAGTTGGAAATGATGATTCCCACAACAAGCATAACTCAGCTTGTTTCTGCTTACTGAGTACTTTCTCCTATGGTATATGTTGATAACATTTCTTCCATTATGTATGTTGCATAGCAGAGTTACAGTTACTGTGGGAATCATAATTTGAAATTTTGACTCGTGTGTTTCTGGAATCTTTACAACAAATGTTGCATTAACATAGAACTTTTTCCATTGATTTTACCAAAATTAAATCCATCTGTAGCAGATTCTCTTTTAACTTGTGAAAGAAATATTTTATAAACATACCACAAGGTATGGCTATAAAATAATGAGATCAGCATCCATTTTGGCTTTATGAAATCAGCCTCATTACTTCATCCTTTTCCTGCCGGCCTTTGCCACAAGGAAAGTGCTCTCCGGTGTCACCCTTCTATTGCTGCCTGCCCTGTCTGCACACGCACTTGCTGTGTAAATATGAAAGTCTTTCAATTGGTGGCCAGTACACCTTGGTAGCAACCAGTCTTTTTTTTTTTTCTTAATGCAGAAATGTTTTGGTTTTGGAACTGTGCTATAAAGTATTTGGTTTATTTTAACTGTGTAGACCTTGAATATGGGATTGATGTAGATAAAGGTGTGACCAAGACACCGGTTAAAAATTAAAAATTCACCTACTTGAAACATCGAAAGGTGGTGACTGTCATACAGAAGTGCTTACTGTTTCATCTGGGCTGCCTGCAGCCTCAGAGACCCCAGAGGAATTCCAGACTTGCCCGTGGAATACCCAGTCCTAGGGTCGAGCGGGTGGGGCTCACGTGATGTGACTCATGTTCATCTGATACACTGACTGTGCTAGTTTCAGGGACAGCTGGCGGGAGCAATGTAGGACACTTTCCCAAGAGTCATTAAGTAAGGTCATAAATGTGAAACACATCATACAATGCCAAACACAGGAGAATTTCACCCTTTCTGTGCTGGTCAGGAGGCTACCTAGCTCTTAACTTCCACTTAGTTCTTACCCTCCACTCAAGCCCAGAGGTCACTCTAAAGAACATTGGCCATGGTACGCCTAGACTGACCTGTTCCCTTCTCTTCCCTGAGCCTTACTTTTTACTTGTGTTTAACTCTCTCTATGGTCTGTCCACTTTGTTAGGAATACATCTCTAAGGGGGCACCTGCCTGGCTCAGTCAAAGAGCATGTGACTCTTGATCTGGGGGTTATGAGTTTGAGCCCCACATGGAGTATAGAGTTTACTTAAATACATTTTTTAAAAGTAGGGGCACCTAGGTGGCTCAGCTGGTTAAACGTCTGACTCTAGATTTTGACACAGGTTATGATCTCATGGTTTGTGAGATTGAGCCCCATGTCAGGCCTCCTGCTGACGGCATGGAGCCTGCTTGGGATTCTCTCTCTCTCTCTCTCTCTCTCTCTCTCTCTCTCTCTGCCTCTCTCCGCTCACACAATTGTGTGCACTCTCTGTCTCAAAATAAATAAATAAACATAGGAAGGAAGGAAGGGAGGGAGGGAGAAGGAAAAAGAAAGACACCTTTAGCATGATTTAATGGACAGTCTATCCTCACCCCAAGCCCTGGATGTCTGGATAATAATCCAGTCTGAAATTTTCCTTTGTTCTTCAACCACAGTGGGTACTGCATTTCCATTTCCTCTTCTCCCCCATCTCATGTTAGTTTGGATGTTTTAAGTTTCAAATGCTAGAAACCCAACCAGAACAAATTTAGACCAAGAAGGGAATTTATTGGAGGGACATTAGAATATCTTGCAAATCTTGGAGGGGTTTCTGGACTGAGCCTCACCAGGGACTGGAATGGCACCTGGATATTCTTCTCTGCCTTTCCTTATCCCTCCCGGAGACTGGCTTTTTCACATGACTGGTAACACCAGAGCCTTGTATCCTGTGCTTCACCACAAAAGAGAGGAAAATTACTCTGTTCCTTTATTTCTAGTTATAGAAAGTCTTGTGAGAGAACAGATTAACCTTGCTGGTATCAAGGGTTCACTTGGCCAAAAGGTCAGGGTCCTGTAAGCACATAAGGACCTGTGGTGGCTTATCCCTGTCTGTTAGGGCCAGAGAAGGGAGACATCACAGGAGCCACTTAGTCACCCTTACTGCTTTCAACTAGTTTGCTATTCATGCGTGGTCCACAGAGCTACAGCATCACCACGCATCTCCTTTAGAAATGTGGAATGTCCAGGGCACCTAGGTGGTTCAGTCAGTTAAGGATCTGACTCTTGATTTTGGCTCAGGTCATGGATTTCACAGTTCCTGAGTTTGAGCCCCATGTTGGCCTCTGGGCTGACAGCCCAAAGTCCTCTTGGGATTCTCTCTCTCCCTTTCTCTCTGCCCCTCTCCTGCTTGCATTCTCATTCTCTCTCTCTCAAAAATAAATAAATAAACATTAAAAAAAATGTAGAATGTCAGTCAGGGCCCACCTCAGACCCACTGAACCCAAATCTGCAAGATCCCCAAGAAATTTGCATACCCATGAAAGTGGGAGAAGCACTGATTTACTTTATCTTCATAGACTAAACACCCAACTCTATCCTACAAGGAGATTGTAAAAGACAGCAAATACTTGTAAAACAAACAGCCATGGGTGGCATAATTTATGGGTTCATTGCCTTTTCAGCATTATTATTGACTTCTAGTCAGACCTTTTAAGACTGCACCACTCTCAGTCTTTTTTTTTTTTTTCTTCTGAGCCTTTTTCAAAGTGTTTAATGATTAAACAGGCATCTAAGTAGCACCTATTGTATGTAGTATCCTGCAAATTCTTTGACACTCCTTCCTCAAGAGGTGGAGTCTAACTAAACTCCCCTGCCCTGAATATGGGCTGGTCTTAGTGATTCATCCTAATGAGTAGAATGTGGCAGGATAATACTGCATGACTTCCAAAGCCAGGTCATAAAAGGTGATCTAGCATCTTCCTGATTCTTTTTCTCAAGACGCCTGCTGTTGGAACCTAGCCATCATCCCCTGAGGAAGCGCAGGCCACACAGAGAAGCCATGTATGTGTATTCTGGCTGACAGCCCCAGTTAGGTCCCAGTTGGTAGCCAACATCAAGCTCTGGAGATACAAGGAACAGAGCCTACATAGATGTTTCCTGACTGCAACCACTGAAGAGACCCTAAGTGACAGCTTCCTAGTTGACCACCAGAGCTATGAGATAATAATTTGAGAAAAAATTATTTTCTTCCATTGAGTTTAGTGTGGTTTGTTATACAAGGATTGTTACCGAAACACCGTGTTAATGCATTACCCACTCTAGCAGATGCTTTGAGGGATACAAAGAGGTTCTTTTTTTTTTTAATGTTTTTATTTATTTTGGAAGAAAGAGACAGAGCATGAGTGGGGGAGGAGCAGAGAGAGAGGGAGACACAGAATTCGAAGCAGGCTCCAGGCTCTGAGCCGTCAGCACAGAGCCCGACGCGGGGCTCGAACTCACAGACCGCGAGATCATGACCTGAGCCGAAGCTGGACGCTCAACCAACTGAGCCACCCAGGCGCCCCAGGGTTCTTTTTAAAAGAGTCACAAATTCATTCTTGAAAGACTTGCATGAAGAGATGAAACACCTACATAGCAAATGTAGAAAATGACAAGTGCCATTTAAAAGCTATGGAATAAGGGTTTTAGAAAGAAACTTCTTTTAATTGCTATATAAATGTTATTAATATTGTGCTTACCTTCGGGGGAAGGGGCAGAGAAGACTTCGATATGGAAGTGAAATTTGACTAAGCGATCAGAGTAGATTTTTCTGTTTCTTTCCCTCTCTCTTTCCCACTACTGCTCTTTCAATACTATATATCTATATATCTATATCTGTATATATTTAATGTTTATTTATTTTTACGAGAGACAGAGCACAAGTGGGGGAGAGGCAGAGAGAGAGGAGACACAGAATCCAAAGCAGGCTCCAGGCTCTGAGCTGTCAGCACAGAACCCAACGCAGGGCTTGAACCCATGAACCGTGAGATCAAGACCTGAGCCAAAGTCAGAAGCTTAAGGACTGAGCCACCAAGGTGCCCCTCTTTCAATACTATAGATTCTCTTCAATCCTGCCTACTGACTCAGACTTTCCAGTCATTGGAATATTTTGCTTTGTAATCTGAAAGTGAAATTGGGGGAAGGTCTCCAGTTTAACTTCCTTCTTTACTTCCTTCACATCTACTTCTGTTTTTTTCCCCATTCCATCCTATCCTCACCCCTTTCTTGGAGATTGAGTCACTGACTCCATCCCTTCTTCTGGGATATTGCTTAGCAATGAACTCACCTCTCCTTATCCTGCAATCTTCCTTTTCATGGATGTGATTTCCCTTATGTTTTATAAGATGTTCAAGCTTTCTCATCTTAAAAACTCAAAATCGTCTGTTCCCTTTAAACATGAATATAGAAATGCTCTATAGAGTTCTTTTCTACTTCATTTCATAGCCTATTATTTTGAATGAATAGATAGCATGCACTGACTAGGCTTCCCTGCCCTGTATTCGTTTGCGAACCTTTCCACGAATCTGTCTTCTGCTTCCACCACTGCCCTGGAGCTATTTTCTTCACTGATACAAGTGATCTCTTAGTTTGCCAAGTCTGATGGAATTTTTCTGCCTGTGCCTTTCTTATTTCTCCTTACTAAGGAACAATTGTTGAGGACTCCCACTTTTAGAAACGTTTCCTCCTCTGCCTTCGTGGTGTTGCTCTCTCCCCAAGTTTTCTGCACTCAGCCTGCCCTTTGCTGTCTTCTCTGAGTGCTTCTCTTTTAACACCATGCTACAGTGGTTCTGCAGAGTTCTGCCCTCAAACTTTTGAGATTTAGCACTGTCTCTGAGTATTTTCATCCCCATCTGTGGTTTCCACTATTCCTGCTACATCATTGACAGCCAAATTTCTCTATCTCAGAATCTCTGAGTTCCAGAAATGCCCCCTTTGTACTTGAAAGCCCTGCAGGAATTCAAACTCAGCATAACTCAGTTTATAATCTCTCACTATCACCTCACTACCGAGCTCTTCTCTATTTTCTTTTTCTCAGTTTATATTCTGAATCCCTTCTGAATAGGCCCAGATTATAAAGATATCTGTGTAAATGTTCACTGTAAGCACTGACGGCAGAAGAGGCTCCTAGTAATCAGCTGGGCAAAATGACATACTCTGTGGAGGTCAGGTAACCTTTCATCCCAGTGCTTGCTCATTGGGCCCATGGGTAAAAAAAAAAAGTAGTTATGGTGGCCAGAATGGAGACTAGGCCTGAGCTCAACAAGCTGAATTTCTCCATACCAAGGCTGATCTGGCTAATGCTACTACTGAGTAGTGCCTAGTCTACCAACAGCTGAGACCTACATGAAAATCCAGCGACTAATTGGGTTGGTGCCTCCATTCCTCAGCTGAATGGTAATAAGTTGATTATATATTTAAAAAAAAATTTTTTTAATGTTTATTTATTTTTGAGAGACAGAGACAGTATGAGTGGGGGAGAGGCAGAGAGAGAGAGGGAGACAGAATCTGAAGCAGGCTCCAGGCTCTGAGCTGTCAGCACAGAGCCTGATGCGGGTCTCGAACTCGTGAACCGCGAGAATCATGACCTGAGCTGAGGTCAGACGCTCAACTGACTGAGCCATCCAGGCACCCCATAGGTTGATTATACTGACCATAATAGAGTGGGCAGAAATTCATCCACACTGAAATAACACTTACATTGGGTATGGATTTGTATTCTCTGCTCTTTAAGCTTCTGCCAACATCACCATCAATAAATTCCAAAATCTTTATCTACCAACATGGCATTCTGCACAGTATTTACTCTGATCAAAGAACTCATTTCACAGCAGAGAAGTGCATCAATGAGCATATATCCACGGAAGAAACTGAACTTACCACATATGCCATAACCTGAGAGTGGCTGACCTAATTGAAGATGGAATGACTCCCTGAAGACTCCGTTATGCCACCATCTGGAGACAACACTGAAAGGAGGGAGTTCTGTTTGACAGAGTGCAATTCAGGCTTTAATCAGAGACCACTATATGGCATTATTTCCCCCCATGGCCAGATTGCATAGTTCTGGGAACAAGGAGTGGAAACGGGAGCAGCTCCTCTCACTATTACATCTAATAATCCATCCACAGGATTCTGCTTCCTGTCCTGCCCACTCTGAGCTTTGTTCCTACAGAAGTCTTAGCCCTGGGGAGAGAAATGCTATGATCCAGAGGTCACAACAGCGGTTCCATTGAATTTGAAGAGAAGACTGCCACCTGGCCGTTTAGAGCCCTTGTATCACTGAACATGCCAAAAATAAGAGGCTACTCTACTGGCTGGAGTCGTTGAGGCCAATCACCAAGGGAAATAAATAGCTGCTACACATGAAGGCAAGGGAGGCCATGTGGCACTCTTATTGGTTCCATGGTCAATAGCAAATGTTAATGGAAAGCTAGAACCAAAAAAAAAAAAAAAAAAAAAAAAAAAAAAAAAAAAAAAAAGCAGGGTGATTGAGGACTCAGTCTTCTGAACAAAGGTGTGAGTCACTCCACCAGATTAAAAACTGGCCGGCTCAGCTTCTGGCTGAGAGTAAGGGGAAATATACAATAGGTAGAGGAAGGTAGGAAGCCAGACATCAGCTCTAGCCCATGGCCAACTACTGAAATGAGAATTGTAATAGCTTTATATACTTTCTCTTTGCCTGTTATATGTTTATGTATGCATGCTATTTCTCTTTCCCCACTTTTACTTCATGCAAGTCAGTGGTGCTTAACCTTATAATACAGTATTTAGGTAAGAAAATATTCAGTGGGACTGTGATAGAATTTAAGGAGTCATTGATACAGTGTATACAATAACAGTTGTGACTGTGTGTGTCCTTATTTTGGGGAAGGGTGAGAATTTCTTCATTTGTACAAATAGCAATATCTTGTTAGATGGAAATACAGAGTTGCATCACTGTCGTACAGGTCTCAAATGCATGTAGAAGAGCGAATGCCGAAACTAAGTAGCCAAAAGGGTATACTGGTCCCATTTCCAATTCCTTGTGTCTTAGCTCCAAATCTACTCATTATCCATCTGTGATGATGAAGCTGAACCCTTTAAGAATTTCTTTTGTAGTTACCATGATGTTAAGCTTTGTTGACAGAGAGTACTGGGGGAGCATGGCAGGAAGAAGGAGCTCCCTTCCTGTTTCTGGTGTGCTCCTCCCACGGCTCCTGCTGTGGGTGTGTGTGCAGGAGTGTGCCTGGGTTTTCTGCAGTGCCTAGTGGCTGGCAGCACAGAGTATCTTCCCTTGGGCAGCTTCATAGCAGACAGTTGCTAGCAAAGCACCTCTTCATGAACCTGCCTCCAGCAGCTTTACAGCGGGCACGTATGGAGGGCATCTTCCCCCAGCACACGCCTTTGGGCATCTCCATGATGGGGTGCTGCTGGCAGGGCACCTCCTCCCGGGCAACTTTCCCCACACCCTTTCAGGTGGCTTTTCATGAAGGCATGGCTTCTTTCAGAGGATAGCTTTGCCCAGCACTCCAGAGAGCCACTTTCCAGCAAGTTCCACCGAGATGACCTCTCAGTGAACCTCTCTGCCATCCAATGAGCCCCACTGCACCCTCTCCAATGGTGTATGGGCCTCAGCCCTGGGAGGGGTTGAGTTTTTCCTTGGGTCCCCTATCTCAGCCTGAGGGGTGGTGGCTACTTCTGATGCCTGGTGTTCTATTGTGTTGAGTTCTCTTTCTGTCTCACTAGCAAATTCCCTGTTACTCTAATTCCTTGTTCAAATTACTACGTAATTTCTATCTTCTCGTCAGACTTTGACTGACACACCTTCTCAAAGGAACCCAATGGCATTTAATGGTGAGATTCTCGGCCACAGTCATTTCAGTTGTTCAAATTATGCCTCTGGGTTCAAGGGAGAGTCCTCTTTCCTCCCAGAGAGCTGGACGAAAGATTGGAGCCCCCTCTTGCCACCTCCCTCTAATTCTGAAGGCTTCCCTGAGAAACTTCCACTGAGGGTTAAGAGATGGAAGAAGTACTTCCTTCTGACACAGTCTGGCAGCTGGACCCAGTCCCAGTGATACGCAGATGTATCATGTGGAAGCCATCCAATAAGGGTCTCATCGACTCTGTTTTAGAAACCCTGGTTTCTTCTGGCTCTAGGCAGCTGCTTCTTGCTCTTTGTAATGACTACATGGAAATGAAAAGATTCAGGCAATAGGATTTCTTGTAACCCTACCAAGAAAGAAGATGGATCAAAGGGGAAAAATATGTTAGAGGCACACTGGTGTAGGAAATATTCTAGTTTGGTTAGTTACAAAAATGCTTACAGAGTAAGAAGGCTGAATAGTACAGTAGTTAGGAGGCTGAGTTTTGCATTTCTGAAGCTGGTCAGTCTGATAAATGCACATTATGCAAGGAACAGAATAATTAAAATTACAAATAAGAAAATACACTTATAAACCAATAAAACTAAAGGTGGGGGAGAGAAATTGAGACTGAGATAAGAGAAACCAAATAGAAGGTGTAAAAACAATACATCAAACAGGTTAAAAAAAACAGAATCCTGGTTACAAAATATTACTGGGGAAAATGAATAAGAATTAAAATTTTAGATGTTGAAATGAGAATCTTATTATTTCAAGGATGTGTTTGTGAATAAAGCAAAAGTAGAAAAAGGAAACAAAAATGTTTTAAAGTGGAAATAATGGAAGGAAATTTTAAATGGAATATAAAGAGTAAGCTAGGTAGCTGAAACAATTTAAAGGAAGATTAAAATAAAGCTAAAACTAGTCAAAGGAATATAACATTCTTTAAGTGCTAAACATTTAGAGAATGAAACAAACTAAAAATAAATATGGAAAACAAGGGATGAACATTTTAAAACATGAAAAGAGCAACATTTTTTTACAAAAAGCAAATTACCTGCTTTTTAAGAAACACCTGACTTTTGTTACTATTATTCTCCTGATACTCAAGCATCCATGAATTCTAGTAGATTGTCTCTGTAACTTTAATCCCCAAGGTCAGGTTTTTTTTGCAGAGTACACCCTTGGAACTCCTTTAGGCGGAAAGCCAAAGGTAACAAGCAATTCAAACTGTTGAGCCTCTTTCTCCCAAGGCTTCTGGCTCCTGTGTCTACATGGCTTTTAACTCAGGTTGGGCATGGAAATAGGCTGGAAAGATACAAGCCTTGTCAGGGCCAGCCCTGTTGCCTGCCTCTGCTCTACAAGCAGTTGTGTGGATGTGCCCTTCACCAATTGTCTAGAAGTCCAGGAGTCAGTCTACAAATACATTGCCTGCCTACATGGTTCTTGGGGCTGAGGCAATTATGAAGCCTCCTTCCCTCTCTTCACCTTGCTGGCTGCTGCTCATACAGTCATACCACTTTGCAATATTTCTGGACCCAAGGAGAAAGCAGATCAGTGGTTTTCAAACTTTTTGGCTACTCCTGACAGTAAGAAATACATATCACATCGTGACTCAGTACTACATATATATGTGTATCTACCTATATGGCTAAAAAAGTTTTACAAAATAAGAACCCTCTCTAACATCATACACTCTATTATTTTCAATCCTTTTGTATTCTATATTATAGAATTGTCTCAGGTGGGAGCCAGATCAATGGTTTTCAAAAATATTTTGCTTCCATCTGTAGTAAGAAATACATTTTACACTGTAACCGAATGTACACATATGTGTATGTATCTACATAATTAAAAGTTTTACAAACAGTACTGACATTCTCCAGAAAATGCAACTTCTAGTTTTCTATCCTATTATATTATAGTTTTATTGATTGCTTCCCAGTGATATCTGGCTATATACTTCCTACCAAGAAGACACAATGAAAGCATAGAGAACCACAGCCAAGAATAATGCCCAACAGGGTAGTAAATTATTACAAACATCTTTTGTGCTTACAATGCATTTTACTGCTCTCTGGTGCTGCTATGATCATACATTGTGTTATTCCTCCAACATTTGTCGAGTATGAATACCTTTTACATGAATGGCACAGCCTCTGTCTTTAAGGCATTTATAGTAGGGGAGCCAGAAAACTGGTGAAGAGAGCTCCAGGAGAGATTCTAGAAGGTGTCATTGAATTAAGAGTAATGGTTGGACACATTTTTTTGCAAAGTGATAGAAATCCAACACAAATATGCTTAAGTTATAATTTTTAAAAAGTATTTATTTACATAACAATGTCCAGGAGAGGTTTGTCTTCAGGCTCAGCTTGGTCCAGCACTTAATGACATTCTAAGATCTATCTGTCATATCTGCTTCCCCTGGGATGGCTCCATTCACAAAGTGATTCCTCTTGTGGTAGCAAATACAGCTTTAGCAGTCTCAAACCCTAAAGCACCTAAGCTGGGTGGGGGGAGTGTTTGCATCCCTGCATTGGGTCATGTTCTCATCCATGAACTGATGATTGTGTCTGGGAGACAAGATATTCCAGTAGGTTTAAGCCAGTCAGGGCCTATCCCTGGAGCTCTATACAGAGTGAATTCCTCATTAATGACATAGTTAAGAGTGGAGGGATTGGTTCTCCAAGGAAAATACAGGCACCTATGGCCTAAAAGGTGGGAAAATGGAGGCTGGGCTGCCAATGGCAGCAGGTGCTTGAGCCAGGTGCCTCCAAGGCAGGGTGCAGACAGGGGCAAGAGTTGGGTGGGACACACTTGTCTGTAGATGGGAACACACGGGAGGGGCGCTCGAGGTACAGAAAGCAGCATGAGCAAACCTGGAGCCACCTTAAGTCACCTGGTGTAGCTGGAGCTTCAGGTCACATAGGGAGGAGCTGTGTGAGATGACACTGGAGCTAATAATGCAGGCGGTGGGTTCTGAGTCCAGGCTGCAGAATGAGACTAAATCTAGTCAGAATTCAAAAAAAGGTTCAGAGTGAAATTTATACTTTATGAGACTCATTTTGCCTTGGGGAACGAATGCATTGGAGAAATACAATCTTGGAAGGTCAAGGTCGTCCAGGCAAGAGTTAGTTAAATGAGTAAAGAACAGGGGAGAGCAGTGCATAGGAGTGGGGAGGGAGGGGGGGTCGGAATTGATGCAGAAGCTCTGTGCTCTTTTTCTCATAATGCTGTGAAGTGAACTTTCAATTCTGTTGGCTTATGCAAAGTTGGAAGAAATCCTTTAATATTTAATTGACTTCAAACAAAGATCAAATAATTCCAGAAAGCTTTACTTCTCAAAAGAGAAGAAAGGACCTGTTGGGGAAGAAACTACCTGTTGGGGGGAGGGGGGGAGGGAATAAGCCAATTGTTATGTAACTCATTATGCAAGTCTATCCCATCAAAGAGGTAAATTACTTTGCATTAAGTGAGGTGGAATAAAGATATTTCTGGCTCACCAGACAGGCTCCAGAGGCCTCCCTGGGGCGCTCTGAGCAGGATTCATCTCCCTGTCCCACAGAGCCTTGGGTTCAACTGACTTGCTATCAGCATTCCATACATGCATCTTTATCACCCAGTAAATTATGAGCGGGAGGACAAAAACCTCTTCCTGCTGACTAAAACGATTTTTCTTTTCCTCTCTTCCTCCCTTTCCCAAGCATCTCTATGTGAATCAAGGCATCCTGATAGCCACTGGAGACATGGAGTTGAATCCCAGCTGGACTAGAACCCAATCTCCTTGGGGTCAGGGCGGGTTCAAGTGTGGGGAGTAAGACATTTAATGACTGCTGTGAGAGGCATTTATACAGAATAGAATGGGAAGAAGGGCGCCTGGGTGGCTCAGTTGGTTGAGCGTCCAACTTAGGCTCAGGTCATGATCTTGCGGTTTGTGAGTTCAAGTCCCACGTCGGGCTCTGTGCTGACAGCTCAGAGCTTGGGGCCTGCTTCAGATTCTGTGTGTGTGTGTGTGTGTGTGTGTGTGTGTCTCACTGCCCCTCCTCCACTCACACTGTGTCTCTCCTTCGGAAATAAACATTAAATAAAAAATTTTTAAAAAAAGAATAGAATGGGAGGAGAGGTCAGTGCCATGTGGTGAGATCAGGAAATGCTTCATTAGAGGCAACACGTAACAGGAGTCTTAAGGCTAGTGGCCAGAGAAGGTGGGCAGGAGAAAGGAAGGGCATTGAGTGGAAGCACTTATCAGGCAGGCAGATGTTGTAACATGGGGGAGGCCATAACAACATTGACATCATGGGTTTCTACAGATATATGTAGCCCTTTCTTTAAGGTGGAATAAACTGTACACACACACACACACACACACACACACACACACACACACACAGAGGCACGTTTGGCAATAGTGATGGTTAATCTACGGTGAAAAACATCTGGTTTTAAGGAGACAGGTTTATTATTACTAAAATAAACCAACAAGATTTGTTTCTTTCTACAGTAGAGCCACTTACAATTAAATTGAGAACAAGGAATAATCCTATAGAAATTAAAACACTGATACTTAAAGTTGTTTTGATGTTTTTCTTTAAAAAATAATTCTTAGCAGAAGAAAAGTTTTTAGCATTCCTAGAAACCCATAAAACATTGCTTTATTTGTATAACTTTCATGCTTAACAAGCTTCAGTGACACGTGGCTAACATCACCAAGTCCACATCTTCATTTTGGAATTCAAGGTCGGCAACAATAATAAAACCAAAAGGACACTGAGGTAGCTACTTTAATGGCAGAAAAATACAGACTTTAAGGAAAAGGCTTTAATAGGGATAAAAGTGGTTAATACCAAGTGATAAAAAGTAATTTAACAAGGAAGCTAAAATAATTATAAACTTGCACATCACAATAGCTAACACAAAGTGTTTGTAGACTACTGGAAGGAAATTCAATGTCATCCTGGAAGACTTCAAAACATTTCTCTATTAGTATTTGAGTAGTCTAAAATTAGTAACAATATAAAAAATTTGAACAACCCAATTAGCAAGCTTGATTTAATGGACATATATAGAAATCTGGACCACCAAAGTTTTAAAAATAAACATTCTTCTCAAGTACTCAAGGAACACTTACACAACTTGGCAAATGTATTATATAAATCTTGACTATTTCAGAGAATTAGCATAATGTTGACCACAGTCTCTAACTATAAACAATTAAGTTTGATAGTAGCACACAAAAATTAGTAAAGACTTATGTATTTGGATATTTTAAAATGTGTTTTGTTTTATTCATTTTATTTTATTTTACTATTTTGTTTTATTTTATTTTGCTTTCAAGGTGGAGATGTGTCCACCTTAAATTTTTTTTAGTTAAGTATAATTGGCATACAATATTGTATTAGATTCGAGTGTACAACATAGTGATTCAGTGATTTATATACATTACAAAATGATCACCATAAGTCTAGTTACCATCTGTCACCACACACAAAAAAAGTTTTTACAGTATTATTGACTATAGTCCCCATGCTGTATTTCCTTGTGTCTTATTTATTTTATAAATGGAAGGTTGTACCTCCTAATCCCCTTCACCTATTTCATCCATCCTTCCACTTCTCTCCCCTTTGGCAACTATCAGTTTGTTCCCTGTATCTGAGTCTGTTTCTGTTTTTTTCTTTCATTTGTTTTCCTTACAAAATTTTTTTTTAACGTTTATTTATTATTGAGAGACAGACACAGAGCATGAGCAGGGGAGGGGCCGAGATGGAGAGACACAGAATCTGAAGCAGGCTCCAGGCTCCGAGCTGTCAGCACAGAGCCTGATGCGGGGCTCAAACTCACAAACCGCGAGATCATGACCTGAACTGAAGTCGGATGCTTAACCGACTGAGCCACCCAGGCGCCCCTGTTTTCCTTTTTAGATTCCACATATAAGTGAAATCATATGGTATTTGTCTTTTTCTGTCTGACTTATTTCACTTATTATAATAACCTATATCCATCCATGTTGTCAGAAATGGCAAGATATCATTCTTTTTTATAGCTGAGTAATGTTTCTTTGTATATTTTATATATATATATATATATATATATATATATATATATATATATATATGCCATACTGTTTTTGATTACTATAGTTATCTGGGAATGTAATACTTCCAGCCTTGGTCATCTTTCTTAAGATTACTTTGGCTATTTGGAGTCTTCTGTAGTTCCTTACAAGTTTTAGGATTATTATTCTAGTTCTGTGAAAAATGCCATTGGTGTCTTGATAGGGATTGCATTGAATCAGTGGATTGCTTTGGTAGTGTGGACCCTTTAAAAATATTAATTCTTCCAATCCATGAACATGGTATGTCTATTTATTTGTGTTGTCTTTAATTTCTTTCATCAATGTTTTATAGTTTTCAGAGTACAGGTGTTTTACCTCCTTGGTTAAATTTATTCCTAGGTATTTTATTCTTTCTGACACAATTGTAAATGGGATTATTTTCTTAGTTTTAAAAATATGTATAAATGGGAAGAATGGCTTTTTCTTATAGTACAATTCCTAATTTCAGACAAAACCCAGCATTGTCAAGTATCACAATAACAATTGTTGCAGCAAGAATCATCTATGGATGCTAAAATTAGCACTTATGTTGAGAAACAAGAAATTTACCTATTTAAAAATATCTTCCTGCAAGATTCCTAATAATTATAAAGGGGGAAATAGTAATTTTTATAGTGGAGAAACTTGAGACATGACTCATATAAGTCAGGGTTTTTCAGAGAAACAAAATCAATAAGATACATCTATCTATAGAGAGGTTAATTTTAAAGACTTGGCTTATGTGACTGTGGAGGCTAGCAAGTCTGAAATCTTGAGCAAGCTGGCAAGCTAGAAATTCTCCTGAATCTGAAATCTGGAGGGCAGGTTAGCAAGTGGGAAACTCAGGCAGGGTTTCTGTTTCTGTGGGGGAATATTGCTTCTTTCTCAGGACACCTCAGTCTTTGTTCTTATCGCCTTCAAATGATTGGATGAATGCCCCCCCAACACAGACACACACACACAGACACATGATAGAGGGCAATCTGCTTTACTCTAAGTCTACTCTGATTGTCAGTGTTATGAAATCTAAAAAATATCTTCACAGAAATAGCTAGACTGGTGTTTTCCCAAAAACTAGGCACCACAGCCTAGCCAAATTGACACATAAAATTAGCCATTACACTACCTTAATATAATAATCGAGTTTAGCATCACTAAAAATGAGACATTATGACATCTTGTACCTCCTGATACTATACACTTAAAAAAGTACAACATCATTTTAATGGTACTACATGGCCTTACTTTAAACTTAACAATCACTGAGTTCATTTAGCCCTAATGTTGGATATAAGATCAATATACAAAAATCAGTGTATACTAATACAAACAGGTAGAAAATGAAAAAAAAAAAAAAAAAGCAACTCCATTTATAATAGCACCAAACCTATCAAATACCTAGGAACAGATATAAGAAAAGATGTGGAAAATCTCTATATGGAAAACTTCAAATTGTGTTCATGAATTGAAACACTTGATATTGTGAAAATGTCAATTCTCCCGAAACTGATCTATAGAATCAATGCAATCACAATAGAAATCCCAGCAGGTTTTATTAAATATGGAAAATGACACTCTGATTCTAAAATTGTATGTGGAAACACAAAATGCCAAAAGTAGTTAAAGCAATATTGAAGAAGGTGAATAAGCTGGACACTTTCTACTTCTAGATATCAAGATTTAAGAAGTTATAATAATTAAGATAATGAGGCAATGGTGCAAGAGTTAAAAATGGTACAGAACTCAAAGTTAAGAGACAATTCAACATATATATGGTAACCTGTTTATCGCCAAAGCAACACTCTAATTCAGTGGAGAAAGGGTGGTATTTACAATAAAGGGTGGTGTACACTGGATTTCCTTAACAGTTAGGGGGGAAGCTTAACCCCTACCTCACATCATATCCTGAAATTAATTTCGGATGGATCACAAACCCAAATACAAAAGGAGAAAAAAGATAGAAGAAAACATAAGAGATGGTCATGGGCTGGGTAAGAATTCTTAAATATTTCCTATTATACATGAAATACAGACACATGGAATTAAAATTACTAAAATTAAGAACTTTCAGTCATCAAAATATACCATTAATACAGTGAAAAGGCAAGCCATACACTGCAATAACCAAGGAGCTGAATCTACATTATAAAAAGAATTCCCATAAATAAGAAAAAGCATGACAACCCAACTAAAAGAATGGTGAAAAGCTTTGAATAGGCATGTCACAAAAAGTGGTACAAAAACAGTCAATAAGCATATGAAAAGATGCTCTACTTCCTTTCTTTTTATTATTTTTTTTAACGTTTATTGATTTTTGAGACAGAGAGAGACAGAGCATGAACGGGGGAGGGTCAGAGAGAGAGGGAGACACGAATCTGAAACAGGCTCCAGGCTCTGAGCAGTCAGCACAGAGTTTGACGCGGGGCTTGAACTCACAGACTGCGAGATCATGACCTGAGCTGAAGTCGGAGGCTCAACCGCCTGAGCCACCCAGGCACCCCTCAACTTCCTTATTCATCAAGGAGATATAAATCTAAAGCCATGACAATTTACCACTATATAGCCGGCAAAAGGGATACATTTGTAAGGATTCCCAACACCAAGCACTGGTAAGTACATAGGGCACCTGGAGCTCTGCTATTGCTGGTGGGAGTGTCGAATGGTGCAACCACTTTGGAAAACTGGCAATATCTAGTAAGGCCTAGCACAGACGTACCTGCTACTCAGCAATTCCACTCCTTGCCATACACCCAATAGAAACAAGCTCTGTGTCCATTGAAACGAATATACAAGAATGTTCATAGCAACTGTATTCATGGTAGCCCTAAACTGGAAACAACCCAACGACCACCAATATTAGCATTGCTAATTCTAATGTGAAGTGATCCTATACAGCAATGAAAAAGAACCACTGCTATAGGCATCAACAGGGATGAATCTTACAAACATAATTTTGGCTGAAAGAAGCCAGACACAAACTATATAACATCTAATTCTATTTATATGAAGTTTAAAAACTGACAAAACGAATCTACATTGGTGGATGGAAGAAAGTGTTCACCCTTGACAGGGAGGCTGACTGCAAGAGAGTATGAACGAACCTTCTGGGGTGCTGGAAATATACTATATTGTCATCTTAATAGTGGTGACACGGGTGGAAGGATGTATAAAATTTCATCACTCTATATACATAAAGTTTGTGTACGTTATTGGATCAAAATACCTTGGCAAAAACTAGTCATGTTAAAAAAAAAAGAAATCAGCAAGATATTCTTCAGGAAGAATAAAGTGAGGGAAAAATTGCCCTACAAGATACAAGGACTTATTATAAAGCTGTAGTAATTAAGACTGTGTGGTATTAGTACAGAGATAGACAATTTGACTAGAATGAAACAGAATATAGAGGACAGAAATAAATCCCCATATATATATATATGGAAAATTGATTGCTGATCTTTGGAGAAGAATGAATTCTTCAGTAAATGGTATTAGGACAATTGGTATTTATAGAAAACAAAAGCAAGTTCTACTTTACTTTGTCTATTATACAAAAATATAAATCTCTTACTGCCACAAGAGAGACAAAATCTTGAAAATTTTAAGAATAAAATATAAGGAAATAATTATTGATCAGGAACAGGGCAAGATTTATTAAAGAGGGTAGAAGAAGCTCTAATCACATACAAAGATAGGAAACATGACTACATTGAAATTTAAAACTTCTGTTCATTGAAAGTTACCATAGAGAAAAAGAAAAGATAGGCTACAAACTGGAAGAGGATATTTGCAAACATATCATCAACAAAAAATACTATCTAGAATATATTAAGAATTCTTTAAGAGAAAAAAGGAAAAGTGAACTAACCCACCAGGAAACTGGATAAAAATGGATAGGCATTTTACAGATGAGAGAACACTAATGGAAGAGAAAACATGCTAAACATAAGGAGAAAACAGGGGAATACAAGTCAAGATCACAATGAGACACAATTTACATGCACCAGAAGAGCAACATTTCACAGTCTGAGAATACCAACTCAAGTGTTAGCAAAAATGTGGACAACTACTGTTAGGAGTATGAAGTGTCCAACCACTTTGGAAAACAATCTGGCAATATCGTGCACGTATGAACAATTTTACTCTATAGCTCAGCAATTTTATTCCTAGGTATACACGCTATATAAAAATTCTTACATGTACTAAAAAAACTTTCCAGGAATGTTCATAAAAACATTGTACATATTAGCAAAAACTGAAAACCCAAATGTTCACTGAAAGAATGAATAAAAATAAGTTCTGGAATATTCACACACTGGCATTATACAATCATGAAAATAAACTAGAGTTATATGCAAAGAAAATGGATACATCTTGGGAAGAAAAAGCAAGTTTTGTAACACTAGATACAATGTTAAGAGTCTTACAATGTTTGTTAATAGGTAAAACTAAATAACATTATTTATTGGTATATCTGTATATAGTGAAACTAGAAAGTAAGAGAATGGTAAATTGAAAATCCAAGAAAATAGAAGGAACACTCAGGCGGGCTTCAAGGATAGTGGTGATATTCTCCTTATGTCTGCGTCATAATTTGAATATTTATCACTTATTTAACGTGTCAAATATTACATACACTGTGAATACAGTGAAATAGATTATTTCAATATTCTAATAGAAATTGCTATATATAGGGTTAAATTTCTGCTAGGAAGTACATGGTGACTGAAGGCAGAGAGACTCCAGAGACAGACCCTGTGGCTTCCAACCTGACTTTCCCACTGATTAGCTGCATGACCTTGGGAAAGTTACTCATGTGCCCTGTGCCTCAGTTTTCACATCTGTTAAAGGGGAATGATGAAAGAACCCATTTATTAGGGTTATTGTGAGGATTAATTGCAGTGTTACATGTAAAGCACTTAGGGGATGCCTAGGACATGGCAAAACATGTGTTGACTCTCATCTTCATTGCCTTAGGGCCAGACACACAACTTCTCTTACTCTCAGTTTATTTATCTGCACAATGGGATAATAAGACTTTGTGAAGTTATATATATATATATATATATATATATATATATATATATAGCACATGACATTGTGCAGGCCACCCTGTAGATATTCAGTAGCTAAAATATAACTTCTAAAATTTTGATTCAATCTCATGGATTTCCTATGTTTGGTTTAAAAATTAAAGAAATAGTCTCATGGTAAAGAATAAAGATGCTATGCTTGAGGTGATTTATGTACATAGCAAGGACTTCTTTTACATGTAGTTAGACATGGCATTTACTAGATTTTCCCCAACATCCCAGTTGGGATTGTTTGAAACCCTGTTATAAACTTTCCTAATATTTTATGAAATAACCTTTTGTGATTACAATAAACATTTTGAAAATGTAGGAAGTTCTGTAATCCTGTCCGTTCAGAAGGAACAATTCTCTTCAGTTCCAGGTAGTGTCTTCTAGGTGTTTTTCTATGCTTTTAAAAATGAAACTGAGATCACACAGTTAAATAAATGTGTGGAAGGGTAGAAAATGAAAAAAAATGGATTCCATTATTTCACATGTTCAAGAAGGTAATGACTATGGTTCCTTGTGGAGGCACCCTTTGGCAGCCAACTCACCTTTACTGACTTGATTCCATCTTGCCCTCTCTTGTAACCAGGAGGTAACTGGACACCAGATGCTGGCCAGGTGACTCAAGATGGCGACTGGGCTGCTCCCCCTGGGGCACCTTCTCTCAAGAGTTCTCTTCTCTCCTCACATTCTGGTAGGGATAAAAACATTTGGGATCTGCTTCATGGAAGCAAAAGGGTTTTTGGAGTTCTTTGTTTGTTTCATTTTGATTTTAAGATAGATGTATACTTAATTGTTATAGACTCTCAGAAATCACCAGTTGGATTCCCAGCAGCTTTAGGAAGCTGTCTAGTTTAACACAGGCTGTAACTCATCTCATTTTAGCCTCCTTTTTGTAGTTGAACCAGAGAAGTTAGAGCCCAGGCTGCCTCTCCGGCTTTTTATGTATGGTATAGCATTTGTCAATATTAAATTTAATGTGTGCTAAGAGCAGCTTGCTAACAGTGAGAACACAAAGCTTGCTGAACTTCACTTTGTCTGTGTGTTCAGTACAGCCAACATTAACAAACCTAATGAATTCAGCTACATTATCCTACCCAAATCTAGGTCAGTTCTGTTGATTAAAAATGTTACAGGTTTGAGGACTGACCCTGTAAAAACTCACTTAAAATTTAACTACTTCATCACTTTCTCTGTCTCCTATACTTCTCAAATGGAAGAATATATACCAATTACCAATCCAATGGGCCACCATTAAGAGGTCATCATCAACAACAGACATTTATTGAGCGCCTACTGGGTGCAAGGCACTGTACTAGGCAGGGGGCTACAAAGACAAAGGAAAAACAGTCCCTGCTCTCAAAGAGCTTACAATCTAAAGAGACTAACAGGACACATACATAAAGAGACAAGGACAATTCAAGGTAGCATATAATATTAGGGCACTGAGTAAAAACAAACACAATCACAGCCTTTTTTTGCTTTTCTATGGCGGCTCAATA
Source organism: Puma concolor (assembly GCF_028749965.1). NCBI lineage: Eukaryota > Metazoa > Chordata > Mammalia > Carnivora > Felidae > Puma > Puma concolor. The sequence goes on along the minus strand of NC_141674.1, from coordinate 64,766,664 downwards.
CCCTGAGTAGGTAGGGATGAGTGGGCTAGAATAGAGGGCTTCCTCCTGCTCGTTTTTTAAGCCTATAGACCCTCTCTCATCTCTTTCCACTCCAAAGTATTTTCTGGATATCCTAGAACCTAGGTAGCGGATTCACTTTTCCCCCCAAGGCCTAAGTATTATAGTACTCTTTGAAGTGGCCTTCTGATAAGGTGACCCACTGTCCCAGTTTGCCTGGGACTTGTCCTAGTTTTAGCACAGAAAATCTGTCCTGAAACTCCTCCCCTCCCTACTTCCTCCAGCCTGGGGGAAACCAGGATGGTACTTCTGAAGTACCCAGTCCCATAGCCAGATGTAGTCGTCCCACCTGCGATGGTCATTGCCTGGCAGGGCCTACCCTGAATCTGGTCCCCAAGTAGGTCTCTAGTTTAAAAACCTACAAGGAATACCTTAACAGCCTCCAAAGACTGCTGGCTTAAGAGCCCAGTGTAAACAAAAGAAGACAATCAGGAGAGAATGACAGCAGAAAGGTGGAACTGAGGTTCAAGAGAGAAGCAGGGAGGATGGAAGGAATCACTGGATCAGGTATGACATATGACATATGTTAGAAGATCACCTCCTAACACTGTAGAGAGCATAGGGATCTCAACGTAAATCTATGTAATACTCTGAATCTTCACTCCAGTGGAATTCAGAGTATATTTCCAAAATGAGGTCACTCCTACATAAGGGCAAATATTTGTGTGGGTGTTAAACAGGTACCTCTGTATTCAAATCACAGTGCATTAATCCTGACCGAATTCCAATGTGTTCCTTTCACTTGTACCTACCATTCATTTAGCTTCCAAGTCAATAATTTTAACTTTGAGGTGAGTTCTTATTTCAGAATGAGGTTATATCCTTCAATTTTAATGTAATTAAAATAGATCAGTAATGGAGACTATTTCAGCAAACAAAGGTAATCTGTCTTGAGAGGCATTGTTTGGAATCTGATACACATACACATACCTGGCAGTAATTTAAGGATTCCAAGAGACCACACACAAATTTCTCTTTCAGGTGCAGTATTTTGTGTTTTGCTTTCATTTATTTTTTGAAGAAAAGCTCTCACTCTGAAGTCTTAGGACCTTGGAAGTTCCCGAATCGCTCTGGTTTTATGTCTAGCCCTTAGGTTAGCACATACCAGGGTTAGTGAAGCACAGGGACTTAGTTACCAAACACCCATTAACCATAATGGAAATCACACAGCAAAGTCCCCATGCAGCACACTGAATATTTACCTCCTAATGTTCTTTTAATGTACGCTTTCTTGGGTGAATATTTACTGTAGAATATTAAATGTAAGATTCCTCTTTTTATGGGCCATTTGAAGTGATTGATTTTGTTTGTGAATTCCTGAATCTTTGCCCATAATGGCTATCTATTGTAATGGCCTCTGCCAAATGTTCTTGCATTGAGATAACAGACGCCATGGATCGGCCAGCTGTGGCTTTGTATTATTGTGGTCTTAAAAGCTAGGAGGTAGCTGATGACACAGTTGGGAAAGAAGAAAAAGGTGTGTAACATAACGAGTCTGACTAAGGCTTCCAACACAAATGGATATTGAAATCACTGAGGTCTGTAAACATGGTTCTGTAGTCATCTTTTATATCAGAGCTGATGTTTAATGGTGCTGAATGGTGTTGAGACCCATAGTCACTAAATGACACTGGCAAGATAAGAATTCAATTGCCCACAGTCAGGACCATCAGCACAATCTATCAGAGTTCTAGGCATTTTCTTTAAATGCTATAATAAAAACCACTGCCCATGTGATAATTCTTGTACTTATTTATGCCATATTTTTAAAAATATAAATCCACATACATATCTTAGCTACGTTTAGATTTAAGCTATTGCCCCAGTGAAGCCAGGAATTTCAGAATTTGGTTGCTTTTCACTCTTTTGAGTATTTGGGAGGAAGAAGTTGCAAAAAAGATGGGAGTTATCAGATGGTCTTTAAAAAACAAACAAACAAACAAAAACCCAAAAAACAAATCCTAAAACCTAAAGATAACACAGGCATTTGAGATATTATTAGAGTAGGTAATACAGCTATATCTTCACATGTCCCAAGTATGCCTTTCCAAATTTCCATAAAAATAAAACTTGTTAAAGGAGCCCACTTACATCTGAACAACATAATGTCTTCAAGCGATGGTAAAGGTGGCCTATAAATCAATCATGAAATTCATGCTCTTTTTCATACGTTCACAAAGTATCGTGTGTTTAGAGTCCATGCTGCAGAAGGCTGTGCTGGAATAAAATTCTACAGTCTCTTTAAAAGCGATGAGAAAATTTAAAGGACACATACATTTCAATTGTACTGGCTTTTAACAGCTCAAGCTAGACCACAATAATACCAACTTTGTTTCTGCTGTATAAATATCTGGACTATGTCTGCATCTCAAGCACAGCACTCCATATAATTAATAGTACTAGTTAGTGCAAGGGAATGGAATCTTAGCAGTAATTAAGGAAAGGGAAAGGAAGTGGCAATGTGAGAAACCTTCTTTAATCACAGGTCAGGTCATGTTCTGTAAAACACTCTCAGTCCATATATAATACTTGCTGGTGCCTTCAAATCTAACATCGGAAAAGCTAATGCCTTCTAAGTCATGTGTAAAGAAAACACTGGTATATTTTTTAAAGACTATTTTTGAAGAATATCACCAGCTTAAACGAAGATCTTTCCTAGTAACTGATATCTTGGCCCTGAATAAAATAAGTCCTTCATACTCCTCCAGACCAGGGAATGGCTGTGAATATAATGTATGTAAGACTTGCAATGAGTGAATCTGAAGAGTTCACAGGATAAATGAGTCGTATGCTAGGGAATCTCCTTGTATTATCTTCTCACTGATTCAAAGACAGTTCCTTGTTCCTGGAGCCAGGGACCATGACAGTTCTCTGTCTTTCTCAGTTTTTTCCTTTTTTTTTTTTTTTTTTTTTTTTTTTTTTTTTTTTTTTTTGTGGTGCAAAAAACACCAGAAAAGCAGGGGGGCAGTTTGTAGCCAATGGGGACCAGGAAGGAAGTTACGTTTTTAACCACAGAGGGACATAGATAGCAGGGGAATGAAAAGATCCCCTATAATCAGGCTTTTGCAACTGCAGAAGCCCCATCATTCCAAGTGCAAAGTCCTTAAATGAGTCAATGAGAGGCTCACAGAATGTTACATTTGGAAGGAAAAGTATGCGGTCGTCTGGTACAGGGACATCATTGTCAGACAAGAAAACGAGGGTTTTACGTCAGGTAACCTACATCAACTATTACTAAAGACAACTATCTTTAAGTTTCTTTTGTTAGTATTGTTTTGTTGTGATAACACAGTTTTTGGTTTTCAATTTTGTCATTTAGAACATTTCCTTATGTTAGAAAATGTCATGGCTATTCTTGAAGCCTAAGGGTTCAAAAAATACAATGCAACATTTCCAAGCCAATGGCATGCTAACAGTGAGCATCGTGAACACAGTCACTCGCCAACCCTATTCTAGGTGTTTTCCAACCATCATTCAGGATAAAAGAGTTAAGAAGGATAAATTACCACATAATCATAATCTATAAAAATACTGGCCTAGAGTGCACTAAAAAACTCTCAGTAAATAAATATTGGGCATTTGTTTTATGAAAGTCAGTGGAGATGTGCTCTTCAGAAATCATGTCCATACTTTCAGGCTGCTTTTTTTTTTTTTTTTTTTTTTTTTTTTTTTTTTACAAATCACACACACAGAGCCCAACAGATGACAAAGATTATAGATCAGGTTAGGATACAACTTGATAGAAAAATGTCTTTTGATGTGGTATTTCTATAAAGGAATACAACTAACATTGTTGAGTTGCTTGTGTTTCAGTTTTGAAGGCAATACTTAAGAGATCCAGAATGACTTTTAGCCATGGCAGCATCATTGAAATGAGTGGTTAGCTCCTAAGGTAACCCCTTTTGAAAGGGATGATACTCATTAGGACATATTAATTCTGGAATTTCTCCTTACAAACCAACTGCACTGCTTGGTAGTCATGCCTCAGAGGCATCTGTACATGTTGCTTCTGGAGGAGTTTCCTGCTCGCAGTTTTGTCCCTCTTTTGTGTCTAGTGGCTCAGAAAGTTCAGTGGCCTGGTGTCTGATACAGTACGTACTTGAGATTTCGGTCTGGCACACTCATTCCTCAGAACACGGGTTTATTCTCAGGATGATTCATAGCAAGCGATTCTGGTTTCCAGTTTGGTTGAAAGAAGTGAATGTTGAATGTCCGTGCCCAGTTCTTAAAGACGCGTTTCTCTGTGATAAAGCGGTGATGACTACCCTTCCGTCCTCGCTCGTGGGAGAGGTACATTGTACATTCATCAGGTCCAAAAGGTTCGTAATAGTGATAAGGTACTGAAGGGTGATTGGGGTCCCTGTAGGAGGAAAATGAGATAGCTGAACAGAGGGGAAAAGATTCCTTTGGCTGATTAAGCTGATAAGCACAACTCATATTTCCAAGTTAAATAAATTTCAATGAATAGTTTTTCTGAGATGTACACAGTAAGCAAGTGGAGAGGTTTTGGGGTTGTGAAATAAATGCGCTGACCATCGTTATCAAACAGAGAGAGTAAAAGTATACCATAGGACCTTCAGGTTTTGGGTATTAAAAAATTATTTTAATGTTTATTTATTTTTGAGAGAGGGAGAACACAAGCAGGGGAAGGCAGAGAGAGCAGGAGACACAGAATCTGAAGCAGGCTCCAGGCTCTGAGCTGTCAGCACAGAGCCCGACAGGGGGCTCAAACCCATTAACTGTGAGATCATGGCCTGAGCTGAAGTCGGATGCTTAACCGAGTGAGCCACCCAGGTACCCCCAGGTTTTGGGGATTTAGAGATTACGTATTACTAAAAGTTCCTACTTCTACTCTTGCCCTGTAAAGTCTATATAGCATAAGCAGCTATTTACAAAACAAAAACACATCACATCACCTTCCCCATTCCACCCCTGCTAAATCCTCCAGAGGCTTCTAATTATCCTAAAAGCATGGCTTATAGGGTGTTAAGTGAGTTGGTTCTTCCCCAGAGTCTTCTCCTAACCCAGCCTTGCCCACTATGCTCCAGCCATACTGGTCTTTCTGGTCGTCAAGTTGGTCAACCTCGACCTTGAGGCCTTTGAATTTGAGGGCAGTCACATGGTGGTCATGTGCTCCTACCAGTTCACTCCTTCTTACCATTGGGCATCTACTTAAATGTATCCCCTGCAGAGAGGCATTACCTGACACCTGCCCCTTTGCTCCCTTTCAGTGAGATTGACTGTAAGCATTAATCACTCTCCAGAATTGCTGTTGTTTATACTTGTTTATTGTCTGTTCATGATGGCAGGCCTTTGTCTTGTTCCTAGTAGGTGCTCAATAAATAACTTTTGAATTTCTGGTGTTGAAAGACATGTATATGGAGTTAGCGGCTAAACAGCAAACCTCTAAAGACAACTTCTCCTCCAACATGGAAAGTTGATGATCCTAGTTTGAAAGACAGCAAACACGATGCCACAACTTTCCTCTTGTTCCTCTAGGTAGACGATGGACTCAAATCCAGAAATTCTAAATCCTTAATCCTTGCATTGAAAAAATGCCCAATATTTTTTCTGTGTCTCTATCCCTATTTCGCTCCAAATGAGAAACACTGGCTCATTTCTTCAAGGCAGTGGGCAAAGGATGAACATGTGGGGGTGGTTGGGTGCCCTGTTGTAGGTTACTAACACATCTAATCCCCAAAGAGCCCTGACCTCAGACTGGTTTCCATTCTAGTCTAGTCCACTCTACCTCTGCAGTCTTGAAGTCTAGATGATAAAATTAGTCAAGATATCCCAGCAGGGTAAACCTTTCTATCTTGAGCTACATTCACCAATTGGCTTTGTTGCAGAGCTTAGTGTTTCTCTTAAAAGGCCCAGGCAAACCACATTTCCATGCCTGGAGCCTTGGGGTCCCCACTCCAGTAACTCGGACTCTACTCTAACTTTGTTTCCCAGAGATGTTCATCCTGCTAGACACCTATTTGTTTTCTTCAGAGGAGATCAATACACAAATAGCTTCTAGAGTAGCAACTTTACTGAGGTCAGGGATCGAAGTCTTTTATCAAGAGGGGTGTCAAGTTCGTAGCTCTGACAACAATAAACCTTTTGAGCTGCCTCTCCTCTGAGGTTAAAGTTCTTCCAGGAAGTGAGATTTATTTTTGTCATGCAGTGTTTAAATGTTCCTCATCCTGGGTTGGATGCTATTCTGAATTAATGCTCTGCATCTCTATCATGCTCATCTCGAAGTATCTCTGCATTCTATAGTGAAACATCAGGTCCAAGCCTGTTTTGTTAATATAGATTTCCCTTATAAACTTACTACAGAAGCCCCTTAAAATTTAGTAGAAAGTATTTTCAGTCCCGAAAATACACTCTAGGAAGAATTCAAGTTGGAACTGACCACCACGAAGAAAAGAATAAACAACAAAAACCAGAAATTTGTCAGACAAATGTCCTCAGATTCGTATGGCATAATATGAGGAACCACACCAAATTCACTCTGCCATGGCATACTTTGGGTTAAGCTTTTATTCTGATATAAATCAGGTTTTAAACCTGATTTATCTACACTTTGAACATATTACTGGCATCAATCTGATTAAAGAAACAATTAGGTTTCCAAAAATATGAGATTGAGTTGGCATCTAAAAATACAGAGAAATTGGAAACCAGCTAAAGGATGCTATATGGGGATCAATTTCCTCATTCAGGAAGACCATCTCTTTGAATGAAAACTTATCTGGCTCCATATTGATCACCAAAAGGGAGAATTAAGTTTACACATTTAGTTATTATGATTTCAAAAGCGTCCACATAAGTGAGGGTTGTTTCCACACTTTAGAAACTCTGTCCAAATGGCAGAGGAGTGCTTTGTGGGCCTTGAGAAGGCAGAGCCAAAGCGACTGCAGGAACAGCCCTCCCGACTGAAAGCTTGCCATCAGCAGCAATCCGCTGTGCCATTCAGGAAGCCCTTTGCAATGGAAGGTCTTAATTCCTTAGGTCTTTTCTCAAACCTGACTTTCTAAAGGCTGCCATAGCCTTTTCTTCCTCCACCTGACCCAAATGAAAACAGCAATAAATATCAGCAGAATTTCCACACCGGGAGGCTCCCATTGTAAAAGGGAGGATTCTGGCACCCAAGTTCCTGTTTTGGGGATGAAGGTGTGGGGGTGGCGGGAAGCAGTGCTGAGAAAATCACAGAGCCCGTTCCCCACGTGGCTGCAGCTTGTCAACAGCGCTCCAAGGACCACCTCAGGAATAAATCCTGCAAAATCATGTGCAGAAGGATTTTTGTTTCTTTACAGAGGAAGCAGAGGGGAGGGGAAGTGAAAGAACTAACATTGAGTGCACACAGGGAGCTTTAAAGAAATATCATTGCCTGTGTTCCACCTCCACAGGTTCTGGTTTAATTGATTTGGAGATGGTCCCAGGCATGGGAGTATTTTAAAAAGTGCCTTCAGTTTGAGTATCAAAATAAATAATTGTAGTACTGGATTATAAAACCCATAAAATAAAATAAATGTCCATGAGTCCATGATGATTTCAATAAATAACTGAATCTATAAATAAATGAGGAAGAAGAAACAGCGTTTCTTCTTACAGAAGATTTCCAATTAATAAATCTAGAGAGAATGAGGGAATAGAGAAATCACCACTCGAACAGCCCCATAATTGTTGCAGGCAAGGTGCTCAGATGAATGAAACATTAGTGGGGAAATAAGATGAAGAGAAATAGGTTATTTGCATGAAGTATCTCCCCCAAGATATTTATTAATGACAAAGGGAAAGATAATAACTTCACAGTGAGTAAACCCAGCAGATGCCACCTCAGCCAAGTGATTAAGGTGAACATTGCCAGTAATAAGACATCTGATTCCTTCATGAAGATAGAAAAGAAAAAAAAAAAGACCTTTGACATCATGTGCCTGTTGACATGGGACGCTGGGAAGGGCTTACTGCTCTCACTTACCCTCCCTGGGAATGCATACCCTCAATCCAATCATGAGAAAACATCACACAGATTCAAAGTGAGGGGCCTCCGACACTAATGTCCAGATTTTGTAAAGCCATGAAAGATAAGGAAAGGCTGAAAAACTGTCACAGATAAGGGGAGAGCGAGGAGACAGGATAACTAAACGCAAAGGGATCCATCCTGGAGGAGATCAAGGGCATCAGCAGGAAAACTCGTGAGATCTCAACAAGGTTCAGGTAAGAGTTTTGTATGGGTGTTAATTTCTTAGTATCGATAATTATGCAAAATGTTAACATTAGGGGAAGCTGGGCGAAGGGTATGCAAGAATTCTCTGTGCTATGACTGCAACTTTTTTGGTACATTTAAAACTTTTTCAGAACAAAAAATTTAAAAAACAGTAACGTTAAAAAGTGCCTTAGGAGATTATAATATGCAGCTAGGATGAAGATGGGTGATTTAGTTAAGTACCTCCTAGGCTTTGGTGCTTCACTTACATTGTCTCTTTCACTTCTTCATCAGGCAAGTAAGTAAATATAAGGTAAGTATCACTGCTCCATTTGCTGAGTGAGCCTCTGGCACACAGGTGGTGTGCAGTGCCTGGCTTTAAGCACACAGCCTCACTCGTGGGCCATGCGAGAAGCTAGATATGACCATTTCAGCCCAAACCAGAGTGCACAGCACTTCACGTGATTTAATTCTCACAGCGCCCCTGGGAGAGAGGTACTGTTATTTCCCCCATTTTACAGATGACAGAACTCATGCATAGAAAAACTGAAGACTTTCAGGGCTCAGATTTGGACCAAAGCTGTACTCCTAAGGGTGAGGCTCTGTATTTTGGAAAAACTTCTGCTCCATCGGGTGGATGTCTGTACCAAGGACACCCCAGGTTCCTATTGGAACATGGTTTGGAACAACTCTGTCCTGGCTGCATCCTCCCAGCACCTCCCAGCCTTGGGCTCATTTACAATCATGTTCACTAATATTAATGGTAACAGGAGTTTGTAATGTCCCATTTCTGAATCTTCTAAAGCTAAGCTGTAACTGGAGGAAACCTTATACCGTATTAGCAGGCATGGAAAAATACTTTCATTTCTGGGCATGATCTGGATCAACCGTGATCTGTTGGTTTGGGCTGAGCTATCTACAAGGCTACAAGTGACCCAAGGAGAGAACGGTGGCTTTGCCTCCCTCTAGAGCTCTCAGACACTCTCTAAACACACTTCTATGCTTGGCATGGTACCTGGCATACAGTAGATAGTTAGGAAATGCTTGAGGAATAGAGCCGAATCAACAGCTGTCAAGGGTCTAGGGTGTTCTGAAACTGGCTCGCACTGGGGGCCTTTAGAGACACTATGTAGCATTCAGAAGAAAATGTTCCTATAGCAGGACTTCCTATACATCTGCTTCATCCCTATGAGACCTGCTGAGTCACCTTTACTGTGTTGCCTCAATTTCTTGTCCTTACAGCCTCTTTTGGAAGGAAAACATCTGCACACCTTGGAAGCCAGTGGAATAATACCGGTGAATCTGGAACACAGAGAGCACTGAGAGCCTGCAGCTGTCTGTGCTTCACAGGGCAAAGAGCCAAAGTGAGTCATCTGAACCCCCCACTCACTCCCAACCCAGGCACCTCAGGTGGTGCTATAACATCTCTTATTAGATCAGTGGACCCATAGGAGAAGAGAGTAATGAAAATACCCCATGACTGCTAAGAGTTGGTCAAATTATGGCAAAGACGAAAGAAGGAAATCATGGCAAAGATAAGCATCTAAGAAAAAATACAAAAATATATCTGAAGTCTACTTCATAAAATGCGAACCTCTCAGGTGCATTACCATTCTACACCTGTCCTCTGTAAGCATCTGATTCAACACGGTGGACTGTCGCCAACTAGGAACTTTCCCTGTTACACTGGCAGCTTTATTAATGTTCACTAGCTAATAATTCTAGCAGAATCAACTCTCTGATATTCACGATACCTTTGAGATGTCCTTCACATTATGGATGAGATTTTAATTTAGTTCCATGACAGTGATCACTCTGAGTCATTACTCTGCTAATTAATACTCAAGAAATGATGGGTGACAGAGAGTTGTAAACTTGGTAATGTGTTAAGTATGACCAGAAATAAGATTATTAGGTAAAATTTAAATGCTTGGCCCATTATTATCGCAAATAATTTACAGTAGAAAATGAGATTAAAAATACTCACCATAACTTAGTTTGGAAGGCAATGATAACAAGATTTTTTTCATTGCAATTTATAGTTCATCCAGAGAGAATGGATTTGGCTTCCTATATGGATATGGCATGACTTAAGGGTCTACTGTCCATATAATAATATATTTTGAGACTGTCTCTGGTGCAGCGTGACATTAATTTTCCCCAGCTTTCAGAATACTGATGAGCCTGGAGTCAGTGATAGAGGCAGGATGGAGACTAATTGCCTGATGCCCGAGCCCCTCTGTGAAGGCCCAGCACCGGCTCTGGCACAGAATGAAAACAGGTGGCCACCACTGACTTCCCAAGACCCTTGAAATCTGAATTTGTCATTTGCTAATTATACTTTTCATTCACCGGGCACTTTCGGTATTGGGATCAATATGAAATCAGTTTCTTAAACACTGCCAAGGAAAGGAAGGTTTTCCTCTGTTTGTTGAATCAATCAATACTGAATGCATACCATGTGCCAGACACAATAACAATGTGGGGAGGCACGACCCCTCCTCTTGAAGAGACTACGGGCAAATAAAGGATATGGACAAATGCATCCGTGAGGTGGGACAGGGGAGGGGTGACAGAGAGCCCAGTGGGGGCCCAGGTAGGGTCTGCCTCAGGAGGTGAGGGAAAGCCTGGAGGAGATCCTGCTGCATGTGAAACAGTGGAGTGGGGCCCTGGACACCTGCATTCAAATCCTAGCTCTGTCACTTACCGGCTCCATGACTGGGCAAGTGTTTTCAGTCTTTAAGCTTCACATGTGAAATCACGATAATAATAATGTTTATCTCATGGGATTATCATAAAGCTTCAATGAAATGGTGGATGTATTCATACTAAGCGCAGGGCAGCACATGGTATGTCCAGGAAAATATCAGTCATTAATATTATTGTAAAGAGCCAGCAGCAATCAGCCAGATTAAGAAGGCGGGGATGGAAATTCCAAACTGAGGGCAAAAGGCCCTCCGTTGTCTGCAGAGCGAGTTCCTTTAGAAGTTTTCAGTATGGCAAGAAGTCTGAGTGAGGCAAGGAGATGAGACTGAAGCAGATGCAGAAGCCAGGTCCTGACAGGCTGTGTGCTAGGCTAAGAATGTGAACTCTGCTCTAAAAGCTTTGGGGAGCTGCTGAGGGGTGTAACTGGCAGAGTCAGACGTGGCTTGTCCAGCCACAGTGGTGTCTGGAGAGGAAAGAGAAAGGCTGGAGTTGGGGAAAGCAGCCAGGGGGCTACTGTAGCACCAAACTAAGGAGGAAAAGTTTGCCTGCTAGTCAGATGACTTTTACCAGTGTTAGATTCTACAAGGTTTTAAGTAATGTGTCCATCATCTGCCATTTATATGTCCATTTATATGTCTATTCCTTCCATTTTGTGGTTTTAAATATGAATGTAGGGTTATCATTCTTCGTGAGGAGTCCATGTGCTTAATAGTTTAGGGGCTACTAGAAGTTTTCTTGCCAATGAATGACTCCTGGAAGTAAATCAGGCCCTTTGGGTGGGAGGGATAGGGAGGCCAGACCTCCAGGAGAGCTGGATGGAAAATGGCAGCTTTAGGCACGTACAGGCGAACTTACGCTCCCTTATCTTGGGAATCAGTCACTCATGGATTGCTTAGTTGTTTGCTCCCCCAGAGTACACTTTATTTCCCTACTCCCTCACACTCTGTCCCCTCCTTCACTCCATGCACATAGTGGCTGACATTCCCTGTGGGTCACTGCCACCTTAGGCTGACAGAAGTGACTGCAGAAGTAGCCCTGTGTTTGGTCTCTCTGTGCCTTGGTTTCCCTGGCAATAAGGGGCAATGATTAGATTCTCCTGAAAAGTGTGTGGCAGTTTGATTTAGATTGGAAAGCGGCATGATTGTATCTTAGACCAGAGGTTGTCAAAGTTCTTATTTGCCACACAACCCTTTGTTATACAAGAGCCCTTATGATAGAAGTGGGTCTGCTCTTGATGGAGTGGGGACAGGTGTGCCCAATATTCTTTCTGTCTTGACTCCTTGCCCCTGGTCTACCTGATAGGGTCGGAGGGATGCAAGGACCCAGAGGTGGATGTTTGAATAAAGCCCTGTGGGTCAGATGCTACTGACAGGCAGACAGTGAGTATTTTCCCCCACAGTCATCTTGCGAACCTCTGTCCCTTTTGACTGAATTGTGTCCAAGTGACAGTCAGGAGACTGAAGGCAGAGACCCTGTCCTTTCCATCTCTGATCATGTCCTCGGTACCCAACACGAGTCAGTTGAGTGAATGGAAGTTTCTGTGATTAATTTTAGCAAATAACTCCTTTTGAGGATGTTAGTTGTGTCTTAAAGGCTAAAAAGGTTAATTTACCAAAAATAAGCAGTTGGCTCTCTTTTTGCTTGCTGAAATCTGACCCCATGTACCTAACTCTTCATTCCAGTGAGAAACTGGGCACTTTAAGGAAGCAATAGAATGACTAGGTACAGGGTGCCTGGGTGGCTCAGTTGATTAAGCGTCCAGCTTCTGCTTAGGTCATGATCTCACAGTTCGTGGGTTCAAGCCCCATGTCAGGCTCTGTGCTCAGAGCCTGGAGCCTGCTTTGGATTCTGTGTCTCCCTCTCTCTGCCACTTCCCCATTTGTGCTTGCTCTCTCTCTCTCTCTCTTTCTCCCTCTGCCCCTCCCCTGCTTGAACTCTTTCAAAAATAAATAAATGTTAAAAACATTTTTGAAAAAAATTAAAAAAAAAAAAGAATGGGTAGGTACACTAGAGCAGCCTCATGTGTTGACATACTGTAGGAGCTGGAGGCCACGTGAAGCCAATTCCCAATGATGTAGAAAAGTGGGATCCAGGGGCGCCTGGGTGGCGCAGTCGGTTAAGCGTCCGACTTCAGCCAGGTCACGATCTCGTGGTCCGTGAGTTCGAGCCCCGCGTCGGGCTCTGGGCTGATGGCTCGGAGCCTGGAGCCTGTTTCCGATTCTGTGTCTCCCTCTCTCTCTGCCCCTCCCCCGTTCATGCTCTGTCTCTCTCTGTCCCAAAAATAAATAAACGTTGAAAAAAAAATAAAAAAAGAAAAAAAGAAAAAAAGAAAAGTGGGATCCAGTTCATACAGGAGGTCATATATGTTTTTCCTTTTCTAGCAACCAGGCTCTCCTCACCAACTGGGCACCATCTGCTAGACCTCTCCTTAAAATGTGCTGCTGGACATCCACGCTTGCAGATTAGTGAGTCCTTTCACCTGGTAAATGTACATGTAAATGTGTGCTTAATAAACACCAGGGGTGTGCCAAACCTTCCTCATCTGTTATCTTGTGGCATTATCATATAAACCCTTAAAGTAAGTATGGCTGTCTTCACCATCTTACAGATACAGAAGCTAAGGCTTCAGGGATAGTCATTAAGTAACTTGCCCAAGATCATTAAGGTCAATAAGGTCAAATAACTTTCTCAAAGTCCCATAGCTTCTGAGGAGCAGAAATGGTTATTTTTTCACCCATGCAAATACCCTTTTACAAGAGCACTAAGGAGAGAGTAGGGGACAGGGCTATTCATTCTCTTGATATTTACGACACATCTGCTATAGGCTAGGAAGGTAAACACATGTGGGACTGTGCACCAGGGCTCAAATAGTGAACCGAATACACAAAAATCTCTGCCTTTGGAGAGTTTATATTCTGGCGGACTCACCAGGTTGAGTTCTGCCACCTCACAGAGCTGTCCCTACCATTTCTGGACCCTGGGATATCTGACCTCCATAAGTCCTAGAGCTCATGACACATGAACCCTGCTTGGCCCATATAGTTCTCAACTTCTTTCAAAACAAAAACAAAAAAGGGAAATGGTTAGATGAGCAGCTGGACTGACTTACAAGTTGCTTTTTCATTCTCTGGTGGTAGATACTGTTTGCAAAAGTGGCTGTGTTGGGTTCATTACATTTTTGTGTGGATACGGCTTACTGTAAGTTTCTAGAAGGCAAGAGCTGTGTTTTATTCTTTGAATCCCCCAAAATTCTTAGTACCTTTTGGGGCAACTCTCAAGGACTTTGGATAACATTAATAATTATTTTATATATCTTACAATATAATATTAATATATTAGTATATTCATATATTAGTATATTCATAATATATTAGTAATATTCATAACCTTAATAGTCTTTCCTGAGCACTGTGTGCTGGGCACTGTGTCAGACATTCTACATCCATGACCTCATTCAACCTTCACCATGACCTGCTTGCTTTTAATACCATTTTCTTATTACCATCTTGCAGATGAGGGAAGCAAGGCTCAAGGTGACCCCGTTTCTAACTGGGTGGTTCAGCTAACATGTCCTGGAAGCAAAGATTAAAGGAATGTGGGAGTCAGTCTGTGCTGCCCCGGCTCTTCCCTGCTTAGCCATTCTAACAGGAATTCTCACTGAGCAGGACACTCCCTGCAGCCCAACCCTCTCTGCCACACGACACCCAGCTTCTCCACTTACTCTGACAGGACACCGTGTACAGGGTACAGGGATTCTCCTGAAGAGTTGTTGGAGATAGCATTTTGTGAAAGCAACTGTAGAACCTTTGGGATGGTGGCTGGGGAACAGAAAGCCAGAGCCGGTGGCAACAGACGGTGCACCAACAGTATCTTGACTCCCTTCCCTTGTTAGCGGCATCCCATAAGCTGTCCCCCTCCTATGATCATGCAGTCATGATGAACTAGCTCTGAGTAAGAGAAATGGCAGGTTAACTTGCCTTTCATTTGTTTTCTATAATAAATGGAATATTTCCTTGAATGCTCTAAGTCATTAACATTTCAATTTATTCATGCTCTTTCTCTCTGGAGTCCTAATGGCAATATTCCATAATTATATCTGCCATACAGCTATCAACTTTGACGGCTCTTTGCATGCCCATAAGCACTGTTCTCACTGCCTTTGTTAGCCTGTTGGGTTGAGGAGGTTGGGCTTTTTTTTTTTTTTTACACTATCTTACCTACTTTTTGCACATGGATTGCTAAACAGGGAAACAAGGCTATGGGTTCAGTAATGAGGAATCGGATGGGGATCCAAGATAACTTGCCATGTATAGGTGCCGGTCCAAGCACTTCATGTGTATTAACTTATTTAATCCACCTACAACCCCATGGCCGACTCTATTAGTATCATCATGTCCACTTCTAATGAGGAGGAAACTGAGACACAGAGAGATTGAACAACCAGCTCAAGCTCACACTCGGTTAGTAAGTAGCCAGGTGGAGCCCTGAACCTTGCCTTCTGACTCCAGAGTGCACACCCTTCCTTGCTACATCAGGCCATCCACGGGGACGAGTGAGTCTGGGCAAATATCAAAGGCCTATTCTGTATAACCTTCTAATCTTTCTCTCATATGTAAACTAGTATTGCTGCTGTGTTGGGTCTTTGGGCTCAAGAGGGTGGGAGAAAAGTTGCAAAGTGAAAAAACAGCATGATTAAGTACTCACATCCTTGCATCCAACGTCCAAATTGCAGATTTTGTGTAAAGGCCCATGGCCTTCGAGAAGGTGTTAGGTTTAAAACACATGAAGATATAAGCAAGTGTGAATTTTAAGGAGCGAGTTTAAAATGCCCTCACCCCAGATTTTGCCATGTGAAGATCAGGTTGCAGGTCACCAGGTATTCCTGGAGAGCAGAATGCTTTCTGAAGGTACCCACATTGCTACTTTAAATTACAGTGAATTTTCAACTGGGCTTCCACAAATCAGGCCCTGAGTATTTCTCAGTGCATCTGTTAGTACACACCAAACTCTGGCTGGGCACGTGGGAACCTAAGGTAGCAACAAAGATGTGTGTATGTTCCCTTTAAAGTGGTACACCGGGGCGCCTGGGTGGCGCAGTCGGTTAAGCGTCCGACTTCAGCCAGGTCACGATCTCGCGGTCCGTGAGTTCGAGCCCTGCGTCAGGCTCTGGGCTGATGGCTCAGAGCCTGGAGCCTGTTTCTGATTCTGTGTCTCCCTCTCTCTCTGCCCCTCCCCCGTTCATGCTCTGTCTCTCTCTGTCCCAAAAATAAATAAACGTTGAAAAAAAAAATTAAAAAAATAAATAAAGTGGTACACCAAAGTAATTCTATCTGTGCTTTTGGCCTTAGAAGCACAAATCAAGGCTACTGATGTGAAGAGGAAAAGAGACTCAGAGCAGTATTTTAATTTTAGAAAACAGGCCTTGCCGTTGAAGAAATTGCCCTCCTTAATTCATTAAAAATTACCACATTCTTTCAAAATGAGAATAAAACTAATATTTCTTAATGCTTGCTCATCATTAATATTATGCCAATTGTTGCATTACTTTTGGTTAATAAATATTCAGAGGATAAAAGAAGCCCACAAGATGGATTAATTCTCTAGCAGTACAAACAAAAACTTTCAATATTTTATATCACATAATTAAATGCTGTTTGTTGTTTCTAGAACCAGAACTTGGGACATGTTAATTAATTGCTTCAAGAAGACAGTTAGACATGTTTCATGGTTGATATTTGGAATCAGATATTTATAAATCCTGCAACAACACTGCTGATGAATTACACTTGCAGAATAAATCCTACCTGCAGAAGTCTGGGGGCACCATGCCATAAACATTGATCCTGTCACAGAGCTCCAGTGCAATTGTCATTGTGAACCAGCCAGTGCTGAGCCAAGTGTTTGAGATCTTCCTGGAAGGAACAACAATTAAGTCTGCAAGCTGGTAAAGTAATCATTATAACCATTACCATCTTAAATCCTTTCTGGAGCAAGGCTGATGATTAACACACCCTCTCTCTGTCTCTATCCATTTGGTAAATAGCTGACGCTTTATCTGATAGAAATCTCTTACCAACAGCATCATACTCCATGGTAGAGTGATAAATGATATTCACGTTCCACCATGGTGGATTATGACACTAAAGGATGCTCAAGCAACTTCTTCATCATCAAAGATGATGATCAGTGTTTCAGTGTTTAAATGCACATGACCACAACTCAATTTCTTGTAAGATGACAATCCCCATGTGTCAACTCTGTCTTTATTAACTACAATACTTGACTAATTGGAAATATTCCTTATTCCCCAAGCAGGCCTAAATAATGAAGAGCTTATTAAATATGTATAAACACATAGATGTATCTGTCTATCTATTGATTGATACCTACTGATCGATCAAGCAATCTTAGGTAAAAGCTTGCCTTCAATTAGACTAATTAACATTGACATCTTGACTGAATGTCTTTCCATAGGAAGAGTATATTCATTTGGGAAGGGGCTAATTACCAGAGGAAAAGGACTGCAGGAATGCTTATGCTTAATTGAGCATTTGCTTTATTTTACCTCAGAACATTCAGATCCCTCTGAAAGGTTTTTCTTAAAAGACCGAACTGACAAAACTTAAGGAATGAATCTTGGTGTTCCTAAATTCATTCATTTGCCCATTCAAACATATGTACTGAGCTCTAGCCACGTGCCAAGCCTAAGGATAACTGTGGAGACATAACATCAAGGTCTAATTTGACCCTGTGAGAATGACTCGGTCTACCATGCTATGCTGCTGTGGATATTAATTTCAATTCTTAGGGGGTTGCTGCTTTTGCTTTTTTTTTTTTTTTTTTTCCAGTGCTTATGGCATGCCTCATTAGCCAGTTTCAAACACCTTATCCCCAAGGTCAGACTGTCTGACTTTGCCCGGCCATAGCACCATATGTGATGTGAATAACAGAGTTGCTGAAAAGCTTTTCTACTTGCGCTGTGTAGCATTCCTCTTTGAGAAGGAAGACATTTGTTAATCAGTTTGCATTATTTCCATTTCACATATGGACCAAAAAAAAAAAAAAAGAGAGGCATATTAAGGAGTCCTTTGTTTTGTCAAATACCTGACAGGAATGGGTGATATAGTCATTCCTGAGTTCATGGCTTCCCCTTTGTGGTTCTTAATCCCTTTGCTCATTTTAGCTTTCCATTCCATTATATCCTGACCCAGGAATAGCCCAGGAAGTACATTTTAAAAGCTCCTAAAGACGGGAATACCATGAGTGTGTATGGCTGTTTTTATCACTGACCAGCTGAATGACCTGAGGCAGCTTACTGCTTATCTCTGAGCCCTGATTTCCCATCTATAGAGCAGGCCTGGGAAGCTCTATCTTCCTGGGCTATTCTGAGGACGAAATGAGAGAACACCATAAAAAGTATTTAGCGTGATGTGTTGATAGATCAAGACACCTTCCTCCTCTCTTGGTTGCTAGATCGGAGCAAATGAAGCAAATAATTCAACCATTACTTTCAGTGTTTGTTTTTGTTTTTGTTTTGTTGTTAGCATCCCTGAAGAAACTGATATCCTTGTAATACTTTGCTATTGGCTCTGGTGTAGGATCCACCATCAGTCATCAGGGCAGTGAGTACAAAACTGTGAAGCCTCCAGCCTAGATAGGAATTAACAATCCTTTTCCTTTGCACCAGTCTTCCAGGACTGAAGGAGGCAGGGCAGAGCAAAGGTAGTCCCTGGGGAAGGGAGAGAGGAAGGAGAAGGAAAAGAAAGTCCCTTGCCTCAAGTGAGATTCACCCTTGTAGCTGTGACAGTGCAACGGTCAGTTTCCTAGACTCACACTGGGTCAGTGAATAACTGGGAGCTTGTGAAGGCCAGGAAGAGACGGAGTCCCTACGTTTTTAGAGTCGTCAGAAACACCAAGAGGGCTCTCCCAGGGGCAGAAACTCCCTGTAATTTTGGCTTTCTTTTGTGGGCTAGAGTAGAGACCATAAGCCACAGCCAGAAATACTAGAAGAGGTGGCTCTACAGAAAAAGGTTTCATGGGGAAAAAAGGGGAGAATACAAAGTGAGGGATGAAAGAAACTAAAGCGAAGAGTTCTTTAAAGTACCACTTAAAATCCCCAGACTTCTTAAATCCTAGCCTTTTGGGATCACGTGTTCTAGAAATGCAACTGCTCTGTGCTGTCTTTCTAAAATGATTTGAACTCTTTTTCCAACAAAGGAATATCTACTGTTTTTACACTTAATCAGCTATAATGAAGGAATATGAAGAGCTGTCATGTGCTTATTAGGGAAAATTATCAGATATTCTTTTATATGATGAAGTAACACACTGAGCTGATAATTCTATAGTGCGCACTAAATTACAATTAAAGGCCTTTCTGCTCCACCAGAATCTCATTTATAATCTCTATGGAAATATTCTTCCTGCAGTTATTTCATTTATGCTTCCTTTATCTAATTACTATAATATTGGTTCTGAATCATATTTTCCTAATGTACCCTTATTCAATTATAAAGTTATTTTCAAGTACAGTTACTTTCTAATATCAAAGAATACCACTTGCCCATCTATGCCATTTGTCATGCTTTTTAATTGCAGATTGTTCCTGAGCCCATTTTTCCCTCCACTTTTAAGTAGGGTGAAACTTCTATAAATCAAAATCTATTGAATTATCCTATTTTTTTTTTCAAAATAATAGCTTGGAATGAATGTCCTGATCATGAGATGTACAAAATTAGATATTCCACATTTTGTGTACCTTTAATATGTCCTACTCTTTTGCTGGGTTTCAAGAAAAGCTTACATGGAAGAAATACTCGTTGATCCCTAATGTTCTGTGTTTTGATTTTTGGAAAAATGTTTCTTCTGAAGGGTTATTTCTGACTTGGTTCTTTTAGCTGGGAGAGGCCAGGTTAACAATATGGACGCATGAGAATATCGAGTCAATACAATATTAGCCTCTTTAAGACAGTTTCCTAAAGGTAAGAGGCACAAAGATTCCAGAAGTGACAATGTAGTTTGGCACCCTGCAAGTCCTTATGTGTGATTCCCCTGAATAGGGATGGATGGACCCTTGTAGATGGATGTTTGCACATGAGAGGCCCAGTAGGTAACTGACATAGATTTGGTTTCCTCTACCAGCTGGGCTCACCAGGGAGACAGACCTACCGAACATAAAGTTTTTATGGCCAGAATTGAATAAACTTAAGTGAATGGGCTATGTCTCAGTGTAAGTTTATTTCCTAAAGACCTAAGTGACCAAAGGGTAGAATGACTGGTCTCCAAGTTATCAACTTAAAATAATCTCTTAAGAAGATCCAGAGCAATGTGTGATTAGCTTCAATAGCTTATACTGCAGCAGTTTTACTGCATCAGTGTCTCAGGAATTCTCAAATTTAACAAACAACCATTAAACTAAAAAGAGGAGAAGTGTTTTCTATTGAAGACTGTTTCTACTTATTTCAAATTTTCCAACAAGCAAAAATGAAACTGTAAATAACTCCTCTCATTCTTATTCCCGTATAAAATGCTCTGTTGGTTAAAGAACTCATTTAAATGAGTGACAGTCTCTCTTATTTGTGGCTTTTAAAGGGCAATAAATAAGTGAACTTCATGAGAGCTTGTGATGATGACCAGGATCCCTTATGTGATCTAACCATGGGGTCTCCTGAGCCTCTAGGGAAGGAGGCCACGGAGCCAGAAGACAGCTCCCCCTCTCCTCTGTCCCCCAGATGCCATGGCTGGACCAGCCCTCAAATGGTCACAAGGCTTCTAGGATTTAAAAAGAAAGGTCTTCCACACAAAGAATTTGGGGCAAAGCTCTGGTCTTTCTCTAAGGCCCTGTTCTCTAATAATGAGCTGCCCAACATAGCTTAACAATGAATTTAGTACTTTATATTCTTCATTTCATTTATCATGTCTCTTTAGTTTTAAGAAATCAACTCAGCAACAGTTTTTGTAAGGGGGGGAGGTAAATTAAATATCTATTAGTTATAAAATTACATATTTAAAACATTTTTAAATGTTTAGTTATTTTTGAAAGAGAGAGAGAGAAGGAGAGGGAGAGAATGAGCTGGGAGGGGCAGAGAGAAAGGGAGACAGGATCTGAAGCAGGATCCAGGCTCCGAGCTGTCAACACAGAGTCCGACGCAGGGCTCGAACCCACGAACCATGAGATCATGACCTGAGCTGAAGTCGGACGCTTAACCGACTGAGCCACCCAGGTGTCCCTAAAATTATATATTTTAAAATTAAGGAAAAAAAGAAACTTAATCACTAGACCAGTCCTATGAGGCCTAGCCACTATGCGCTTTTTGCATGTGAGGTCCCTGCAGAGTTAGATAACTTGTCCAAGGCCACACAACCACTGAAAGATAGAGTCAGAATTCTTGCCTAGAGATCTGTATTTGGACTACACTGCACCACACCTATTGACACCCAGCTGTCCTTTGCTTTTCACCTAGATTTGGCCAGCTCATGGCCCTTTATCTCAGTGTCGTCAAGGACTACTCCCCCCAAAACCCTCCTGACTGCAGCCACAGGGAATATTGTGGAATTACTATCTAATTCCAGAACATTTTCATTACCTCAAAAAACCTCTACATGTGTATATTCATATGTACAAAACTGACATGGATAAGTGTTATTTCATTTAACAATATTTTGTCTTAAAATGGGGGATGAATCTTGATATTGTCTTCTATTCCATTCCATTTCATTCCATCAATTCCATTACATTAAAAAAAAAAAAAAAAAACAACTTACAGTGACTCACTACACTGATTTCATGTCCCATCATTTGAGCTGTAACTAAGAGTAAGGAAAACTTTGCCCTGGACTATGGTAGGTCTCCCTGTCCTGCAGGTCACAGCACCATTTTCTTTACCTTGCATGACACTCGGCATGTGAGCCACTACTTGGTAAATATTTGTCCTCCTGGGAAAGCTTTAGGTTCCTGGAGGGCAGGGCCTAGATTTGTCTTGTTTCGACTATACCCCCAGTGCCTGGTGCAGTGGAGGAGTAGGTAGGTACTCAGTACCTGTCCGTGGACTGAATAAATGCCTCGAAAGGGAAAAATAAACCCATACTCTCCTTTTGGTTAGTGTTCACACAAGTGAAAGGAAATGCAATAAAACATACAATCTTGCACTTATTACCAGTGTAAGCCAGCAGCTCTGTCGCCTGTTCCTCCAAAACAGGGACTTGGCCTTGAACTCTCCACACAGTGTCTCAGTGCTTCACTCACTTTGCCTTACAAAGGCAGCCAGTCCCCAGGACCCTACAGAGGAGCTCTATCAATGGCATGAACAGCGGGGCCCCAACAAAAAGCCTCAGCAAAAGCTTGGCTTCCAGTGAATCAGCCAGCAGCCACACGTCCTCACCCTCCCCTGCGGCCCTCCACTCCCCACCCTGCGCCCTCTACCTGTCCTTGCCAGTCTCCTGCTTGAAGAGCTCATCAAACTGCAGCATCTTGTGGCGCGTGGTCATAAAGGCCTTCAGCCGCGGCAGCACGCGGCTCAGGAGCTGCAGGTTGTTGTAGACCTGGCCCTTGCCGTCGCGCCGCATGTAGCTGCTGGGGCCCCAGAAGATGAACACGGTGCCCTGGCTCACGTTGAGCAGGTCGTGGCGGTTGCGGAGGATCCTCTGGATGCTGGAGTGCGCGATGACCCTCAGGCTGGTGCGGTTGCCCACGTCGCGCCCGTAACCGCGCGTGGGGGCGTCGTTCATGCGGATGACGCACTCGGTCTGGTCTATCTGGGGGCCTTGGCGGCTGTGCAGCAGATGCCCCGAGCTGGTCACCAGGGCACAGTCCCTGCAGTGCATTTTCAGGGGCTGGAAGGCAGAGGGAGAAGGACACCATCAGCAGGCAGCCCTCACTTGGCACCACTAGGTCATTTCACCGCCTCAGAAGGCGGCCAGTCTTCCCTCTCCTCCCTCCCATGCCAGAATATACTTCTTCTGCTATTACCTCATCCACTCTTACATTCTCTCCCAAATTGGTGACAAGGAGCATTTGACAAGATGGAAAGAGGGCTTGCATTGACCTGTCAAACACTGGGCTCTGGGCTTAGCTGGCACCAAATAACCAAATCCCCATAACCCAGCAAGGTTGCTGTCACAGCCATCTTACAGATGGGAATACTTGGGCTTGGAGATGTTAAAAAATTTGCTCAAGGATGCATAACTAGGATGTAATGAAGTCATGCTTTCAAACCCAGGTCTTTCTGAATCCAAAGTGACCCCAAATTGAAATAAAGACTACACTACATTTTGCTATGACATTAGCTCTTAGCTCACATTATTGAAAGCTAAGCGTTTATCAATATTCTTGGATGCTGTACAAATATGATTATCCTAAATAAACATCGCCTGAGAATCACATGGGGGAAACACATGCAAATTGTAATCCCTCAGATGCCATAATTTTGAAATGACAACTAGGATAGTTTCTCCCATTTTAAGGGGAGAGGGAGTGAAATTGAGTTGGTCCATCTTCAAAAGTGTAAAACAAACAAACAAACAAACAAAAAAGCCTCAAGTTCAGAGCCACAGATCTTGGGAGTCCTGGCTGTGTGGTGCCCAAGGACAACGCCAACGGCAATGCTCATTTCAACACCCTGAACCAACGATTTGCTTTCTGAACACCTATGTTCCCACAAATTAAACATTCCCCTGTTTATGTTTAATGAGAACTATCTCTTAGTTGCTGTTTGAACATAATGTAATTAGGACCTGAGGCCAAGGCCAGCAAGTGCACGAGAAAATTACAATCAAGAATGTTCTGAAGGAAAGTAGCATTGTTAGACTTGCCCCAGAGCCTCTGCCCTTCCTCCCAGTTAACTTTGAACAGGACATACTGGCTCCCTGCATAATCTCAGCAAGTTGGATCCAGTTTAGGGCTTATATTTACTATGGGGGGGGGGGGCAGTGTTCCTGAGCCATAGCTCTGCCTTCAAAACCAGATGAGGGCACGTGAGGACAGCAGTCTTCCCTCACTGCATAGTGGCAGAAGGGGGCACCTGGGTGGCTCAGTCAGTTAAGCATAGTGGCAGAGGGCACCGGTTTTGGGGGCTTATAGGATGGATCCAGCCTCGTCTCCACTACCTATTAGCTGTGGGACCTTGGTAAGCTACTGACCTCTGTAAATCTCAGGTTTCTCATCTCCAAATGAGGAAAATTAATGCCCCATTCTACCTTGGGAGAATTGAATACACATAGTATTAGACTGGGCCATTTGAAATTCCCAGTACCTGACCTATAAAAATAGCAATTGCAGGGAGTTGAACCCAGTCCCTACCATAGGACCTGGTACAGTGATCATTCAGTAATGACAGCTGTTATTGGGATTATCCGTCAGAGTGGAGTGCATTGTAGATACTCACTAAATCAGTACTGATCACTTTGGGTTGATAATTGACATATAAGCTTATGAAATGTAGATTCTCATCATTCATTTGACATCCAACTATTGTTATTAGGTGACAGGCACTATGATGGGCAGTAAGAATGCAAATGGAAGGAAAAAGCAGAACCCCTAAAGTTTATACTTTAGTAAGGGACAGCAGGTCAGTAAAGGCTCACAATAAAGTATGACAGGATGAGAAGGGGTACTGTGTGAAAGTATTAGTAGAGGGGGCTATTTAGAGCACAGCAAGTCGGGGGACATGAAAGAAAGAGCACTTTTGCTAATGGTGATTAGATATCTCCATGTGCCAGGCACTGTTTTGAGCTTTTTATATAGTTGCATTAATTCTTCAAATAACCCCATAAGAAAGATATTATATTACCCCCCCCCCCCCCATTTTACTAATGAGAATATTGAGGGATAGAAAAGGAAGGAACTTGCTCAAGATCATCCAGTTAGAAAGTGGCAGAGCTGGAATTCAAACCCAGGAAATCAGACTGTAGAGCCCATGGGATTAACCATCGTGGTTAATGGCGTCGCAGTGCAGTAAATAGAATGAATAGAACAAATGCCCTGAGATGTTTTCGTAATTCATCGTCTTCTTCCTTTCCTCTCTCAACCCCAGAAGCTCAGTGTTGCTGTTTCTTAATCAGTTATTGCTTTAAGAGCTTTGGGCTGGGTGGATGCAGTAAAATGACAAAAGTCTCGTATCCAATACCTCCATCCCTTGGAGCTCTATTAACAGTGGACTCATCCATCTAGAGCCTTAAATTAATGAGGGTGAAATGTACTTAAGCCCAAATCTCCCTTTGAGGAAAAGCCACATTATGTATAGAAAGTGGCCCCTATTCCCTTCAGGGAAACTCCTGGAACCTGGAACATGAGGCCCTTGTGAATCCCCTGAGGGGTTGAGGGGCAAGTTCGTGGGCCAAAGGATGGCAGAAATACTTAATTTTCCCTTTTCTTATTTTTCCTGCATATCCCATACATACAGGATGAAGAGGGAAGGTTAAAGGATCTATTCAACCATAGAGTTTCTATCATGTGTCAGGCATTGAACTTGGTGATATAAATAAAAAGACAGATAAAATCCTGTTTTTCCTCTCAAGGAAGCACACAATCTAAGGCAAGAGTGCCCCCAGATAAATAATTACAGGACTGTGGAGTAAGTGCTATAATAAAGTCAGGTACAAGGGGCCATGGGACCAAAGGCAAGAAAACATTTGAGCCTGTCCAGAAGAGCTAGAGAGGCAGGAAGACAGCCAGGAAAGGTCTGTGCAATGCAAACTAACAGAAGAGGTAACTTTAAAGAGCCAGTGGTTAGTGGCGTCACAAGACATGATAGCACAAGTGAAACCAAAAGCGTTCTTTGGATTTGGCGGCCTCAGCCAAAAAAAGTCTCAGTGGAACAGAGGCGGCAGAGCCTCATTTTGGTCGGTCGGGAGGAAGTAGAGGCAGATGCTTGGCCGCAGGGGGGCTGATGGAGGGTTGCCCGAGGGGCAGGGCGGACTCTGACACTTGAGCTGACCATCCCACCCAGTTTGTTAGGGGTTGTTTGGGTTTCAGCATTGAAGGTCCTGCACCCTGGGAAAGTTCTACTCGTGGGGAAGCCCCCTAAAAAAAATTCCTACAAAATTGACAGGGGCATCTGCAAATATTACGTCACTGGGTGATGATTAGGGTCAGGAGACCCAGGATCTGAATTACAAGTCAGGTCCTTGACTTGTTGATAAAGAGATCAACCAGATACATGTGGCCACATGACATTCATTCGTTCATTCATTTGAAAGACATTTATGGAGCACTCAGTACACCCCCGAGGTGCTGTGTAAGTCAGTGTATTTGTTTAATAAGGTCACTTTGTAGGATTTCATTCCATTGGACCCTATAGCCATGGGAACTTGCTTTTTCTCATCAGACTCACCTCGAATTATCATCTTGAAATTTCTAGTTTGATCATTGTGAGACATTGTGCTTCTTTTTACTGGGGAAAACATTCTGAAGAAAAGTCCCGCATCTCTTTCCCCCATAATGAACTATTCTGCTGTGATTCTCAAAGCACAGGGTGGCTGACGGGTGAAACCTGGGTCTCCGATGGAGACTGAGGTGCCTTCTCTGTGTCTCTTAGGTGTGCATGCGGCCAGTGGAAGACCCTTTCAGGGTAGGCCATGGTTCCCGACTGTGCCATACTGATCCTCTGTGCTTCCTGGGCACCATCAGAACACACTGGGTCCAACCAGTCCAGAAATCCCTCCCTCATGCTTCCTGTCCATCTGCCTTAGCTCTGAGGTATTGATTACCTCGGGCAACAACACTCACTCTTCGAGTTGTGCAGGCGCACCAAACAATGCAAAAAAGATTGAAGTCTGAATTATGCCTTAAGTGTCTTTTGGTAAGTGGTGCCAATAAAATGACAATAGCTGTTCTAAACATAATGTTACATTTCCCACAGCTGAGAAGAGCATGTACCAAAGGCTGAATCACTTCCAAAGGAGGAAATGAAGTCTGTTTTCTGCATTTGGAAGGACTGATGATGTCTTGGGAGGCAGGATGACTAGAAATTATACAAACTCCATGACCCTGTTTCTCAGGATGCATTACAGTCCTCCGAGAGAGCCATGCTCCCCCACATCTCAGTACGATTATAATCCTTAGTGTCTTAATGATATGGGTGGAAATATGCATGCTTTGGTGAGTTAAGATTCCTGAGGCAGTGTTCACATATTCTTCCCTTAAGCACTCAGATGCTGGGCTGATGAATCACTAAGCAGAGGACGGGAAGGTGAACTTGCAGCTTTGCTAGCGGCCTGGGAGATAAAACTCCATGGAGGACGCGAGTGGAGGCCCCTTCCGGTGAACTCACTGGCTAGCAAGGCCTTCTCTCCGACTTCCTCCTCCTCACAGTATTTAGTCTCCCTGATTCTTGGGGATGTTTTCCTTAAAGCCCCATTTAGTGAGGTATACCATCCTATGGTAGGAAACATGGGCACCCTTATCAGGTTACTGCAATCTTGGTAATCTCTTTGCTTCCGGACACATAAGAGGCACTCAATATATACTGAATAAAAGGATGGATTGATAAATGAGTGAATGAGACCCAACAGCCTGTCTTGTCTGTTCTCTGAGAAAGCCAACCTCCTGGGACATAAAAAGAAGGCATAAGGGATGCCTGGGTGGCTCAGTTGGTTAAGCATCTGACTCTTGATTTCAGCTAAGGTCATGACCTCACAGTCATAAGATCAAGCCCCCACGTTGGGCTCTGCATTGGGCATGGAGCCTGCTTGGGATTCTCTCTCTCCTCTCTCTGACCCTCCCTATACATACATACATACGTAGGTACATACATACATAAAAATTAAAAATAAAAAAATAAAAAGAAGGCAGTGTGGTGCCCTAACCAAATATTTGCCTAAAGACCCCAGCCCTCTGTACTAATGCCATGGAGAGAAAAAGGGGGAGTATAATGTGGAAAGCTCTGTCTGGAGAGAAGGAAGCTATGGCCATTTGCCTCAGGACAGCCTCTTTGTCCAGGGAGCTATAATGGCCAGAGCTAAGGGCGCTGCCTGGAATTAATGGCTGGCTAGGAAAAAGGCCCAGGACACAGTGAGGGCCATTAAGCCCAGCCAGTTATTAATCCCCAGTAAGAGCTTGATGCCAAGGTCATTAGAGCTGTTGTGAAGTAAAAAATGCCCAGGAAAATCTACAGCGCATGGAGGCCACTGGTGCTCAGAGCTGCAACCTCGTTAGGGCCCGAGCATGTGGTGGGCCTGTCGGAGGTGGGAAGGCTGGCTCTCTGGAGGGAGTGTCCACAGTGCACACACCTGGAGCTTACCGTTTTATTTTTGCCATCACTCTTGCTCCTTGCTAGTGTGTAAGCATTTGTCATCGTCCCAGTACCTAGGACTGGTGTCTACAACTTAGTAGGGACTCAGGAATGTTTTAGAATATTTTAGAAGGTGTGAATGGGTCTCTACTTTCACCCACTCCCCCGCACCCCCCCCCCCCCCCCCCCCCCCCGCCAAACCAGAGACTAGGGGAGCGTGACAGCTTGCATCACAACTTCCTCCTTTGGGCTCAAGTGGCAGGAGCAATCCCTGCTTGAGAAAGCACGCTCGGGGAATCAAGGTCTGATTTCTGTCACAGCCCAGAGAGCAAGAGCAGAAGGAATTCTCCCTGTGACCCAGCTGATGCCTCCTGAGCCTTTCTTAAGAGAATAGACCAGGCCAAGTCAAATTAAACTTGACACCTAAAACGCTCAGTGATGTCCTTGCAAACATTTGCAGCATGGCAATCTCAGGTTTCACTTTTTAAAATTCTGATTTATTTGGCAGAGGGAAAGGTACCTCAGAGCATAATGTCCATTAGCTCAGTAATGAGACCGGTCTTGCTCTGGGAGCTGCTTGTTGGTCTGGAGCAAACATAAGATATATTAAATGGCTTCAGGTGTTTCAAGAATCTCTGCACTTTTCAATCTGATGTTTTCCTGTAATTACTGGGCTTTTATTAGCTGTCAATCTCGGTTCAGCCTGACATGGGTATAAGCCACTCTGATTATTTAATGTGATTCCCTAGAAAAATGTTACTCTTTCAAGCTGCTCCTCTCTCTCAATGACAAGCCCACCCACCAGCTTTCACTGCCAACCTTCAACACCACCTTTTCTGTTTTTCGTCTACTGGCTGCCTTAGGATGGAAGAACTCCATGGGCAGGAGGCAGTACTGAGCAGTATTTAAACTATGGCCTTTGGGGCGCCTGGGTGGCTCAATCATTTGAGTGTCTGACTTTGGCTCAGGTCATGATCTCAGTTTGTGGGTTCAAGCCCTGCTTTGGGCTCTGTGCTGACAGCTCAGAGCTTGGAGCCTGCTTCAGATTCTGTGTCTCCCTCTCTCTCTGCCCCTCCCCTGCTCATTCTCTCTCTATCAAGAATAAACATTAAACAAATTAAAAAATAAAATAAAATAAAATAAAATAAAATAAAATAAAATATGGCTTTTGGAGTCACTGACTTGAATCTGCTTCTTCTACTTCTTAGATGGATAATTTTAGGTGAAGTGGCTTAGATTTTCTGAGTCCCTGTTTTCTCGTCTGTAATATGAATGTAGTAAAGCCAATCTCAAAGAGAGGGTCTGGCATCTCAGCTGATGGCACACCTTCCACCCAGTTGCTCAACACAAAATTGAAATCTCATTCCTTTTTTAAAAATTTTTTTATTTCTTTCCTTTTTATAAAAAGTTTATTTAGTTTGAGGGGGGGGAGGGGCAGAGGGAGAGAGAGAGAGAGGGAGAGAGAATCCCAAGCAAGCTCCATGCTGTCAGCACAAGGCCCAGTGCGGTGTTTGATCCCACAAACTGTGGGATCGTGACCTGAGCCGACATCAAGAGTCGGATGCTCAACTGGCTGAGCCACCCAGGTGCCCTGCAAAGCTCACTCTTGATACCTGTCTCTCCATCTGCTACAACTCTTCCAGCCCTCTTGGGTCTATCCTCCTACATGTATCCCAAACTTACCACTTCTTGCAGAATAGCATCACTGGCAGAAATCTCAGAGATCGTCTAGGCTGATAATTTTCAGGGTGTTGTTCCCAGACCAGTAGGGACAACAAAGTCTAGACTCACTGAATCAGATGCTCTGAGGTGGGGCCCAGCAATCTGTGTTTTAGCAAGTCCTCCAAGTGATTTCTGATGCATCCTCAAGGTTGAGAACCCCTGGAGCAGGCCTGTATCCTCATTTTACAGAGGAAGAAGTTGAAACTCAAGAGGTTATGGGATTTGTTCAA
Organism: Puma concolor; assembly: GCF_028749965.1. Lineage (NCBI taxonomy): Eukaryota > Metazoa > Chordata > Mammalia > Carnivora > Felidae > Puma > Puma concolor. Next base: position 64,736,524 of record NC_141674.1, on the reverse strand, counting down.
TGTCACACCCTAAAAGCAGCACCTGGGATGAACTCCAGGTTTCCTCACTCCTGAAAATCTAAGAAAATCCACTTATATCCATAGAATGTTCAAAGCCACTGGGGACTCACTGAAAAGGAACCATGGATTAGTAGTACACTGAAGCTGTAACCTACAAATGGAAGCAATTTTGTGGAGGAAGTTGAATAAGAAGGGCTACTCCTTATTTGACAGTCTACCCTCAGCACGACTGCCTGCCTCTGTACCACCTGCCTGCCTATTTGGAATAAGCAACCAGGAATGGCTACACAGCATGTAAACCTCCCACCACAGGGAAAGTACCGAATGCCTCTGTGCTCTTGCTCCAGAAGGTGGGCCACTGTGGTTTCTCTCCAGCCAGTGCAGCCCCTCAGAGGTGTGGCCAGACTAGAGGTCTGTTGAACTGTGTCCATCCCAAGAGCCCCTGTACACACACACACATACACACACACACACACACACACACACACACACACACGCACTATGTTGAAGTCCCACCTGTGCACGTGACCTTATTTGAAAAAAGGTTTTTGCTGATATAATGAACATGTACGTCAAGATGTAGTCACACTGGATCGGAGCAGTCCCAGTGTCCTTAGAAGAAGAAAGTCTGAGACACAGAGACACCCAGGGACTACACCAGGTGATGAAGGCGGCAGAGAAGGCAGTGAGGCATCTACTGGCCAACGACGGTGAGGAAGCTGTAAGGTGCAAGGTAGGATTCTTCCTTAGAGCTTTTAGGGAGAACCTGGCTCTGTGGAAAACTTGATCTCAGATTTCTAGCTGCCATATATACCAAGAGAGAGTACGTTTCAGTTGTTTTAAGACAAACAGGTTGTGGGAATTTGTTCTGGCAGCTCTGGAAACAAATATACTGCTACCAGCACCTTCTTCACCCTAAGCCTCCCACCATCCTACCAGCACCCCCACCCACCAGGGCTTCTTCTGGGTCTGGTAGCTTTCACCCTTACAGCGCATGCTCCATGCAGCTGTAAGAGTGAGGATTTTAATGCACAGAGGACCCTCCTTCCCTACTTGAAGAGTAGAATCCAAATTCTTTGCCTGGTTGGAATCTTGCTCACCTCATGGCCCTCAGCTCAATTCACTTGCCATTCTCACCCCATTGACTCCTGATCTCCTTTCTGCCACCGGGAGACATCAGGCGTTCATTCCTCCTCTGTGTCTGGCCTTTGCTTCTCCAATTATGCACATGCTCCGCTCCTTTTCATCTCTCAGGTCTCAGCTTAAAAGTCATCTCCTCCAGGAGGTCCTCTCTGACTGCTTTAATTGGAAGTGGCCTCCCCCCACTTAGCACATAACAAAGATATTAACCACTTATGACCCTGACAAAATCTTCAGCTGGATATGAATACATACATCATCTAACTTAAAATCCAGAAAACAGCCTTGAAAGGAAGGTTCTACCATTGTCCTCGTTTTGATCAGATGAGGAAGTTGAGCTACAAGTTTATCATGATCCCATTATTCACGATCCTGTTTATTTCCTCTGGCACCTACCACAGTCTCTGGTGATTTACATTTTTAATTTCTTTATTGTCTGTCCCTGCCACTAAAACACGAATGCCACGAGAGCAGAGATCATGATGTATGCATGGCACACAGCAGGCACTCAATAGATTGTTAGAGAAATATTTCACTTCCTTACTTTCTCCGCAAGCAGTAGATGATTCTTCTCTGTCCAAAAAAGGTGTGGATGAGTTGTCAGAGACACAAGCCCATTCCCAGAGCCTGTTTCTTCCCTGGTATGCTAGTACAAGGATTGATGTTACACATTGGCTCACCTCACAGACTTTCAGATAACTCCCTGATGTGATTTCCTTCAAAGGTCACTCATCTGCAATTACTTCCTCTAGGAGGAGATTGGATATAAACGCCCCCTGTGCTCATTAAAACAAACAAAAAGCTGCATTTTTATTAGAGGAAGGTGATATTTAATGCTGCCAGACAAACCAGATTCCACAAAACTGGCTTCTTTGGCTTCTGCTACATTTACAAAGGCCTTAATGTAAACACGGCGTAGTCCAAATCTGGGAAGATAACTGATAGGGGATGGTCACAAGAGAATTATGAGAATTTGGGACTTCCACATATAGCTGAATTAAATGGAGGGGGAACAAGCCATGGTTTTGGTGGACCAAATGAGTAACAAAATCTAACTGGACAGAACATTAAATCTGTAGAGTTAAAGTAGAAAGATCACACTGGCTTGGGAGTCAGACTTGGGTTCAAATCTCAGTTAAGTCATTAAAAAAATTTTTTTTTAATATTTTTTATTTATTTTTGAGACAGAGAGAGACAGAGCATGAGCAGGGGAGGGTCAGAGAGAGAGGGAGACACAGATTCCGAAACAGGCTCCAGGCTCTGAGCTGTCAGCACAGAGCCCGACACAGGGCTTGAACACACGGACTGTTGAAATCATGACCTGAACTGAAGTCAGACACTCAACCAACTGAGCCACCCAGGCACCCCTCAGTTAAGTCACTTATTGTAGGTGCTTCCCTACTCTCAGCCTCAATTTTCTCATCAGTAAAATGGTATGGTAATCACTCAGTAAGACATAAAGAGTACTACTATCATGGCTTCATTGTTACAGATACATAAAGGACTCTCCTGAATGACCCGTTACCTGACTCTCCTTATGTCCAGTCACTCATGGAGCCAGCACACTCAACCTGTTGTATCCCTGGTGAAATTGATCTTTTCTACCCACCTGTACCTTCCTTCCCCTTGACCCCACCCCTGGCTCAACCTGCTATCTTCACTGGATCACTGCCAGTCCTCCCACATACACTTCAAATGTCCACAGGTGCCAGAGTGGTCTCTCTAAAATGCACATAATTAGGACCTAAATGTTAGGGGTCCCTAAACCCTAAAATTCCTTAGTATCCTCCTATTGCTTTGAGGGTGAGGTCCTTCCAGTGGCTCACTGGACCCTCGTACCTCGCCAAGTCCTGTATCCTGACCCTCTTGCAGCTCTCCACACTCCAGTTGCACTGACTTCGACTTTGTGGTCCAAGTGGCACTATTCATGAGGCTTTGCCTTGGGGCCTTTGCACATGCTTTCTCTGGAACCCAAGCTTCCTCTGTTGTAAACTGGGACAATAACATCTACCTTGCAGTGTTATTTTGTGACTTAACTGTAATAATAATCACATTCAAAGTCTCCCTCCCCTGCCTCTTCTCTCCTGACTTTTGTAATTCCTTCAGCACTCATTCAAAGCGTCATAATCTCAGAGAACCTTCCTTAAACTCCAAGACTAGCTTAGCACTCTGATTCTCCCTTTATAATTCTCACCATGTCTATAATCACTGACTCAGTGTCTCTCTTCCCCACAAAATGGCAAGGTTCTTAAGAACTGGGTTCATGTTGGGGCACCTGAGTGGCTCAGTAGGCTGAGCATCCGACTCTTGATTTCGGCTCAGGTCATTATCTCGCAATTCATGGGATCGAGCCTGGCATCTGGCTCTGCTCTGACAGGTACAGAGACTGCTTGGGATTCTCTCTCCTCTCTCTCTGCCCCTCTCCCACTGTTCTCGCTCTCGCTCTATCTCTCAAAATAAACCTTAAAAAAAACTAGGTTCATGTGTTTGTTGGGTTTAGGTCACCCTAACATCCCCAGGACCTAATATATAGTAGGTGATCACTAAATATTTGCTGCACAGGTAGCTAAATTAGTTCATGCAGGTGAGGGGAGCATTCTAGAACCACAGCCTCACCCAGGCTTTCTCTTTGGTTTTCACTTCCATTTGGTGTGCCCAGGCATAGACCAAGAGAGAAAATCATCCCAAATCGAACATTTAATTTGGTACACATACTTAACCTTCTCACAGAAGACGGAGTAGTACAAACTGAACTGATCACACTGTAGCCTTACATTTTATTCACTTTATTATCTAAGCATAAGGGAGTTTTCAAAATGAACCATTACTTGAGGCTCTGGACACTGACTACTGCCAAGTAGCAAATAACCAGATTGTGTCAGTGTTGACACTTTGGTCCTGGAGCTGATGGTTTGTTTATTGAACTGCCTACTTTAGGGGCTCTGAGAGTGGAAGAATGGTCATCAGCAGCCTGAATAACAACTCAGCACCCCAGCTGGAAACACACGAGTAAACAAAATCATAATTTTTAACTTTGCCAAGCTCAGTAAACGCCATCATGATGTGCTACCAGTAAGGCAGCCATTAGTTAAATAAATAAAGCACAAAGCTAAGAACAGGATTATTGATGCTGGCACAGTATACTCATTTGCTGACCATTGATAGACATTAGCTGTGATGTACACACTAGGGAGGTACTTTGCCACCTGCTTTCATTTGCTAAACATCATGCATCCTCTGGGCCACAGAATTACTTACTTTGTATTAGTGAAAAATCACCTTTTCTCCTTTTCCCTTTTCATTTGCTCAATACATAGTTATTAAGTACCTACTCTTTGTGTAATGGAACCTCTTGGGCAAGCTGCCCAGTACACAACTGCCTTTACTCCTCTGGCAATGCCTCGACCTGGTGAGGTTGTAAAATACAGGCGGAGCTGTTCCTGGCAAAAGGCATCCCAGCTTTTTCAAGAAGCCTGCGAGTGGATGAAGGCAGAAAGGACTGATCATTGAAGAGAGTTTTAGTTCTTTTTTTTGAAAGAGGGAGGGGCTTTTTTTGGTAAAAACAAAACAAAAACCAGTGAAGATTTTTATCCAGCCTTCTTCTTTTCTTAATACTCCTCTTTGGCTTCCTCCATATATATTAGATCTCTCTAGATTACACTCAAGCACATTAGCAGATCCCTAACTCCTCGGAGACTTTCAGGATCCTGACTCATGGCTTCAGCCAACTTCTCAGTGGAGATGTCTCCTCTATTCTACCTCTTCCCCCATTCATACCCTTATTCCAACTTGCTGGAATCCTGTGGATTGTTTTTATTCCTATTGCTAGTGCTAATAAAAGCTGGGTCCCATAAGTGCCAAAAGAACAACAGTAATGGCTACCAACCATTACCAAGAAACTTTTTATATTATTATACTTATTATGATCTCAGTTAAATTCTAAAGTAAATCAGCAAGGTACGTATTACCTACCGCCTCGGTTTATATTTGAGGAAATAGAAGGTCCAGGTTAAAGTGCTCAAGGTCCTAGAGTTTCTAAGGCTCAACCTGTTTGGCAGCTGGGTCAATCCCACTCCCAGATGTGGGCATGCTCCGTCCACCATAACAGACAAAACAGACTCGAGTGGAAGAGTTGCAAAGAAAAGAAGATTGAAGGGAAGGGTCTCAAGAGAAGAAGAAAGAAAATCTACAGTGGTAGGAACTAGTAGATAATAAGAATGGCAGGAGAATGAAGAAAGCATTGGAAAACATAGACATTAGAGGCACTGAGATGACACAGTGACTATAACAATTCTTAAGGGGACAGAAAGATTAAAGAGAAAATTCAACAGAACAGCTAGAATTCTGGAGGCATTCAGTGCAGAAACAAATATTTCCACACCACTCAAAAGCCATCCGTATACAACACACTGCATTATAATAAGTGACATTCATAATGGGGATCCTAAATCATCAAGAAAAGCTTAAATTAAGTTAAGCTTTGTTCACTTAGGTAGGAATGTATAAAATCAATTTGGAACCTTCAAGAATAATTTAGACAAATACAATTTAGTGCTAAAAGGGACTATGCTTATGTTATTTTATTTTAAGCCTCATTTGTTCATAAAACTCATTCCTCAACCATGCTTCAAAATGAGGTGCTAGACTGCTCTGAGAAGTTATTGCTGAAGGGTAAATAAGCTTTTCTTTCCTCATTCAGGTGTGATAGACTTTCCACCAAAATTCATGCTTCCCTCCCCCAGTGTAGTCATAGATGGAAGTGGTTGCTTAGTCAGGAACCACATTCCTTGTCCCCATGCCTCCAGGGGTGTCGTGTGCGTCCCAATGAAATCGGAGCAGAAGTCATTGGATAACTTAAGAAGCAGGTGCCTTCTCCACTCTCTGTCCCCTTGTGATGTCTTGATATACGTGGCACAGTGAACCCGGAAGCCACCTGTCAAAGACAGTAAAGCCAAGGAATGAAAGAAGACCCAGTCCTTGAACCATTGCTTAAATCAGAGATATTAGGAACTCCCACTTTTTTGACTATGTGAGCAAGGATAAAGAAACCATCATTTCAGAGCTATTATATATTTTATAAAGCAGGCAGTATAACTGTAATTATTCTCTCATGCAGATAGGAAGCTTTCTTTTTTTGTCTACTTATTTTACTTAGTGGCTAGAGTAGAGGAAGCACATTTTCTTTTTAAAGTATAGCTTTGATCATATCACTCCAGCTAAAAGATCTTCCATAACTCCCTATTACCTGTTGAGGGAAGTCCAAATTTCATATATATATATATATATATATATATATATATATGAGAGAGTGTGTGTGTTTGAGCAGGAGAGTGGGCAGAGGGAGAGAGACAGAGAGAGAGAGAGAGAGAGAGAGAGAGAGAGAGAGATCTTAAGCAAACTCTACGACCCTGGAATCATGACCTGAGCTGAAATCAAGAGTCAGATGCTCAACTGACAAAGCTACCCAGGCACCCTGAGAAGTCTGCATTTCTAAAAGTGATCCTTTTAATCTTATTTTTTACTGGTCATTTCAAGAACTCTAAACTCCCGAAATGGGACCACCACTCAATTCAGATGTCACATCCTTGTCTTTGCCCATAGAGTAGCCTCCTTCTGGAATGACTCCAGTCACTGTAGCTTACCATCGTTTAGGGTCCTATGTCAAGGCCAACTGATCAACAAATTATCCTTCATTCCAACTGCTTGAGTTCAAATCCCATCACTTACCAATTGCTGACTTTGGCAAATTTCTCAACTTCCCTGTGCCTTAATTTCTTCATCTATAAAATAATGGTAATTATATAAACTATTGCATAAGGCTGTGAGGTTTCAATGAGTTAATTCACAGAGGGCCCTTGGCCTGCTCTCTGCCATCAATATAACCCACTTCATACTGCAAATTACTTCTTCATCAATCTTGACCAGTCATGTGTCACCTCCTAGGGAGGCAGAGGAACTTTCCGTTGTTGTGTCCCATACTGTCCCGCAAAGTGGCTTAATTAAATGTAGAAGCTGTGTAATAAATGTTGGTTGAATGAATGAATATATGAGTTTCCAAAGTTGCAAGAATTGGATTTTATTTTTCCATTTACTCATGATTTTTTTGAGGGGGGCAGAAGGAGAGCAAATGAGAAGATTTGTAAAAAATTTTTAATGTTTTTATTCATTTTTTGAGAGACAGAGAGAGACTGTGAGTGGGAGAGGGGCAGAGAGAGAGGGAGACACAGAATCCGAAGCAGGCTCCAGGCTCTGAGCTGTCAGCACAGAGCCCAACACAGGGCTCAAACTCACAAACTGCAAGATCATGACCTGAGCTGAAGTTGGACACTTAACTGACTGAGCCATCCAGATGCCCCGGAAATGAGAGGATCTTAAGCAGGTTCCATGCTCAGCATGGAGCCTGATATGGGGCTCAATCTCACAAACCATGAGATCATGACCTGTGTCAAAATCAAGAGTCGGATGCTTAACTGACTGAGCCACTGAGTTGCCCCCATTGACTCATTATTTGCTCAGAGGACTATGATGTTTCCCTCCAGCTTGAATTCTACTCAGAATGGCAAGGCTTTTTTTTTTTTTTTTTTTTTCATACAGATCTTCCTTGACTTATGAAGGAGTTACCTACAGATAAATCCTTTAAACCCAAGGTGAAAATATCATAAACCAAAAATGTATTTAATGCACCTAACCAATTGAACACCATAGCATGGCCTAGCCTACCTTAAATGTGCTCAGAGCACTTATGTTAGCCTGCAGTTGGGCAACATCATCTCACACAAAGCCTGTTTTATAATGCAGTGTTGAATATCTCATGTTATTCATTGGAGGTTGTACTGAAAGTGAAAAACAATGGTTGCCTGGGCACAGAATGGTTGTAAGTGTATCCCATGATCACGTGAATGACTGGGAGCTGCCACTACCTAGCATCACCTGAGAGCATCATACCACATATGGCTGGCCCAGGAAAAGATTACAATTCAAAGTTGGAAGTCGAGTTTCAACTGAACGTGTATTGCCCTCACACCAGTATAAAGTTGAAAAATTTTAAGCCGAAACTTTGTAAGTTGGGGACCATCTGTATCCTGAGTTCTGAAGAGGCTCTGATCATTTTCTTGACCTTCACTGAAAGTGAACACCCCTTGAGCAGGAGGATCTGTTTTACTAGGGAGTTTTGTTTTGGCTTTGAAGGCATGAGACACAGTGAGACTCTCTGGCCAGTTTGAGCAGAGGCAGACACTTTCACCTTTTGTGCTTATTCCTGGACATGCCTGAGGTAAGGTGTCTGAGATACTCAGGATTTGTCTTGAAAGGCCATGGGAGGGTTAAGTAATTTGAGGCTGGAAAGACTAAATATCCTTCAGAGCTGACAGTGCAGAGGGCCAGAGCTGGGGTCACTGAAGAAGGGCACTGGTAAATACAGAGCCAAACAGACCATATTCCCCACTGCTCTGGTTCGGCTCATTTTCAGTTGCACTCAGGGCTGATGTGGTGTTTATTTCAAAAATAAGACTTAGGAGGGATGACAGGACTGTAAATCAGTCTTCAAACGAGGAGGAGAGGTCTGTTTAGAACATTATTGGTGTTTAAAAGTATTAAAACAGTGAAACTCCTCTACCATTCCATATATGACACCTAGTATTATATTAGCCCACCTCTTCATGGACTTCTCCCACTGGTTGGCACATGGGAGCCTTACCCTCAGTCCATCTAAAGTTGAACTCGTCTTCCATCTCTCCAAATCTGTCACTCTGCCTCTCCAGTGGTGAAGGTCCCAGCCCCACCCCCTGACAAAGCCACAAACCTGGGAGTGATACTAACTTTCCCTCTCCTTCTCCACCTCAACCACCATTACTAATTGAATCTTGTCATTCTTCACTTCAAGTTCTCCCAACTCTGGCAATTCTCTCCATTCCCACTGGGAACACCCCCATTCAGCCCTCTACCATCTCTCACCTGAATTCCTGCAACCCTATTACAACCATGGTTTATTTGCCAGGGCCCCTTGTTAGCTACAAACACCCTGGGGGTGTTGTCTCATCCACAGAGCTTACTCCAGTATCCCACACACAGATCTCAATAAATGGTCACTCATGTCAAGCTTATGCTTCCAGCCTTTGGAAGAAGCCAATGGGAAACCAAAGTAGACCTTCACCCCTGCCCCAACGCAGGTCCTGGGTCATAAGCACCATATTGAAGTATAAAGGAACCCGAACACATTGAAACCCATCTTCAGTATAAAAGACAATACTTATTTTTGTTCTAAATAATTAGAGGTCAGGCAATGTATCTTTCAGGGTTAGTTACATTATAGAATCATGGAAAGACCTACAACCATGGTGCAGCGGGAGCTGGCCCCTTCTTCCTCTCCTTGATGTCACTAACATTTATTACTTTCTGTTTTGGGGTGAAGGTGAGGGAACTCTTTGTTAGCACCTCTCCCTCTGCTATTCCTTCCACCACCTGGGGGAACATTCACACCGGAGCAAATGATTACCCAAACCCAGAGGCTTGGGACCTCTGCCTGTCTTGCTCTTGATCAGTTTAGGCGAAGCCTTTGGGGTAAGAGCCAGACTCCAAGAGTGGGCTCTGCAGCCTTGCACTTGTACCAAGCACACTCGCATTCATTCATTTGTTGGTTCAAAATCTATTTCTTTATAGTTTACTATGTGTCAGTGCCATTCCACATGCGAAGGATACAAGAGCGAGCTAACTAGACAGTATCTCTGCCATCACGGAGGCTGTGGACAGATAGGAAACTGATAAGGAAAACATACACAGTGGTGGACACCTGCCTTCTTTCTCTTCTCTGCTGACTTTGAAGAGCTCTGGACATTATGCTTCTCCTTGGCTCACGGAGCCAAGGCTATGTTTGCCCCACCCTGGAGAGTCACTAATGTTGCCCTCCCAAACCCTCCCAATGACACCTCTGCAAGTCAGTGCCAAGGCTGGAATGAGGCCTCTGAGATGAATCAGTCCCAGCTCTACACAAAGGCAGCCCAGCCAGGATGCATGGGTGTGCCTTTTAGAAAGCAATTTTATATGCAATCTGCCATGCTGTGCCCTTATACAGAGACAGCAGGATTGGTGAAAGGAGGAGGAAATTAACACGAGGAGCGGATCCAAAGTGCTCACAGGGTCTGAGCTTGAAAGTCCCTTCCTCTGGCTAAGAGGCCAGGAGCGGCTCCTTAATCACATTTCCCAGGGTGCTTTTTCCTGAAAAAAATGGCAGCAAACAAGTCAAAGGTGGCATGACATTTACATGAAAGAAAGAGCCTCTCCAGGTGGTGAAGGAACTTGCCCAAGGTCACACAGTGAGTCAGTGTCAACGCAGGGACATGAGAATTCCCATTAAAACTTCCAGCTCAGTTTCCTTCCCATTATGCAATGCCCTCTCTTAACAGAAACTCTTGGGGGATAATAGTCTTCCCTGAAAATAGTTTGGACAAGTGCCTCCTCCTTCTGGAAATGAGCTCCATGATAGAAGACTGAGCCTTTCTCCCTGTATTTACATGTTTACTATTTGCCATCCCCTGAGGGCAGTTAGGCCTCTGGGCCAGTGGTCTTGGCAGCAGGGACTCTGTAGTCTGAGAGGAGACAGAACCTGCCTGGACACAGGGAGAAGCATGAGGAGGGGCAGGTGATCTTGACAGAGTGCCTGGAGCTGTGCCCTTGCTGACCTTTGTCTTCCTTTTGGCTTTTGCTACCATTTCCCTCCATTCTCCACCTTACCGCATATCCAGCACACTCAAGCTATCTGCCTCCTGGCCACCCAAGGATGTCCCTGTGGCTACAAAAGCACCCCATGTCCAGACCTTCTTAACCACATTTCCTGGTCAAAATCCATCTAGTCAAAACATGACCCATGTTTTCCAAGACTATTCCAGGTACCCAGAGAAAACGGATTCTCACAAAGTAAATTATGTCCAGGTGTAAGAAAGGTTCAGTTGTAATCTCTTTAATCCCTTAAGGCAAAAGAGTGAGTGTGGTGAACTCTCAGGTATTTTAGCATCCTTGGAGTGGGATGTGTGTGTCTGTGTGTGCATGCATGTGTGCACATGTGTGTGTGTGTGAGAGAGAGAGAGAGAGAGAGAGAGAGAGATTTCAGAATCTATGGGGCTTTCTCAGTAATTCACAATGCCTACTGACGTTTATGCCACAAAGAGCCAGGGGCCAGAGGTAGGATACAGATGCAGAAAAGGCAGAGGGGTCTGGTAGATAACCTGACCAGTGTTTCAGTGACATAGAAAGGCATGTCACAGCAGATGGTGTCTGAGGATAGGAAGCTTCTCTGAATCCCTGCAATGGGCAGCTGGGGATCTGGCGTTGTGCACATTGTGATGGTCTTTGCTCCGTGACAGCAGGCTTGGAGTCTGCTGAACAGCCGTCCACGTGGTACCTCCTTCTGCCTGCAAGGATCCAGGGCTTTCTGGACAAAGACTGTATTCTGGCCAGGTCTCCACTGCTCCTCTTCTCTTTACAGAGTTTTTGGGTCTCATATGTCAAAGACTTTTCTGAAATCATCAAAATCAGACTCTGCCATTGAGATTTTCTTTGGCCTTTCAGAAGGAGATGCTCTCCTCATCCACACCTGTCATTACAGGCCTTGAGGCCAGGTGAGGACAGGGGATTCTCAGCTCACCCCTGGGAGGATGCTACTTCCTGACCTTGACCTTCCATGCATCCCAGAATGCTCCATACCAGAAGTGAGGCTCTGACAGCTTCAGGGCATCTTCATTCAGCCAAGTATTTCCTGAGCATCAGCTCTTTGCACATTAGGAACACATTAGGTACTGGGAAGTCAATGGAAAGTAAAATAGCCATCATTTCTGCCTTCATAAAACATATGGTTTAGTGGAGAAGACAAGTGTCAGATTGCATAAGTACATAATTACAAACTGTAATTAATGCTATGAAAGAAAAGCACAGGGTGTTATGAGAATATTTGTGGGGAAACTGATCCAGGCCAGTGTTGGGGTGTCGGCATGGTGATGTGGTCCTGGCTTCTGGGAAGCTTTCAAACCCCCAAGCCCACCTGAACCAAACAGTCATTTGCTCTACGGCCTTGGTTCAGGCTGCAGCTGGATGCCTGGGCTCTCTCAGACATGCAATCTTGATGGTGACCCCTTTGCTTACATGGGCTGTGGTTGGTCAGTATTAGCACATGACACTTGCCTATGAGACCCAAATTACTTGCAGTAAAAAAACCCCAAAAAAGTTCCACTTGCTTTGTAGCTCATGCTTTTCGAGTTGTCTCTGCAATGTCCCGATTCTGCCATCCCCCTGTGCGTGGCCTCTCGCTTCTTTGCCTGTGCTGTGTAAACACAGCATAATAAAGTGCAGTGGGTACAGAAAAAATGCCAACCCTAAATTCTAAACTTGAAGGCTCCCGCCTCCTTCACTGCCATGACTTCTGAGCCTGCCCCAGATTTCAGGTCTGCTTTTATGGAGTAGCCTTCCAGACGGGTGTCATCCCACAGTTCAGAATGGCTCTGGGCTCCATTACTGAAGGCTCCTACCTCAGCACAGACCTCTGGTTACTTTTTATGCCTCTCAACAGGAGCCTGTGCTGGAAGGGCCTGAACAGCACATGCCAGCACCTAGGCTCTGCCTGACTCTGTGGCCCTTGTCAAAGATTCCCTCCTTGATCAAATGCTAGCCAGGCTCCTCTAAGCCTTTTTCTCGATGAGGCCTGTCAACCTTGGCTTATAAAGATGAATACTAACAGTTTCTTACCGCTCAAGACTGCATCCCTAGGATAACCCTAGTTCCCCCTTGAAATGCCTGCCTGAGAAAACCCAAGGCCACCAAAAGAATTTACTGTTTGCTCCAGCCAACATCTGAAGACTGTCTCCCAGTCGCTGTGGGAGGTAGGAGTCTAACTTCTTTCAGCCCCACTTAACAAACCCAAGTGGATTTCACATGGCCCACCTCCCCTTTCCTGATTTTTGTGGTTTTTCACTCCCTGACTCTACTGAGCCCCACACGCTCCTTTCCTGGTGCCCTTACTCTCCCTTTATTTTATTTTATTTTATTTTTTTAACGTTTATTTATTATTTTTGGGACAGAGAGAGACAGAGCATGAACGGGGGAGGGGCAGAGAGAGAGGGAGACACAGAATCGGAAACAGGAAACAGGCTCCAGGCTCCGAGCCATCAGCCCAGAGCCCGACGCGGGGCTCTAACTCACGGCCCGCGAGATCGTGACCTGGCTGAAGTCGGACGCTTAACCGACTGCGCCACCCAGGCGCCCCCTTACTCTCCCTTTAAAATGCCCTGTCAAGGTGCCTGGATGGCTCAGTCGGTTAAGTATCAGACTCTTGATTTCAGCTTAGGTCATGATCTCGTGGTTCATGGGTTCGAGCTCTGTGTCAGGCTCTGAGCTGACAGCACAGAGCTTCCTTGGGATTCTCTCTCTCTTTACCTCTCTCTCTCTCTCTCTCTCAATAAATAAACTTAAAAATGTTTTTTTTAAATAAAATAAAATAAAATGTCCTATCATCTCTGTACAAGTTGAAGTTGAGTTCAGCTCATATTGGACACTTTCTCTGTGGTTTCCCTATTTAATCAGCATCCTTACGTTTTCAACCATTGTCCGGCTTTGTTTATCTTTCACATCCTGAAAGTAAGGAGTACCACAGCCTTAACTCTAAATCAGGAGACCAGGCCACTGTCACCTAACATGGAGCTGTACCTACAAATGCAAAAGGCACTTTTCTTTTTTTTTAATGTTTTTTAATTTTTATTTATTTTTGAGAGAGAGAGACACACAGAGCGTGAGCCAGGGAGAGGCAGAGAAAGAAGGAGACACAGAATCTGAAGCAGGTTCTAGGCTTTGAGCTGTCAGCACAGAGCCTGATGTGGGGCCCGAACCCACGAACCATGAGATCTTGACCTGAGCTGAAGTCGGACACTTAACCAACTGAGCCACCCTGGCGACCGGCACTTTTCTGTTGTATGTAGGAAAAACTCCGCAAGTGTTTATTTGTTTGCTAGGGCTGCCATTACAAGACACCGTAGACTGGAGGACTTAAACGGCGATAATTTATTTTCTCATTTTGGAGGCCAGAAGTCCAAGATCAAAGTGTCTGCAAGGTTGGTGTCTTCTGAGCCTCTCTACCTGGCTTGCAGATGGCCCCCTCCTTCCTGTGTCCTCACATGGTTGTCTCTTGTTCTGTGTTGTCCATGCCCTAATCTCCTCTTATTCTAAGAACATCGGTCAGATTGATTTAGGGCCCACCCTGAAGACCTCATTTTAACTTAATTACCTCTTTAAAGGCCCTATCTCCAACTAGTTGCTCTGAGGTCTTGGGGGTTAAGACTTCAACATGCAGATTTGGGGCAGGGAGGAATACAGGTCAGCCCATAACACTCAATTTGCCCAGAAATATTTATTCAGAAAGAGCACAGATCTTTCTGTGGAGGAAGTAAGTAAGAAAACCAGAAGGGTTGTGAGATGTCCTCTCTTCTCAAGGGGTCGATCCAGAGGGGTGGTATTATCAGATGTGAGAACGAGATTGGCAGTGACACCCAACTACTCAGAAGAACAAAGTTTTTGTACCTTTATTTTCTCCTTGGGTAGAGCAGTCTGAATTTTTAAGTGAAAATAAAAAACAAACCCAATTTTCATAGCCAGTAGTTTTACTGGTCCACAGTGTGACCATACCGAAGTTTAAGAGACAGAAACATCCCTCCGTGAGTTTCATGAAAACTAATTAATGAACCGTGAATCAAGCTTGGGTTGCTTAAAAGTTCTGAGTCCAGAGACTCCTGGGTGGCTCAGTCGGTTAAGTATCTGACTCTTGGGTGCTGATGCATAGGGGCACTTGTACCCCAAGGTTTATAGCAGCAATTTCAACAACAGCTAAATTATGGAAAGAGCCTAAATGTCCATCAACGGATGAATGGATAAAGAAATTGTGGTTTATTGGGGCGCCTGGGTGGCGCAGTCGGTTAAGCGTCCGACTTCAGCCAGGTCACGATCTCGCGGTCCGTGAGTTCGAGCCCCGCGTCGGGCTCTGGGCTGATGGCTCAGAGCCTGGAGCCTGTTTCCGATTATGTGTCTCCCTCTCTCTCTGCCCCTCCCCCGTTCATGCTCTGTCTCTCTCTGTCCCAAAAATAAATAAACGTTGAAAAAAAAAAATTTAAGAAATTGTGGTTTATATACGCAATGGAATACTACGTGGCAATGAGAAAGAATGAAATATTGCCTTTTGTAGCAACGTGGATGGAACTGGAGAGTATTATGCTAAGTGAAATAAGTCGTACAGAGAAAGACAGATACCATATGTTTTCACTCTTATGTGGATCCTGAGAAACTTAACAGAAGACCATGGGGGAGGGGAAGGGAAACATAAAAAAAGGTTAGAGAGGGAGGGAGCCAAAACATAAGATACTCTTAAAAACTGCGAATAAACTGAGGGTTGATGGGGGGTGGCAGGGAGGGGAGGGTGGGTGATGGGTACTAAGGAGGGCATCTGTTGAGATGAGCACTGGGTGTTGTATGGAAACCAATCTGACAATAAATTTCATATTTAAAAAAAATTTTTTTTAAAGTGTCTGACTCTTGGTGTCGGCCCAGGTCATGATCTCCTGGTTTCGTGAATCTGAGCCCTGCCTGCATCTATCTCTGCACTGGCAACTTGGAACCTGCTTGAGATTCTCTCTCTCCCTCTCTCTCTGCCCCTCCACCACTCGTGCTGTCTTTGTCGCTTACAAAATAAATAAATAAACTTTAAAAAAAAAGCTCTGAGTCCAGTGTGTACCTCTATTTTTTGGATACAGGTATGCACTTGAAGAACACTCAGAATCTAATACTGTTGCAGGCAAATACTGTGTTACACAGGCTTCCTTGGCCTGCATACTTTATGGTTACAAAGTTCACAGGAGGAATCAACACTTTATACAAAACAGTTTCTTGGGTCTGCAAAAATAAAGTTAAACCCAAGCATGTGTCAATGGGAGAGGGTAACACACTATGTCTGTAAATCGCTCAGGATTTCCCAGGAAAGGTGCAGTTACATTGTGTAACAAACCTGCCTCTGTGAGGTGTAATTTTCTGTTTTTATGGAACTGATGGCAAGAGAAAGCTTTTATTAGAATAATTAAAATACCACTCTCCTCAGAAGACATGATGCATGCTGGCTAGGAACCTGCCATGTCCCAAATAGCACTAGAAGTGCATTCTGAAGAAATTTTGTTTTACAAAAGACAAAGAGTGGCATAGCACAGACTGCTGAATGGCATGACAGCGTCTGTATATGAAAGGCATTTCTGTTCTTATTAGGAGGTCTGATTACACAGTTCTTAAATTTCCCCTTAAGCCTCCTGAGACTAGTGTGAGGTGCAACCTTGTAAATTGTCAGCACATATAAAGCTAAGATTTAGAGAGTGGTTTCCACTGTGCATCCTATAAAATGTGTCCCACGAGGAAGATTAGTATCAATCACAGGCTTATTGGAGAGGGAGATGGGATCCAATGATAACCTGGCACTATCAAGTAGAGTAATGGTCTAAGAAGAAAAAGCAATCAGAGAGGAGAAAGGAATATCCAGAAAGAAAGACAGAAGTAGAAAATCAGAGTGCAATGTATCATATTGATGAAAAGGAGCTGTTATCCAGGACAAAGGCTCGCATGAGCAATGCAGGCTCTCAGACAATGGATATCGCCAACTGCTTAGCTTAGAGAGGGTGCTAGGAGACTTACACATCACATCCGGCAGCCTGACTCTGGGCATGGCAGCACTGAAATGTAATAAAGTCATTACCACGCAGGGGTCTTACCTCTACCACTTAGAAGCATTTGCTTATTTCTGGGGCTTCTGAGAGAGGAACTGGCACTCTGGTTTCACAGAGAGCTTCGTCTTTGGAAACGATCAAAGCATCATCCTCCAGCCCCAGCCAGTTTGGTTGTTGGACTGTGGTTGGCTTATTTGAGTCGCTACTCCTCAGGACTTGAGTGGATGAGCAGGGGATGGAGGAAAAGAGTGACTGCTTTTGAACAGGGAGGTTGGTTTGACTACTTTTTAAAAAAGACTGGAAGTTTTTCATATCCTGGAATTTGTTGACACCCCTTTATCAAGAGGCACAATCTGGGAGCACCTGGGTGGCTCAGTTGATTAAGGGTCTGACTCTTGATTTCCGCTTAGGTTGTGATCTCACGGTTCATGGGATCAAACCCTGCATCAGGCTCTGTGCTGACAGCGTGGATCCTGCTTGGGATTCTCTCTCTCTGTGTCCCTCCTCTGCTTATGTGCCCTCCTCTCAAAATCAATAAATAAACTTAAAAAAAAAAGAGGCATGATGTAATTCTCCATAATCAGTCCTAACTATGGGCTGACCCTAGTGCCTTACCTCCCATGAATGAAAGTCACTGTGTGACTCCTGAAGCTAGATTAGAATGGTGACATGGCTTCTCTCTGGCTCTTTGGGATGCTGCTTGACCCTGGAACACAGAAGCCCAGGCAAGATGAAGAGGCCATTTGTAGGTGCTCTGGTCAACAGCTCATATGGGGTGCCAGCCAACAGCCAGCAGCAGCCCCTAGAGATGTGAGAGAGGCTTTAATGCTTCTAGCCCCAGCCTATCTCTGACTGCAACCGTATGAATCATATAAGCAACCTTGAGGGTTGGAAGGTAATAATAAGCGATTCTTGTGGTTTTACACCAACTTTCGAATAGGTTGTTACTGACAGCGTTCCATGAGAGGCATTCATACACCCCAGTGCCCACTGCCTCCCAAACCATAGGACTATAATGAAAAGGAAGCTGCAAATATGTGGGAACTGCCTCATGAATGCAAGCCACAGCCTCAACTGCTTCTCAGAACCACATTCTAGACACATTGCAAATATCAGTTCAACATGAGAATCCCTTCCAAAGCATACCTGTCAACTTCAAATGCTCATGAGGAGAGCCCAGTCGAAAAAGTATCCCTTCTTTACAGTTCAGAGTTCAAAGACCATTGCTCAACGTCATTAGTACAATTAAAGCTTTCTTCATCATCAAAATAATATGGATACTTACCTTCACTCTTTGCATTGTTTTGACAGTATAAATGCAGTCTGAGGGGTTTTCATGTAGACTATGGTCTGGGTCTTTTTTTCTTTTTAATGTTTATTTATTTTTGAAAGAGAGAGAGAGAGAGACAGCAATAGAGCAAGAGTGGGGGAGGAGCAGAGACAGACACACACAGAATCCGAAGCAGACTCCAGGCACTGAGCTGTCAACACAGAGCCTGATGTGGGGCTCAAACTCAAGAACCATGAGATCATGACCTGAGCCAAAGTTGGACCCTTAATCAACTGAGCCATCCAGGTGCACCTGGGTCTTTTTGCTATAAGGTTGTGTTGGAAACATGGCCTGATGTCTGTGGTCTTGTTCTAAAACCTTTTAGTTTTCAGGCAAGTTTAAAGAAAAAGACAAGTATTGGGGCACCTGGGTGGCTCAGTTGGTTGAGTGTCTGACTTCGGCTCAGGTCATGATCTCCCAGTTCATGAGTTCGAGCCCCGTGTCGGGCTCTGTGTGGACAGCTCGGAGCCTGGAGCCTGCTTTGGATTCTGTGTCTCCCTCTCTCTCTCTGCCTCTCCCCAGCTTGCATTCTATCTCTCCCTCTCTCAAAAATAAATAAACTTAAATTTTTTTTTTTAAAGGAAAAGACAAGTATTTGGAGCAGGAAAACGAAATCTGAGCCACTCCTACATCTCCATCACTATGAGCAAAATGGCAGGTTTTTCAATGTGACATGCTTGTTAAAACATGTCCCAGGACTGCAGATGCATCCAAACTGGGTTTTCTACCAAAAAGAACTGGCCTCCTGAAGCACTGCAGCTGCAGCGGCAAGAACTTTCAGGAACCTTCTGCCACTCAGATCACTGTCAACACAGGATCCAGGCG
This sequence comes from Puma concolor, assembly GCF_028749965.1. Lineage (NCBI taxonomy): Eukaryota > Metazoa > Chordata > Mammalia > Carnivora > Felidae > Puma > Puma concolor. The sequence continues at coordinate 64,717,495 of NC_141674.1, read as the reverse complement.
TCAGTTCTCCAGCACGCTGATGTCTGGCAGGAGGTCCTCCAGGCTAGACTTGAGAGCTCATGTGAGGTGGGAATGGAGTTGGTGCTCCGCACAGTGTGGGGAGCTGTCCCCAGAACTGCTGGCACCAACTACTTTCAGTCCTCCACTGCCCTGAGCTGTGAAGGTGCATCTCCCTCGGTGAGAACACACGGGGGTGAGGAGAAAAGTAGACACGGCTGGGCCGGTCCTCAAGGCAGTGAAGGGCGTTCTCCTGCTCAACCTCCCTCACCATCGCCTGTGCTCCCAGGCCGCCTCTGCAGTGACAACAAAGCAGGATGCCCCTTCAGCTTTGCTCAGCTGGCAGGAGGAGGGCCTTTTTCTCCTTCTTCAGATTTTATCTAGAGAAAGGACGTGTCTTTCTGTGTCCCATGCCACCGAGCCGTGGGCAACATTTAATACTCCTGCCTGTAACAAATTACACGCGGGAAGGTCCAGGGGTGTTCTCTGCCCTGTCTTCAGAGGATGTGATTCCTTTACAGAGGAACAGTTTAAGCAGAGAGAGCATTTGTTTTCTTTCTAGAAGCTCCTGGGAGTTTATGTGGTTTCACTGCTTCCCCAGGGCTGTAAGGAACCAACAGGTCCAGTGGGTAGGGCCACGGGGCTGTGTGGGGGACCCCTGGAGTTCTTTTGTAGCCCCTATCTCTGGCTCCCTGGAGAAATGTCCTGTTCATCTGTTCTGTGATTTCCTTGCTTTTCAGCTTGACGTGATGGTTTTGCAGCCTCTTTCTTCCGAATCTTCGGTGAGAAGACAACAGAGCACAATAATGGACAAAAAACCATAATCACAGCCATTTGTTGGATGCTTCCAAGTACCTGGTGTGCCTCCTCTAGCTCACTTCATCCTCAAGACTTGTGGCAGGCACTTCAATTCTTCCCCATTACAGATCAGAAAGCTGAGGCTTGAAACAGGTTAAACTCTTTTTCCACAGATGCTCCATGAGTGGCAGATGCTGGATCTGAACTGAAGCCTGACTCACAGAGCCTGAAAGGTGTGAGTGCACCACGACGACGTAGCCTCTGGGGTGTGAATAAGATCTGGGGCTTTGGAGCCAGCGTCCCTGGGGAGCCGCCTCCCCCGTCCCATGTTCTGCACAGATGGCTCTTCCTCTCTAAGCCTTCATGCTCCCATCTGTGGAACGAGGGCAGGAACAGTTCTCTAGAAACCTATCACTCGGGGTTGTTGGGAGGAATATGAACGTTCGTCCTGGCGCAGTGCCCTGTGTGTGCCGAGCACTCCATAGATGGCGGCTGTTGCTACGATTCTGAATCCTTAACTGTTGTCAGGATTTGTCGCTGTTGATAAGAGGTCTAATTATCATCCACAAAATGGCTAGACCTGGCAGGACAGAATAGAGGAAATACTGACGCAAGAAAATAGAGTGCGCTACCAAAACTTGGTTCATTCTGGAACTCTCCTTCTGGCCTTTGTCTTTCTGATATTCTCTGCACCCTTGTGGAATAGACTCACATAACAGAAGAGAACACTGTAATTCAGAATGAAGCAAAAACTGCTCAGCGAGAAGGGGGATCCCTGATGAGGTGCTGTGTGGATTTCACTGGCGTGGGGGGTCACTGAGGTTATGGTTAGAAGAGCACTCACATAGAAACTGAATCAAATCTTTGGTTTACAGATGAAGAAACTGAGGCAGGGGCTACTAAGACCCATGTCCATGGACACACTGAGACTTAGAAATGCTCATTCCATGTCTAGTGCCTTTTCCACTCTATTACTGTTGACAATTTTTTTAATTTTTTAAAATTTTATTTACTTATTTTAAGAGAGAGACAGAGAGAGAAAGCGGGGGAGGGGCAGAGAGAAGGAGAGACAGAATCCCAAGCAGACTCTGTGCCATCAGTGCAGAGCCTGATGTGGGGCTCGAACTCACGAACCATGAGATCATGACCTGAGCCGAGATCAAGAGTTGGATGCTTAACCGGCTGTGCCACCCAGGTGCCCCAACATATTTTTTTATTTTAGAGAGAGACCTCACGTGTGCATGCGAGCAGGGAAGGGGGGTGGGGGGGAGAGAGAGTGAGAGAGAGAGAGAGAGAGAGAGAAAGAATCTTAAGCAGGTCCCATGCTCAGTGCAGAGCCTGACCTCACAAACTTCAAGATTATGACCCGAGCCGAAATCAAGAGTCAGACACTCAACCAAATGAGCCACCCAGGCGCCTTAATTTCTTGACATATTGTCTCTGCAATATTCTCACATTCCAAACAAACCTTGCTTTTAGTATTTAAAACCAAATCCTTATCTCATATTCACCTCTTTTCATACTATTGAGATTTACAAATACTACAAAATCCTATGTCAGAACTTTCAATAATATGCAGTAAACTATCACTTTTCCTCCTACTAGCTAAGAATACAAGCTAGGGGTTGCAACACTTCAAAATCAGGAGCCTCCTAATTTAAAAATAGAAAAGAAACATGCAAGACCCAGAAATTTAGCTTTCCCTGAAAATGTAGAGGATCTCGGTCACTGGGTCAGTCAGGTGGAGCAGAGTAGCGGTGCTGACGTGCAGGGAGGGCGTCTGCCCCTGCCCCCTTGGCCAGTCTCGTATTTCCAGCCAGTCTCCTTCCTGGCTTCCGGAGACATCTGTATTTGCACCCCCTGAAACCATACCAACCGGATAGCTACTAGCTCTGCTTGCCAGTAAAGAGAGAATAAGACTCTCTGTCACTTACTATCTTGTGGAAACATCCACTGTTCTACTTCACTGACACTGTGATGCTGAAGGAAATAGAAATTGACATCATGTACTTAAAGAATGGCCCTCAGGACAAGTGCCTCCAGAGTTTATGCTTGGCAGTAAAGGTACCAGTCTCTACTTTCTTTTTGCCTTTTCCTGGTTATGGCATGTATAACACACAGCCAAGACCAGGCTTGCTCTCTTTATGTTCTCCAACTTACAAGAAGGCCCAGGCTCTCCTTTTTTGGTTGACATACCCAGACTTATAGCGCATAATGTCCCATTCATGTCATTGCTAATTTTCCTTCTTTTGAATTGCTCGCGTAAGTCAGAAATAACAAGTCTTAATAATGAGGCTTACCACATTGTTTTTGAAACAGTTATGAGTATACTACTTACGCTCAATTAAAAAGGAAATATTTAAGAAGTTGCTGAAGACCTCATTTTCAGTGCAATATCCCATCCTCCTTTGGGCCATGTAGGGCAACTTAAAGGCTTGTGAATGGTGTTATTTTCTCCAGTATGAAACAATTTGAAAAAGAAAATAATATAATTAAAGACCATGTATCCCAGTGAGTTTTTGAGTGTAAAGACTGACATACAAAGAGGCCAAAGGTAGCTTTTGGTTTTTTTTTTAAAGATTTTTTTAATGTTTATTCATTTTTTGATAGAGAGAGACAGAGAGTGAGTGGGGGATGGGCAGAGAGAGAGGGAGTCACAGAATCCGAAGCAGTCTCCAGGCTCTGAACTGATAGCACAGAACCGGATGCGGGGCTTGAACTCACGAACCGTGAGATCATGACCTGAGCTGAAGTCAGACGCTTAACTGACTGAGCCACCCAGGCGCCCCCAAAGGTAGCTTTTAAATCCCACTATGAAAACAGCTGGAACAGGAAGGCTAGCCTCCAATCTCAGCTTTCTTCTACTAGCAGCAAGCGACCTTCATCAAATCACTTAGCCTATAGAGACTTTTTTTTGGTGGGGGAAATGTTTCAGTGAGTAGTTACCCTTAGCTTGTATTCTTAGCTAGTAGGAGGAAAAGTGATAGTTCACTGCATACAGTACTTTGAGACAGAGGCATTACCTCTGCTGTAGCCACTCTAGAAATGCTTGGTGATGACTAAAAGTCAATCTGCTTTCCTTCCAGACAAAAGGAGGCGGAGGAGGAGGAGGAGGAGCAAGAGGAGGAGAAGGAGAAGGAGAAGGAGGAGGAGCAAGAGGGGGAGAAGGAGAAGGAGAAGGAGGAGGAGCAAGAGGAGGAGAAGGAGAAGGAGGAGGAGAAGGAGGAGGAGGGGGAGGAGGGGGAGGAAGAGGAGAAGGAGAGGAAGGAGGAGGAGGAGGCTGAACTTGGGTGGGGCTTGGCCCTGCCTTTAGGGATGCTGGTACGAGAGGAATGCTGGGAACAGCCAATTACAAGCTGAAAAGTTCCTCTGTGAATAGGCTGTAAACCTCTCCTGCCCTCCTCTCCCCTTTCCCACATTGTTTTCTAAGCTCCAACCATCTGCAGGTTAAGCTCTGTCTTGCCTCTGGGACTTTGCTTAATGCTGTTCCCTAGGCCAGAAAAGTCCTTTCAACCTGGCTCTTTGAGGCCTTACACCATTTCCTGTCCTTGAGGCTTTACACCATTTCCTCAGGAGAAACTTTGCCAGACCACCCCCAAAAGTTCAAGTAGGGTCCCTTTTTCTGCACTCCCAAAGCACCTAGCTTCAGCCACTTCAGTACTGTCCATACTGTGTCATCTTCCTTGCTTGCTTTTGTCTCTCCCTAGACCGTGAGCTCCTTGAGGGTACAAAGAGTAAGCACAGAGCACGTGGTGAGTCTTCAATACAGATTTGTTGAGTGAACAAGAGAATAAAGAGTGTGTATATGTATGAGAAAATTAATAGATTGAAATCTACTGACTGAAAAAGTATTCTGTAGAGAAAAAGATATCTTGCTCTGGAGACCTAGAATCTAAACACAGCCCTGTCATCAAGGAGCCACACATGAGGGAGATCACTCAAATTTCTAAACCTTAGTTTCCTATGCCGTAAAATCAAGATTTAAAAACCCTACCCTTCTCACTTCACAAATCATTGTGAGAAAAATGTGATAATTTTCATACATGGCTGTGTTTCTCAGAAAATTCCACTCCGGTTGTTTTCCGGTAGCTGACATTCAGGGTCCAGAGGCCGTTCTGCCTAAGGATCCATCAGGTCCCACAGTGCGAGGAAAAAGGTCAGTGGTTTGGGGGCAAGGGTGAAGGGACACATGTAAATCTGAGTCTGTGACCCACCTGTCTGTCTAGGGGGGGTGCCCACCCAGGTGGGCCAGCAGCAGGTTTTGGAGGCAGCCCATCAACTAAGTCAAGAATACATTCCATTTTACAACATCTTCTGAGAGGGCAGTGGCTAAAGTCACAAAATTCATTGCTTGGATCACTCCAAGCCTTTTAAGGGGGGAAATCCGCCTCCTTATATCCCTTATTCATAACTTTCAGAAAAGCTACACTAAATCTGCCACTGCCTCCTACTAATTGCCTGTAAATCACCCATGTGTGAAGTTCCACATGCCTTTCCATACGCATAAAGTCGAAGGGCCCCACACATTCAGAGGCCCTGATGGGGAATCCTGTCATTTGGCCGATGGAACGGTAATAGATGTGGAAGTAAGTGATGCATAATGGATCATGGGATTTAAAATCCTGCCTCCACATCCGAGCTGCCTGACAAGGTTAGGGGATTATATGGCAGCAGCCGCATCAATTATAAAATAGAAAATACTCTCCCCTCCCCTTGCATCTCAGAAGGTGGTAAACATTTTATACGGGGTACCCCTGTCAGAGCAAAATACTTGCTTTTATTGATCAGCCTGGGGTCTAAGTAAGTGGAAGGGGTAGGGAAATGCAGTCCCAAGAATGACAGGCAATGATCCTTTACTTATGACTTTATCCACAATTTGGCTTGACAATTGATGGGAAATGAAGTGTGATCAATTTCAGCTGACTGTACATCGTTTCCCATTGACTGACCTGCCAAATCGCTGATTGAATAATTAGTGAAGGTTTGGTCGGAGCAGCCATTTTGCCCAGCCCTCTCGGAGACAAGTCCTAATGGTATCCCAGAAAGGCCAGCTTGCTGCTGCAAGCGGGGACATTAATTGTTTATCCTTTCATTTAAGGTGGTGAGCCACCATGTCGATGTAAATAAATGTTAATAGTCCCTGAGGGATGAGTGGCAGCTGGGAGCGGGACTGTGAGACAAGGCACTTAGAGAAATCTGATGTAACAGGAGGATTTATAGGTGGCTTCTCCTGGTGGGAGGAGATCTATCCAAATGCAAACAGAACCCAAGGGAAAACAAGTCACGACTCCTCTCTGGTTAAAAGAGGATACTTCTCAGTGATTACTAAGGCAAACAGCTACAGTTTGGTGAGCAAGTTGCCTGCAGAGGAAGCAAATACCACCCCTCCCACCACCCCCACCCCCCGCCAAGAAAGCCCCATTAACCTAGAAGGCACCTAGTCTGTGCCTGGAACTCAGTGACTGCTCAAGAAATATTAGCTCCTTTCCCCCTCGGTAATTCTAATTTTGCAAAAGGGGCTGAATGGCTTTTAATAGCTTCCATTGTCCAGGTGGTATTAGTATGAAATTACACAGAATCACAGGAGACTCTAGAAACAGGGACTGTGACTTCATACTGACACACAGACCCGTGCTCGGGATTCTTAGGGCTCTAGACCCAAGTTGGAGTACTCCACCAAAGAGGACCTAAGAGTTTTGTGACCTGCTGGCTAGGTTTGGTTGTTCACAAGGTACCTATAGGGTTGTGGGACCACCTTTTTGCCTCATGTTCTGTTATACACTGTTCCCTTTGTCTGAGATGCCCTCCACATTAGCCAGGACAGCTGCAGATCTTTCATGACATAATGCAAGGTCCCTTTAGGGGATTTTCTTGGACTCAACTTTCCCATCCCTTAAGAAGTTTTAAGTGCCCTGGCCTCACTGATGTCACGGTAACTCTCAAATATGTCTATGGAAACATCACGTGAAGCTGGTGCTGGTTTCCTGTCTGTCTCCGCCACTCAAACTGTGAGATTTTTGGGAAAAGGGACAATTTTTTCTTCATTTCTACATCCCCTTTTATTATATCCCTTTCTGTATCCTCTAGAGCACAGCCTGGTTCATCAAAAGCACTTGATAAATGTTTATAAGTGAATAAATGAATCCTAAGATGTATTAGAAAACTCTTCCAATTAACCCATGATCTTCTGGAACTTTAGCCGAAAGCACCTGGCCCAGACTATTATAAAAGCCCTTCCACTGAGTAACAATGGCCATGGGCTCCCAACTAAGAGAAAATCCATTCAATTCAAATAGGATTTGTCTTCCTTCCTCTTAGGATTTTCATAAAACAGAAAACATAACGAGACTTTTATTTATCATTTTTATTTATTTTTTTGAAAGAGAGAGAAAGAGAGAGAGAGAGAGAGAGAGAGAGAGAGAGAATCTTAAGCAGGCTCCACCCCATGACACTGGGATCATGACCTGAGCCGATATTAAGAGTCAGACACTCAACCAACTGAGCCACCTAGGCGCCCCTAACAAGGCTTTTTTCATCAGAATTCTGAGTTATTTTGGCACACTTTGCACCTGCTCCTCTTCTGTCCTTAGTTTTCATTGGCATCAGAAGCAACACCTCCTCCTGCTCCTAGGCTGTGTGAAGCCCAAGGGCTGCTCCACATTGACGATGCTGTTCCTTCCTCACTTCTAGAGCATGCACTCACTGGAGGCCTGTGACTTACACACACACCTCTACCTGGTTCCTGGGATTCTGCAAAGTCTGCATTTCTATAGGCTTGGACATCACTCAACAAAATATGCTCCTGGCCACATGTGTATCTAAAAACTCCTAACCATTTCTTGTGCAGAGGTCTTTCCTTCCCTGTCCTTCTCTGATACCTCTCTTCTGCCTAGTGATGATGCAATTCTCTCCATCAAATTTCCAAAGACTTTTGGTCACTTTGATCAGTGCAGTGTGGTGTTAAAAGTTGTCATAGCTCTAAGTTGTACACCTGAAACTAATGTAATTGTGTGTCAACTATACTAAAAAGCAGTAAAAAGTCTCAGGCAACAGAATCACCAGGTCAGGGGTAAATCCCAACCTACCACTCGCTAGCTCTGAGATCTCGGGCAAATTTCTTAGCTTTTTTGTGTCTCTCTTTTCTCATCTGTAAAATGGTGATGGAGCACCTGGATGGTTCAGTTGGTAGAATATACAACTGCTGCTCTTGGGGTTGTGAGTTCAAGCCTCATTTTGGCCTAGAGCTTACTAAAAGAAAAAAAATATTATATCGAACACTTTAAAAGGGCCAACTGTAGGATATGTGAATTGTATCTCAATAAAGATGTTATTAAAAAAAATAAAACGTGGAGTGGCTGGGTGGCTCAGTTGGTTAAGCATCCAACTCTTGATTTCAGCTCAGGTCATGATCTCACAGTTTGTGGGATCGAGCCCTGCATGGGGTTCTGTGCTGACAGCGGAAGCCTGCCTAGGATTCTCTCCTTCTCTCTCTGCCTCTCCTCGGCTCACGTTCTGTCACTCTCTCTCAAAATAAAATAAATAAACACTAAAATATAATAAAAAGGTGATAATAATACCACCTCTTTCAATAATAATTGGAAGAATGGAGAATGGAGAATATCTTGTATATGATATAACAATATCTTTTATAAAAGCAGTCCTTATACACATTAGTGTGTTATCATTATATTACAAAATAAAAATACAATATAAAGATCCTATATACAAATTAATTATATTTGTATTATATATAGTATATATATTGTAGTATTATTAATTATATTGTATTATATACTATATAACACAATATAAAAATGAAAATAAAATATTATATTAAATAAAAATAGAACAAGAGCAACTAGTCTGAGGTACAACTATGTAAACGACATGTGAGAGGATGCTTTCAGGAATAGTCATTCCCAAACTGTGTCATGCTTTAGAATCATTTGGGGGCATTTGTTAAAAAAAAAAATAACCAGGCTACATCCCTGGAGAATATTGCTAATGTTTTTTCCGTCCCCTGACTGTGAATTCGTGCTCTCTTACTCCAGGGGTGGCCTCCACTAATGACATTTCTGTATCCCTAAGACTCCACTCCTGTTTGGATGTGTGGGTGACCTTGTGCAGGCCAGAGAAATGAAGACACAGAAAATAAACATGTTTCTCTACCTCTTAATTCTGCTTGGGGAGTCGATGCTTCCCACTGTAAAAGCTCTCATTGCTCTAATCGCTGTTGTCCTACCAAGTGCTACTCAAAATATACTGCTCCAGTCATGCCTCACCTTTAAAAAAAAAAAAAGCCAGAGCTGGGGCACATGGATGGCTCAGTTTGTGGAGTGTACGACTCTTGATCTTGGGGTTATGTGTTCAAACCCCATGTTGACTGTCGAGATTGCTTAAAAGCAAAATTAAAATTTAAAAAAAAGGCCAGAGCTTATTCCCAGCAAGGAGTCACTTATCAGCTAGAAAGTGCTAGAGCATTCTGTACCCTGCTTTCAAGAGGCCAACAGCAGTAGCTTCAGCCTTCAAGGAAAATGATCAGTTTCTTATCTGCACTGAACCAACAGGGGATGAAGAAATTTCTGCCTGTTGAGGGTCCTCAACATCTGAATGACATGTAGATGGGGCAAGATAGAGGCCTCTCCACTTTCCTTTCAAACATCATTCTTAGGAGAACTGGTGAATTAAATCAACTTGACCCCAGGTTGCAGTTCTTTTAGGAACAGTCTGTGAGAATTTCCATTTCCAAACTAACTAGAGCATGATCTTTGATGTATTTAAGGAGAAACTGGCCAGGTGTTCAGTCCCTAATGCCCAGGTGTCCTGGAACCGTAAGTTCTGATGACTGTCCACATGGAGCCTCCTGGCTTCCTAAGTGGAGACCGTGGGCCACACATCTGAGATGCACAGTAAATCAGGCCACAGGAGAGTGCGGCAAGGAAGGAGGGAGAGGCCGCCCAGAGCACAGCTGCCTAGGACCACTTATCGGGAGGCGTTAAGCCCTATGGTTTCAACTGTATCTGGCATGGTTATTATTTTACATCATGGATAATCTCTCTAACCAATGAATGAATATTTATTGAGCACTGATTGCATACCAATGCTTGTGGTTGGACAAGACAGACACAAGGTAGCTCCATGCCTCTAGTGCTGTCACTTCATGGATCGTCACTGGTAGAAATGCTCAAGGTCTGTGCTTCAAGGACTCTGGGAGCAAACATTTTGATGCCTTCTGTGTGGCTATTGCCACAAGGCTGACAACCCCTTCAATTCAATTTTTTTCTAGCTCCGTCTAGAAATTAGAAAGAACAGCAAATGGGAAAAGATCGAGGTCACTCTATTAAAAAAAAAAGTATTTTAGTATTTTCCATAAAAGAGGAAATTGGCAATTTGTCCTAAGAAAATACTCTAAGACTAGTAAGAAATTTGAAGGCACCTCAATTTCCACAGTGATAGAATTATGATTTTCTCAGGGGGAAAAAGATCACGTATAACAAGGTAGGAGGTGAGACAAAAGTGAGGAGAGAAATATAGCCACAGAAGGATATAAAACTAGGCAGGCAGATCAGCTTCCTGTCACATGGGGGAGGCCAGGAAGATGGTATTTCTCCCTACTGCATTACAGTTAATGTTGCTCACATAACAGTCTAAAAATTTGCCTTTCACCCTCACTCACTTCCTCTCTGGGTCCCCCACCTTATTTCTTTGTCCTCCTGTGTCCCCCAGCACCAGCACCTCACAATTCCCCCACACCGACTACCTCAAAGGAATATGTGACACTCTCCCTAGCATCTCATTCATGTTTATAAGGTGAAGTCACATTGTTCCAGAAAATGCAGACCACACACTTCCTCCACCCATGATCCCAAATTCTTTCTCCCTTCTCTTACTTCAGATAACTCCATTTCCATCCATCAAAGTCTACTCCCAACCAAACTCCCACTGGGCCCAGCTGCCACTTTCATCTAAGCCCAAAGCAGAAAACATGAGATTGAATAAATTCATATTTTCATAGTGGACTCTTCCAGAACGTCTGGTGAAAAACTACCCAGGATGTTTTGGGGAGCTTCTTTCTAGCAACCCTAAAATCATTCCAGGTGAGGTACCAGCATTTGAAGTGCTATTTTGTTGTTGTGGTTGCTGTTGTTGGGGAAAGATCGATTTTGGACTGCTTCTACGGCAACTCCAAGTTGTTGAAAAATTGCTCAGATAATGGGCAAGAGCCCAAAAAGGAATCCCTGACTGGCTACGAATAAACAGCAAGCTTCAGTTTCATAAATGTCTTTGTTTCTATTGGAAATGGTACAAGGGTGGTTCGAAAAGCACTTCCCCTGTAGCTTAATTTCTGGCACTGAGAGCCAAGTCAAAGGCACTTCTTTGTAATGATGAAAGTATAGATCATAATAGCATTTACTAAAATAACAGCCTTTAGCTAATATTTTTATCAAGTGCCTACTACAACTACGTGCTAAGAGCTCCACATGCATTTTCCTAACATTTCCAAATTTCATGAGGTAGAGAGTATTATTGTCCTATTTCATAGACAGACAAACTGAGATCAAAGAGATTAAATTGTTTGCCAAAGATCAATGCTAATAACTGACACATCTGTCTGACTCTGAAGTGCATGCTTTGAACCCTTCCACATGCAATCTTCTGATTCTCTCCCACTGTGATGTCTGATTACACACAAACATGAAGCTTCGCTGCTACCCAAAGAAAGCTCTTGTGCATATAGTGAGTTTTCTTTGGCAACATCACTTAGAACAGTATCCCATCACCCCTGACCCACTGGCTGGACATCAAGCTGATGCCACTTTTAGTCTATAAAAAAAAAATCAACCTTTCTAACAAAGTAGTGCTAGTTTAAAAATACAGAATTCCACTCTACTCCCCTAGGATTAAACACACACAACAATAAAAAAGAAAGAAGTGTCCAAAGAAAATGTCTGTCTTAGACATCCATTGCTATTCAGCTGTATGTGCCCTTTGAACCATAAAAATCAGGTGTCTTCCCTTGGGCAGCTGGGTGGGGGGAGCAAAAGTTTTAGCCACAAAACCTTGCAGAAAGCATAAAAGAGGTGAGAAACAAACCTGCGTGTCTTATATCAAGATTACAAGTTGAAAGTCCATTCTCCTATCCTACAGAGCTTTACATCTTCTTTCTGGCATTCAAATATCTGGAACTTTTAATTAACCAAATTATTTTTCTATATTCAAATATTCATGAAAGCGCAAAGGGTGGAGAATGAGAAATAAAGAATATTCTCTAGGCTTTTCTTTTTTTAAACAAATTCCTGGGTATGTGTGGGGGATCCAAACTTATTCTCACTCCTGAAACTTTCCACCTAGAATAGAATGCAAATCCTGAGAGAACAGGAACCTGGGCTATTTTGTTGATGGCTTTGTGCCCAAGGTCTAGAAGAGTCCCAGACACAAGTAGATGCACAATAAGTCTTTATTTATTATTTAGTTATTTATTGAGTAAACTCTACCCTCAACGGTGGCTCGAACTCATGACCTGGAGATTAAGGTCACATGTTCTACCAACTGAGCCACACCAGGCACTCCCACAGTTAAGTATTTATTAAATAATAAATGAATGAATGAACACACAAATGGAGAGCATTTTAGCGCAGCTGGGGCATGCAGTTCTGACGCTTGCATACAATTTCAGGGGCTACTGTGTTCCATTCACTGATTTACAAAGGCAAGAGGAAGTTTTTGGATAACTCAGAGTTTATCAGAAAATTGAATTAATCAGGTAACTTGAGGTGGAGTGACAACAGTAATGGTCTCAGCTCTTTTTCTGCCTCTTGAGATCCATTCGCATTGGCAGTGTCCTCCATCCTGCCTCTGGGCTTGGCCAGGTGACTTGCTTTGGCCAGTGGGGCAGGCAAAGTAATGCAAGAAGAGACCTGAAAAGTGCTTGTGCACTGGGGCTTTTCCTCTTGCTATTCTTGGAACCTTGCCACCATGTGAACAAGTCTGGGCTAGCCTGCTGGACAATGAGAGATTCTAGGCCCTGTCACTTCATTGCCCCAGCCAACAGCTGAACAACCACCATCCACATGACCGAGGCTCAATGGGCCTAGGTCACAACCAGCTGACCAGCCCTGTGAGCACAAAAGCTTTAGCTAGATCGAGAGAGGTCAGATAAGCCCATCCCAGCTCAGAAGAGCCACCCAGTAGAATCGTGAGCTAAATGAATGAATATGGTTTTAAGCTATTGATTCTTGGGGTAGTTTGTTTTGCAGCAATATGTAACTGATAAATAAATGTTTCCCAAATTACCAGATCACAGGACTACCTGCAGTACTGGTTAAAAACTACGCATTCGGGGGCGCCTGGGTGGCGCAGTCAGTTAAGCGTCCGACTTCAGCCAGGTCACGATCTCACGTTCCGTGAGTTCGAGCCCCGCGTCAGGCTCTGGGCTGATGGCTCAGAGCCTGGAGCCTGTTTCCGATTCTGTGTCTTCCTCTCTCTCTGCCCCTCCCCCGTTCTTGCTCTGTCTCTCTCTGTCCCAAAAATAAAATAAACGTTGAAAAAAAAAATTATTAAAAAAAAAAAACTATGCATTCGTACATTACAGCGGTTCCTCAAAAAAAAATTAAACAGAATTAACATACAATCCAGCAATTCCATGACCAGATATATATCCAAAAGAACTGAAAGCAGAGACTTGAACAGATATCTTTTGACAGATATCCCAATTTCAATGGCAGCATTATTCTCAATAGCCAAAAGGTGGAAACACCCAAATGTCTATTGATGGATGAATGGATAATCAAAGTGTGGTATATACACACAATGGAATATATTCAGCCTTAAAAAGGAAGGAAATTCTGTTGTGCCACAGCATGAATGAGCCTTGAAAACATGCTATGTGAAATAATCTAGATACAAAAGGACAAATATTGTATGATAATATGAGTTCACTTATATGAGGTACCTAGAATAGTCCAATTCATAGAGATAGAAAGTAGGGCTGGGGAAAGGAGAAATGGGGAGTTACCATCTAAAAGGTTCAGAGTTCCAATTTGGGATGATGATAAAGTTCTGGACAGGGATAGTAGTGTTGGTTGTACAACAATTTGAGTGTACTTGATCCCACTGAATATACACTAAAAATGGTTAAAATGGCAAATTTTATGTTACATAAATTTTACCAAAATGGGAAAAAACCCATACACATTCCTGAAGCCCACCTTAGACCTACTAAGTCACCATATCTCTATCTCTGGGGAAGGAACAGGTTTGTACTATATCATCCCATCTCCCAACATTGTTTTAGTGTATAATTCAAAAGAATATACTTACACATTGAATCAGAATTAAAGTTTAAGTCTCTTGCTCTTTATGAACCAGGGCAATATCTGAAAAAATCACAAAACTTTGGGTTTGTTTGAAGGATTAAGTTCAGGATCTAAATCCCTCATTATTATGGAAAAGCACCAGATTTTAGATAAAACACACTATAAGGAAAATCCGTTACTTCCTAGAGTCCAAGGCTGGCAAAGCTGTTTGTCTTCCATTTGTTTAGGCATCAAGGGGAAATACCACACTGAATCCAAAAGGTAATTCTAACCTTTTTATTTTCCTACAATATTGGAACAAAAATAAATTGAATCACTCTGTCTGAAAAGAGCCAGCTGTGTGGGTTTACTTCCCTCTCATACTCACTAGATCTAAATAATAATGAAAAAATGTTGCATGGAAATGATTCTAAAATAATTTCCATTTCAGGTATGAAAACACTGCTACTCTTTTATAAGAGGCTGACTGTTATTTACGCAAGATAGAACTTTCAAATAGTATCCTCAGGTAGGTAATTCACATGGCAGAAACTATTCCATATTCTGCAGTGTATAATTACAAAAGAGAGTTTCATCTTCAAACATTTCACACATATTAGTCACAGAACTTTTAATGCCTCTGGATTTTTGATGGATTGCTCAATGATGGCTCAAAGTCTCTAGAGAATTTTAAAACTCTAAACTTTAAAATTTTAAGTTCTCATCATGAGAAAGAAGAAAAAGAAAAACCAATTGGCAAGTGGTATGTAAAGGAAACTAGGTTTTCTTCTCCTATGAATAATGCGCTTCATTCTGCTCAGCACAGAACATAAATTCATCTCCTTGTTCGTAGTCCTTGCAGATCATCATTGGATCTGAACTACAAATACTTTGTCCAATTACACAATGTAGTTGTCCTAAACATTTTTTTTCCTTTAAAATGTCATTTATAGAATGTTTCTATGCTAAGTACAACACAAAATTGCTAGTTTCCAATGTAACTTATATCATAGATATCTAATTTTATTTCTTTAGCTCAAAATGAAGCAAAGATTGAATCTTGACATGATATTCACTATAGTATTTAGTGAGTGGTAATTTAGTTGCTTGGATCCTGTTTAAGAGGGATTAACTAAGGGTCACCTGGGTGGCTCAGTCGGTTAAGTGTCCAACTTCAGCTCGGGTCATGATCTCGCAGTTCATGAGTTCAAGCCCTGCATCAGGCTCTGTGCTAACAGCTCAGAGCCTGGAGCCCGCTTCAGATTCTGTGTCTTCCTCTCTCTCTGTCCCTCCCCGGCTTGTGCTCGGTATCTCTCTCTCTCTCTCTCTCTCTCTCTCTCTCAAAAATAAACAAACATCAAAAAATTTTTTTTCAATAAATACTTCCACACATTGGGCTCACTGCTGTCAGCACAGAGCCTGCTTTGGATCCTCTGCCCCCTCTCTCTCTGCCCTTACCCTGCTAGAGCTCTCGCTCTCAAAAATAAATGAACATTTAAAAAAAAAGAATGTAAGGGGTACCTGGGTGGCTCAGTAGGTTGAGTGTCCAACTTTAGCTCAGGTCGTGATCTTCCTGTTTGTGAGTTTGAGCTCCATGACAGGCTCTGAGCTGTAAGCATAGCTCAGAGCCTGGAGCCTGCTTCAGATTCTGTGTTTCCCTCTCTCTTTACTCCTCCACCACTCACACTCTGTCTCTCAAAAATGAATAAATATTAAAAAAAAAGAAGGATGAACTAATAAAAGTCCTAAAAATGTTTCAATCCACATGGCAGTGTTTTCTATAACATAGCACTGCTTGATTGGAAACTTTCTATGAAAGATTTTCAGGTCATTTTTAGCTGAAGCTGGCCTAATCTGTTGCTGCCATGCTCCATGTTTCATACAAAACTACTCCCTCTAGACCTCTTACGACCTTGTCAGATTCCTTCATGCCTCTGTACCATTGTTCTTAACAGTCCCTTCCCTGAGTATTCTTCTACCCTACCTCAAAATGAGGAATTATTGCCTCCACAAAACCATACACACTGTGTACATGTGAAAATGAATCCTTTATCACTTAGTTTATTTCTCGAGTTTCTACTCACTTATAGATTTGTTTTTCTTTTTGTCTCAAAGTCATCTATTGTGAGACAAACAAAATAATGGATTTGTTTTGTAATTTGCACTTCGTGGGACCTCACCTCTCCCCTCTCTGCTTTACCTGGCACACTCCCTCTGTGAATGTGACAGCCCGTCAACCATCTGTCTTCTCCAGGGAATCAAGTGACATTCCTGAAACTGACCCTTCTGGGAACTCTTCTTTTTGAAATATAACACATCCTGGTACAAATCCTGGAAGATTACTCTCATGCATTCAAGTGCCATTTTATTCCCCATCATCTCAGAGGAGCTCACCAGCTCGAATGTGTTAATGTGATTTCCACCTTACGCCTCTTCAGGTTCTTTTCTCTCTTGGAATTACATGGAACACTAACACTGGAATAAGGGAAAAACACAAAATGTACTGGCTGCCTAAATTTTCTAGAACAACTGACCCCTTAATAATCCCATCCTGGTTCTAACTGTACATGCTGAAAAAGTTCCAGTCATTTCATAAATTTAAGCCTTCTGGCCTCAGCTCTGCAAGTAAGTACTATCGTGAGGATGCCTAACATATGTGCAGAATGGTTAAAATCTTGTTTCAACCTGAAGCAATAGTTGTTAATGTATGTGCAAGCCACCAAACCTTGCCTTTCTTCCCATTTAACCTGCATATTATCGTATCTGCAGGCAGGGTAGGATTTCAACCACGAAAAAAATTCAACAATGTAAGTTGAAAATTTACGTGTTCAAAAAAACTATGCCAGTGTGAGGTTGTGAGTATTTTTGAGGGCAAGGACCACCTCCTATTCACGTTTACCACCTGCAAGCTTTGTGCAATGTAAAGTGGCCTGACTCCGGCCTAGAAAACGGGTTCAGAGCCTCATTCTGCCACGAGGTAGGTATGCAACTTTGTGCAAATTGCTTAACCTCTCCAATCTCTCAATCTCGTCTAAGTGGAGTGAGAGTAATCATGCTTGTCAACTTTGTAATAAGGACATGTTTGTGAAAGTGCTTTGTAAATGATAAAGGCGCCTACATCACTGCAACATGATGGAGCCACATTTACTAAGAGCGGAGCTTTTAAAGATACTGAAATCTAGTGGTCTTTCTCTTCTATTTACCCATCATTCATATATTTACATACATGTATCTTTTTTTGGTAATGTTTATTTATTTTTGAGAGAAAGAGAGAGAGAGAGAGAGAGAGAGCACAAGTGGGGGAGGGGCAGAGAGAGAGAGAGAGGGAGTGAGAATCCCAAGCAGACTCCATGCTGTCAGCACAGAGCCAGACATGAGGCTCAAACTCATGAAATATGAGATCATGAGATCACGCCTAAGCCAAAATCAATAGCTGTCCACTTAACTGACTGAGTCACCCACGTGCCCCTACATCCATGTATCTATGTATCCTTACATACATTTAATACATACTTATTCTGCTCCTTCTATGCTCTACACTAGTTGCTGAGATTGAAATGGTAAACCAAAAGAGATATGGTTCCTTCCCTCATGGGACAGGCTTGTAGACGACAGAGAAATATGTTTTTTTAACGTTTGTTTATTTTTGAAAGAGAAATAGTGAGCAGGAGAGGTGTAGAAAAGGGGGAGCAGAGGATCCAAAGTGGGCTCCACAGAGCCTGTCAGCACAGAACCCGACATGGGGCTCTAACCCACAAACCATGAGATCATGACCGGTGCCAAAGTTGAATGCTCAACTGACTTAGCCACCGAGGTGCCCCAGAAATAGGTTTAATAAACACAAATATAAATGTCAAACTAGCAATGGGGGCAAGCACTACAAATAGGAATTTATGAGCGAGAAAGCAAAGAAAAGAAAGGGAGAAGAGAGGAGAAATAGTATTTTGAAAGCACAGGTACCTTGGCAGTTGATAAGAAGGTGGCCCATGTAAGTGTGAGATAGGGTCTATGAATCTGCTCTTTCCTTATTCTGCTCCAGTTCTCCTGCCTCTCATTGCCATGTAGAAGGGGATTCGTAATATGTAAAGGTATTAAATTTCATGTAATAGGCCCAAATGCAAGCTGACTAATCTGGTGCTCAATCTAAGAGGCACCGATCTATACCAATGGTGGGGATTTACCAATCGGTGGGTAATTCTGACCACGTCAAATTTTCTCCTTAAAGTTGATGTTTAGAATCAACTTTAGTTCTGAGGTACAATAAAAAACTTTGAGGGTTGAGCTGGGGTAGATAGGAAATGAGTCTTCTTAGGCTTCTACTCTGGGTAAAAGCCCACATTTTTAGAGGGGCCAAGACCATTTTTCTTTTTTCTTTTTAATTTTTTAAATGTTTTATATTTATTTTTGGGAGACAGAGTGCAAGGACGGGAGGAGAAGAGAGAGAGGGAGACACAGAATCGAAAGCAGGCTCCAAGCTCGGAGCTGTCAGCACGGAGCCCTATGCAGGGCTTGAACCCTGAACCGTGAGATCATGACCTGAGCTGAAGTCGGACGCTCAACCGACTGAACCACCCAGGTGCCTCAAGACCATTTTTCTAATAATTCCTTCTGGAGTGTGAATCAAAAGTCTAGCAAAAAAATCAAGCAGGACTTTCCTGCTTCTGGCTGATTATTGCGCTGTGTGTGTTTTTCTCTTGACATGGTAAGAAATGATCGGTGTGGTCTGGGACAGTATGGGGACATTCTCAAATCCTCTCCCATTGGTAGTCCATAAATAGCATCTCAGAGTCATTTCAATTTCTAAAATTTCATGTACAAGTTACCTAAGATAACTGAAGTTCTAAGTGTGTGCTCATGGTTTTTAATACATGGCATTCACATTCTTTCTCTCTTTCATTAAGATGAAATTTAAGAAAAGGTGTACAGCTCATTCAACAGGAGGCCACAATATAAATAGCTCTGAGAAACTTTGGAAAATTTGTTTCCTACCCCAGGCCATGTCATTCTGAATTTAGTTGTGAATGTTTCAGTTACAGAAAAATTCTCACCTTACCGAGTAAAACAAAGTCATTTTGTAAAGAGAGCCAATGACCAAATTAATTCTTTTATGGAGCTGTCTGATTTGATTAAGTTGTTGTACTACATTTAAAAACTCATTAACAGGAGCTATCAAGCTATTTTATAAGTGATTTTTTTCCTAACGTCTTTACATTTACTGTCCTGGAAGGCTTTTGGTGTCAATCAAAATAGATGACAATGCTAAATCACTGGCTTCATAACATAATTCAACAGTGGGTGAATTCAGCTGTCTCTGTGAAATATGACCTTGCCAAGAGTGGCTGATGTGCCTGTTGCCTTCTCAGATAAGAAAATATATTTATAACGACATTGTGGTTGCATGTATAGTTCATAGTGTATGTTATTTTATAATGACTTTGTTTAATCTTAAAGAAATGTCTCCAATTAGGTGAAAAGGGGGAACCTTAAAAAAAAAGCCCCTTTCCCCTTTCTCTTTTCAACCAGTTTCCTCAAATAGAGTCTATGTCAGGAAGCTCTAGAGAAGAGAAATTGACAATTGAAAACAGAAGGAATATGGCTTTACTGAGAGAGTTTAATGAAAGAAAGAGGAGACAGTTGGATAAATCTACACAAAGGAGGTGAACAATGAGCATTTTCTAGAACTGAAAGCTAAACATAACACAGCAGAGAATTAATTGCTTAGATACAAGGAATAGAGCCTGGCAGAGTCAGGCTTGGCAAATTTCTCTAACTGTAACAGTTTCCTTAAACAGAAATCTCAGAGATTTGTCATTGTAGGTAAACTCATTATTTCTAGTAATACAAGAAAAGTATGCATAGGAATTAAACTCTCATATGATCAAAGAATGCCATAGCAATATTCCATATTTCTCACAAAATTCATTAGAGAAATCTTCAGTGAAACATAACACTGAGACATAGGAGAGACGGTACTGCTTAATGGGTACTAAGAATGCTCAATAAATTAGGTTAATAAAGTGTATGTTAATTTAATAAACATTGATGGAACCCTTGCTATTTTCTAAATTTTGCACTGAGGTGAGGGATGACAAAGAAAAACTACAAATACAGTCCAGGCCTTTGGGGCTCATAAAGTAGCTGAATAAACAGAAGTGTAATGATGTAATTACTGTGCAGCACAGAGACAGACAAAGTATCACAAAGTCACAGAGGAAGAAGTAATTAATGTCAGAGTTCTCAAAGGTATCCCAGTGGGGGCAATATTTGAGGCACTTCTTAAAGTAGGAATTGTTACTCCCCAGGGAAAGAGAAGGGTACATGGCACTCAGAAAACATTTCAGAGAAGTGTGAAAGGTTGATGTGTTCAGGTTCTAAGTGAGTGGATGGGTCGGGAGGGAGAGGAGGCTAGAAGGGTAAGTTGATTTCCAGGCTAAGGAGGTGGGTCTTTATGCTAGAAATAGGAAGGTAGCTCCCGGGCCAGTGAGTAACTAAAGAGGTCATGCCTTGCCTAAAAAGCCTGCAAGTTCAAATATAAAGTATGCCGTTGGGCACACACACAGGAACCGAGCAAACAAAGAAGAGCTAGCTAATGTCAGTCTGTATTTTATTTTCTTATTTCGAAAGGAGGATGGTGGGACCAGAATTATATTTAAGAAATTGGTTGCAGTGAAGAGAAAGGATTGGCAGGGGGTACTATTTGGAGGCAGGAAGAATTCAGGAAGGCTTGTGAGTACTCTAGGAAAAAGATGATGGGGATGTAACAAATGAAAAAGGTAGCAGCAGGGATGGAAGTGGAGAGACTTATGGCCACCTGCATGTGGGAAGTAAAGGAGAAGGTGCTGAGGATTACCTTGAGGTGAGCTTTTGGGAAATTGACTCCTACACAGACTATAGACATTTCTGATTTCTTCTTAGTAAGAAGGAAGCACCAATGAAAAATTTTGAAAATTTACTTATTTCTTTTTAAAAAAATATTCTCTCCATATATTTATCTATTTTTGTTAGAAAACAAAAATTATGGGGGCGCCTGGGTGGCGCAGTCGGTTAAGCGTCCGACTTCAGCCAGGTCACGATCTCGCGGTCCGTGAGTTCGAGCCCCGCATCGGGCTCTGGGCTGATGGCTCAGAGCCTGGAGCCTGCTTCCGATTCTGTGTCTCCCTCTCTCTCTGCCCCTCCCCCGTTCATGCTCTGTCTCTCTCTGTCCCAAAAATAAATAAAAAACGTTGAAAAAAAATTTAAAAAAAAGAAAACAAAAATTATGGAGACCATAACATGTTAAATAAGTTTGAGAATTCAGAAAGAGACATAAGGATGTGTGTTGAAGGAACAGGTGTTAGGAGGGCTTAAGATCATGAGTTAGGTTTTTAGTATAATATATTTAAGATTCTGTAAAGCATCTAAGTGAAAATAGGCAGCTAGATCTGTGAGCTGAGAGCTCATGAGACAGGGCCAAACTGAAGAAATAGTTTGGGAATCTCTTTAGAGAAGATGTGGAAACTGACATCAAAGAACTGAAAATCCTGTCCAGGAGGAAGAGTAAAACTGGCAGAGAAGATGGCTGAGGTAGGAAATCCAGGAATTAAAATTAGGGTGGGAACAAACGTATGGCCAACTAATCTTTGCCAAAGCAGGAAACAATATCCAGTGGAATAAAGACAGTCTCTTCAGCAAATGATGTTAGGAAAACTGGATAGAGACATGCAGAAGACTGAACCTGGACCACTTTTTTACACTATACACAAAAATAAATTCAAAATGGATGAAAGACCTAAATGTAAGACAGGAAGCCATCAAAATCCTAGAGGAGAAAGCAGGTAAAAACCTCTTTGATCTCAGCTGCAGCAACTTCTTACTCAACATGTTTCTGGAGGCAAGGGAAACAAGCAAAAATGAACTATTGGGACCTCATCAAAATAAAAAGCTTCTGCACAGCAAAGGAAACAATCAGCAAAACTAAAAGGCAACCAAAGAATGGTTTGCCATTGACATATCAGATAATTTGCAAATGACGTATCAGATAAAGGGGTAGTGTCCAAAATCTAGAAAGAACTTATCAAACTCAACACACAAAAAACAAATAGCCCAGTGAAGAAACGGGCAAAACACATGAATAGACACTTCTCCGAAGAAGACATCCAGATGGCCAACAGACACATGAAAAAAATGTTCAACATTACTCATCATCAGGGAAATACAAATCAAAACCACAATGAGATACCACCTCATACCAGTCAGAATGACTAAATTAACAACTCAGGCAATGACAGATGTTGGCACAGATGCAGAGAAAGAGGAACACTTTTGCACTGCTGGTGGGAATGCAAACTGATGCAGCCACTCTGGAAACAGTATGGAGGTTCCTCAAAAAATTAAAAATAGAACTACCCTATGACCCAGCAATTGCATTACTAGATATTTATCCAAGGGATACAGGTGTGCTGTTTCGAAGGGACATATGTGCCCCAATGTTTATAGCAGCACTATCAACAGTAGCCAAAGTATGGAAAGAGCCCAAATGTCCATTGACAGATGAATGGAAAGAGAAGATGTGGTATACTTACACAATGGAATATTACTCAACAATCAAAAAGAATGAAAACTTACCATTTGCAACAACATGGATGGAATTAGAATGTATTATGCTAAGCGAAATTAGAGAAAGATAAATATCATATGACTTCACTCATTTGTGAAATTTAAGATACAAAACAGATGAACATAAGGGAAGGGAAGCAAAAATAATATAAAAACAAGGTGGCTGAGTTGGTTAAACGTCCGACCTCAGCTCAGGTCATGATCTTGCTGTTCCCGAGTTCGAGCCCTATGTCGGACTCTATGCTGACAGTTCATAGCCTGAAGCCTGTCTCCCTATCTCTCTGTCCCTCTCCTGCTCGTGCTCTTTCTTTCTCTCTCAAAAATAAACAAACATTAAAATTTTTTTTAAAAAAGTAAAAACATGGAGGGGGACAAAACATAAGAGACTCTTAAATATAGAGAACAAACTGAGGGTTGTTGGAGGGGTTGTGGAAGAGGGATGGGCTAAATGGGCAAGGGGCATTAAAAAAGACAATTGTTGAGATGGGCACTGGGTGTTATATGTAGGAGATGAATCACTGGATTCTACTCTTGAAATCATTATTGCACTATATGCTAACTAACTTGGATGTAAATTAAAAAAAAAAGAACAAAGACATTGTAACTCAAAAAAAATTAGGGTGGGAAAAGGAGGACTATTTATGGAGACTGAATGAGAAGTGGCTGGAAGATTCAGGTAAGATGGTAATAAAAAGTTGATGATTTTCACAAAATGCTCAGTGGGCACGTGTTTGAACATTTCTATGCCTTAGCTTTTAAATCAAGATATTTGTTCATTTGCTTATCATGAGGCATAACTGTGTTGAACCCGAAAATTTATCTTTTCATTACATGTGGCCTCAGATTTATATTTTCCTAGAAAAATTGTGTATTTGCCTTCTGAAAAATAACAATCTTGGCAACATGTTTGCTACAGAATAAAGTCCTTTTCATATTTTGTTTAATCAATTGGTGGATCCATAGAGTGCTCTTTATCTTCTCTCTGCTCCTCCAGATCCACTGTCCACTCTACTCCCCTCAGCCATGGGAGGCTGAACTTTATAGATTGACTGATGGGCTCTATTTGCCATCTGGCTTTTAGTTGGGTTTGGCCAGTGAGAACAATGCAGGAGCTGGGAGAGTGAGTAGAGAGAGGCTGGGATTCTCCCCCCATTTCTCCCTTATGTGGTCTGCATCCCTCTACTCAAGGCCACGGTTCCCTCCAGGAAACCCCCTCCAGACAATACCCTCTATGGTTCCTGTACCACTCCCACTCTTAGCCCCTTCAGGATACTGTACTATCCCTTGATTGTTTTTCCCAAACGCTAACAGGCAGTTCATATTCCCATAGGGTTATTCAATGGTCCTTTATTAAATTCTCACATCACCCACTTTGAGTGTGTTCTCTGGTTCCTGCTGCCAAGAGGAAGGTTAGTTCAAAAACAATTTATCAGTTGTCAGCGATCCATTTTTCCACTGGCTCCTCGTGTAAATGGGGACTGTATGTGAGAAGATTCGGTGGGAGAGGGGGCAGGAATGAATCCAGAAAAGCACAGGTTGTTTTGTTTTAGAGTCTGGCTGTCTTATAGAGCCTTAGAGTCAGCACCAAGATTATTCCTCTGGGAATTTCTACGCAACCACTTTGAAATGAGCAACAGAGAGAGCAGAAGGCTGAGAAGGTCCACATTTCACCCTGACAGAACTGACAGATTGGGGCATGGAACCCCATGTGTCTGGATTTTCAGGTAACTACTGTTTGAGTTTAGGCTCAGAACCATCAATTCTGTGGTAGAGAAGTTCCATAAATCAGGTTGCCATAAAATAAGCAATGCCTGCAGTTGCAAAGAAGATGTTCTAAAAGTATTTTTGGCTACTGTTCAAGAAACTCAGGCAGCAGGAGAAAGAATCTTCAAAAGTGTAAAAGAATATCCTTTTGGTGGAAGGTGGGGATGGGGCAGAAACTCTCAGCATATACCCTGGCTGTGTAGTGCTGCCTTATACCTCCATTATTTAGAAACCACCCCAAAGCAAATGAGAAATGGAAAGGCAGAACAAAAATACAGTTTTCAATAAAACTTCAAGAGAGATTCAAACATATTTTTAAGTATTTTCTATAAGTAATTGAGTGCCCCCAGGAGGAAGTGGAGAGAGGCTGAGGAGAGAACTTAAGATCTCAGTGGTTGTAGTCTAGGCTTGACAGATCTCAGAAAATGCCACAAAAAATTCACTTCTTGAAAGTGAGAGATGTGCCTTAAGAGGCAAAAGTTAGACCTTTTCCTGGCAGAAGTGTGTCCATAAAACAAAAGGTCACTTTCTAACCCCAACAGAACCATAGTGAGTTCAATGCAAAATGAGAAGCAAGGCCAAATGAAGATGAAGACAGACAAGGCACACTTTTAAGAGGCATTCCATTATGGTGGAAACCGTTCTGAGAAGAACAAAAACTTTACACTCAGAAGTTGCTAGAAAGGAATGCCAACCCAGCCCTGGCTCAGGAAAACTCTTGGTGAATCCCTGGTCTAGGAGAATGAAAATCATTCAATGATGAATGACATAAAACGTAAAACAATTAAAAAAGTGATCACATTGTGTCTACAATGATACTGTAAGACAAAAGGCAAGAAGGAGAGAAATTTTTGAACATCCTTTTGTATGTCCTTTTGTAAATTATTACCATAGGGCAGATGAAAGTTGTGAGCAATGTTTTGCCATGAATTTGGAGGGGGAAAACCCTCTGAAATAAAGGGATTGTTTGGATGGAAGAAGATAAATAATATTGCAGAAATGGCTGAATTCAGGGAAAATATGGTAGGAGAATAGGAGGAAATAATGTACAAGAGACTTAGGAAAGGTGTACAAGGCAAAATATACAATTTGAGAAATGACAGCAAAAAAGAGCAAAAGAGTGAATAAATATTATGGAAAACACAGCGGATTCACAGAGGGTAGAAATGAGAAACTTTACACAATGAAATAGAGATGAAGACCAACCCAAAATAATTGATGAGACACATCCCAGTAAAGTTACTGGGCTTAGAAGATAAAGGAATCTTCTTTTGGGCAGACAGGTGAAAAATCAAGCCAATGTAATTAGGAGAAAAGAAATCAAGTTAGTTTCATAATTTTATACAAAACCTCTGAACGCCAGATACAATACCTATAAAGAGTCTCAAGAAAACAAAGTTTGAGGGAAGTATTAGGTCTACATGCAAACCCTTCTTTAAGTACAAAGGCTACAAACAGTAACTTTAAGATGCAAAAACTAGAGAAATATTATTTTGCTAATCCCTTTTTGTGGAAATGGCCACAATTCAGGCCAAAATTCAGTCAATTACGAAGTTTGGGGAAGAGACTGAAGGAGCCTGAATAGATATAACAATACCACTAAAACTAGAAGAAATGTGGGTTAGCATGGCTAATACCATACAGCTGAAAAGTTGGGAGGGGATGAGAGCAAGCAATCAGAAGGAATTGTTCATTGTGGATTTTCCTATGCAAGAGTGGAAGAAAAAGGATTTCACTTAAAGTTGACAAATCAAGATATAAAAACCTAAACATACTTGACTATATCAAGGTAAATACAAAGAAAAATAACACTGATTAAAATCAATAAGCGGGAGGAGAGACGAGAGGGGAGAAGTGGAGGAAATGCACTAAATGTTTAACTGTTCACATTCATAGCTAGTAAGAATAGACCATCAGTAAATAGACAACTAAGAGGAATTCATAATTGAAGGTAACTATAGAGCACACACAAAACTTCACAAAGAAAACAAAGTGAAGAAAACTGATCATAGAGTGAACACTTTAATTAATTAATTAATTAATTAATGTTTAAAGTTTTACTTAAGTAATCTGTACACCCAATGTGGGGCTTGACCTCATGACCCCAAGATCAAGAGTCTACGCTCTTCTGACTGAGAAAGCCAGGTGCCCCTGTGAACACTTTAAAAAAATTAACAAGACTACATTATATAAGATAAAATATATATACAAAATATATACAAATGTATCTAAGTTTGCCAAAATTATCTACTAAATGAAAATAAACTTCATATGTGGTATACAGCATACAAGACATACATCTACAATAAAGTGATTCAGAAAAGTAAAAACCAAATCAAAGAATGGCTGGAAGTATATCAGGCTAATGCAAATAAAAAGAAAGCAGGAGTCATGATCTTAACAGAGCTTAATAGCACACAATGTTTAACCCAACATTTATATAGCACTTACCATATGCCAGGTATTATTTTAAGTGCTTGACATTTATTAACTCATGCAATCCTCCCCCCAAAAGCAGTGAGAAAGTTGCCACTATTGTGTCCATTTTTTAGATGAAGAAACTGGGGCACAAAGCTAGTAAGTATGAAAGTCAGAATTTAAACCTAGCCAATCCAGAATTTGTGATGTCAGTGACAATATTTCCTGTTTATCCAGGCAAAGATGCATTAAATGAGAAAAAAGAATTTTAAATGATACGATTCACAGTGCAGAATGTAAGTTACATGGGCACCTGAGTGGCTAAGTCAGCTGAGCTTCCGATTCTTGATTTCAGCTCAGGTCATGATCTCATGGTTTGTAAATTCAAGACACACATTGGGCTCACTGCTATCAGCACAGAGCCTGCTTTGGATCCTCTGCCCCCCTCTCTCTGCCCTTACCCTGCTTGCATTCTTTCTCTCTCTCAAAAATAAATAAACATAAAAAAAAAAAAGAATGCAAGTTACAAACTTACACCCAGAAAAGGAGTATTGAGATTAGCAGAGTAAAACCTAAAAGGGATATTTACAAAGAGAAATGAGCAGAAAAACTATAGGAGAGGGAATTTTAGTTTTTTAACAGCTATATTGAGAAATGATTGGGATACTATACTTTTCACCTATTTAAAGTGTACAACTCAATGGCTTTTAGTGTACTCAGAGTTGTCCATTCATCACCACAATCAATTTTAGAATATTTTCATTACCCTATCAGGAAACTCAGCTCCCATTAGCTATCACCACAGATATCTACATAAAATTTTTTCTTTATTAAAAATATTTTTTTCAATAAAAATTGTATGTATTTAAGGTATACAACATAATTTGATATACAAATACATATGCAAAATGATTAATATTGTCATTCTAATTAACAAAACATCTCCTCACATGGTTACTGTTTCGTATTTGATGACACCACCTGAAACCTATTCTCTTAGCATATTTTCAGTATTCAACACATTATTTATAGTCACAGTTTTGCATATTAGATTTTTACACTCATTCATCCTATATAACTACAACTTTGTACCCGTTAACCAACATCGCCCCATTTTCCCCACCCCCTCACTCCCTGGTAACCACCATTCTACTCTCTGCTTCTATGAATTTTTCTTTCTTTCTTTCTTTCTTTCTTTCTTTCTTTCTTTCTTTCTTTCTTTTCTTTTCTTTCTTTCTATTTTTTTAAAGTGAGTTATCCATTCTTTTAAAATTTTTTTTAATGTTTATTTATTTTTGAGACAGAGAGAGACAGGGAGGGTCAGAGAGAGAGGGAGACACAGAATCCAAAGCAGGCTCCAGGCTCCGAGCTGTCAGCACAGAGTCCGATGCTGGGCTCGAACTCACAGACCGTGAGATCACTAGCTGAGCTGAAGTCAGGCACTCAACTGACTGAGCCACCCAGGCGCCCCTTTGACTTTTTTCTTTAGATTGTACATATAAGTGACATCATTCAGGATTTGTCTTTCTGTGTCTAGTTTATTTCACTTAGGGCAATATCCTCCAGGTTCACCCATGTTTTTGTAAACAACAAGACTTCCTTCTTAAAATTTAAGGCTGAGTAATGTTCCACTGTATATCTTGAAAAAAAAAAGGAGGGGAAACCACTTCTGAGTAGCAATGCAGAAGTCCTAAATAAGTTATTTGCAAGTAATTTAAAAACCTTTTCACAATCCAATATATATATGGAAAAACTGCATTAAATATAGAGGTAAAGCTCCATAAATTATTATAAAATACATGCCTATACAAATACTACCTAGGTCAAGAACACAAATATCACCAGCTCCTTAGAAACTGGTAACAGTGCCCAATCACTCTTCTCGTTTAAAGGTAAACACTATCCTAACTTTCATATAATCATTTCCTTAGTTTTCTTCATATGTGCATCACCTAAGTGTACATTCCTAAACACTAACAGTTTGGTCTTGTGCCCTTTTGAACTTCATATATATGAAATCATGCAGTATATATTCTTTTATGTCTCACTTTTTTGGGGAGGGAGGAACTCAAAAGTTGTGTTTGTGAGGTTTGTTTACCTTACTGCATATATTTGTGATATTTTAATTTCCATTAAATATTTTGTGTACGTAAGTACCTCAATTTGCCTATTATTCTGTTCATGAACTTGTATATTATTTCCAGTTTTTGAATGTTATAAATAATGTTGTTCTAAATACTCTTGCCCTGAAGAATTGAAAATCCTTATGTCCAGGTGGAATTTATCCCAGGAATGCAAAGATGGCTCAATATTGGGAAATATATAGACATAATTATCATTTAATGGGTCAAAAGGAAAATAATATGAAAATCTCCATAGATACAAAAATATTTGAAAGACACAAATCCACTCTTGATAAACAGTCAATGAAACAGTAATCAGTAGTTTAGTTGCCTAATAGGAGTTAATGTAGATACCTCTGTCCCAAAGCCAGTGTCCTTCATAATAGAAAAACACTACAAGTATTCTCACAGGTAAAGGATACCTAAGTATTAACATTACTATTTAACAATGTACCAGATTTACAATCTCATAAAATTATCATGAGAAAAAAATGAGAGGTATAAAAATTGGAAAGGAATGATAAGATTTTATATCTAAAAACCTATACTAGCAATATAAAAATGCAGTAATGTATCAGCTTATAAAAGTAACACATAGATATCAATAGCTTTCATGCAAAACTCCATTTATAACAGCAACAAAAATATAAAACACCTATGAATAAATTTACCAAGAAAATTTTCAGGCTTTTACTAGGGGGAAAAAGCCTCTAAAACAGGCATAAAAGATATAAAAGAACAAATGAAAAGGCATAATACATCTTTTGATATGAAGATTCAAAACCATAAAGATATCAATCTTCCCTAACATAATTTTAATTCAAATCTAACAAAAACACCAGCATTGTTTTTTCCTGCAACTGGGTAAGTTGATTTTCAATTTCATAAACTAGAATTGTAAGGAAAACAAGGAAGGAGAACTAGTTTTATTATAAGTTTAAATGTTCTATAATTTTTAATAATTAAAGCAGTCTGGGTCTTGTGCATAAGAATAAATGAATAAATACAATCAGCACATACATACTAGAGAAAATAATTAGGCAATCTCACTCATGATCATAGTTGTAAAAATCCTGACTAAAATATTAGCAAACTGAATCTAGCAGTGTGCGTGCGCTCACACACACACACACACACACACACACACACACACAAATCATGATCTGATGGGGTTTAATTCAGGAATACAAAGTTGGCCTAATATTTCAAAGATTAATTACGATAATTTACCTTGTTAACAGTATAAAAGAAAAATCATTGAATGATCACCTTAGTAGATCAACATTCACCCGTGTCCAAAACATTTAGCAAATTAGATATAGAAGAGAAATTTGTTAATCTGATAAATGCTATCTATAGAAACAAAACAACTTTCAACAAACTTAATACCTAATATGAGGTAATCTTGCTAAACCCTTTCTGAAAAGAAAAAATGAGAAAAGAATTGCTGCTGTTGCTATTTTAATTTGGCATTGTATCAGGGGTCTTTTTTTTTTTTTTCTTAAGTAGGCTCTACGCCTAACCTGGGCCCTTTACTCACAACCCCAAGATCAAGAGTTGCATGCACGACAGACTGTGCAAGCCAGATACCCCAACACTGTACCAGAGGTTTTAAACAGTGCAATAAAAAAGAATAAGAAATTTTTAAAAAGTACTTTGGGAAGTAAATAAAATTTTCTTTGTTCACAGATGATTTGATTGTTTACACAGCAAATCCAAGAGTTCAGAGATGGATTATTAAAATGAAGAGGAACAAACTCCAGCTACATGCAACACATGATTCTCAAAGGCAGTGCTGAGTGAAAGCCATTCAAAGGAATATTTACTGTATTATTCCATTTATATAGTGTTCAAGAAACTGAAACAACTAAATTATACAATTCAGTGACATACACGTAGGTGACTAAATTTTGAATAAGATCAAGGAAGCAATTATTTTAAAAGCCAAAAAAGTTATCTAGGAGGGGTAACTTCTGTGTCCATTGGTGGGTGGGAGAAGAACAGTATGGTATGAGGTTCAAGAGTGGCCATCAAGAATTCTGGGTTTATTTTAAGGGCGATCGATTCACTGAACAGTTCTGAGCTAGAAAATACCACGGATCTGGAATTTTTCCAGAGGACATCTCTGAACAATTGTGGGCTGTAGGAAGACAGAATTGGAAGTGGGGAAGCCAGTTAGGAGTGATGTTGGTGGCTCAGGTTAGGGAATTGTATTAGTCTTCTATTGCTGTTGGAACTAATTACCATAAATACAGGCGCTTAAACAACATATTTTATTACTTTACATTCTGTAGGGCAGAAGTCCAGTCCAGGTCTCACTGGGCCAACATCAAGAGGTTGGCAAGGATGTGTTCCCACCTGGACGCTCTAAAAAGAATCCATTTCCTTGTCTTTTCCAGTTTGTAGAGACTACATTGATTCTCTGGCTCCTGGCCCCCAATATCCAGCTTCAAAAACAGTCATGTGGCATCTTTCTCACCTTTCTTTTGTAGTTACATCTCCCTTTAACTCTGACTTCAGCTGTAAAAGTTCTTTTCAAGAATTCCTGTGATTAGGTTGGGTTCACCTGGATAATACAGAATAATCTCCCTATCTCAAGGTCCATAACCTTGATCACATCTGCAAAGTCCTTTTTGGTAAGGTCAGGTAAGGAATTGTAAGGTAACATATTCACAGGTTGTAGGGAGTATTAAGACTTATTAGGACATCTTTGCTTTACTGGAACATTTTTGTGGGATTTAATTCTGCCTATCACAGAAGTACATGTGAAAATGCGGAGCAAAGGACATGCTCAAAGTAATCATCTGTCTTTATAAAAACAGTTTAGATGTCTCCGATAGCCTCTACCTACCTACTGAATTCAAGACTTCCAACCTACTCTATATTATGATCACTTAACCAGGCTATCCTATAATTAAGACTCCCCACTCTTCAGTTCAGGCCTGTCCTGAATTTTTTCCTTAGTCCCCATCTTGCTTAGTCCTACTTATCTCTTCTCAAGCTCAGAGACATTCTGACCAACTTAAGTCTTTGGTTATGCACAATTCCATGGTGGTTTTATAGGAAGAACTGTATCTGCTCTAACGGGAATGGTTATAAATGCACAGCAATCCAATTAGCTAGAGAACTCACAATGTGATCTCAGTCTATTATCAATAAAGCATTGGGTGGTCATGTTAAATTTGGTTTATTTTCCAGCTGGAAAAGTATATGGCTATTTGAGCCTTGAACAACATAAGGGAGTATGGTGGGAATATCTCTCCACTATTACAGTCCTCCCTTAACCCCTCCTTAACGTTACCTGTTCCCAGTCTCCCACTAACTCCCTTCTTTTCTGTTTTCACAAAATCTTCTCACAAATAAATGTCCTTAATAAACATTGGGGGTACATGTGCCCTTATGCATCAGCACTCCTATATCCTTTGGATAAATTCCTAGTAGTGCTATTGCTGGGTCATAGGGTAGTTCTATTTTCAATTTTTTGAGGAACCTCCACACTGTTTCCCAGAGCAGCTGTACCAGTTTGCATTCCCACCAACAGTGCAAGAGGATTCCCCTTTCTCCACATCCTCGCCAATATCTGTTGTTTTATGAGTTGTTGATTTTAGCCTCTCTGACTCATGTGAGGTAGAATCTCAATGTGGTTTTGATTTGTATTTCTCTGATGATGAGCAATGTTGAACATCTTTTCATGTGTCTGTTCACCATCTGGATGTTTTCTTTGGAAAAGTGTCTATTCATGTCTTCTGCCCATTTCTTCACTGGATTATTTGTTTCACTTGCTTTACAGGTTTGAATACTAACCCTTTATCTGATATGTCATTTGCAAATATCTTCTCCCTCTATAGCCAAATTATGGAAAGAGCCCAAATGCCCATCAACTGATGAATGGATAGAGAAGATGTGGTTTATATATATAATGGAATACTACTTGGCAATGAGAAAGAATGAAATCTTGCCATTGGCAACAACATGGATGGAACTGGAGGGTATTATGTTAAGTGAAATAAGTCAGTCAGAGAAAGACAGATATCATATGCTTTCACTCATATGTGGAATTCAAGAAACTTAACAGAGGACCATGGGGGAAGGGTAGGGAAGGGGAAAGAATAGTTTCAAACAGAGAGGGAGGCAAACCATAAGAGACTCTTAAATACAGAGAACAAACTGAGGGTTGATGGGAGGTCGGAGGGGGAGGGGAAAATGAGTGATGGGCATTGAGGAGTGCACTTGTTGGAATGAGCACTGGGTGTTGTATGTAAGCAATGAAGCATGGGAATCTACTCCCAAAGACAAGAGCATACCTTATACTCTATATGTTAGCCAACGTGACAATAAATTACATTTTAAAAAGAAGAAAGAAATAAAAATTATAAGTAGTTAAAAAATAAATTTTAAGACAGATAATCACTTAAAATAATTTCAGCACTCAGCTACAATAAAATAGATTTCTTTTGGGGCACCTGGGTGGCTTAGTCGGTTAAGCATCTGACTTTGGCTCACGTCATGTTCTCCTGGCTCATAGGTTCAAGCCCCAGACGGGCTCTGTGTTGACAGCTCAGAGCCTCCTTCAGATTCTGGGTCTCTCTCTTTCTCTCTGCCCTTCCCCTGCTCATGCTGTCTCTCTCTCAAAAATAAAATAAAAACATTAAAAAAATAAATTTCTTTCAAAAAATAATAAATTATAAGATGGACAATCACTTCCTTAAAATAAGTTCACCACTCAGCTACAATAAAATAGATTTTTTTCAAAAAAATAAAATAAAATGTTACTGCCATAAAAAAATTAAAATCAAAAGATTACTTTGACTAAAAAACAAACAAAAAAACACTCCCAAACACACAAATGTCCTAATAATTCTGTGCACAAATTTTCACAGGCTAGAAGAGATCTATTTCAAGAACTATGCTTTGAGAAGCCAGTTCCATCTCTGTGCCCATATGAAGTAT
This sequence comes from Puma concolor, assembly GCF_028749965.1. Taxonomy (NCBI): domain Eukaryota; kingdom Metazoa; phylum Chordata; class Mammalia; order Carnivora; family Felidae; genus Puma; species Puma concolor. Next base: position 64,683,555 of record NC_141674.1, on the reverse strand, counting down.
AACAGACAACTTTATATATATTAAAAAAAAAGTCAATGTTCAGCTATTCCCTTCAAAGCCCTTGGTAAACATTAAGGAATTATAAATCTATCTTCACTTTGGAGTCAGTGGAATCCACTAATGAGTGGAAACAGTCATATTTCTATTTCTTTTAGACTAAAAAAAAAGGGCTGATTAAGATGCAGGATGAATATATAGTATTTTGGTTTAAAGATCAAATTAACACCATCTCTGTGTTATTCTCTATTTTTTATACTTTTCTTAAAATAAACGTGTGTGTGTGTGTGTGAGTGAGAGAGAGAGAGAGAGAATTAATTCACAGTACCAGAGTGCTTTATCCTTAGATATCAATTTCAATACTCAACACTATCCTATGCCTTGAGGTCCTTCAGTTGTTATTGATAATAAAAAATACTTCATAAATATGCTTTTCTGGACCTTGCTCTAGGATCTGCACTGCATAAACAGGTCTCTGTTAAAAGGAAAGTAGGCAGCATTATCACATACAGTGATTGAGCTGTGGGTCTATAATTACATCTCCTTCAAGTCCTCTTGACTTTCCACCGTTATGTCTCTAAACTTTCCGTGAGGTGCTTGACATTTGATCTGGGATTACCCAGGCTGCCCGTCCCAAACTTTTCTCTTCACTCTGTCTTTAAACTCCTCGCAGAGGGGGCGCCTGGGTGGCGCAGTCGGTTAAGCGCCCGACTTCAGCCAGGTCACGATCTCGCGGTCTGTGAGTTCGAGCCCCGCGTCAGGCTCTGGGCTGATGGCTCGGAGCCTGGAGCCTGTTTCCGATTCTGTGTCTCCCTCTCTCTGCCCCTCCCCCGTTCATGCTCTGTCTCTCTCTGTCCCAAAAATAAATAAATAAACGTTGAAAAAAAAAAAATTTAAACTCCTCGCAGCACTGATGTGACCAGAAATGAACATTGTGCTCTCAGACACAACCAGCAAGTAGCTCTGAATTTTTTATCATGTTTTCTTCAACCTTCTTCTTCAATTTTCTCTCTTAGTTCTTCCATCTGTCTCTCAGGCTATGTATGTGTTCAGCTGTTGCAACATCTTTTTCAGAGATTACCAAATAATGCTTTTTAAAAAATCACCCCACTGTCTATCTGATTAAAATGACTATTCAATATTTGTTTCATTTTGGACAGTTAGTTGCTTTACATTGATCAATTAATTCATGCATCCAACAAAAATTTTACTCAGCACTTCTTGTGGGCCAGACTTTGTTCTAAACACAGGGGACTCAATGATTGGCAAGAGTAAACTCTGTTCCTCCATTCATGGAGGTTATGGTCTGGTAAAGGAGGAGCACATTGTTAGTGAAATGATCCTGCAAAAAAGGTAAAATTATAACTGTAAGAAATACCCTGGAAGTACAAGTTACTGTGAAAATGTGTGATGGGATTCAAGGACTTCTCAGAAGAAGTAATATCTGACCTGAGATCTCAAAGATATACAAGTATTACTAAGGGAAGAGATAGTATAGATACTTTCAAGGGAGGAGAACCATCAGAGAGTGGGAACCACATATGTGAACATCCTCTGTTGGCAAGAGGCACATGGAATGTTTAAGAAACTGAAATGAGGCGAGAGACCAAGGTGTGTAGGAAGGCAGATGATGCTGGAGAAGCAGGCACAGGGAAGACAATGGAGGATCTTAGAGGCTCCAAGAATTTGTTTCTTACCCCCAAACAAGGAAAACTATTGAAGAGCTTTTCCAAGGGAGGATGCCATCATTCTATTTTAGTGTCCCCTGTCTTTATTTAGTTATTTATATCCCAGGGACATATGTGTGTTAGAATAAAAACGGTAAACAGGATAACTCACAGAACTTCAAAAAGGTCTGATGACCTTTTGAATTTACAATACAATGCAGATTCTTAACTGAATTCATGACCTAGTCCCTTCAAAAGTGCTTTCAGGCAATGCCCACGTGGCTACTTGGGTAGCTGTTATTGGATATACCCATATGAGATACAGATATACATGCATACATATGTATATATACATGTATACACACACACACACACACACACACACACACACACACACAAGAAGGGCATGTATAGCCTTGTCTTTTTACCACTTCTTGAGCAAAATGAAGAGGTCTTATTTAGCCTGTTGCAGAGTTGGCCTCCAAGAGGCTGCATAGCACACAGTGCTTTTAGACTTGTTTCTGCTCAGGTGTCTTTCTTTTCTCATCAGTCTCTAAAGAAAAATAAACTGCTTTTGATGTAACACCGCTTGTGATCTCAAGGTAGATGCAGGCTTTCCAAGGGGTTAGAATGATCTCTGAGAACCTACTGTAGATAAGACTCCTTCTGAGTGCCCTGGGAGAGAAGAAAGTTTTAGTTGCTCATGAAGAGATGAAACCAGAATAGAGAATTTGGGACGTAAGAAAGTGACTAAGAATGTGACAATCCATAAAGCTATTCTGAGAAATCTGATAAGCAGCCAGCTTTGAAGGGCAGTCGGTTCTGAAAACACTCAGCAGAAATGAGAGCCTCAAGTGCCAAAAGGCTGACACTCAGCTTTTGCAAGAAATTTATAATCTAGGCTCTGTCCATTTTGTGCTTCAGAAAGCATCAGCCACATTTGAGCGAGGCCCTAGTTTGCACTTTTTTTTCTCTAAGCATCTTCCATTTCTAAGCAAACTAGGCCAAGATTCCTTATGTTCTACTGTACCCACAGGCCAGAAGAGAAGCAAGCCAAAAGCAAGGAATACAGGGCGCCTCGGTGGCTCAGTCGGTTAAGCATCCGACTTTGACTGAGGTCATGATCTTGCGGTTTGTAGGGTAGAGCCCCGGGGCTGGCTCTGTGCTGACAGCTCAGAGCCTGGAGCCTGCTTCACATTCTGTGTCTCTCATATTCTCTCTGCCCTTCCCCCACTAGCACTCTGCCTCTCTCCCTCTCTCAAAAATAAATAAACATTAAAAAAAATTTTAAAAAGCAAGGAATACTTCCAGAAGATTTAAAGAGTTAAATGTAAAAAGCAAACCACAAAAAAGAGAACAACATAGATATAATTATGCTACCACTACAGATTTAAAAAAATACAAAGTATACAATTGTATTTACATTAAAACCCCAAGAAAGTAAGAATAAATATATGCAGGTTTTGAGTTTCTCTACATTAACTAAATATGGATTTGTCCACACATATCCTCCAAAACCTATAGAGATCAATAAGGAAGGCAAATAAAACCACCATAACCCCTGTCTACAGCATAACTAGGAGACAGAGAATGCTACAAATCTCAATTTACACAGAGATAGGGAAAGAAAAATCTGGAGTCTGCGGAGCCCACACTGAAACCTTGCTGGAGCTGAGTCGGCTGGAGAATGCTTGGGGCAGAGGACAGATGGCACAGCGCACAGGTAAAAATCATTCCTGATAGGAAAATGTCACGCTCTGAGAGGATCAACACTGACAAAGGTCTACAACCTGCTGGATCAGGCACCACTACTGGGGTCACAAAAGGAGGGCTTGCACAAAGGTGCGTTGGAAAGGTACCTCCTTGGGGAGAGGGAGGTGTCCTTGGAGCCTCGGTGTAAAGTCAAGCAGTGGAGCAAGTGTTTGAGATTAAGGGTCCATCAGAAAAGGAGAAGGCACTCCTCACCCCCAACAAAAGGTGCGATCTATTTTAAGTAATTTTTCTAAGTTTTTATTTATTTATTTTTGAGAGAGAGAGAGCACGCGAGCACACAAGTGGGGGAGGGGCAGAGAGAGACAGAGAGAGGCAGACACAGATTCTGAAACAGGCTCCAGTCTCCAAGTTGTCAGAGCATAGCCCAACGCTGGGCTCGAACCCACGAACCATGAGATCATGACCTGAGCTGAAGTCAGAGCTTAACCAACTGAGCCACCCAGGTGCCCAGTAAGACCTATTTAAAAGTACCCTTAACTATATCAACAAAAGACAGTGCTCTTGAACTAGGAAACCAAGTGAGCCTCCCCCAAACCTTACCACTGTCTACACAGAATCTGCTACACAGGACCTGCTAATGCTGGTCCAGGAAAATAGGAGATAATTCAAAGTTAAAACAGCAGATTACATCCCCACAGTCACAGTAAGACCTTGGAAAATGAGGGTCAAAATTCTTCAATGCAAAACTACAAAGCAGAAAACTGAAGCACAATCCCAAACTGAATTAAATGTCCATAAAAAAAGCACTTCCATGTGTTTTTAAAACATCCCTAATCAGGAATTCAAAAGTTTAGAACAGAAATAGACCAATTTTAAAAGAAAATATGAAACAAGAATTAAATAAACTGAGGATCATTGGGAACCCCATTACAATGAAGAGAGGAGGCTCTCAGCACCTTAGTCCTGTTTAGCATCACTAGCAATGGAGCAAATGGACACTGTGAGCCTCCTGGTGTGATAGAATAGGGGCATACAATGTCGCCTATGTAGTATTCTTTCCAAAAATATTTAACCTGAATCGAATCATGAAGAAATAACCAGACAAATCTAGAATATGGAACATTTTCAAAGACAACTAACTGATTTGGAATTTTCAAAAGTGTCAGTGACATAAAAAAAAGGTGTGTGTTTTTCTTCTAGTTTTTTTTTTCTAGTCTAGGAGACTAAAGAGACATAACAGATAAATGCAATGTCTGATCTTTTATTAGAACCAGATTTGGAAAAAAAACCCATTACTATAAAGAATATTTTTGAAATAAAATATTGTCTGTATCTTAGATAAATTATGATATCAAATGCTAAGTTTATTATGTTGTCATTATTATATGGTGATTATGCAGGACAATGTCTTTTTTTCTTAGCAGATACCAGCAGACCAAAGTATTTAGAGGCAAAGTGTCCTGTCTAGTACTAACTTTTATATAGATCAATAAAATTGTGTGTGGGGATGGATGGATGGATGCATGCATGCATGCATGTTAATAATTAATGGATGTATGTGTACTGGGTTAAGCAGTTCCAGAAGCCCAGAGTGTGAACTTATTTGGAAATAGGGTCTTTGCAGATATAATTAGCTAAATTTAAATGAAGCCATATTAGACAAAGATGGGCCTCTAATCCAACATAACTGGTGTCCTTATCAAAAGAAGAAGTTTAGATACAGACATGCACACAGGATTATACTGTGTGGACCTTAAATCCAATATGACTGCTATCCTTATAAGAAGAAGAGAGGAAACACGGCGACACACACAGGGGGAAGGCTATGACGATGGAGGCAGAGTGATATAAGCCAAGGAATGCCAAAGACATCAAACAATCACCAGAAGTTAGAAAGAGGCAATGAAGAATCTTCCTTAGAGCCTTCAAAGGGAGCATAGCCCTTCTGACACCTTGATTTCAGAGTCCATACTATAAGACAGTAAATTTCTGTTGTTTAAGTCACTCAAGTTGTAGTAATTATTATGGCAGTCCTGAGAAACTAGGTACATAAAGGTAAAGGTAAAAACTATTTAATGATAATACTTTCAATTTTTCTGCAGGTCTGAAATATTTCAAAATCTCAAGTTAGGAAAAAATAAAAATAAACTATAAAACCTGTATGCACAGAAAAAAAATCATAGAAATAGTTTATCTTCCTAATATTGTAAGGGGTTGCTGGCCTCCATGACCTCAGAAATACCATTAACAGGTGCACTTAAGCACCGACCCCCCCCACCTCCCCAAATGTATGCTCAGGGTTGCAGATGACTTTGTGTAAAACTGCCTAGATGTTCAGAACTGGGGAGACAGTTGGGAGTTATAGTTTACACCATGGAAATGCACTTGGCCTTCAGTAGAAGTGAGTGAAAGGAAAGTTCCAAGAGGATAAAGAGACAAAACAGATTCTTCATTCACAGGAGTGATAGAGCGTATCATGTAACAAGGCACAATAGGAAGAAAGTCAATATTAGGCCTGGATGGAGACAAAGAAACAAAGAAGGGGATGTGTTGGGGAGAGTGGAGGAGGTCAGCTTTCTGCAGTCCAAGAAAGTCACTTAGCCTGTGGACTTGGAACTGGTTTTCTTGAGTCAGAATTTAGGTTATGTGTCTGACTGCCTCTGTGACTCTAGAAAAATGGGGGTAAATAGGAGGACTCTTACAGGGTTGTCGTAAGAAATGAATCTGTCAAGTACTTGGAATAATACCTGCAACACCACATCATCCATATTTAAGCCGTACCTGTTCCTTGGATAGGTACATGGCTTCTACCATTGGTCTTAAACTGTGGTAGACACAGAAGCAATGACTTTAACGGAGCTGAACTCTGAAGTTTTGGTATTATCATGCCCAGTATTTCAAGGTCTGGGGGGAAGAATTCTGCTAACAATAGAACCACTGATAATTTTTATTTTATCCTTTGTAGCTTCTGCTATTTTCCAAATTTTCTACAATAAGACAGTCCTAATTTGTCAATCAGAAAAAATGAAAGAAAGGAAACAAACAAAAAAAACTGACCATATCCCTCTTAGTCTTCCATCTTCCCACTGAAAAAAAAATAGACCTACTGGTAGAGAGGAAAGATGAATTCTTTTGTTCTAAAGGATGAAAGGGCCAGCCAAGAAGCAGAAGCACTCAGGCCTCTCCACAGCTCCTGCCCTCATCTTCTCCTTCCAGGCAGCCAACAGTGGCTGGTTGTTCAGTAAGTCAGGGGAGGCTTCGTGGAAAACCAGTAAAAAAAAAAAAAAAAAGAAAAAGAAAAAAAAAAGACTTCGATTCTGATGAAAACACATAAACTCAAGCAGGAAAGCAGAAGGACATCAACAAGTTTGAATGTTTACTTACTGTGGATTTATGGACTTCATTACAAAAAAACATTGATTAACAATAAAGTACTTCTGAACAAAATCCGACATGTATAATAGTTGAAAATAAAATCGGTAAACACTGCAGCAGTCACCTCATTGTCCCAGGTTTCCAGATTCTAGCTCCCTAAGTACTTTTTCATAATTTAGTCCATTTTGAAAAGGGCACAGTGACTAGGGACTATGCTAGAAAAATGTTACTAAAAATATAAATATATATAACATCAGACCTAATGACTACCATATTGATTGAATTTATCTATGTCTTTATGTAACAAATCCCTGCTTGACACATTTGTTGGTCACTGTTTCTTAGAGCAGGAGTGGGCCTTTAAGTACATCCAATTCAGCTTTATAAGCAAAGTGGGCATTACAATACTCAGCAAAAATGACTGATAGGCCTTCAAATGAGGTCTCCAAACCTCTGCCCGTGCCACTCTGAAACTTACCCAAATCTGTAATAAAAAAAAAATAGCTACCACTTAGCAACCTCTGTTACTGGAACTGTGTTGGGGTTTTTGTTTGACTGTTAGAATCATAGCATCTGCTTTTTTTTTTTTTCTTTATGACACTTAACACAATTGTAATACCATTTTATTTACTAGTGTGCTTATTTTCCATTGTCTACCTTCCCACTGGACTTTGAGTTCTATGAGGGCAAAAAACATGATGACTTTGCTCACTGCCATATCCTTCATCCTTTCTACATAGCCTGGAGTTCATCAAGTATTCAATAAGTTAATGGACACAGCTTTTGATTCTTCTCTCCATTTTAACACTACGGGAGACTAAACGTCAGTGAGGTGTTTCTTCAAGGCTGGGAAATGTCAAAGCCAAGACTGAAACCCAGCTTCGTTTGACCACAGAAGCCATGACTGCTTTACCAAGCTGCCTGGCCATGCAATCAGTATGAAGGAAACCTATTAATTAAGCAATTTCAAATGAATAGTAGGAATTACATTCAATTCTTACTCCCTCTCCCCATAGCTAATGAGTGTGAGTTTCAAACTTGAGTTTTAATTTTCTACAAGATGGTACTAATGCCACCTCTGGGCCCTAACGCTTTTATAATGTTTTATGTTCTATACTGCAGTATTTGTGCGTGCTCACCATCCCTAATCATCTTCATGACTGCTTGTTTTCCCCCAAATCAAAACCGTGCAACATGGTTTAAATCAACAGTGTGCAGGGGCCAGCCCGTACTGGCTTCCAGAACCCATGATCAAATTCTCAGGGACTTTGTGAGCTGGATGTCAAACCACAACCATTACTAACAAACTTACAAGAAGATAAGTTATATGAAAATAAAGGAATTTCGGGGCGCCTGGGTGGCGCAGTCGGTTAAGCGTCCGACTTCAGCCAGGTCACGATCTCGCGGTCCGGGAGTTCGAGCCCCGCGTCAGGCTCTGGGCTGATGGCTCAGAGCCTGGAGCCTGTTTCCGATTCTGTGTCTCCCTCTCTCTCTGCCCCTCCCCCGTTCATGCTCTGTCTCTCTCTGTCCCAAAAATAAATAAACGTTGAAAATAAAGGAATTTCAATGGAGAAAAGATCATCTTTTAAGCAAATGGTGCTGGTACAGTTGGACATCCATAGGCAACAGAATGAACCTGGACTTAAAGCCTCACACCACATACAGATGAATTCAAAATGGATCATGGATTTAAATAAAAAATGGAAAGCTTTATAACTTTTATAAGAAAACATAGGAGAAAAATCTTCAGAACCTAAACTTACATGAGGAGTTCTTAGACACGATACTAAAGACATGATCCATGGAAGAAAATATTGATAAACTGGGTTTCATCAAAATTAAAAATTTTTGTGCTGTGAAAGACTCTTTTAAGGGAATGAAAAGACAAGTTACAGACTGGGAGGAAAAACTTGCAAACCACCACCCTGACAAAGTTCTTCTATGTAGAGTATATATCATAGAAGGTCTGCTCTTATGCCTGTCTTCCTTACTCTGCACTCAGTGATATCTCTTTGGTAGCTGGAAACCAGCCATTTGGGAGTATTTGTGTCACAGAAATAAGCAAATATTACAAGTCAGAACTTAGTTTATTGTTCTGTAGATTGTTACCAAAGTGATGGAGAAAATGTTACTATTGTAGATAAAAATGTGTTTTGTCTATAGCCCTCATATCATGCATAGCACAAAATTGAAAAACTAGTCTTCTAGTATTATTTGACAATTACTGTTTGATACAGCCAAGAAGTCTCTTGTGTTATTGAGGAGTGAGTAAAGTTCCAACACAGGTATTTTTGTTTCACTTTCATTTAACCCATTAAATAACCAAAAATATCAACCCCATTCATGGTGGAACTACACTCACTCGACTAACTGCAAGCAGATGTTGGCTACAGACACACGGATTTTGCAAAAATCCATGAAAGCATTCTGTGAGAACGAATCGGCTATAGGGAATTTACAACAAAGAGTATGGTATATTTTATCTTTACTGGTAAATTGTGTGCTGCCTTTATATTAATAAAATATGTAATAAACTTAAGCATGTATATATGCACATTAAAAAAAAAAAAAAGAACTAGTGTTTAAACATTTACCAGCACGACACTGGTTTCAGCCCAATCTTCTCTTTCTGTTCCTACTTCCATGGGGGACAAACCACCGCTCTTCTGTAAAGTGGTGATGTAGGTTAATTGTGTTGCATCAGGCTTTTTTCTTCTGTGGATCCTCTCTTTCTAGGAGGTTGATTTGACCCACTGTGTTCAGATTTCTGGGTTCAGAATCAATGACCTATTACAACTATAAATCCTGTGGACTGTACAGGAAAATGCTCTAGTTTCTTCTCCTATGAAGAGATGCTCATGGTGTTGGGGTCGGTTCCACTTTGCTTTTAGTTTGGACACCAACTTCACAAGTTTTCTAATGGTTTTCCCATTTCTTTCAGTATAACAAAATCAGAAAGCCAGATTTCTTTATAGCAAGTGGTTCATGAGATTAGTCATATTGGGTCCTTATTTACTAAAGGTTTTATACTCACTGTCCCTTTGTTGTAGCCATGTACTGGTCAGAGATCAGGCTTTCTACCCCAGTTTTAGTGCCCGCTACTTATCCTTCTTTTGAGGCTCAGTTCAGCTACCTCCTGACTCTTGTCTTTCCTCCCTTGATCCATTCAATATGAAAAAAATACATCCCTTGCTCTGAATTCCCCTGGAATGTAGTCAGATCTTTCTTCTGACATCAGTCTTATTTCTCCTTTATATCGCTGTTATATAAGTGTATGGTTTATGTCAGACATCTCTGTCATCTCTTTGAAGGCAGAGCTCTTTCCTAATTTATTTCTAAATTCCACCACAGTGACTAGTTTAATGCCTGTACACAGTAAGAACTTAAAACAATTGGTTCAATGAAATGAGTGGCTACTTGTCATCAAATGAATGAGTCATGTCATCTCTCTAAGCCTCAATTTTCTCACCTATAAAATGGGAATAATAATAAAGGGATTATATCTTATAGAGTCATCGTAAAATACACAAGCAGGTATATCAAATGACTAGCAAAGTGCCTGGCTAATGTTGGCTACTCAATAAATGGGGTATGTGTGTATGAGTGTATATGTAACACATGTGATATGCATAAAGTATAAATATGTGGTATGTACAATGACCATTATCAGCATTATCATCACACTACTATTCTTGATAACATATTCAGGTTTCCATGAGTATGTCTATGAATTCTCTAGTGCAGGATAGTATAAGACTATGGACCTCTGAGTCAGGAGTCAGAAGATAACAGGTTTCATCTCAGTTCTGCCTATTGTTCATCACGTTGAGCTGGTCATCCTCTCTGGGCTTCAGTTCTCTTGTCTGCAAAATGTGTGTAAATGTCGGGGGGAGACTCATCCTCTGACACTCTAGGTCTATAAGTTCACAATATTGCATGGTTAAGTCTGCTTGGGCTGATTTGGGCTCCCAGTGACAGGCAACTCTGCTTTTGATAACTTTCTCTCTATAAACCCATTGACTCTCTGTCAGCCATGGGCTAAGCATCCTTTGCCATGGCTATCTTAGTGACATATTCATGGGTATAAAGAAACCCAGCCTTTCTACCTGTTGGCTTTACTGGCTGGAGAAGGATTATTCATTTCCTTTCTCAGTTTGTGACCATAGTGAACACCTGGAAGTTGTAGGGAAAAAAAAAAAAAAAACAAACAAACAATGCCAAAGAGTTCTAGAGGTGATGTGTCCAGTGGTTTTTCTCTTGGCAAGTCACTGTGGGGTGAATGCCTTTTGAGGTGATCATCCTGGTGACACTGCTCCAATACATTCTCCCTGCAGACCCCATATGACACAGGGCTGCTGACCTCAATTACAGAGGCAGAAATACAGAAGGCTAGTACAACAGGGTGTCACAGCTGGGAGAGCCATGTCTAGTCCAAGCATTTGATTTTACACATGAGGGAACTGGAGCTCACAGGGGCCAAAGGACTCCTCCAAGGTTGCAGAGCTAATTAATGGAAGAGCTGAGTCTAGGGAGCATACCTCCTCAAGCTACTGCCCCCAATCCAGGCCCACCCACTATGGGCCAGCATTATGGCCGGCAAGGAGCATCTCTGATGGTAAAAGTGAGCCCCAGATAGGCACAAACAGTCAATGTTCAGAACATTGTTCTCCCCCCTGCCCCCTAATCACCAAATAAAGTCTGAGAGACACTGGAGAGCGCTGAAGTTTGCTTTGGGAAAAACTAATCCCAATTCTTAACTTCTATAAGAATAGCAAATATTTTGTCTTTAATGTATGGGCCATCCCATCCTTGATGTGACTATTTGGGAGCAGTAAGTAAGCATTGGAAACCTTTGCTTACCTCAGAGAACCCTTCCATTTTATGGCTCAGCACAGACCCTGCAGCACACCTCAGGGTGTGGGTTACAAGAAACAGTGGTTATGTTTCCCATAGCGTATCTGTCTGGACTCAGACAGAAGCTGCTAGACCATGAGTCCTGGAGAGGAGTGCAGCCTCAGGAACAAGCTGGCACAAGGCCTGGCACTTGGAAGACATTCAAAATGTTGGTTGGACGAGTCCAGAAAGTGTCACTCATGCTGATGACCACGACGTCACCGAACATTCGGGAGAATAAGAAATGGCTCAATAGTAGGTACCCTTTAAGAAATGAAGATAAGGTCGATAACCAGGTGGCTTAAGATTGAGGAAGCTTAGGGTTCTTAATGTGTTTCTGGAATAAGGGAGTCAGACGTACACTTTATCATACTCACTACAGTGGGAGTAATTACCCAGAGGAAGGGAAGCAGAGTGAGAGCTACGTTCTTATTTATGTTGTTATTTCAATAGTGTAAACATATATTCTCATTTTGATTGCTCTATCTTCTTCTCTTTTTAGTCTTTAAGAAATGATGTGCAGGATGACCTGGAGTGTATAACACTGAAATATGGCACCACTCTGGAATTTTATGCTCTTGGGCATGGTACGAGAGCCAGTGTTCTCATTCAATCTCTCTTTCTCTCATTGGAAAGTTTCCTTCTTTCCTTCCTCCCTTCCTTCCTTCTTTCCTTCCAAGTTTATTTATTTATTTTGAGAAAGACTGAGAGTATGAGTCAGGGAGGGGCAGAGAGAGAGGTAGAGAGAGAGATCCCAATCCCAGAGAGAATCCGCTGAGAGCACAGAGCCCAACTTGGGGCTCAAACTCATGAACTATGAGATCATGATCTGAGTTGAAATCAAGAGATGGATGTTTAACCCGACTGAGCGATCCAGGCACGCTGAAATTTTCTTTCTTTGGAGGTTTGTTGGTTCAGAGGAGAGAAAACAGGGAGCTGGCTGCCAAGGTAGGATGAGCATAAGGGAGTCAGCAAATGTCCTGTGGCAGAGACTGTAAGTCCCACCTCATGTCCTCTTGCTGGCCTCACATTGCCCCACCTCCACTGCATTAGGTCGGGATAATGTGGCTGAGTGCGGTCAGTGAAATGTGGGAGAGAGTATCACCAAGCACTTCTCAACCTGGCCGTTGCAAACACTTGGAACAACTTTCAGCTCTCTCTTTCTTTGATGCACTTAACCTTGCTGGTTACAAGATGGAAAGGGACATCTGGTTCATTTTGGACTTTGAGTGAGTGCCGATAAACCCTTAATGTGTAAACAATGTACTCTTAGGGTTTATTTGTTACCCTTTCCCAAATTTTCCTCTGATCTATCAAGTCCATCTCATCAGGGGATGAAAAGGGGGCCAAGCAAGGGTTACAGGAGACTTCTGCAGAATTAACAATTTTGCATTTTTCCAGAGATTCTCTCCAATTATCTTGCTTCACAATATGAATGTGTCAGTGCAATAGAGAGGGATTTGAGGGGAATTTATACACATGCCCAAATTTTCTCCTCTGCTTTGAACACTTTTTCCAAAGTCCTAGTTTTACCTAACTGTTCCCTTTTGTTTGTTTGTTTTAATGTGTACTAGAAAAAACTTTTTAAGATAAAAGATAAAACTTTTAAGGTGAATTAAATACTTCAGATGGCTTTGAACTATAAACCTTCAATAGTTTTGTAACTTTTTAATAACCATGATCTAATTTAAATTTTAACAATCTATCACTTAAAGTTACTTATTTAGGGGCGCCTGGGTGGCTCAGACGATTAAGCTTGCGCCTTCAGCTCAGGTCATGATCTCGTGGTCTGTGAGTTCGATCCCCACGTTGAGCTATGTGCTGACAGCTCCTTCTCTCTCTCTCTGCCCCCCCTCAAAAATTAATAAATATTAAAAAAATTTTTTTATTAAAAAAGTAAAATAAAATAAACCAAAAAAATAAATAAAATAAAAAATAAAAAAATAAAATCAATGTACTTATTTAAAGAGCTGTCCAAATGAATTCTAGGCCCAGGATGGAGCTGCTCCTGCCTGGTGATGTCATGCCAGCAAACAGACCTGGAGAACTTTCATGTCCCTGTAGCTGCTGCACTTGACCAGGAACATGGTTTATCCAGTCAGCCAATCCCAAACACCAAGCCAACTCTCGGCTCTATGTTTACTTTCTTTTTCCTAATCCACTTAAATTTCCTTCTTCCTGTTCCTTATTCTTCATCCTATAAAAGCTTCCTGCTTCCACCCCATTTTGCAGTTCTCTGGACCCTTGAAAATAGAGACTGCCCACTTCATGATGTGTTGAATAGTTTGTCTCACTTACATTGTCTTTTTGAATCATTTAACCAAGTTTAACATCCACTTATTTCCTGTTATATGATAGAGAATATTTTTTAAAAAGCTACAAGACATAATTCTTAAGCCAGAATTATTTATATTATGATCAACCTAGGTGTATAAAGTACTCATCCTAGACTTTGGTTAGTGTCTAATGAAAAAAAAAAAAAAAAAAGAAAAAGCAAATTCATGAATTCTGGATCTGATTGCATTTTTACTCTCTAAGTTAAATTGTTGCTAATAAATAAATTCTTGTTATGAATTTGAATTGCTGCCCATGCAGATTAGAATCATGGATGCCTGAGTAAATAAAAAATGTGTTTGAGTTTGGATAAGTATGTTTATAAGCCTAGTATTACACAAGAAGAAACTGACTCAGCGAATATTTCCACCTACTTAAATTAATTTTATAATCTGGTAGGATGCCAAGCTAACCATTTGAAATAGGCACACCCATTTGAGATACATAGTTAAGTTACATGTACAGAGAATGGATGTGCACTTATACTTAGGTACAGAGAACGCATCATTAAAATTAGATACAAAAGTGTAAGTCCAGAATCACTAAAATTCCTAGGTGAAGTCATTTAAAGTGTTAACACTAAACAACTGAGACTTTTTATCAGCTACACAACATTCTGGCCCGCTCTTGCAAAAAAGCTCACAAGGCAATTTGGGTTGGAGGAATTTTTCTCCTTTAACTCTTCTGAATACAGCTTTGTATTAGCATGTTCAATAAAGCAAGTAACACTTCCACTTGATTGCTTGAAACCATTCTTGACCCTCATTTCATTCCAGTTGGAGGTAATTACTTGCTTCTAATGCAAAGTGCTAAAGACAGCTTTAAATTCTGTTGAATTATTATGTAGATTGGGAATCTGGCCTCCCCACTTCTCTTAAAACAGCACCATAACTCCAACCTCTACTTTGTCAAATTCAAAAGTCAACCTATTTTTCTGGAGTGAAAAATTCTCATTTGAAAGAAGACATTGGTTCTGGACAGGTGGAAGAAATGGGTGAGCTGCCTTGGGAATGAGGTCAGGAATGAATAAATCAGTAATGGTGGAGGTGAAGCATGTACTTTGGGATCTCATGTACAACAGGATTGGGGAGCGGACTGTTTACGGTCTTTTTTCATATCTGGTGCATTGAAAATGCAAGCTTTTGTTCAGGCAGTCTAAACAGAAGCTCTACAATTTAGCCACAGTCACTGGATGATTTTGTTGTTTTATCTGAGTCTTGATGGAAATTCTGAATATTAACTCATTTAAATTCAAATCAATCGTCTCTCTACACTAGAACTCCTCTCTCGATTAATAGTATTTACGGTAAAATGGAGCAGGGTTACTCTTAGCCTCATTCTGGGAATCAATAAAAAACAACAGCAAAAGGCTATTTTTTTCTGTGAATACCTAAATGACTTCACAACCATTATTCCACTCGGAGGAAAAATTATTCTTATATCACAGCGAGGGGGAGAGAATGCATGGCTTCTATTAAGACTAATGGAGGTTGGGATGCAAAGTTCAGTTGTCAGGAAGGAAACAGCCTGTTGTCACAGCCTGCAGAACTGGAGGGAAATTTAGTAATTAGTTCCCCCTAAACCAAGGAGCTTATTGATTTACTCTCCCCTCCTTCATAAGAAAGTAAAGCACAAGATCATATATATTCCAAAACAGGGTAGATGAAATATCTTCCCCAAATTAAAAAGATGGCAAATATAATAATATGAGCTTAAACGTAAAGGATTGTGCATTAGCTATTTTTTCCACAATGTAGAATATTTAAGTCTACAAAATGTAGAAAAAAACATCACACTTGAAAAATTGGGGACAGAGGGGATGATTTATGACCTCGGTTCATCCCGGGAGGGTAGGCCCCAGGCTCATTTTCTGCTACATTTCTACTACTTTCCATTTTCTAGAATTATGCTTCTGGTCTAATCAAAACACTATTTTGACACAGCCTTTTTAATCTTCCTTTTTTTCTCCCACAAAATCACCTCAGGCTTCACAAATCATTTTATTGGAAACCATAATCTTGTACCTGAGGAACAACGCCGTGTTAACCCTGGGCCCTCTGGACACCTTTTATTAGGTTTCGAGCAATCCTAGGATCTTAGAATGCCAGATGGGCCAGGACACGGTAAGGAGGGTTTTCCAGTTGCCCACCACGGATGGCCCGCCATGGATCCATTTCACCCTGCCGCTCTGGCATTGCCCTGCACTTCTGCTGAGCCAGGACAGAATCCAGAGACAGTCCTGACTGCCCGGGAAAGCCACACTGAGCCCAAAGCTGGGCCCAAGCTGCCAGGCATCCCTCAAATTAGCAACCTCCGGTCTTCAGCTTCCAGGTCTCTTACAATTCAAAAGATGGTCAGGTGTTTGCCTAAGTGGGTTTTACTCAATTTGCTAAGCTTCGAATGTAAGAAAAACACAACCTCTCCTCAGGTGGATTCTCAGGAGGAAAAGCTATAACTACAGATCCAGAACAAATGCCAGGGAAGAACAACTGGTGGAGGGAAGCAGAGAGCACTGTCCGTGGAAGCCATGTCATTAGGCTGGACGCTGGAATCACAGACTCTATCGCAAGTTAACCTACAGGCCTGCCCTTAATGAAGGAAGCTGCTTTATAGGCAATGCGCTAGCTTATTTTAACAAATGAATTCTTTTGGGAGGGTTGTTCTTCAGATCACAATTCACTCACTCTTCATTTGTTTACGTATTGAAGAGGGACCATGTGCCAGGCTTTGTGCAAGGCACAGTGGATACCACAAGGAGCAAACACAAAAATCCCTGCCTTCATGTGGTTTACATTCTTGGCTGTGGGTGGGTAAGGGGTGCAGAATAAATAATTAGGAAGATAAGAAAGGGAGACAGAGAGGGGGCCATCTAATTTGTCTTGGAATGCTAAAGACCTTTTTATATTCATCCTTCCTGGGCCTCTGATTAAAGGAAAATTCTTTACCAAACAAAACTCTCTTTGTCATGCTGTGTCATAATGAATATTACATTTCTTAGCTCCAGATCATCTTGACCTATAAACTGTTGGCTGTGGAAATGACACAATAGTCATCTAGTTCTCTCTTTTAAAAAATGAAAGCCGTTCCGCAGGAATTGTTACCAGTGTTCTAGACAGAACCAGGACATGTTTTCCTCTAGATTCCTGGCACTGTATATCAGGGGAAGCATTTCTGTGTCCTACCGGATGAAAACTATTGCCTCAGGCAGCCTTAGGGTAAGAGAAACAGCACCTGGGCACACAGTCCTCCTCTCTTTTGATCCGCCTGCCCTTGGACCCTTTTGCTCATCAGCCCATGACCAGGAAATAAATTACCTGCTGAGCACCCACAACTCTCCACCCTGTATGCGCAAACCACACCCTGCTTCCGTTAAAGAATGCACTATCCAGGCATTGTGTACTCCAAAGAAATCCCACATGATTTCACATGTGTCCTAACCAAATTTTGGTTACTAACACACCTTCACAGTTTAGAAGTCATCTCAGTGAATTAACTGTCATGTCTTGTTACAGTAATGAACTAAAAGCATGACTTTTATACTGAGACTTTGAGGAACAAAAAGGTTCTAGTTAAACTCTCCTGTTACTTGTGTCTCTGATTGTTCACAGACGGAACGAGGTAGCTCGCTTCCTCCCCAAACTGTTATAAAGAGCTGCTGTATTGAGGGTTCCTGCACTGCATCTGGCAATGCTTCAGGACTGCAAGCTCAGAGGCAGAAGTCAGCACAGCTGGGTCTCACCCTGTGGGGTACGGAAGGCTACTTTGGAGAGGGTGTTGTCTGCTCAAGAAGTCTTTCAAATCAGTGAAAAATGAGGCTTTACTGAATTGCCTTGCACTTTATTTTTCAATCTCCCTTTCTTCTACAATTATTTTTTTATATGACCCAGGGCGGAGAGAGGAGTATCTGTAGTCAAAGAACCTGGGTTCTTGTTGATCAACTGCTGATTCGCTAACCAACCATCAGCCATACATAGGTTACCAATGCCTGATACTTTGACCCTGTGAGGGCAGCCTGGTACAGTGCTTAAAACTGTGGACTCTGGAGCCAAACTACCAAACCCTTTCTGCCACTTTGAAAACTGGGAAGTAACTTAACCTCTCTTTACCTCAGTTTCTTCATTTGCAAAATGGGAATGATAGCACCGATCTCAGGTTGTTAGGCGGAGCAAATGAGTTAATAACTTCTAAATATGCTTAGAGCAGTGCAGGTCAGAGCAATATCTCAATAAACCTAAGTTGTGGCTAGAGGGAAGAGGCAGAGACTATTTGTGAGAAACAAGCGGAACTGGCTAGTCAAGCTGTCCGTAAGTACAATTCCCACTCTGAATGTTATCACTTTAGGGCAAAAATCAGAGTTGTTCTTTATGTTATGATAGCTCAAATGACCCTTTTAGAGGGCTAACTCTTCAGATTGCTACACATGGGTGACAAATCCAGTGCAAATCAGCTGTTGGTGGATTTTGAATCAGGCTCTTTCTTGACTTGGGGTGGGGAGAGGTACTCCAGATGCCTGTGGAAGTGGAGGGTGAGTGGGGAGGGGACGTTCCCAGAAGCTCTGTGGACACCCTCATTGATATTAGAACTTTCTTTTAGGAGTCCAGGTTGCTTTGATGCAGGCGGGGAGAGGGAAGGGTTCCAGAGAAAACCAGTGAAGTTAGATCTCAAATTAATCTCAGAGAACACCAAGTCTGCTCTGTCAAGATCGAGATGTGCTACTGTGCCCACAGCTCCAGAAGGGCAGCACTATGCCTGCTCTGTGAACCTGAGCATTCTGTGCCCAACACAGTGCCTGGCACACACAAAGCCTAACAAACATCTTCACAGACCAAATGAAGGAATGCACAAATGTGTGAACATTAGTAGGCATTTCTCCAGATGCTAGCAAACTCTGATATTGGAAATACCAAATGTTCCAGTAATTTTGAAGAGTGGTCTTCTGGGTGTAGCTTGACTGATTGATCCACCGTAAATGAATTTACCAGTCTTAAGAGAACATTGGCCTGTCATATGACAAATGGGTGAGAATGAATGGTAAAGGGAAAATGAATGCTGAGTTAACAATAGAAATAGTTAAAAAACAATTTAAGAAATATTGTTTGCTAACATGGTTGACTCTGAGGTCCAAATTGTTCTTATACTACAGGTTAGAAGAAAAAGGCAAATTTGGGGCATCCCTTCACCACATACATAGGAGGAAGGGAAGACTGGAAGCATGGGTGAGAAAACAAGCAAATGAGCAGTCCCTTTAAAATGGAAGCACAGTGCAGAGGATATGTAAACACTTCCTCCAGAATCTCAGAGGCCCCTCCTACCTCAGAGGCCCGCCCATCTCTCCACCCATTTCCCTAGTGCTCTTCAGAACTGACTCTGAGTTCCCTTGCCCCATCCAACACCTCTCATTTAGGAAGTCCCGGACTTGTAGTTGGCAAGTGTGTATTACTTTCCTGGAGCTGCCATAATAAATCACCACACACTTGGTGGCTTAAAACAAGAGAAATTCTCAAAGATCTGGAGTCTAGAAGCCAGAAATCAAGTTGTCAGCAGGGACACACTACCTCCCAAAGACTCTAGGGAGAGGATCATATCTTGCTTCTTCCAGCTTCCAGTGGCTCCGGGAAGTCCTGGCCTGCCAGTGCATCACTCCAATCCTTGCCTCTGTCTTCATGTGTAAGGACACTTTGAAATTGGATTTTTGGGCTGACCCATGTAACCCAGAATGATCTCAAGATCCTTAATTACATCTACGATGACCCTCTTTTCCAAATAAGGTCACATTTACAGGTTCCAGGGATTAGGAAGTGGACATATCTTTTTGGGAGCCACTGTTTGATCAACTACAGCAACCAGTTCTCTGAATTCAATTTGTGGGGTTCAAGCAGAAGTCTGTGCACTCCGTCACCGGAAAAGTCAATGATGACAGTGCCTATGATGGTGACAGTAATGTGAACTCCTCAGCATGGAAATTAAGTGATCTAAAGATAAATCCAAGTCCATTTTATTGCTTTTTAATTTTTTTATGTGTGCAATCATCTGATTTATAAAAAGATGTGACAAAATTCAAAATGATACAAAATATCAATTTCAAAACAACATCAAAAGTGAGTGTATTTAACCATACTCAGCTCATAACAGAGCAAATGGGTAAGAAGGAGAATAATTCATGTTATAACGTATTGCTACATGAACTGGCAACAGAAAAAGTTGGTAAAGGAAGGCAGAGGAACTCTCTTTAGAGTGTTAGAATTAGAACCAAGGGGCTCCATAATCAACTGGCATCCGCTCAATGTTGTACCTATGGTTAGAAATGTACATGATGGGCACTCCAGGGATCTTCCAGATCCTTCCTTTAAGTTCCTGGTCAACTGTGACCACAATGTAATACTTGTGCTGAGTTACTCTCTTTACTAAGAAGTCATTTGCATAGGTTCCTTTGTGTGTGCATGGTAATCGTTCAAATCTTGGATCCTTGGCAATCCTTAGAGCCACTCCATACTTTTGCCCCAACTTCTCAGTTTCAGCCATTATAGTCAGTTATACAAGGGACACACTTGGCATACACAGTCCATCATTGATTCTATTAAGTCGAGTTTGGCTTTTATGTATGTATGTGTATATATATATATATATATATATATATTTTTTTTTTTTTTTTTTTTTTTTAATTCATTTTTGAAAGACAGAGACAGAGCACAAGCAGGGTTGGGGCAGAAAGAGAGGGGGACACAGAATTTGAAGCCGGCTCCAGGCTCTGAGCTGTCAACACAGAGCCCGATGCGGGGCTCAAACTCATGAACCGCAAGATCATGACCTGAGCCGAAGTCAGACACTCAACCGACTGAGCCACCCAGGCGCCCCAGTCAAATTTGGCCTTAATGGAAAAGTTGATAACATTGGTATAAACAAGGATGTGGTAAGGTGGGCCCAGCTGTGTGTTATACTGGAAGAATAAGCAGGAAGGATGTTGGGGGACTTCTCTTTCCTTGAGTGCACTGGGATCTTTCTTTTCTTTCTTTTTAGGTTTCAATCTATCCTTCTCTTTAAGCCTCTGATCTTGGAGACTAAGCATTCGCTTCATGGTCGCATACTTTCTTGCTTTCTTTTGCTTCCCCATGTTCACGCTGCACTCTTATTTCCCAAGTCCATTTTAGAAGAAGCTGTCTACTAATGTTCCTGAGTGTGCATGTCACATGTTCTGTGCCAACAGCTGAGCGCAACACTGGTTATTTAAGAATGACTAAAAAGCAGGATTTAAGAGGCCTTGTATGATTAACAGAATGTCTGGCCCACAGAGTTGTCAGTCCTGACATTTGGTCACTAGAACCACATCTTCCATATCTTGTCTCCAGTTGCTACTTAACTAGAGCTGAGTTCAATAATGGCGGTTTTTATTTAATACCCACAATTAAAATGCTAATTTTGTGAGGCTCCAAACAAAAGTTTTTAGTGAATCTATAACAAGCACAACTGAGCCACAGCCACCCAGTGAGACTGGCTATGTTTGTCAGTCCTACACCTTTTGTGTTTGGGTTTTATCTTCATTATGAACCAAACAGGAGGCAGAAAGGGGAGGAGCCAGGAAAGGCAAAATTGCTGCCCTCCAAAGCTTGTAACTATGTTTGGCATGAAGGGCAAGATGTTTGCAGTCTGCCCCTGTGGTGTAGGTGTCCCTCCTCATCAGTGGGTAGGAAATGAAGCGGCGAGAAGAGGGGCAGTGTGGGTACAGTAGACCTTTTCCAGCTGGGGCAAAAGAGCAGATTTTAATTCCTACTTTACTACTCACTATGTGACTTGGCAAGCTACTTTACTTCTCCAAATCCCAAGTTCCATCATCCTGAGGGAGCCAGATTATATTATTTCTAAGGTCCTTTCCATTTCATACATGCTTGGAATAGCCTGCCATAAAGATGCAGACTGAAGTGTGTGTGGCTGCATGTGCGCACGTGCGTACGTGTGAGCTCACATTTATTAGTAACTTGGTACATATAAACACCACAGTTGTGCTCCATTAAGTCAGTTTTATTTACTTATGAAGGCTTCAGGGCCTAATAATCATAATAACACTAACAACAACTAGCATTTATTGAGCACTTATTTCATGCCAGGTATTATACTAATGTGTCTGACCCATTACCCAAATTCAGAAATCCAGCCTCCCTAACATCTGGTCACTGCAGCCACATCCTCTGTATCTTGTCTCCAACTGCTACTTAAGCGAGACCTGTGCCCAGTAATGATAATTTTAATTTAATACTCATAATTAAAATGCTAATTTTGTTAAATGTCTCAAATACAGGTCTTTAGTGAAACTATACATGCGTAACTAAGCTACAACAACCCAGTGAAACCAGCCGTAGGTGTTGGTCTTAATATTTCTGAGTTTTACATGCATTTGCATGTAAATAATTAAATACTCATCACAGCTACCCTATGAGGAGGTCCTTTGATTATTCTCATTTTATAGATAGAAAATTAAGGCCTGGAGAGGTTAATTAACTTATCCAGTTATTCAGTTAGTAGGTGGTAGTCCTGACTCAAATCCTGGAGTCTTAAATTCATTGTAATAGAAGATCCATGAAGTTAGCAACCACATCTGTCTTGTTTGCTGATCTCTTTGGTGCCTAGCACAGCGCCTGGCACAGAGCAGGTAAATACCTGTGGGATGTAAATACCTGTGGGATGAATGTCTAACTCATATCCCTCACTTCTATTTTTCATGTTTATTTATTTATTTTGAGAGAAAGAGAGAATGTGCGCGCATGCACACACATGTGCACATGAGGCAGGGAGGGGCAGAGAGAGAGAGGCAGAGAGACTCTCAAGCAGCCTCCACATATCAGCTCAGAGCATGATGTGGGGCTCAATCCCACAAACCCATGATATCATGACCTGAGCCGAAATCAAGAGTTGGATGATCAACCAACTGAGCCACCCAGACTCCCCGTTTCCCTCACTCTTAACCACTATGCTGTATACATCACATAATCAACCCCCGTTGTGATCTTGTAAGTGGTAACAAAGGAGCCCTCACTAGTGAATATACATAGATTAGCATAATTCCCTCTGTCTTCAATCCTGGAAAACAAATTGAAGCCAGTGCATGTTTTGTTGGCCATGAGCCCCCTCCTTCTGCACAAAGGATGATGGAGTTCTGGAGTACTGGTGGCAGGGATGACAAGGTGGATAAGCCTGTTTCCCTTGGCCTTGGTTCTGAAAATGGCATTCCCATTCACTGTGGGTCCTGATTTTGCCATGGAAAGGCTGCCTGGCTAATCAGTTGTGTGAGTGACCACCTCTTGTGGGAGCAATGATTAGTTTTCATCATGCCTCTGCCTTTTGACCGCAAATAAGTTTGTTTCACTTTTCTATCACCAGAACTGGCTCCTTGTTAATGTGTTTCCAGCCCTAACAGAAGAGAAATGAGAAGGGAGATGGTGTGAGTGTCCCAGTCACGCTCAACATGCTAACACTAATGTGCAGCAGGGCAATCTATCCCATTAGAGTTGACAGAGTGTCCCTGAGACAGAACGGATGCTGCAGCTGAAGCCATAAGAGCCCAGAGTGCAGTCACCTCCAGAACACTAGTGTGCAAAGGAAAGGTTTATTGCAAATTGAAAACATTCAGCTCTGTGGAATCCAAGAGGGTTGATTGTTTAGTAAATATTTCATTGAGAACATTAGCTGTGGAATTTGGATGCTTAAGTAAAGCAGATAATTAAATGTAAATAATTAAAAATTAATAATGTTTGAAATGTTAAACATAATGAGACAGGCGATATTTCAGCAATAAAGGGGGTCCGCTCATCTGCTAAGCACCTTCAGGGCTGTGTCACAGCAGATGTGACCTGCATTGGCTCCTCACTCTTCCATTGTCAGCAGATGGCTTCTGGTAGACACTACTACAGCACAGGTTATCTTTACAGAGGAACTACAGGGAGGGGCCCCTGGGTGGCTCAGTCAGTTGAGCATCTCACTATAGCTCAGGTCATGATCTCAAGGTTCATGAGTTAAAGCCCTGCATTGGGCTCACTGCTGTCAATGCAAAGCCTACTTCAGATCCTGTCTCTCTCTTTCTCTGCCCCTCCCCCACTTGCTCTCTCTCTCTCTCTCTCTCTCTCTTTCTCTCTCTTTTTCTCTCTCTCAAAAATAAACATTAAAAAAAACTTATAGGGGCGCCTGGGTGGCTCAGTCGGTTAAGCATCTGACTTCGGCTCAGGTCATGATCTCGCGGTCCGTGAGTTCGAGCCCCGCGTCAGGCTCTGTGCTGACAGCTCAGAGCCTGGAGCCTGTTTCAGATTCTGTGTCTCCCTCTCTCTCTGACCCTCTCCCATTCATGCTGTCTCTCCCTGTCTCAAAAATAAATAAACGTTAAAAAAAAATTTAAAAAAATTTATAAACAAAGGAACTACATAGACCAGTTATTGGGGGAGGGGACGGGTATGGAGGGGGCAGGGGAGAATCTGTAAATATATTGCCAGAAGTCACACTTCCAGTCAGAAGGAGCTCGAAATGAAACAAAGATGAGTCCACACTTGTCTAGTGAATCAAATCATGAAATGGAAGACTGGAGAGTTGCTCCATTGAGTCTTGCTCTTGGTCTCTCATCTTCAAACATTTTCCTTTTCCTCGCCAGCAGCTACATCTCCTCACTCTAAAAAGAATATGTACAAAGTTTCCTTGTGCTACAAAGAGAATTCTCTCAACATGTTTCTCTGTAAACACAGTGCTCCTCTCTCCTTTCCTTCCTTATCAAACCTCGTGAAAGAGGGGAGCACATTCCCTCCCTCCCTCTCTCTCTCTGCAGCCCCCTTTCCCTGGTGTGGCAGCCTGACTCTGCCCCCACCACACCATACAAAAGCTGCTCTTATTAGAACTACCAAAGCTGTACTACTCAGGATCCAAGGATCTCATAAGACCTCCCCACAGCATCTTATAATCATGATTACTTTTCTGAAATACTCTCCTCCTCCGGTTTCAGCTGTAACATTTTCTCTCAATGTTCCATCTACCTCTCTGATGATCAGTTTTTAGTTGGTGGCTGCCCTTAAATGGGAGCTTTGCCTCTAAGTTCTTTTCTTCTCCACAAAAGGGCACCTGCAAGTAAAAATGCAGCAGAGACAAGGCAGGAAACATAAATGTGTGAAATGGATGGGAGATAAGGGGATATAAGACAATAGGGAGTGGTGGAGCCTAGGGCAAATGTATATTTAACACCTTAGTTCTAAAGGCATTCAAATTGGAATGCAGTCAGTTTTGATCTCTTCAGGGGTGTTACTGAGAGCAATGAATTGCATGCATAAATATTACTAGTCACACAGGGTCTGAGAAAAAAGCATGTTTCTTTCACATGTTCCTCCGGTAATGAGGACTGACATCAGTATCAGGTGGTGGTTTTACACTGGTTTTTTTTCATCCTATCACACCAGGTGAACACATTCATTCCTTGTTCTTCCTTTAAGTTTGCCTGCACTCTGTCTTAGAAATGCCTAGTGGGTGTTTGCCTTAATTAGTGCATTTGCTCTTTCTTCTACAACTCAGCAGCCTCGACTCTTCCTTACAGCATCTGCCATCAAACTATCCATCATTTTCCTTTTAAAAAAATTATTGGGAATTTAACATGGTTTTAAACTGTGAGTGGAAAATGTTTACACATCATATAGCTGAGAAGGGGTTAACATCCAACATATAAGGAACTCATGCAGTCCAATAACAAAAAACCAAACAATCCAATTTAAAAATGAGCAGAGGAACTGAATAAACATTTTCCCAAAGGCATACAGATGGCCAACATCTACATAAAAAGGTGCTCCACATCACTAATCATCAGGGAAATGCAAATCAAAACCACAAGATATCACCTCACACCTGCGAGAATGATTATCGTCAAAAAGACAAGACATAGTAAGTGTTGGTGAAGATGTGGAGGAGAGAGTTGCCGAAAATGTAAACTGGTATAGCCACTATGGAAATCACTATGGAAGTTCCTCAAAAAAATTAAAAATAGAACTACTCTATGATCCAGCAATTCTGCTTCTGAGTATATTGCCAAATGAAATGAAAACAGGATATCGAAGAGATATATCTGTATTCTCATATTCAGTGCAGCATTATTCACAATAGCCAAGTTATGGAAACAATTTAAGTGTTCACCAACAGATGAATGGATAAAGAAGATATGGCATATATGTGCAATGGAACATGATTTAGCCATGAGGAAGAAGGAAATTCTGCTCTCTGCGACAACATGGCCCTAGAGGGCATTATTAAGTCAAATAAACCAGAGGCAGATAAATATTGCATGGTATCACTAGTATATAGAATCTGTAAAAAAAAAAAAAAAAAAAAAAGTCTAACTCAGAAACCCAGAGAGGGGGAGTGTTGGGAGAAATAGAAAGGTTGGTAAAAAGGTATAAACTTTCATCTATAAGATCAATAAAGTTTACAATAATGTAAAACATAGTGACTATACTTAATAACACTGTAGTATATAATTTAAATTTGCTAAGAGACTAGCACTTAAATGTTCTAACCGCTCTCCTATTGTGAATTTAATCAGATTTTTAACTGTGCCGATAATTTAATGAGGTTATTGTTATTTTTATTAAGGTTCTGGTTATAAACTTATGGGTTTTGAGTGCTCTTCCTCATCTTTATTTTCCACACAAGTCCTATTATTTTTTAGTGTTTGATTTTGCAAAACTTTTGGTTTTTTTTTTTTTTTTTTAATTTTTTTTTTCAACGTTTATTTATTTTTGGGACAGAGAGAGACAGAGCATGAACGGGGGAGGGGCAGAGAGAGAGGGAGACACAGAATCGGAAACAGGCTCCAGGCTCTGAGCCATCAGCCCAGAGTCTGACGCGGGGCTCGAACTCACGGACCGCGAGATGGTGACCTGGCTGAAGTCGGACGCTTAACCGACTGCGCCACCCAGGCGCCCCGCAAAACTTTTGGTTTTTAAGAAGCTTGTATTAGCAAACATCAAAAACAACGGAAAAGAAATGACAAGCAAAAATGAAAAACCACCTGCAAGGCCATTTTAGGACCTCTGTTCTGCACCACCTCCTGCTGTGATCTTATCTTTATCTTTTGGTGATCAATGACTCCTATGTTGCTGATCCCCAGACTTGTATTCTCCAGCCCAAACCATTCTCTGAAGAGGTAGGTGATATTCAATTATCTAAAATCTCAACATGGCATCTCCAAAGAATATATCCAAAACAAGCTTTTTATAGTTCCCCTTTCCACCCTATCAACATGCCCCCCACCCCCAGCTCTGCTTCTCTTCCTATCCTGATTTGGATTGTGTCCTCTGATTCTATTTTGAATCCTTATTCCCTCTCATCTGCTGCCTTCAGTGGGTCACAAAGTGCTATTGATTCTCACTGTGAAAAAAGCTTTACATCCCACCGTTCTGCATCTAATTCTGCTGCCATGGAGAACCTCATGGAGGACCTCATCTTTTGCCTGAAACCCACCATTGCTGAACTATTTCTCTGATTCCATTCCTGCTTTGCACACTGACATTTCAGACAGACTGAGAGACAGTAAGGGGAACTCATGAGAGACAAAATAGGCTGCTAACCTTCCATTCTGGTCAGAATCAGCCTTAGCGTGCATGGGCCTTATTTGAAAGGAATGAGTTATTTGGATAAGTGATACTGTTCAGGTAAATCAGAGGAGAAAAAAAAAAATCAGATGATCCTGAGAAGCATCTAAATTTGTTCCATCTGATGGCTGTCAACAGTGGATACAGCTGACTTTCTGAATATCTGGCACTTAAAAGGTGATTGAGAGGTATTCGTTGAATGAAGGTTGGAGCACTGGTGCCTTAGGACCCTGGGAACTGCCTGCCCTTTTCTTCTATGCCACTCAGATTTCAGATTCTGTCTTAAAATCCTTCCATCAATAACGAGAATGGAGAAGCTATTTGGTATTCAGTCAGAGGATGTTTATTTTCCTTCCTGGAAGAAGACACACTGGATTGAATCGAGGGATTTCCTGTTTCTTGGAGATGTCAAGGAACTGATGATAGAGTATGAGAATGACCTTGTGAACAAGGGGATACTGTCTCGTCTACTGTCTTTTCTTCTACTCACACCTTCTACTTCTAACCAAAGGAAGCTCTCTGAGTCTAAATATGTTCAAATGTTAGTTCATTATGCTTAATAAATAAGTTAGAAATTATTTGTCTACTTCTATGTCTTTTAAATTTCCATTTTACATGATTATCTAGAACAAATTTCTCTATTTCAAATTTATTCGGTAACTTCCAATTACTTTACTGGTCATAAATAAGGTCCTCAAATGGCATTTAAAGCTCTTCCTAACAGGACCCTGCCCACCTGTCCCCCTTAGCCTTGAATTCCCTTCTGTAAGACTGGCTACAGCCTGCTCTGCCCTATGCTGTTTTCTGAACATATCCTTTATTTATGCCCTTTTCCTGCTTGGTCTTAGTTTCTTTCTGCCATCTAGAATATCTTCACCTTTGGCATCTCTCATTATTCCTTTTAGGCCAGATTAACTATTTCCTCTTTCATGATGGACTTCCTGATCCTCCTTCCCTTTACAACTGGTTAGGAGGCCTCTTTATTCAAAATCCTAAATTACATAGGAATTTAAACAATAATTATTATATCAATAAGATAAACTACATGGACCTTCTAATACCTTGATTATTGTATCATTTTAGACTACACTTCTTTGTTATTTTGATTTAATATGTGTTAATTTCTTTCTTCTTTTTCTTTTTTTTATTTGAGAGAGAGAGAGAGAAAGAGAGAGAGGAGCAAAGAAGGAGAGAGGCAATCTTAAGCAGGCTCTGCCCTGAGCATGGAGCCCCATGCAGGACTCAATCTTTCAACTGTGAGATCATGATCTGAGCGAAAATCAAGAGTCATATGCTTAACCAACTTAGCCACCCAGGCACCCCTATCTGTGTTAATTTCTTGACACTAATCAGGTCTTACCAATTCTACATCTAATGGGACAACCAAATGGCATCTTTTTGGACATGGTTCCCTGTCTCCTTTGCCAGTTCCTCTTCTATAAAACCATTATATTGAATCTTTCGATTTTCATCCTGACTTATTCTGATTTTGTGTATTTCTCATGTTATCTATTTCCATGGGTTTAAATAATATTTATCTATTAACTTCTAAATGTACATCTTTATTTTCAATTTTTTATTTGGATTTGGAATTCATACAGCTGACAGCCAACTCAGATATTTAAGGCTCAACATGTATAGTTGAATTCTTGAACTTCTCTAAACCTAGAAAGGAAGAGAAGAAAAAAGACAAAAATAACCTCTATTAAAAGGTAGAAGATTTTTCTAACAGTCCTAGAATTGCATATTCCTAAAAGGACCTTGGAATCATCTAGTCCATGTCCTCATTTGCATGAAAAACCCCACATCTTCTGGTACAAAGTCCAATATTCTTTCCACTACATCACCATATAACCTCTGCTAGGGGCCTCAGAAAAACCGTTAGTATCTATAATTCATTTTCAAGAGTGCAACAATTAATGCAATTTCAAAAGCTAAGTGATTATAAAACTGAAAATAAATCTCCTAGATTTACTCCAGTTGGGCAACCTCATAAATACTACTTAATTACCATATAATAATGTTCTCCAAATTAGGAGTTGACCCCACAAAGGGAACTACTCCATAGAAAGGATTTCTTCCCCTCAAATTCCAATAACACATGCACAAAATGTCTCAAAGAAAGAACATCCTTCAATGAAACTTGCCGTGAACCTTTCTCCAAGAGGAAAAGCTCCCTTACAAGAAGAAAAAGGCCATTATTTTTGGTGTGTATCTTTTCCTTACTATATTCTAGAGTATGAACAACCAAGTAAACTGCAAATTTGGTTCTTTAAGGAAAGATCTGTTGCTTCAAACAAAAGACAATACATCAGATGTTTGCTTTAAGAGCTGTGTACCAACAAAATAAAGATAGATGGGGACATTATTTATAATACATACCACAAAAACATAATAATCTTAATTATATAATAAGCTTCAAATGAATGTAAAAATACTAAGACCCCTGGAAAATAGTCAAAGAACAAATTACACAAATAATAATAATAATACAATGAGCAAACAAATATGTGGGAGATTTTCAATCCAACTAGAGGTGTTTTTATTGCCTTTTATTTTCTTTCGAAAAATTAAGAATGTTTTTATCTCTACAGAAGATAATCTATTACACTAGAGAAAAGTTCCATGTGCTAGGTTGGAAAGTCAGAGAGGAACCAATTCCTGGTTCTTTCTGAAACCATGCCCCCTAGGGTTAATGAGGTTAAAACTAGCAGAAAATGTAAAGCTTGTTTTTCAGTGAACTGTTTCTCCTTAATCATCCATTGCTTCTTTTCAGGACCCACTAACAAATACACTAGTTGTCTCTGCAGAAGCCTGGGCTCAGGTCAACTGATAAGGTTCCAGCCTATGAACATCAATGCCTTGCATTCCTTAGCCTGAATGGTCTTAAACCACCAGAATAACCCTAGACTACCTACTGGCCGACCAAGAACTAGGCAGCCTAACCCAGCTTAAACCAGCTTGAACTTGGCACCAAGTCAACGCCTATGCAGATGAGCCAAAAAGTGTCCAACAGTTACCATTGCTTCATTATAATGTTAAAGTCTCCACCCTAGGAGGAACACAAGCTTCATGAACATAACATATGATGTATGTATAGACATATTTCCTAAGTATGCTGTGCAACTTTATGCCCGCCTTTACATGTGATGACAAAGCTCCCCTCTCTAATATTAAATCCTAAATAAAAGAGCTTGCTTGGGGCGCCTGGGTGGTTCAGTCAGTTAAGCGGCGGACTTCAGCTCAGGCCACGATCTTGCAGTCCGTGAGTTCGAGCCCCGCGTCGGGCTCTGGGCTGATGGCTCAGAGCTTGGAGCCTGCTTCCGGTTCTGTGTCTCCCTCTCTCTCTGCCCCTCCCCCGTTCATGCTCTGTCTCTGTCTCTAAAATAAATAAACATTTAAAGAAAAAAAAAAGAGCTTGCTCATCCCTACTCAGGGAATCCGGCTTTGGAAATTATTCCCCATGATCTTCTTATTTACTGCAATTAAAGATTACTTTGTGTCAGGACGTCTGGGTGGCTCAGTCGGTTAAACATCGGACTTCCGTTCAGGTCATGATCTCATGGTTCCTCAGTTAGAGCCCGGTGCTGGGCTCTGTGCTGACAGCTTTAAAAAAAAAGAGATTACTTTGGGTCACAATTCCACGTGGTGTACTCTCTATTGGTGACTCACCAAGGAGAAGACTCATGTTAGTCTGGTTACATTTTCACTCGGAGTTACATGTCCACTCAGAGTCTCAACTTTGGTGAGAAACTGGTACAGGTAACTCAATGAGTTATACTCAATTATATCTGAGATGTTGTAAAAAGGGTCTAGCACAGAATCTATACCCATGTAAGTATAAACCCATGAGAGTAGGACTTAATTTTGTTCATGGGCTATATATACTCCTAGGGTCTGAACTCTTCAGGCATTTAATAATAATAATAATTCTTGGGGCGCCTGGGTGGCGCAGTCGGTTAAGCGTCCGACTTCAGCCAGGTCACGATCTCGCGGTCCGTGAGTTTGAGCCCCGCGTCAGGCTCTGGGCTGATGGCTCAGAGCCTGGAGCCTGCTTCCGATTCTGTGTCTCCCTCTCTCTCTGCCCCTCCCCCGTTCATGCTCTGTCTCTCTCTGTCTCAAAAATAAATAAACGTTAAAAAAAAAAAAATTAAAAAAAAAAAAAATAATAATTCTTGAATTTAATTTCAAAAATGATTTGAATCACCATCTTGTTACAGGTCTTTTATACAAATCCCAAATGTTTTGCTATAAAATATGAGGGCCAAAGCTCTTTGTTTTTGTTTTTAAGTTTATTTACTTATTTATTTTGAGAAGAGAGAGAGAGAAAATGAGCAGGGGAAGGGCAGAGAGAGAGGGAGAGAGAATCCCAAACAGGCTCCGCACTGTCAGCCGACACGGGGCTCCATCTCATGAACTGTGGGACCTTAACCTGAACTGAAACTGAGAGTCAGATGCTTCACCAACTGAGCCACCCAGGCACCCCCAAGGGTCTTCAGTTTGTGTGCTAACTTTACAATTCAATTTTTTGACATCTGGACAATTTCCCCTTTCAAAAAAAAAAAAAAAATATATATATATATATTTAACCAAGGAATTGAAATCATAATAACCAACTAATATAACACCAATTTTATTCCCACATTATTACCATCACTTCTAGTTATTTAGCACTTCACAGCAAAATTAACTTGCCAACCTATACCTTTACATATACATATTTATTCAATTCAACAAGAGTATAAAATGCCACACTCACTGAATATATTGCCACTAGTGATGATTTGTACCTAAATAATAACTCTCGAATAGAGCTCACTGTTTTGTGGGTCTTTGGTGGGATTTTTAAAAAATGAATTCTGCACAAGAGAGGACATTAAAAAAAGAAAAAACCCATAATCTGATTTTCCCCCCCATCCGGTCATTGTGTTAGTTTCTTTTTATTAATCTAAACAATACAATCACTTTGACATACTACTGTTATTTGTTATTTATTTCCCACATATTTCCAAAAAAGGATTTAAAGTAGTCCATTTTAACATGCTGTTAGTGTCTTCAATATTTGGCTCCCTGGAAGCAGCTATAAAATCGAATACACACAGCTTGTTCAGTATAACATACTATAGAACCAATTTTTCCTATGACCAATAAATAAAAGCATGTATTGTATACTCACATATTATTATGCTGAAGTAATTTCTATCAAATCAGCAATTAAACAAAGTAAAATCTGACTTATGAAACAATCAATAGCAGAATGAAATGAAAGTAATTACAGTCTAATTTGTGAATACTGTATATAGCCTTAAAAATATTAAGTACAGATTCATTATATATTTGATTAGCTCAAGATTTCCAATTCTGACTGAAGACTCCACAGAGGCTTTCTAAAGGGGCCTGTCTTTCTTTCTTTCTTTCTTTTTTTTTCCTTCAGCATTGCTTCAGAAGAACTGACTAGCAAAGGCTTCCCTTTTAGCCTGTTAATAACTACCAAAATATTCACAGTATTCCCTGGGCTTTCTCCACTTCTCACATCGTCAGGTTTTAGCATGCAGGCCTTATTCTCAACCCAATTACCTGGATATGAAGCAGGAACTTCGCAGCTGTCACAAAACACCTATACCATTTTAGAAAGGCATTGCTATCAATAACCAAAAACGGGGATTTTATCGCAGACAATATGTGAAATTGCACCTCACTGACAAAACCATTGCAGAACCTGGGTGATAATATTATTATAGTAATTACCATATGTCTTACATCAAATGCAACTCCAGTTTTATTATCATTCAGGTTTTCTAGAAGGAGATAGGAGGGAGCTGTCATAGTTAGACAGATAGTTTGTCCTCTATTCAACTGCCAGCTCCCTCTGAAACACAGGCTTTCTATTCTGCTAAAGGAAATGCAATTATAACTCCATTTGCATCGAGAACAAGAGAAGCCCTGGGTTAATTACAGGTAAGGTTCTATTTACATTCCCTGGGGCTAGCCACAGCCAGATTCCATTTCTCAGGTGGAAAAAAGCTGCCAGAGTTTGAACTAAATCCACATTTTTTATTCCACTCTTGCAGTTCTGTGTGGCCAAAGGGAGTCTGTCAGTCAAAGATCTTTCAAACATAACCTCAGAAACCTTCATTTTCCAGACTCTGAATGTAGTTAAAGTAAGTTCAGAACCCAAAGTCTAAACAAAAGAAAGGAAAGATGGAGGTCTGAGGCATTCATGTGAAGATGGGGAGAGAGGGAGTGGCAGTGATGAGGTTTTGGGGTGATGGGGGTTCCGGAGCCAATGACCAGGAAAGAATTCTTGAAGATGTCTTTGGTATAAAAGGTGCTGTTATTAAAGCACAGGGACAGGACCGTGGGCAGAAAGAAAGAGCTGCACTGGGTTGTGAAGAGTGGCTGTTTTTATACTATGGAGTTGGGGAGGTAAAGTCCAAAAGGAGGCCTCCACAGGGACTTGGATATGCTAAAGAGGACTCCTAAGAGACCTGAAGCCTTGCTATTGTCAAGCTAAGATTTCCCTCTACTAAGGCATTAACATTATGACTGCAGGGGGTTCTTGGAGAAA
The DNA here is from genome assembly GCF_028749965.1 of Puma concolor. Taxonomy (NCBI): domain Eukaryota; kingdom Metazoa; phylum Chordata; class Mammalia; order Carnivora; family Felidae; genus Puma; species Puma concolor. The sequence goes on along the minus strand of NC_141674.1, from coordinate 64,649,404 downwards.
TGGTATACTCTGTATTTGCCTCAAGTATTTGTCAATTGGCTGCAGGTTATGAGGAAATTTAATTTCACCTGCCATTTCCTTCTTGCCTTTGTTCCCCATATCACTATTGAGGGGTGATACTGGGGCTCCAGGAAATGGAGTCTATAGGATTCTGGAGATTAGACTACTGATAAGATTGCCTTTTTCGTGATTTACCAAGACATTGTCCTGTATGACTGTGATCTCTATCAGTTAACCATTTGTTTTATTTCCTTTCCTCTGTTCTTGGGCAGCCAGGAGTGCCTGAGGAATATCACACACATCCCATCTGCCTGCGGGCGTGCGGGGGTGGGGGGTGGGGGGGGAGGTGAGTGGGGAGGGGGGTGCTCTAGCTCGCACTTTGTCCTCAGCTTGCCCCATGCTCCCTCATCAGCAATATGTGTATTATTAGCATTATATAATCAACTGCTTAAAAATGTAAGGCAAAGGAGTAGGAAAAGGTGAGCACCTCAACATCAGTTTACTAACAGGACTATTTATTTACAAAAGACTGGACATCTAAAAAATAATTTTTCTCATCGGTGAGGCTTCCTGGACTCTTCTGGCTTTCAGGGTTTTGTTTTGCTTTTGTTTTTTTTTATGAAGAAAAGATGGACAGCTAATATCAGAGATGTGTCTCTGAGTTCCTCTCTCCTGATTTAGATTCAGCTTTCCAAAAATATGTATACGGCAGGTCTTATGCCATTAACATTCTTGCCAAAGTAATAGCAGACTCTTTAGTTGTCTGGTTACAATCTGATAATCTTCTGAATTCTGCATATGCTAGATGTCTAAAGCCAGCCTCTTCCCAGTCATTATCCACAATATCTCTATGTTATTTTGCTCATACTCCTCACTTATTACTATCTGATAGAGTCTTTTGATTTTCTTTCTTTCTTTCTTTCTTTCTTTCTTTCTTTCTTAGAGAGAGAGAGAGAGAGAGAGAGAGAGTCAGAAGAGGGAGGGAGAAAGCACATGCACGCCGGATGGGGAGGACCAGAGAGAGAATCTTAGGCAGCCTTCACGCCCAGCTCAGAGTCCAACAATGGGCTGGATCTCATGACTGAGATCATGACCTGAGCTGAAATCAAGAGTTGGGTGCTTAACAGACTGGACTAAGCCACCCAGGCAGCCCTGATGGATATTATTTTAACACATACTGGTTAGACTGTTTACTTTCAGTTTTACTCTCCCTCTTCTCCCCCATCACAGGCACATAAGAATGCTATATCCCTGAAAGTAGGAGTCCTTATTTGGAGCCTAGAACAGCACCAGACACATAGCAGGTACTTGCTTATTATGTTAAATGAAAGAATAAACTGCTATCATAATTTCAGATGATCTGAAGGTTTGCTCTGGCAGTAGCCACTGCCAGAGCTTCCTCTATTCATAGATGATGTAGATATGGAGAATGCTTTCTTTATAGACCATTTCTCCAGGAGCAAAAATTTAAGATTCCATTTAAGAAATGATATGGAAAACAATTCCAGTTTTATAAAGGTTTTAGATTCTTCTGAAGAAAAAAAGTTATCTCTGAAGAATTGTAATGCATGCATGCACTCTTTCCAGAAGAACCAGCCAGGGAGAAAAATGAGGGATGATTCTGACCTCATTTCACTCAGATCAGATCAAGAAAGAGGTGGGGACTGAAAAACTGGAAGAGGAAAAAGTATTACCCCTTCTAGTGAGGAAGGTGTGCATGCCACCCCTTTGCAAGGAGTATGTCCTACAAATAGAATTCCTTACTTTCAACCCTTAGACCTTAATTTTTCTTTTGTTATGCTAAATTGAAAATAAAACAAAAGCCTCCATTTGTCAGTCAAGAGGGATGAGAATAGTTCACATCAGTGCAAAAAAGATGGCCTTGGTAACAGCCTTGGAAAAGCTGGGCTACAAAATATTTACCAAGTTCAAGTTTCTTATCAGTGGACAAACCAAAATCCATTCACCTTCAACTCCAAGGGAGATTTCATAGTGGGATGGCTTTCAGCTTTGGTGAGAGTCGTACGACCTCTTAGAGACTATCCTCCACTCGGCAAGACTCTCCTCTGTGTATGATGAAATTCCTCTAATTCCCACCAGCACTTGCACCCATTTACCCACTTCCCTAAAGCCCCCACTCAGCCCTGCCCCTCTTATTCACTGCAGATGGGAAAACAAAAGTCATATAAATTCCCAGACTTCTCACACCCATACCTATGAATGTATTTACTTCCACATGTAGGCTCATTTCTTGCTCTCTAGCCTGAGAGAAAGGTGTTCTCCCCCACCTAAGGCTACTTCTTCATGCTGTCCATCCCACCAGTTACCTCTCACCAAATCCCGGGCCTCGCTTTAACAGCAATCCTCTTCCTTTCCCACACTGCCCACCTCTCTTCTAGTAACTCTTCGTGGCAACAAACAAGTCTCTTGGGTCTTAAGAAGTCTTTCTTTGATTCAACATTCCTCTTAAGCTATCGCCTAAGTAAACATTGACCTGTACGTCCTCACTCCTAAACTATTTAGTGTCTCCTTGAAATCTAACTTCCATCCCATCTCATTAAGGTCAACAATCACTTAATTCCTAAACCCGATGAACTCAGATTTCTTCTTCCTTTTTTTGGCAGGGGGAGAGGGTACTCTCTTTATCTTGAAATTCTTGACATTCCTGACATCACTTTCTCTTACACCTCTGCTTACTTTCCTGACTTGGTTTCCCTTTTGCTGATTCTGCTATATGCCCTTTAAATGTCATTTCTTTCTGGAGCCTAGTCTTTAGTCTTATCTTCTACAGATGATCAGGTGATTTAACCCATTTTAATTACCATCTGGAAGATGCTAATGATTTGAATGAAATATCTGGTCATATCTCTCTTTGGAGAGTTAAATATATGTGTCTGATACATTTTTAACCACAGAATCATGTTGGGGCGCCTGGGTGGCTCAGTCGGTTGGGTGACTGACTTCACCTCAGGTCATGATCTCATGTTTGATGGGTTTGAGTCCCGCATCGGGCTCCGTGCTGACAGCTCAGAGCCTAGAGCTTACTTCCGATTCTGTGTCTCCCTCTCTGTCCACCTCCCCTGCTTGTGCTCAGTCTCTCTCTGACTCTCAAAAAATAAATAAATGTTAATAAAAAAATTTTTAACCACAGAATCATGTCAAACCAACATATGGGAAACTGAATTCTCATCTACTAACCAAAAGTCTATTATATGCAAACACTAAAATGCTATAAAATATTATAAATATAACTCATTTATTATTAAATATACACCTAAATTGCTCAGCCAGGCTTGATAAGATGGCAGAGGCTAGTCAATCAAAGAATAGGAACAATGAGTCCCAATAATTTCAGTGCACATATCTCACTTTACTCAAAATATACTGGTTACAATTTGGGTAAGTCAAAGTATCAGTGTGTTAGTTATCTATTACTAAATAACAAATATACAAATTAGCAGCTTAAAATAACACATATTTATTGACCACTTTTTATGAGTCAGGAGTTTGGGCATGACTCTGCTGGACCCTCTGCTTAGGGTCTCACAAGGTTATGGTCAAGGTGTTGGCAGAGGTTATGGTTTCCTCTGAGGCTTGACTGGGAGAGGATTCAGTTTTAAATTCCATCTGGCTGTTGGCAGAATTTAGTTCTTGGTAGTTTCTTGCTTGCTGTTTGCAGAGGCTGCTCTCAGCTTCTAGAAGCTTTCTGCAGTTTCTTTCTATGTGGCATCCCTCCACAGGACCACTTACTTCCTCAAAGCCATCAAGGGAAGGAGAAATTCCAGTAAGATGGGAGCTACCATCTTATGTCATGTTATCACATACATATAATCATAAACATCCCGCCACCTTTGCCTTGTAACAGTGGTTGGAAGCAAGTCACAGGTCCTACCCACTCAGGAGGATGGGGTTACACAAGGGTGTGAACGTCAGCAGGTGGGGAACATGGGGCCACCCTAGGAGCCTCTCTGCCACGATCAATACATATTTTTTCCTTTATGTACAGGTGTCATAAATACCTTTACTTTTGACTGACTTCACAGTGTCTCCTCTCTAGTTAGTTAACAAGTACAGTAAAACCTTGGTTTGCGAGCACAATTCATTCTGGAAACATGCTTGTAATCCAAAATACTTATGTATCAAAGCGAATTTCCCCATAAGAAATAATGGAAACTCAGATGATTCGTTCCACAACCCAAAAATATTCATATAAAAATGACTGCAATACTGTAATAGAATACAAAATAATAAAGAAAACACAAAATATAAAGAAAAATAAACAAAATTACCTTTGGAAACCTTTGTGGCTGGTGTGAGGGAGATAAGAGAGAGGAGGGTTATTATGTAGAATGACTTTCACTATCACTAATGGAATCACTGCTGTCTATTGGCTCAGTGGAATCTTTTTCTTTTCGTGCAACTTTAACAAGGAACCTATCCAATGACCTAGAATGAAGGGAAACATTCCAAAACTTACTTTTATATGGAAAAGAAAAAGACTGCCCATAGGTGTTTTGAAGTGACAAAAAATACACAAGTGCCAATTGTGAGTACTTTCCAACGTTCTGAAAAATTACTGATTTCTGCCAAACACCGCAGCTTGAGACCAAGCATCCGAAAATGGGAGACGATCACCCACAATCCCGCAGCGAGAGAGAGAGAGAGAGAAGCATTGGTTCCTTTGTGATTATGTGACATTTGGTGTCATGTACTACTCATATTGCAAGACACTGCTGGTTTATCAAGTTAAAATTTGTTAGAAATGTTTGCTTGTCTTGCGTAACACTCACAGAGCAAGTTACTCGCAATCCAAGGTTTTACTGTACACAAAGATTAGAGTGGTTGTCAACAATGCTGTTTTGCAAAGAATCCATTCTCTAACTTAGAAGCTTGGATTTCCGTATTTTAAACTTCTTTCTAGGAACCCACACAAGGTAACAGGGGTCTGCAATTGTGTAAAAAGAAAACTTCGTAGATTTGCCATTCATCTCAGCGTCTTTTTCCCAAATAGCCTGCTGGAGAGAAAGGTAATTAATTCCTTTTGAGTTTTACTCGTTTCCCTCCATCTGTTCTGGGGGAAGAGGAGAGTGCAGAGAAGAGAATTGAGCTAATAAACTATCAAAATGTTCCCCATGTCAGTCTACATTTGCTACTATTGCCCTAGAAAACTACAGGTTATTTACAACACTGTTATTTAAAAACGACACTACCCCTTTGATAATTCTACCCACTGGAGTAGATGTGGTAACGACCAATGGATTTATTTAGTTATTTAACAAATTCTTAAAGAGTGTATACGATATGCCAGACACTGTCCCAAAAGATGTATGCATCTATTCTCATAGCAATAGTATGAGTTAGGTACTATTGATATTTCGATTTTACAAGACAATAAGACAAAAGAATTAAGGGAAGATTTAGCAAGTTGTCAAGGCCACAAAGCCATTAGGGGGCACGATCAAGACTGAACGTGGAGCATTCTCACGTGTTGTACTATGCTCTACTCACAGTATTCAATAGCAATATAATGCAAGCCACAGATGCAACCTGCGTCTGCAATTTTAGATTGTCTAGTAGTCACATGAAATCTTTTAAAAACTAGGTGAAGTTAATTTGAATGACATTTTGTTAAACCCAAAATATAAACAATATTATTTCAACACATAATCAATATAAAATTATTAATGAGATATTTGACATGCCTTTTTCCATATTCAGGGTTCGAAATCTGGTGTGTATTTTAAGGGTTTAGTACATTTGAATTCAGAGAAGCACTCTGCGTGTGGTCAGTTTACTCTTTTAATAGGGGGGATGGATACTTGATTTGTTTATCCAACCTGAAACTGAAAAACATGTGAATTGGACACATAAGACTATATTGAGTGATTTTGTTTAGATGTTTAACTCCCCGAAGGCAGGTTTTTTGTTTTTTGTTTTCTCCCTCTCATTTTCACCACTATATTCTCTGTGCCGAGAACAATGTTCACAATATAAGCAAGCACTCAGCAAGTATTTTGGAAGGAAGAGAGGAAGGCTTGAGGGAAGCTGGACTCTGTTTTTCACCATCAGTTACCTGTATGAATCATTCAATACATTAAGATGGCAAGTTTGTGGTCACTCGATTGAATTCATCAAATTATCACCCGGTGGTAGAGCCCATGGTAGGCACCAAGCCCTGAGGATATACGGAGGACAGGCCCAAATTCTGCCCTTAAGACACACACAGGGGAGACAGATACTTTCACAATATAGTGTGGGTATAGACAAGAACAAAACCTGAACAGCCTTGGAAGTGATCAACTGACCCTGGATGGGAGTGCAGGTGGAGGAGTGAGGATGGCAAGAGTCCACATCCTGAAGAGCAAAGATGAAAAATTCTGAGACCTGGCAAGAGAAGACATGCACATTTCCAAAATAAGGCACCTTTTCACTTACACCTATCCAGTTATGCACCTGAATCTTACTAGCTGGGGTAGACTCACCCATCTGATTTAGGTGAAATGCCATGGAAACTACAAGCAAAATCCATCATTCAAAGCAACTCTAAAACCCAGGTAAGGCAATAGAACCAACGTGCTGCACTTAATGCTGTGAAATTGGGGAAAACGCCCCTACTGAATCACAGTATATTGAGGACTTAATGTGACACAGGTGATATGAAACAAATAATCACAAGCATTTCCTTTTATTAAAAGTCACACTTCCAGGGGCGCCTGGGTGGCTCAGTCGGTTAAGCGTCTGACTTCAGCTCAGGTCACGATCTCACAGTCCATGAGTTCCAGCCCCGTATCGGGCTCTGGGCTGATGGCTCAGAGCCTGGAGCCTGCTTCGGATTCTGTGTCTCCCTCTCTCTCTGCCCCTCCCCCATTCATGTTCTGTCTCTCTCTGTCTCAAAAATAAATAAACGTTAAAAAAAAAAGTCACACTTCCAAAGCATGACTTTAGTGCAGCACACTACAATGAATATGGCTACAATACATCACATCATATTAAAAATCAATGAAGGATGAAAATATGAGTAAACATTCAAAACAATTCAGATTAGGATAAAGCTGAGGACGTTTATGTTCTATTCCCTGGTCTTGGTGAAGAAAAGAGAGAGAGAAACAACAGAGTTGGTAGGAAAAGGTGAGACTATATTTCACCCTGGCTGATACTAGAAGTCCCACAATATAAATTGCTGAATAACAGCAAAGTAATACAAGGCCTATGTGTGTGGGGGCTCCCTCTCAACTGTTTGCTCCCAGATTGCCCCCATCAAGCTTCGTTTTCCTCCAATAAATCACATGTTGAAAAGATCACCATTTTCTACTTTGAACCCCAAATTAGGCCCTACAACATATGGTTAATCTTCTGGAAAGAAGGCATTAATACTGCCATACACAATTATACCAGAATCAGAAATAAATGAGTTTAACAGATTTACGAACAACCTTTATGGACAAACTCATCAATCAAATTGGAATGCTTGAACAATGCAATAATGCCACTTATTAGACAAACCTAAAGAGATTGGATACATTTGATCACTGCCAGGAGTAACAAAATGGGATTGAGATCATGAGGGGACTCTACAGTTAAGGAATAAAAGACTTCATATCCCATGAAATAAATGGGACAAATGCAAAGAAAAAGAACCTCGAAGGCTCAATTGAAACCGTAAGTTACCAACACAAATTTCATGTTATTATTGTCCTCTGTTTGTTTATTTATCTTCCCCCAGGGCTATTTTTTCATAATATGCATTTCATCTTTTTAAAAAGATTACAAGGACTTTGTTAAGTCCTTGTCCCTTTCACAGGAGTGATTAAAAAAAAAAAAAAAAAGAATCTCACTTCACTTTCTAAAATTTTTTTTTTTTTTCAACGTTTATTTATTTTTGGGACAGAGAGAGACAGAGCATGAACGGGGGAGGGGCAGAGAGAGAGGGAGACTCAGAATCGGAAACAGGCTCCAGGCTCCGAGCCATCAGCCCAGAGCCCGACGCGGGACTCGAACTCACGGACCGCGAGATCGTGACCTGGCTGAAGTCGGACGCTCAACCGACTGCGCCACCCAGGCGCCCCTCTCACTTCACTTTCAATCTCTCCTGTAACCAAAATTTTGAAGATCCCACCGACTGTATTTTTCCATCTGCTTATCACCCCACTATCCTCCAATACAGCTTTATTTACAGTGGTGAGAAACAAACAATATCAGTATAACTAGCAGCAGAGAAAAAATGACTAGGAAACTGCATTACAATAAGGTAAATAATGGTACATTCCTGGAATGTATTTTATATGCTCATTAAAATATTTTACTTGAATTTTTAATGAGGGAAGGTAAAAGCAATACAATGTTAAAAGTGATAAAAGCTGGATCTAAAATTATGTATTAGGTGTTATTGGAAGGTATTAAAATTCATACATAATTTGAAAACATCCAAAACAAGTCAAAAGACAAATGACAAATTGGGAAAATATTTGCAAATACATGATAGACACAGAGAGTGTATTGATAAGATAAAAAAAACTTTAAAAAGCAATTTTAGACAAGATAAAAACCCCAATGTGGAAATGGGCAGTTCACAGAATAAAATGGTCAATAAATATATGAAAAGATGTTTGCACCATTAATGAAAAACTACTAGTACAAATGTCCATCATTTCTTTTTTTTTTTTTTTTTCAACTTTTATTTATTTTTGGGACAGAGAGAGACAGAGCATGAACGGGGGAGGGGCAGAGAGAGAGGGAGACACAGAATCGGAAACAGGCTCCAGGCTCCGAGCCATCAGCCCAGAGCCTGACGCGGGGCTCGAACTCACGGACCGCGAGATCGTGACCTGGCTGAAGTCGGACGCTTAACCGACTGCGCCACCCAGGCGCCCCTTTTTTTCTTTTTCTTTTTTTTTTTTTTTTTAAATGTCCATCATTTCTACCTAATGAATGGGTAAATATTTCATTTGCTCCTAGTAAATTGGGAAAACATTAGTAATAGTGTTAAGGGTATAAGGAATCCACTTTCCTCATGTATTACTAGAGAGAACATTAAGTGCTTAATCTTTCTTTTGACAGTCTTGAAATAGATATCAAAATTCACCTAGTAATTTTTCTAGAAATTTATCTCAAGCTCTTAAGTATAGGATACATGTACAAAGAGCTTCAGTGAAGCATTATTTCAGCAAACAGAAAACTAGAAACAACCTACCTACTTGTAAATAAGGGACTGGCTGCACAATTTCTAAAACATCCCTCCATCCATTTAAAAGAATTATCTGCATTAAAAGGAATTTTTTTTTCATATTTCCTGATACAGGAAGATCTCCCAGAAGTTCAACGGAGTAAAGAAAAATCTAGATGAAGGGTATATGATACAGAGAATGACCCTTATATAAATTACATGGATAATTGTGTGTAGGTATGAATAAAGACTGGGTGATAGATTTGGATTTGCTTTCTGTACTGCTTGAATTTTCTAAATAAGCATGCTGCTTTAATTTTAGAGAAAAAATTTATATGCAGAGACAAAAATGATTATCACTTGATAGCAGGATTACATGATTGTTTTCTCTTTTAGAGCTTGTGATTTTTTTCTGAGTTTTTATTATTACTTTGCTTTGAAATTCTTTAACAGGAAAAAAGTAAAATTAAGTAACAAGAAGGAAAGAAGACAGTCATGGAATTGCTGGTGCCCATTACCCCTGATCCTACCAAGTAGACCTATTTCCTCAGTTTTCCCACAAATGTTTTAGGGGCATGGGAGGTGTGGAGGTATCTGTTTCTCTGACCCACCAGGTTTCAGTAACCAGGGAGCCCGTGAAAGCTGCCCATGGGTTGAAAGTCCTGGTTTCAGTATTGCTGGGCTTATGGATTCAAATGTGTCAGGCTAGGTCCCAGCCATCTCTTCTAGACAGTTTTGGCACTAGTTATCTTTTAAATTTTTCTGTCTCTAAAGTTGACAAAAGCGAAACACGCCAAGTTTTTGAAGTGACAATTTGCATCTCCCGCAGGTCTAAGGTATGGAAGAATTGTTTACATTTCTTAATGGAACTCTTGGAAAAAATTAGAATCTAGGTTTTATTTATAGATTTGTTTTCAAAACACCTAAGTAATGATGAAACATATCGGGCAGGACACACAGACCTCTTTATTGTTTTTCCTTTTTAGGTGTCAAATATTTGGGTCCGGTGACTTCCCATAACAATAGGGGCTTTATAGCTCCTGAATGCATTTCCATGAGAGACTGTCATTGAAATCTTAAAGCAAAGGACAGACTGCTTTTATTCTGAATTAATTTAAGTACAGTATTGACCGAAGGCAGAAAAATGGACTCTGCTATGGTCTGTTCACCCCATGATCTTCTAGTAGAAGTTACTCTGATGGCAAAGATAAATATGTCTCTGGCCTTGAATTGGCAAATTCAAATAGATTGCTGGAATCTTTACGGAAAGCAGCCCAGCTATAATTACTTACTCTTTTTAGTTTCAAAAAAGAAAAAAAATCTAATTATTGTTCATGGGCCTGTACTGGTCAGGAATGTTTGGACCCAAAAGACTATTTCTTAACCCTTCAAGGTCTCTTGGAAACTCTTGGTTCCAGTAGTTGAAATTGTCCTTGGTCTGAAACCCTGGATGTCTAAGCTAATAGAACTGCTGGTGATCCAGACCAGGGGTAGGGTGGAGAGGAACTTTGTATGTATGTGACAGTATGTGTATGTATGAGTTTCTCACTAAAGAAACAGGATTGAACTAGTCCATCAGCAAAGGTGACATTGTGGATAAAAGGAGACATGTAAAAATTCTGGTTGCAAATATTTTAGGGAAAGGACAGTGTATTAAATATTTGGTATCCTCCATAGACTCCAATAAATTGGTAGAAATAAAGTTTGATTTCAATAATATGTGTGGGTCCATCCAACCGTTCAACAAATATTTGTGTCCCTACATACAAGCAACTGGTTTGGATATTAAGATGCATGAGATGCACCCGCCATCAAGAAATGTGATTCCAGTGTGGCTTCCCAAATAGAAATATTGTCTCTAGATACTAGGGTAGTGGAGCACCTCTTCGATGTCTGCATCTCATTCATCACAGCTGGAACTGGAATGGAAGGGCTTACTGGAACGCAAAAGCAATGTCACTGAACAGACCCTGGTTTGTGGGCTTTGAAGATATAAATAGTATTTCTTTTATCTGGGGAAAAAAGTCTTTAAACAATTCACCCACACTTACACACTTGCACACACACACACACGCACAAAATTTAAGACAACCCAGCGGAAATTTGTCTCTCCCACTCTTTGGTAACACAGCAGTGCTGATTTCCCCTACCTGGCTCTAATGCTCATTTTAGTACCACCATGCTGTGTTTATTTGACCATGTTTTCACCAGGACGTTCATTTGATGCATTTTCAAAAGCCCAGGAGTACAGCATGTAGTACCTTTATATGGAATGGAACATTAATATGTGAAGCACTGAACCGATCTGTATAGTATGTATTGACTGTGATATGGGCTGGTTGGGCTCAAGCTTTTACAAATACACTTCATCATGTCAATTGTTCTGTAAATCTATGAACTCTAACCTCAGCAGGGCTGGTGATGGAAGTGGGTAATCCTTTTGTTGACAAACAAGTATCCTTTATATCCAAATTGGCCACCTTTCCCCTCCTCCCTAATTTCCTGGAAGACACTAATCTGTTCTCTCTTTAATTTTGTCACTTCAAAAATATTATATAAATGAAACTAATCAGTCGGCTACCTTTTAAGACTGACGTTTCTTCACTCAGCGTAATTCTCTGTGGATTCATACAAGTTGTTGTGTCAACAATTTGTTCCCTTTATTGCTGAATAGAATCTCATGACATGGGTATAACAGTTTAACAATTTGCTCTTCGAAGGACATCTGGTTTGTTTCCATACTTGGCTATTCTGAATAAAGCTGATATGAACATTTCTGTACAGGTTTCTGTGTGAATGTAAGTTTTCATTTCTCTAGGATAAACTACCGAGCGCGTTACTGATGGAATCGCCAGTTTTATGAGCAACAGCTAAACTGTTTGCTGTGGCAAACATAGCAAAATGACTGTATCATTTTATATCCCCACCAGCAATGTGTGAGTGAGTGTTTCTCTGCATCCTTGACAGCATTTGGTTCTGCCACTAATTTCACACCATTCCAATAGGTGTGCAGTGGTATCTCACTGTAGTTTTAATTTGCATTTAACTAATGACTGATAATATGTTAAACATCTTTTCGTATGTTTATTTGCCATATGCATGTCTCCTTCAGTGAAATGTCTGTTCATATCTTTGCCCATTTCCTAAGTGAACAGTTTTTGTGTCTTTACTACTGAGTTTTGAGAGTTCTTTGCATATTCAGACACTAAACCTTTGCTGGAAATGTGGTTTGCAAATATTCTCCCAAATTGTATCTTATTTGTTCTTGCTTTTAACATGGTCTTTGTTGTGCAAAACTTTTAAATTTTGATGAGATACAATTCATTAATTCTTCCTTTTATGGACTGTGCTTTCGGTGTCAAGTCTAAGAACTCTGCTCAGCCTTAGATCCCGAAGATTTTCTCCTAATGTCTTTTCTAAAAGTTATATACTTTTTACATTTTCCTTTAAGTCCACTATGCATTTTGAGTTTCTGATTTATAAGGTGTGAAGCTGAAGTCAAGGTTCCCTTCTTTTGCCTGTGGATGTCCAATTGCTCCAGCACTATTTCTTCAAAATGCTATCCTTCCTCCATTAAATAGTTTCTGTGCCTTTGTTGAAAAGCATATTCGTGTGGTCTACTTCTGGGTTCTCTATTCCATTCCAATGATCGATGTGCCTACTCCTCTAGCAATACCACACTCTCTTGATTACCAACTACCTAGTTGGCTGCAGTATCAGGTAGAATGATTACTCTCATTTTATTCTTCTTTTTCAAGATCATTTCAGCTGCTTTAGGGCCTGTGCCTTTCCATACAAATTTTAGAATAAGCTTGTCTAGGGGCACGTGGGTGGCTCAGTCACTTAAGTGGTGGACTTCAGTTCAGGTCATGAACTCGCGGTTTGTGAGTTCGAGCCCCACATCAGGTTCCGTGTTGACAGCTCAGAGTTTGGAGCCTGCTTTGGTTTCTGTGTCTCTGTCTCTGCCTGTTGCTACCCGCTTGTCCTCTGTCTTTCTCTGCCTCTCAAAAATAAATTAAAAATGTTAAAAAATAAAAAAGAATAAGCTTGTCTTGGTTACAAACAAAACTTTGCTTGGATTTGGCAGGAACTACATTTACTCTACAGACCAGTTTGGGGAAAACCAACATCTTCACTATGTTGAGTCTTCCAATCCATGAATACAGTATGTATCTTCATTTATTTAGGTCTTCTTTGATTTTTTTTTTTTTTTGGCCAATAGTTTCTGGTTTTCAACATACAGATTCTGTACATGTTTTTGTTAAGTCTATATAAAGTATTTCATTAATTTTGGAGTGACTGTAAATGGCTTTGAGTTTAAAATTTTTATTTCCACATGTTCATTGTGAGTGTACAGAAATGCAATTCATTTATGCATGTTGATCTTTTTATCCTGTGACCATACTGAAATCATTTATTAGTTCTAGGAGTTCTGCACCCCCCCCCCCTTGGTAGATTCTTTGAAATTTCCTAGGCAGATACTCATGTCATTTGCAAACAGACATAGTTTTAAAACTATATTCTTCCTTTTCAATACTTATGCTTTTAAGGTTTCTTTTTCTTTCCTTATTTCAGTGGCTGGAACTTCCAATACTATGGTTAAGAAGAGTGGTGGCAAACATCCTTTCCTTGGTCCCCATCTTAGAGGGAGAGCATGCAGTGTCTCACTGTTACATAAGATATTAGCTGTAGTTTTATTGTATCTTTATCAACTTGAATAAGTTCCCCTCTGTTCTTAGTTTTGCTGAGAGTTTTCTTTTTTTTTTTAAATTTTTTTTTTTTCAACGTTTATTTATTTTTGGGACAGAGAGAGACAGAGCATGAACGGGGGAGGGGCAGAGAGAGAGGGAGACACAGAATCAGAAACAGGCTCCAGGCTCCGAGCCATCAGCCCAGAGCCCGACGCGGGGCTCGAACTCACGGACCGTGAGATCGTGACCTGGCTGAAGTCGGACACTTAACCGACTGCGCCACCCAGGCGCCCCATGCTGAGAGTTTTCATTGTGAATAGGTGTAGGATTTTGTCTAATGCTTTTCTGTGTCAATTGATATGATCATATACTTTTCTCCTTTAGCCTACTGATACAGCAGATTACACTGATTTTCAAATGGTGAATTCGTTTTTAACATCTCCAGTTTCCTTTTCTGGCACTTACAAATGACAAATTCAATCTCATTAATGGTTATGGACTACTCAGGTTGAGACTTGGTAGTTTGTGGTTTTCAAAGGATTGCTCTATTTCTTGTAAGTTGTCAAATTTGTAAGTGTAAAGTTGCTCATAGTATTCCATTGTTATCACTCTAACAGATGCAGAATTTGTAGTGATATCCCTGCTTTATCCTCATATTGGTGATTTGTGTCTTCTCTCTTTGTCAGTCTAGATAGAGGTTTATCAATTTTATTGATTTTTTTTTTAAGAATCAGCTTTTCGTTTCACTGATTTTCTGTTTTCTTGTTTTCAATTTCTCCCGCTTTTTTATACTGAAAATTAACAAGGCAGGAAAAGAAGAGCCCTTTTTCTTTCTCATTTTCTTTCAAGATCTTGGTATCCTCCTCTATCTTTTCTTCATTCTTTCTGTGTCTGAGAAAGGCTCCTTCTTCCTTCTTTCAAAAGCTGAGCACTTTCTCCTGAGCTTTGTTTCCGTTTTCTCCTCTGGCGTCATGCCTAATTTGGTAACTTTGGTTTTTCATAGACAAGCTAATCCTGAGCCCAGAAGTTTGTTCCCACCTCCATTCCATTCTAAATAAAGTCCCTCAGGCATAATTGCTACTAAATGATTGTTTCCCTTCCCCACCAAACGTCTCAAGTAGGTAGCTAAATTCTCTGCCATGAGCACTTTATATTCTGTTCATTCTTGTTGTTCCCTATTCTTGTAACTTCACCTTAACCATGTCTCAGTTTATTTCTGATTCTGCTTGTTGGCTCGTACTTCTCCTGACACTAACCTCTCACTAAATGATGGTTTGCCCTGCTCTGCCCAATTCTTGTCTCTCCTTTTCTCTGTCTTATGTCTTCTGTTTTCTTGTGGCCTATGCCTGCTGTTTGCTTGTTACCTGTGTGTCTGTGGGCTTTAGTGTCACTCTATTATTTGTGTTTCTGCATTCAAACTATTCAAAAGAGTATCTGATTAGTTGGCCAGTTACTCTCTAGTACAAATTGCTGGATTAGCCACATGCGTTTTGTAAGATAAGCCCATAGGTTGACTTTGGTCTGGCCACTGTTTTCTGACCCAATTAGCTGTGGCCAACACAGCAGGGTAGTGTGAGTATAAAGCATGGTAACTATGCATAAAAAACTTGCCAGGAATCTGGGGGCAAGGTCTATGAAGCACTCAGAATAAACTATAATTTAAAATTCCATATTAAGTATACTCATGGGGTTAGTTTGTAGTGTTGGCCATTTTTAGTAAAGGAGCTCAGTATACTATTCAATAACAGACATTATATCCCAACTGGCAGGTTTTTATATAAAAAAAGAAATCTAAATAGCAGTACTTTTAATTTAAATTTCTTTATAGTTTCTACAGCACATGATTTTGAAGCTCATCAAAGATTATCAATCATATGGTCGTTTTCCTTTAAGATGTGTGGAAAGAACAATCCTCATTAAAAAATGGAGCTGGGGAGCAACTGGGTGGCTCATTTGCTAAAGTGTCCAACTCTTGGTTTTGGCTCAGGAGTTCAAGCCCTGCATCGGGCTCTGCATTGACACTGCAGGGACTGCTTGGGATTCTCTCTCTCCCTCTCTCTCTCTGCCCCTCTCCTGCTCTTTTGCTCTCTGTCTCTCTCTGTCTCTCTCTCTCAAAAATAAATAAATAAAATTATTAAAAAATTTAAATTTTGGGGATGCCTGGACGGCTCAGTCGGTTAAGCATTCCACTTCAGCTCAGGTCATGATCTCCCTGTCTGTGAGTTCAAGCCATGGGTCAGGCTCTGTTTTGACAGCTCAGAGCCTGGAGCCTGCTTCAGATTCTATGTCTCCCTCTCTCTGCCCCTCCTCCACTCACTCTTTGTCTATCTCTGAAAAATGAATAAATCTTAAAAATTTTTTTCAAAAATTTCAATTTTTTTAAATGTTTATTTATTTTTGAGAGCGAAAGAGACACAGCGCAAGCAGGGGAGGGAGAGAAAGAGACAGAGACACAGAATTCAAAGCAGGCTCCAGTCTCTGAGCTGCCAGCACAGAACCCAAGGCAGGGCTCAAACTCATGAACTGTGATATCGTGACATGAGCCCAAGTCAGAAACTTGACTGAGCCACTCAAGTGCCCAAACTTATAAAATATTAAAAAAAAAAAGAGTTGGAAAGCCCTGAAGAGGGAACTCTCATGCACTATTCAGATCCCAAACAAGAAGATTACTTCGGGGCGCCTGGGTGGCGCAGTCAGTTAAGCGTCCGACTTCAGCCAGGTCACAATCTCGCGGTCCGTCAGTTCGAGCCCCGCGTCGGGCTCTGGGCTGATGGCTCAGAGCCTGGAGCCTGTTTCCGATTCTGTGTCTCCCTCTCTCTCTGCCCCTCCCCCATTCATGTTCTGTCTCTCTCTGTCCCAAAAATAAATAAACGTTGAAAAAAAAAAGAAGATTACTTCACATACACCAGTAGGAGGAAGGAAGAATTTCTCCTTGCCTAGCAACAGTTCTGTCAATGAGAAACTGCCACACTCATCCAACGAGAAGCCATCACTGTCCAGAACTCTTCAAAATAGCTCCTCCCAATTTCTTTCCTCCATAAAAACAAGATCCTCCCTTCTGTTCTCCAGACCTGCTTATGGTTTGCCATAGTTTGATTGTCCCAAATTACAATTTTCTGCCATTTTTGAATAAACTCATTTTGCTGGTAAAATAGCTGGCTTTTGTGGGTGTGGCTTTTTTTGTTTTTTTAAGGTCAATAATGTTAAAAAATGAGATTGAATCATGAAAAGTCACTGGATTTACAGTAGTTGAGATTTTTAAATTTCTAAGTTTTGTTATTTCTTTGTAGAAGGCAAGATTTAAGAAGACACCAGTACTTCAAAGGGCCAGATATACAGAGCTGACTAGAGAAGCTATTGTAAGACACTTGACTCTCTTTTCCTAGACATGACACATATACACTTTCCTTTCCCTTTTTTTTCTAATTTACATGTGAAATATAGTCGTCACTAGAAAGATGAATGCAGCATGTCAAAATATGATGCAGGACATTATTTCTCACCGTCTTATTTTTCCACAAATATTTCCAGCTTCAAGCTTCAGCACAGCTTTCCACCTTATTTAACGCCATACTTATGGTGTTTTCTCTGATTTTTATTAGAAGTCTTCAGTGAAACTGGTCATGGCTCTCTTCTATTATTTCTTGCACCCTGCTAAAAAATTCATTCTTTAATACTACCGCTCTTATTCTCACTAGAGCTTCAACTCCCTGATTACAAAGTTATTTTAGGGTAAAGGTATTCTGAATTTGCTAAGACTATAAAGAAAAAAGGTCAGAAGTTTATTTTTTTTTTAAAGAAACTAAGAACTCTTGACTTTATCTTTGGGAATTAAGCTTTGTTCAGTCCACATTTACTCAGCACTTACAGTGTTAGACACCGGGGATGTTAAAATGAATTAATACAAGTTCTAAAATCAAAGACCTTACAGCCTAGCAGAGGAGACAATTGGATATAAGGTTCATGTACACCCGGTGCGACTCCTGGTAAATTTCCTGTGGACAACAAGGGAAAGGCACCTTGTCTTTTTGAGAGACAGAGAGAGACAGAGAGAGAGGGTGCTAAAGATAACTTTTCCATTAAAAAGATGGCAGACCCATACCTTACAAAATGAATAGAAACTCTTTAAAGGAAGAAGGCAGGAAATTGTGAGGTGTGGGGGCAATCTAGAGGTGGGAACAGTATGAACAACTGGTGCATGTGAAGCACTCCACGCTGATGGGTACCAGAGAATAACCTGGCTGCCTGGAGGAGAGGAGCCGAGAGGCAAGCAGGGTAGATGGGACGGACCCTCCAAGACATGCTTGGAAGCTTTCGCTCAATCCACAGGGCACCGAGGAAGCTCAGAAGCCATTTATGTTGGGAGTGTTGAGGTCACATTTGTTCTTTAGAAGGATCACTCATTTGCATGGAAGATGAATTTGAAGGGGTAAAAACAGAGGCAAGCAGACCGGTTCAGAAAGTTCTGTATTCATGATTAAAGAGAAAGATAATGAAGGTCTGAGAACCAAGGCATTAGTAAAAGGAGCAGAGACGTGCTTACGTAAGTCAGTTAAAAGGAAGCATTTTAATGCTATTTTCAATATCTTAAGTGACACTCTAGTAAACCTAACGTATAAATACAAAGAAATGAAAAAGAAAACAAGAAGTGAGCAGAATGGAATCCTTAGGATTCTTTCGTTACAGAGTGAGGCCACTTTACATCTCAGTAATACATCAGGAATAAGTACAGGACATTTTGACCTTGCTGTCAATACTTAGCCTAATTTTTCCTCACCTGATTTTTAGCAATGTTCAATGTTAGGAACAAGTCAGTTTTTGTCTATCACAAATTGTACTCTTACAGTTTTTTAGCTTTATTTTGTGTTGGCTATTTTTACCAGAAACGTTCATTGTAAATTGAAGGAAAAAAGCCCTCTTTGCTTTCATGTACATGCAAAGAGAAAGAGTAAAGCACACACATAAGATCTTGGTTCTAGGCAGGGTCAAATAATGAAGACAAAATTTCCTCTTCCAAATCAAAACTTGTATGGTTGAATAAAGGAAGGCTTAGATCCTTGCCCAGCTGACTACCTACTCACCTGGAAGGGATTCCTGGGAAGACTCCACAATTAATCTAGGAGAAATTAATTATGAAGAAATATAGAGATTCTACTCAGGATTTGTATATTTTTTGTAGTTTGTTCATTATAATTATTTATCAGCATACTTTGTTAATTTCCATACTACATTTTTAGTGGCATTTAACACAATAAAGCTTAATTTACAGGGAAACCATGCTAACATTTTCATTTAACCAAACATAAGGGAAAAACTTATTTGGATCATAAAGCTGCAGCCAAGGTAACATTAAGGTATATCTTAACTGCAATAAGAATAGCTAGAAGGAAAGAAAAAGCCTCAAATTTTGCACTGAAAAACACAATCCTACTTTTTACAAAGCCAATGACACACGTGCTACATTTTAACTGGTGCATTAAAAAAGAAATATGGACAAATTTATTCAAGCTTTGTGGTTTCTCCTTACTGAACACTGAAGATTGCTTCAAAATCCTATCCTTTGATAACTTCATTTACTTTCCAATGGATACCAAAATCTTGATGTTTAAAGAAACTTTACTTTTTCCATTCAGTGAAAAATAAAATTTATTTTTTTATATTAAATATAATTTATTGTCAAATTGGTTTCCATACAACACTCAGTGCTCATCCCAACAGGTGCCCTCTAAAATTTAGACCAAGATCATAAGGGGAAGAGAACATTTCTGGATCATGAAATTTATTTTTTTTAATAAATTATGTTTTTAGTCTATTTTTTTGTGAGAAAGAGAGAGAGAGAGAGAGAGTGAGCAGAGGAGGGGCAGAGAGAGAGAGGGAGAGAGAGAATCCCAAGCAGGCTCTGCACCATCAGCACAGAGCCCGATATGGGGCTCAAACTCACAAACCGTGAGTTCATGACCTGAGCCAAAATCAAGAGTCAGACACTCAACCGACTGAGTCATCCAGGTACCCCTGGAGCATGAAGTTTCTAGTTTCAGACCCTAAGACCAATGTAATATCTGACTAGGGCATAAAGAAGTTTTATTTCTTTTGAAAGGAACTAAAGAGAAAACAAGAAGATTGAGAGTCTCTCTGGCAACACACACCTATTCTTAAGATGCTGAACACAGAGTGGGTTGCTAGAGATAGTGCGAAGCAAGCATGCAAGGTGGCTGAATCACTTCTCTCCTTGACACGTTATCTGTACCAGCCTCCCACCTGCAACTTCTACGTCTCAGAAATGCTTATGCAGAGCACAGGTATAGGAAATTTTGTTTTCAGTCAAATCTGGATTCTCTCCTTGGTTCAAAGGCAAAAGATACTTTCCTTCTAAAAGCAATGAATGCAGTAATTCAATGGGAGATATATTCTACATGAATGCTTCAGAGCATTTTTTTTAGTGCAGGTAACTAGAGCAATCTTGTCTTTAGTTTGGTAGAAAACATGTTTTCTCTTCACCTTCCAAATTCTCAAATACACAAAGTGATTATTATTACCACCAAGGTATTTTTATAAACATGTTAAAATCTTAACAAAGATCTATACCAGTCTCAAGCCTTCCCTGAGTGAGCATATGTGCTTACTTGCTTCTCTCTCATCTTCTAAAAGCAAGTGCAGTTATTTAATTAAAGATGAATGTAGCTCAGTAGATGTTCTCCTGGTGCAAAGGGAATCCTAGAGCTAATGGGGTTAGCTTTATTAAAGCCTGGTTTTAATCATGTAGGATTCCAGCAGGTGCTGAATTTGAATTATGCTATTTTTTTGGGCCTTGACTACTTTTTAAATATACTGTTTACCTAATGATAATCAGAGAAACAAATTTCATAGTCATAGGGATTCTGAAAGGCATACAAATCACTATCTGCATCTTTATGTACATCAACATAAACATCTTTATTATTACAGATAGAGATGTCAATATTGATAATAAAACGTCCAGTTCAAAGAATTAATAAATGTGTCTTCAAACTCACATTGATAACAATCTATAGGAGAGGTGTCTTTTTTTTTTTTTTTTTTTTTTTTAACGGTTATTTATTTTTGAGACAGAGAGACCGAGCATGAACGGGGGAGGGGCAGAGAGAGAGGGAGACACAGAACTGGAAGCAGGCTCCAGGCTCTGAGCCATCAGCCCAGAGCCGACGCGGGGTTCAAACTCACGGACCGTGAGATCGTGACCTGAGCTGAAGTCAGACGCTTAACCGACTGAGCCACCCAGGCGCTCCTAGAAGAGGTGTCTTTAGAAGCATATAATCCTCAGTGTTTTGTTTTAAAGTTAATATTGAAATCTTCTTTAAAGTGTTTCACCAGTGATCGAACTGGTTACTGAAAACTAAGATGTCCAAATTTCTTAGTTGTTAGTACAGGCAAAAACCAAGCCTATTATCTACATCTAAATTAAAATGTTTGGCTAATTTCTTTGGGCAATCAATTTAAACAGCTAAAATACTCTCCCTGAAATTACTGTATTTACTTATCTTCCCCCCCCAAAGATTAAAAAGATTATACATCTTTAACCACTGCAATTGTGACATTGCATATCACCACCCACATATTCTAATTCCATGATTGCATGTATTTACACAAATTATATAATAAGATGCAATTACAATGATTACGGAGAAATAGGCAACAATTGAAAAAATTACAAATTCCCATTAAAATAACGCTACATGATATGAAAATCATCAGACAAACCAATACAAGGAAAGGAACAGTTCTAAGATGAATAAAACAATACAACACCAAATAATCCAGCAAAACGCCTCGGTTTTGGCAAATGGAAGCATGTTATACTAGGAAATTGGAGGCTTTTGGTTTAAGAGTAAAGTTCTTTTTCCTTTATATTTGTTTCTCAGTTGTAGAATGTGAATGTTTAACATTTTGACTTTCCTAAACACATTATGACCAGGGAACCTTTTTTTCTCAGTGATTTCTTAGTATTTCAAAGAAAAGAGGAAGAGTCGTTACTGCAATAATAAAACATGAGCACACCATAGACATATCTGTGGAATTTTAGTTAGGAGAGAGCAAGTCCTGCTACAACGTTCTTGTCCTTTTTTCTATAAACTGTCTCCAAGTGTGCATTTCCTTTTCAAGGGATTTACAGTCTGAGAATATTGTTTGTCCAATTTCACTTTCCGTTTTGAAAAGAATATTCATAAGACAAATAATACAATTGATACATTTGAGCTCTCCATACATTGTCCTATAGCGTATTTTCTTTGCATACCAACATCTCATTTTGTTCTCTATTTCAGACAAATACCTTTAATATAAAAATTAGGAAGTTTGCCTCTTTGGTTTCTTTTGCAAAGATTTTAGTAGACCGGAGACTATGTCTTGCCAGCCTAGGACAAAGAAAAATCCATATTCTGACATACCAGAATTATTTTCTTTTTAAGTCTATATATTTATTTTCAGAGAGAGAGAGAAAGAAAGGGAGCACACAGCAGGGGAGGGGCAGAGAGAGGAGAGACAGAATCCCAAGGAGGCTCCACACCAACAGTGCAGACTCCGATGTGGGGCTCAAATGCACGAACTGTGAGATCATGGCCTGAGCCAAGATCACAAGTCAGATGCTTAACCGACTGTGCCACCCAGGCACCCCCAGAATTCTTAACAAAGGAGATTAGATTAATCCTTCAATCTAACTTACTCATAATTTCTATATGTTCCACATAGTCACATTATATTTTATGTAGTATTTTATATGAACCGCACAAGATGATCTTTTATACCAGTCAAACCCTCATTTTACAGATGAAGAAACTGAGGCTTTGGAGAGCTTGAGTACAGAGATAGGTGTCAGAGATAGAAAACAGTTACACCAAGATTTGAATTCTGGGCTCATCTTCAGCATTTATAGAAACACTTGCTGACTGTGGACAGTGCAGTAGATACGAAGCTGTGAGATGAATACGACACGGTCACTGCCCTTGAGGCACATAATGTCTTACAGCTTAGAGACACAAACACAAGCAATTTCAATATAAAATGGAAAGTGCAGAGAGAATGGCCTGAAGAATTTTTACCATGAAACAGGTTTCTTAAGGCAATATTAGATGCCTCTTGTATTTTACCATATAGCAGCATGGCTTTAATAAACATGGCAGTATGATTTAAAGTAGAGATAAATCAGATTCTTTACAAAATGAAACTAAAATAATTTCAGAAAATAAAATTTCAATTTCTGAGAACCTCAGAGACTTGCATAAAATTGTAAATGCATTGATTTACTGATTAAATGATTAATGGAATGACCTATTTATTCATTCATTAAGATACGATCATTAAGTGCTTGCTCTGGGCCAAGTACTGTAACAGGCTTTGAGGATGCAAGGAAAACAAGACAAGAATCTGGCTGTTACGAAGCTTACAGATATTCAAAGCAACCCAACAGAGTGTGTTCGGTGCCACAGGAAGGGAAGGGGAAGGTGATATGGAAGTACACAGGAAGAGCTCTTTTTTTTTTAAATTTTTTTTTACATTTTATTTATTTTTGATAGACAGAGAGACAGAGCACAGGTGGGGGAGGGGCAGAGAGAGAGGGAGACACAGAATCGGAAGCAGACTGCAGGCTCCAGGCTCCGAGCTATCAGCACAGAGCCTGATGTGAGGCTCGAACTCACAAACAGCGAGATCGTGACCTGAGCTGAAGTCGGACGCCCAACTGACTAAGCCACCAGGTGCCCCACACAAGAAGAGCTCTTAACCAGATATTCTGGAGGAAGTGAAGTCTAAATTGAGATTATAGAGTAGACAAGCAAAGAGAAGGGTTAAGATCTCAGTGGCCTGGAGGCAATCCAGTCTAGTAGTATAAAAGCCTTGAGAAGAAACATCACGGCAAAAATAGAACCAGAGAGATACTTAGTCTGCTTGGAGCCATGGGTTGGAAGGGAAAATGATGAGAAGTAATAGGTGGTATCATCAGAAAGTAAATCTACTGCATTAAAATTGGGTTTTAGGCTAATGGTGCATATGGGAAATGAACCCTTCCATTGGCTCTGCAGGTGGTCCTGCATGCTGAAAATATCTCATGTTACCTTAATAGAAATATTAATGCATGAAATCAATGTTTTTAATGTTAACGAGAGAAGTGAAAATAATGACAATATATAAAGGAAGGAAATCAGGACCATTTTGGGATTAAAACTAAAGTGAGCCAAGGGGGCGCCTGGGTAGTTTAGTCAGTTGAGGGTCTGACTTCACCTCAGGTCATAATTTCATGGTTTATGGGTTTAAGCCCGGCGTCAGGCTCTGTGGGGACAGCTCAGTGCCTGGAGCCTCCTTTGGATTCTGTGTCTCCCTCTCTCTGGCCCTCCCTCACTCACACTCTGCCTCTCTCAAAAATAAATAAACATGAAAACAAACAAAACAAAACAACTAAAGTGAGCTAAGGATATTTAGCTAGAATCCAATAAGTGAAGCAGAGTCAAAGGCTAAGTTCAAACATCTGTTCTAATGGTCCCAATTATGAGCTCTCTCTTCCCCATGCTTAATAATGAGCAAAACCTCATGTAAATGAAACATGTAGTAACCAAGAATAGGGTAATATGGGGTATACCATTGTGGGGGAGTTGGCAGACTTTGAGTTCAGGACAAAGAGTGAGATAATGTCGGGAAGCACTTAGATGCTAAATGGAAGGGGCTGCCCAGAGCTTGGGCAATGTAAGAAATTTGTGTAGAAGGACTTTCTCTCGCCAGTGTATTTGCAGCTAGCGAAAACCAACTAAACATCGTTACCATCGCTCCATGGAAAGGACCCTCGTCTTAGACTTGGCAGCTTTTGTGGGTTTGTTTGAGCTACTAAGAAATCTGACAGACGCTGCCTCAATTGTCTCTTTTGCTGCCACCAAAGATAGTGGGCGTCTTCAGGGACAGTAGGAATAGGGGGATCTATGAGACTAGAGTAGTAAGCTCATAGATCATAATTGAATCTACACTTGATCTTAGCCAAAAGGCCGAGAAGCGATGAGATCATAATTGAATCTAAGCCACGCTAAGGGTTTTATCTTAAGGACAAGAGAAACCCAAAGAATATGTAGATAAATGACATGGGAGTTGAGCTTTAGGAAGATCCCTGTGGTGGTAATGGATGAAAGAGGGCAAAAGAACAGATGGCCACAGGAAGACCAGTTAGGAAAATGCTGAAGGAGTGGGTGGAGGAATGATGGTGGCCTCTAAATGGGCAAGAGTGGGGATGTACAAAGTGGGTGGCTTCAGGAGGTATATGGGAGGTGACTGATTGGTGTGTGTGGCATGGGAAGTGACAGAATACAAGTATGATACCTAGACACGTGATTTTGGAAACTGGTTTAACAATGATTAATACAGAGTAGAAATAGGAAACACTAGTAAATGCTCAGTTACGGGGGGGCAGAAGGCTGACATGATGAATTTTATTTTGAACATGTTGAATTAGGGTACCTGTGGGGAAACAAGGGGATGTGTCTAGTAAATAATTGGATATGCAGATCTACAGCTTAGGAGAGAGACCCGCAGTGAAGACACCAGTTTTGTGCATTAATCATGCACATTGCTAAGCAAAAAGAGACAAGTTCAAGTTCCATACAGACACACCTTACTACTTAAGAGCACTTTCTGTTTATATTCCATCTGATCAATCAGAAGTGTCTTCAGAAAAATCTTGTCATGCCTGTACTCCACAATCAAAAACTTATGGGAGAAATACTATATTTAATGATAGTATTCGTCTAAAATTCAACACTTTAAGTGGCATTAATTTTCTTTTCCCATCTCGTAAAGACTTTCAAGAATAATTATCTGAGGAGGAAGTTCAAAAGTTCAGATATTATTTTAACTGCCTTTCTCAATTTAAATTCGTATTTCACCTTTTGCAACTGTCACGAACGACTCTGTTACTTTATTTTCCTCATAGAGGAAATGATTCTTGAAAAGTGCTGCCAACAAAAACCAGTGTGAGAAGCCTTAATGAGAGTGGCTTTATTCTCGAAGCTCTTGGAAAGCCCTCTTTTGTTGGGGGGGGTGTGTCACTTTTTTGTCATATTCTCCATCTCAAAAGGGCTTTTAACTCAGCTATATTACTGTACCATAGAAAAGAATTTTGGCAGGCATTTTTTTTCACATTAGCTTGGGATTTTTTTTTTGTTGCTAGATAATAGTTTTAATATCATTTGCTGCTCTTCGGTTAAGAACAAGAGAAAGAAAAGACTCATTGTGGCCTTTCCTCTCCCAAAATGATGAATACATTTAAGAACAGTGCATTTTGCTTCAAGCAGTTAAGTCATGCTAACTTTCTGTATGCTTATGAAAAGGTGGTTCTGCAACAACACTACAAATGCTACCTTTCTCGATCCTAACACCAGCTAAAAATCACTCTACTCTAAGGAAAGATTGCAGCAAATGAAAGATGAATGCATCACTCACCTCCACCAAAGCTTCCAAATACATCAGACTAACTGAAACATATCCTACTGCAGTTATTGGGAAGAATTTCTTGATAAAACACGTGGACCCCAAACTTCAAAAGAGTGACTGAAGAAAGTTATGTCTTAGGGGCGCCTGGGTGGCTCAGTTGGTTAAGAGTCCTACTCTTAGTTTTGGCTCAGGTCATAAGCTCATGGTTTTGTGGGTTCGAGCCCGTGTCAGGCTCTGTGCTGGCAGTTGTGGAGCCTGCTTGGTATTCTCTGGCGCCCTCTCTCTCTACCCCTCCCCAACTTGCTCTGTCTCTGTCTCTCTCAAAATAGATAAATGAACTTTAAAAAAAAGTTAGGTTTTATTCTATGAAAATAACTTTCAATACAGAATAGTAGTTTTATCTTTACAACTGGAAAAATTATTTTTATTCATAATCAAAGCACAGTATTTTTACTTTTTCACAGAACTCAAAGCGAAATCCCTTCCCCAATTCAGTTTGAAGAACCGTGCCCTGATAATTACTAATTACATTTCTTTTCTTTTATTATTTTTTAATTTTAGTTATAATTTTTTTTAAAAAGACGCAAGTATTTTTTTGAGAGAGAGAGAGAAACTGCACGAGCAGGTGAGGGGCAGAGGGGGAGAGAGAGGGGGGATTTTATTTTATTTCGTTTCATTGCATTTCACTTATTTTGAGAGACAGAGAACATGAGCAGGGGAGGGGCAGAGAGAGAGGGAGAGAGAGAGAATCTCAAGCAGGCTCTGCACATGCAGGGCCAGATGCAGGGCTCGAACTCACAAACTGCGAGATCATGATCTGAACTGAAATCAAGAGTCGGTCGCTTAACCGACTGAGCCACCAGATGCCCCAAAACTTTTATTTTTAAGTAGTATCTACACCCAACGCGGGGCTCAAACTCACAGCCGCAAGTTCAAGAGTCATATATTCTACTGACTGAACCAACCAGGCACCCCTGTAATTACATTTCTTAAAGAAAGAATGAGCATGGTTCCTGATTTGGACATAAGCACACCACAGAGAAATATACTATTCTCTATTCCATGTGCACTTCTGTCTACACCTTCCATCTCCACATGAATCTGGTAGGGAGGATGTCAGAGTAACCTTACCAGTGTGGCAGAGGGTGACCGCCACCACCATTAACCTGACATTTAGAACTGCTTCCAGTTTAGTTCCAAGACCATAAAAATGAAATGGCTAAGCTAGAAAGGGTCTGTTCTTTCCATGGTCAGGAAATGCCTCAGAACTCTGATTCCTGTAAGTGATATCCCTCCACTGTGTCCTTGGGCAAAATACCTACTCCTGCCTGAAAGAGAAACATGATTTACTGCCTAACTCTACAGAAAGTAACCAAAGCTCTTTACTTTTTTTCCCCCACTTTTAGCAAGGTATAACATGCATAAAGAGAGATGCATAAAGAAAGATGTTATGGCTCAATGAATTTTCACAGAGCAAACATACCCATGTCAACAGCACCCAGATCAAGAAATAGAACACTGTCACACCTCAGCAGCCCTTCCTCTGCTTTTATTCATAGCTCCCCACAAAGACAAACACTAATCTGTCTTCTTACAACATAGATTGTCTATTTTTGAACTTTATGTAAAGGGATCATATTTGTGAATGGATCTTTCCATTCAGTATTAGGTTTGTGAGATTCATCCATATTTTGTGCTGTGGCAGTTCATTCATTCTTGCTGCCATATGGCATTCCATTCTGAATACACCACAATTTAGCTCTTCAGATACTGGTGGATATTTGGGGCTATTATAACTAGTTTTGCTAAACACTGTTGTACATATGAGTTTTTAAAAATTATTTTAGAGAGACAGAGAGAGAGCATGCATGTATGGGCAGGGGGGAGGACAGACAGAGAGGGAGAGAGAGAGAATCTTAAGCAGGTTCCATCTTCAGCACAGAGCCTGATGTGGGGCTCCATCCCATGACTGTGGGATCATGACCTGAGCTGAAATCAAAAGTCAGACACTCAACTGACTGAGCCATCCAGGCACCCCAACATTCCTGTACATGTGTTTTAATGAATGTACGGGTGCCTATCACAGCACTCAATAATTGCACATTTAAGTCCCTTCCCTTTGCTCTTCTCAACTGGTCTCTAATATACTCCCTCACCACCTTTTGAAAGGACCCAGATTTCTTCAGAACCTCAAGGACGTGTATGGTAGACTTTTGCTCTTTTTACCATCTGGCATTTATTCATCCTTCTAGGAAAATCACAACCCATGTATTCAGGTAGAACTTGTCCCCTAAGACAGGCAAGGAATATGTGGTCTGTGTCTAAGCCAATAGAGCATCACATTCCTGGTTTGTTTGACTTTTATAATAGCTTTATTAAGACAGAATTTATATACCATATAATTCACCCATTAAATGCACATTTAATGCTTTTTAGTATATTCAAAGATATGCAAAACCATTACTGCAATCAACTTTAAAACATTATAATCACCTCAGGGGAAAAAAAAAAACAAAACCCATGTCCTTTAGCTGACACTTTCCTATCTACTAATCCCTTCCCCCAGTGCCCAGCTTTAAGAGTGTACTAATTTACTTTGTTTCTGTGGATTTTCCTATCCTGGACATTTCATAGAAATAAATGGAATCCTCTAACATGTGGTCTTTTGTGACTGGCTACTTTTAACTTAGCATAATGGTTTCACGGTTTATCCATATTGTAGCAAGGATCAGTACTTCATTCTTTTTATGGGTGAATAATATTCAATTGTATGGATATGCCACATGCTGTTTACCCATTCATCAGTTGATTGACATTTATATTGTTTCCACCTTTTGGCTCTTATGAATAACATTGCTACAAACATTTGTGCACCAGTCTTTTTGTAGCTAGACATTATCATTTACATTGGTATATACCTAAGAGTGGAATTGTGGGGACATAAAGTAACTCTGTGTAGCCCTTTGAGGAGCTGCCAGACTGTTTTCCAAAATGGTAGCACAGCTTTACATTCCTACTAGCAGTGTGTGAGGGTTCAATTTCTTTACATTCTTGCTAACACTTATTATCTGCCTTTTTGGATATAGGCATCCCAGTGGGTGTGAAACAGTATCTCATTGTGGCTTGGCTTTTGGCTTTCGCTGATGACTAATGATGTTGGGAATCTTTTCATGTGCTTGTTGTCCATTTGTGTATCTTCTTTGGATACATGTGTATCCTTTACTATTTTTAATTGAGTTATTTTTCCTTCTTATTGAGATGTAAGTATTCTTTATATTTTCTGGATAGAAGTCTCTTATCAGATATATGAGTTGCAAATATTTTCTATTTCATGGGATGTCTTTTCACTTTCTTTACAGTGTCCTCAGAAGCATACAAAAAATTTTTTTTGAAAGAGAGAGAGAGAGAGGCAGAGGGAGAGGGAGAAGGAGAGAATCTTAAGCAGGCTCCATGCCTGGTGCAGTGTCTGATGCAGGGCTCAATCTCACAACCGTGAGATCATGACCTGAGCTGAAATCAAGAGTCAGATGCTTAAAGACTGAGACACCCAGGCACCCCAGAAGCATGCAAAATTGTAATTTGAATAAGAACAACTTATGTTTTCTTTTGTGCACATGCTTTTGGTGTCATGCCTAAAAATCCATTGCCAAATCCAAGCTTCTGGAGATTTACCCCTAAGTTTTCTTCTAAGAGTTTTATAGACTTATACAAACAGACATTTTACATTTAGGTCTTCGATCCATTTTGAGCTAATTTTTGTATGTGGTGTGAGATAAGGATCCAATTTCATTCTCTTAACATGTATATGTCCAATCATCCCAGCATTTGTTGTTGTTGTTGTTGTTGTTGTTGTTGAAAAGATTATTCTTTCACCATTAAAAGGTGTTGACATTCTTGTTAAAACCAGTTGGTCATAGGGTTTAATTTTGGACCCATCTATAGGTCTATCCATATGCCAGTAACTCACTGTCTTGATTACTTCTTATGGTTAAGTTTTGAAATACAGAAGTTTTAAAATTTGAAAGCTTCTAACTCTTTCTTCTTTTTTCAGATTCGTTTGGCTTGCTAGGTCCCTTGCAATCACATAAATTTTAGAATCATCTTGTCAATTTGTACAAAGAAGCCAGGTGGGATTCTAACAGGTACTGGGTTGAACTGGAAGATCAATCAGTATTGTTAAGATGACAATCAAGATCCATAAACACAGGATGTTTTTCCATTATTTAGATCTTCTTTAATTTCTTTCATTAATGTTTGATCATTCTCAGAAAATAAGTTTTGCATTTCTTTTGTTAAATTTACTCCTAAGTATTTTTGATGCTATCGTAAATGGAACTGTTTCCTTCATTTCATTTTTGTATTGTTTATTGCAAATGTATAGAAATATAATTGATTTTGTATATTGATCTTGTATCTTGCAACCGTGCTGAGCTCATTTATTAGTTCTAACAGTTTTTAGTGTATTCCTTAGGATTTTCCTTATAAATGATCAGGAGTTTTTTGTAAATTTTATTTATTTAAATTTTTGTGAGTTTTTTTTTTAAGAAACATAATCAAAATAAAGAGGGAACCAGTTAATTTCAGTGTATCATCTTCTAACAATTTTTTGGAAAGGAGAGAATAACATCCTCTGACCCTGAGAAACTCTGTAAAGGAATTCAAGGAAGAAGTGATACACTACTCTTTTCTCAACTGACTGTAAAATAGGGCTGGAAAAAAGTCAAGTGTAACATTCTGCAATTCAAAATAGGCTATTCTATTTTAAATGGCCATCTAATAAACATATCGAAGAGAAATTAAAAATCAACTGTATAGTAAGGTAAGAAAGCAAAATTCAAATTAATAAAGACACTCGGGGAAAAAAGAAAAATAAGATTTTATTTGCTACACCAGACCAAAGATCAGTAAATGTTCTCCAGTTCAGAAAACCAATGCAATGGAGTTTCTCTGCAAGTAGCAAATCCATAGCTAGAACAAAACATTTCTCATTCAGCGGGTCTTATATTCCCAAAGTGCCCTGTTCTCTTGTCTCTTGTTATTTCTCAGCAGTTTCTGAATGTACCGTAATTTATCCTCATGTTTCCCAGATACAGTGTTTGATGACTTGTAATAAAAGTACTAAAATGATACACTAGTAGACTATGAGAATATATATCACCACAGGCTGGTCTGAATTCTTCCACATAAAAACCTAGGTTTTAACCATACTCACGATGGAGAATCCTGCCCTACTGTAAAAACAGGTAAACCTAGCCCTGGGCTGAGGCAGTCAGCGCTGTTGCCTCAAGGCAGGTGCTAAGAAAGGACAGGGGATGATGTGCAGCAGGAACAAGCAGGCTCCTTTCCATCCTAACTTGAGAAGGCCTCAAAAGAATGACTGGTGTGCTGATAAATAGTAAGGCCTTTTAGTCTACCAAAAGGACATTAGGACTAAGGAAGTAAGGTATACCAAATGAATACACAATTTTGTATGACCTCAAAGTACTGTGCAGCCCTGTTGTTGATATGTATAAATATACCAATTACTTATTTTCATCAGAGGAAAATGTTGGAATTAATGCACCACACTTACTGCAACTATTCCATTTCTGTTTCCTCAACTTCTGTGTTCTAAAGCCAAACATCTTCTCATTCAAGACTGTTGAGGAACTTTAGAAAGTATTTATTTGAGGGGCACCTGGGTGGCTCAGTCAGTTGAGCGTCCGACTTCAGCTCAGGTCATGATCTCACACTCCATGTGTTCGAGCCCTGCGTCGGGCTCTGTGCTGACGGCTCAGAGCCTGGAGCCTGCTTAGGATTCTGTGTCTCCCTCTCTCTCTGCCCCTCCCCTGCTCATGCTCTGTGTCTGTCTCAAAAATAAATAAAAACATTAAGAAAAATTAAAAGAAAAAAGTATTTATTTGAAAACTACATTGACATCTAATGAGGCTAATAATGTGCTGACTGTAAACATCACGTTTTTTCCTAAAACACTGATGTTCTGCAAAATATCAATCCATAAATCTGTTCACAATTCATTATCTGAATTAATTACATATTCAGATAATTTCAACAAACTATGGAATATTCATTAACAACAGAGGTTATATAAATGTGATTTCTAACATCACTGAGGAAATAAATATATTTAAGAAAAATTATTCCTACTTACAAAGCATGAAAATGAAATATTAGAAATGATTATTTTCAACAGTTTGTTCAATTTTGAAATTAAACTGATCATTTTCTTGCTTTCATTTTGTTCAACATTAGCATGTTTAACTGCTTTAACCAGGTATCGAAAGATTTTATTAAAATCCTAGAAAAAACCCACAAATATTTGGCTCCTCTTCATGGCAGATTTGATAAACATTTTCTTCTGCAAAAGAATGTTTTAATTCTGGGCTCACACCAAATATCTCTTTGACTATTGAATCTTTCTACTATATTGTAAACTACACAACATTTAATAATTGAAGTTAGCAATATAAGTTGCTGAGTATTACTTATTGTGGTGGAAACACTAGACTATAATCATGTAACTTCATACCTCAAACAAATTTCAATACTTACCGCGTCCCAACCCACTTTTATCACACATCTACTACTTTCAAAGTGCTTAGCAGCATTTTATTTTATTATTTATTTATTTATTTTTTATTTATTATTAAAAAAATTTTTTTTAAGTTTATTCATTTTTGAGAGACAGAGGGCAAATCGGGGAGAGGCAGAGAGAGAGGGAGGCACAGAATCCAAAGCAGTCTCCAGCTGTGAGCTGTCAGCACAGAGCCCGATGCAAGGCTTGAACTCACGAACGGGAGATCATGACCTGAGCCGACTGAGCCGCCCAGGCGCCCAGCCGCCCAGGCGCCTATCATGTATTCATTTTTAATTTTTTTTGATGACTGAATTTTTTAAAAAATTGAGATATAATATACATCCATTTTTTGTGGTGAGAACAATTAAAATGTATTCTCTTAGCAACTTTGAAATATGTAATACAGCATTGTTGACTATAATGAAAATATTGGTGCATCAGATCTTCAGAACCTATTCTCTAACTGCAAGTTTGTACCCTTTGACCAACTTCTCCCCAATTTCCTCACTCCACCCTCCCAGCCCCTGATAACTACCATTCTACTCTCTAAGAGTTTGGCTTTTTTAGATTCCTCATATAAGTGCTGTCATATAGAACTTTCTCTTTCTGACTTATCTCACTTAGCATAATACCCTCAAGGTCCATCCATGTTGTCACATATGGCAGGATTTCCTTCTCTCATGGCTGAATAAGATTCTATTTTGTGTGTATGTTATATATATTCACAATTCATTACACACACACACACACACACGTATACATACACCCACACATACCACATCTTCTTCATCCATTCATCCACTGCCAGACACTTAGGTTGTTTCCATAACTTGGTTATTGTGAAAAATGTTATAATGAATATGCAAGCACATGTATTTTCTGATATCCTGTTATCATTTCCTTTGTATATAAGAATTTATATATCCACATGTAAATGGGATTGCTGGATCATACGGTAATTCTATTTTTTATTTTTTGAGTAATCTCCGTACTGTTTTCCATAGTGGCTGAACTAATTAATATACATGCCCATCAACAGTGCTCAAGGGTTCCCTTTTCTTCACATCCTTACCAACACTTGTTATTTCTTGTCTTTTTGATAATAGCCATTACAACAGGTGTCAGGTGTTATCTCATTGCGGTTTTGATTACAACTTCCCTGATGACTAGTGATGTTGAGCATCTTCTTATATACTTGTTGACCATTTGGATGTCTTCTTTGGAAAAATGTCTATGCAGTTTCTCTGCCCATTGTTTAATTGGATTGCTGTTTTTTTGTTGTTATTGAGTTATGTGTATTGTTTACATATTTTGGAGAGTAATCCCTTATCAGATGCATGGTTTGAAGATATTTTCTCCCATTCTGTAGGTTGCTCTTACATTTTGTTGACTGATCCTCTTGTTGTGCAGAATAGTTTGGTATAGTCTCACTTGTTGAGTTTTGCTTTTGCTGTGTGTGCTTTTGGTATCATATTCAAAATTCATTGCCAAGATGCATGTCAAAGAGTGTGTTTCTATGTTTTCTTGTATGAGGTTTATGGTGTTATTTTAAGTTTTTAATTCATTTTGAGTTAATTTTTCTGAGTGGTGTAAGTTAGGGGTCCAATTTCATTTTTTTTTTTTTTTGCATATGATTATGCAGTTTTCTCAACACCACTTGTTGAAGAGACTGTCCTTTCCCCATTGAACATTCTTGGCACCCTCGTCAAATATTAGTTGACTGTATTATGTGTGTGTGTGGGCGGGGGGTATTTCTGGGCTCTCTATTCTGTTCCCTTGGTCTATGTATCTGTTTTTATGCCAGTACCAAGCTGTTTTGATTACTATGGTTTTGTAATATAGTTTGAAATCAGGAAGCGTGATGCTTCCACTCCAGTTTGGGTGAGTCAGAATCTTCTGTGGTTTCAAACAAATTTTAGGATTGTTTGTTCTATTCCTGTAAAAAATGCCACTGGAATTTTGATAGGGACTGTACTGAATCCATAGATGGCTTTGAGCAGTATGGACATTTTAACAATATTAAATCTGACCTATGAATACAGAATATGTTTTTATTTGTTTGTCTTCTTCAATTTCTTTCATTAAAGTCTTGTTAGTTTTCATTGTACAGATCTTTCACTTCCTTAGTTAAATTTATTCCTGAGCATTTTTGATACTTTTGTGAATGGGATTGTTTTCTTTGTTTCTTTTTCAGATGTTTTGTTGTTAGTGTGTAGAAACATAAATGATTTCTGTATGTTGATTTTATATTACATAACTTTACTTGATTTAAGTTCTAACATTTTAAAGAGTTTGAATTAACTGGAAACATCACCACCTTCACTAATGAAATGGCATTGCTGAGAGGTAACACTGTGAAAGGTAAGAGTTTTTTTTTTCATTTTGAGTATGGCCTCAATCACCAAGTGGCAAATGACAATGGGGTGCCTATAAAGTCCACAGGGAAGGCCCATTGGGCACAGCTGGATACAATGTTTCCTTACTGAAATTTCTCCCCTGCCTCTTATGTGCTCCAAACTTCTATGTCACATGATATCGTTAACTACACTTGGTTGAGTTTGGTCATAACTCTGCACATAAAACTTCTTCGCATCCTGAACACTGCTGCCACAGGGGCAGTGGCTAGGCAGGGGGTATATACTCTGTGCCCTGGAATGGGCTGTTCAGGCTGACAGAAGGTCAGTTACCAAGAGACCTCATTTATGTAGCTCCAAAGTAGATTAAAAGCCAACTTCAGAAAGTTTTATAATGATACAGTTTCTGTTTCAGCTTCCAGGAAGGTCAAGGGGGAAACTTCGGGGGTTTGACACATTTTAGAAAGGCAAATGGTACAAAAAAATTATGGTTTGTGATACAGACACTTTCCATGATAGCATTGTCTTGAACCTATTTCAAAGGTAAAGAAAATTTTTAAAGCCTACCACCTACGACTTATTTGAAAATATTTACATGTGTACCATGGTCACATGTCAGGGTTAAAAAAAATCTGAATATAACTAGCATCTTCCATTAATGGCTAATATTTCCTGAGCGTTTCTTATGTTCTGGGTATTGTACTAAAGGAGTAACATTTATTATCTTATAAATTCTTCCAATAATTCATGAGATAGATACTGTTCCTCCTTACATATTCAAGAGGCAATTGAGGCTCAAAAATAATTAAGTGATTGCCCCAATTCACAAGCAATGAATGGTAGATCTAGGATTGAAATCTGAACTCTGTCTCCAAAGAGGATACCCTTAAGCATTATGCTACAATTTTCTATTTCTGATACTTCTGCCTTCCTTTAACTCACCTCTTCTCTCCTTTTGCCACTTTGTCTCAGTGTGTCATCACATGGTGTCATTTTTCTCTGGTATGAGGGATAGAATCCAAGTCTGTCCATCCACCCGTCTGTCTGTCCATCCTTTCCTCCCTATTGTCCTTCTTCTTTCCTTCTTTATCCACCAACTTCCAATAAACATACACTCTATGCCAAGCTATCTTTTGAGTGCTGGGTCTTCAAAGCTGTAGCTCTTGCATTTTCTCATTGTTATTCCCTATGCTTGCCAAGATACAGATGTAAATTAAATAGAGAATACATGAATGATATTTAGAACTAGTCTTGCTCTCTAGTAACCCATGTGCTTGGGACTAAAGCAATGAAACTGGACATACTAGCAACTGATAATTGCTGGTGAGAGTAAAAAAAACGTTATGGTAGAGGACAGACACCTGTTGATCCATTTTGAAGAAAGCCTATTTAGCAACTAGAGACCCCCATTACTTCACTCCATATTTAATCCTCCTTCCTCTCTGCACAACTAGACAGATTGAGGTGCAAACACTTAAAATGAGAGGTATAATTATGTGTGTTGGGGTTATCATGTGCACTTTATGTTGGTTGGTTCATTTGTTTGTTGCTTAAAAGACTCCAGGTATAAGAAAGCCGATTTTTTTCTTGTTTCATAAATGTCCTCTGTATCAGTTACAAGTGACCCTTCTACTTTAAAAAATATCTAAGTGTGTGATGTTGCTTAAGGGTCTTCTATTCTCTCACCTCAGACATTCACTGTTTTTCTTAAGAA
This sequence comes from Puma concolor, assembly GCF_028749965.1. Lineage (NCBI taxonomy): Eukaryota > Metazoa > Chordata > Mammalia > Carnivora > Felidae > Puma > Puma concolor. The sequence goes on along the minus strand of NC_141674.1, from coordinate 64,612,464 downwards.
TGAGATTCATGTGGAAGGAATATTTAAAATACATTCAGAGGTTTCTAGAGTTGAAGGGAAGATTTGAGATACTTTTTTGCTCTGTTCATAAAGATCTGTATCAGAAACCACATTTGTCTTCACTGCTTATAAGTAATGGTGACTGCCTTCCAGGGTAAATAGAAAATCACCGTGAATAAAGAAAACAAAAGTCCTAAACATGGCTCTCTCTATTTAAGATCCACCTTATGGTTTTGCTGCTTCACGTAAAATGCAATCTTTTGAAACAACAGCAAGAAACAAAAAAGCTCTAAATAACAATAGCAGCAGTAAGTGAGACACAGTCTTTTTCTTAGTCCATAGTAACACTCTCATGGGAGTACTTTCATTCGAGACTGTCATGTACAAGTTGTGAAATCAAGCTTCCTACAACCGTGAGCTTTGAGAGACCTGAGAAATTTTACAACCTTTTAACTATTTACTCAATAGTGTACAAAGCAGACCTATGCTTGATCTATATAAACCAAATGAAGTCTCAGCTGCACAGGTACTTTCACAAGACCTTTGGAAATAATCGACCATGATTCTTTCCTATGACCATTGATAATCATTGTCCATGTCAGTCTTAAGCATGTAAAAGCTAGTTTAAAAAACTAGCTTTTTTAAAATGACTGATAAAAATAAAAATGACTGATGGAATAGAATTGAGAGTCCACAAATAAACCCTTATATTTGTGGTCAAATTATTTTTGACAAAGGTATCAAACTAAGTGGATGGGGGAAAGAATAATCTTTTCAACAAATGGTGCTGGGATACTGGATATCTGTATGCAGAGATAAAAGTTGGACCCCTATGTCACATCACATGCACAACTAATTCAAATTGGATTACAAACATAACTTTAAGAGCTAACACCATAAAACTCTTAGAAGAAAACACAGGAGCAAATTTTCACTATCTTGAATTAAGCTATGTTTATTTAAATATGGCACCAAATCACAAATGGTGAAAGAAAACAATAGATCAGTTATCACCATCAAAATTAAAAACTATGTCTCATTAGGTTAATGTAAATAAAAGCCACAGTGAGACACTACTTCCCACCCACTAGCATAATTAGAATAAAAAAGACGAACAATAACAAGAGTTAGCAAAGGTGTAGATAGATTTGAACACTTATTCATTGCTGGTGAGATTATAAAACAGTGCAGCCTCTTTGGAAAACTGGGAGATCCTCAAAAGGTTAAACCCTGGGTTACCATATGATCCACCAATTCCACTCCTATGACATATTTCCAGGAAAAATGAAAACATATGTTCACACAAAAACTTGTACTCGAATATTCATTATTCCTTATTTTTAATAGCCAAAAAGTGGAAAAACCTAACGTCAAGCTGGTAAATGGATAAATAAAATGTGGTATACCCATGTAAGGGAATATTACTCAACAATAAAGTAGGAAGAAGTTCTGGGACGCCTGGGTGGCTCAGTCAGTTGAGCGTCCGACTTCAGCTCAGGTCATGATGTCACAGTCTGTGAGTTAGAGCCCCACGTCGGGCTCTGTGCTGACAGCTCAGAGCCTGGAGCCTGCTTCAGATTCTGTGTCTCCCTCTCTCTCTGCCCCTCCCCTGCTCATGCTCTGTCTCAAAAATAAGTTTTAAAAAAACTTAAAAAAATTAAAAAAAAAAAGAAGGAAGAAGTTCTAATACGTGAATGAACCTTTAAAAATTGTGCTAAGTGATGGGGCCCCTGGGTGGCTCAATCAGTTAAACGTCCAACTCTTGGTTTCGGCTCAGAGCATCATTTCACAGTTTGTGGGTTCGGACCCCATGTCAGGCTATGCGCTGGCAGTACAGAGCCTGCTTGGGATTCTCTCTTTCTCCTTTTCTCTCTCTGCCCCTCCCCCACCTGCACTGTCTTTGTCTCTCTCAAATAATAAATAAACTTATAAAAAAAATCTTTAAAAACATGTGCTAAGCAAAAGAAGCCAGTCACAAAGGGTCAGATATTGAATGACTTAATTTAGATGAAATGTCCAGAAAAGGTAGTCCATGGAGCAGGAATGGAGTAGTGACTGCCAGGGACTAGGGGCAGAGAAGAATGAAGAGTAACTGCTAACGAGTATAATTTCTTTTAGGAGTGATGAAATGTTCTAAAACTAGATTGCAGTGATGATTGCACAACTCCCAACATGCTAAAGACCAACAAATTATGTACTTTAAAGGGGTGAATTATATATGAATAAAACTATTACTAAAAGTTTAATCAGATCACAAAACATGTATTGAATATTTGCTTGTCTGCTTTTTAAAAACCCATCAGGAGCTCCAAGTTAGAGTTCTAGTGCATCCATCAATGTGCCAAGCTGAGAATCCAGAAGTAAAAATTTTGTCACACAAGAATTTTTGACAGCCAAACTGAAAGCATTTGAGAATGTCACCTAGGCAAGAAAACAGAAACTCCAACCACCAATCTATCCCTACTGAAAAACTGATTTATATGTACATTCCAGCCAAATGAGATAAAGAAAAATTAGCACAATGATTTGTGGATGACAAGACAGTCATCCGTTTTCTGATTTAAATCCAAAGTGAGAAATCCAATTATGGATTATATTTTCTTGTGGGTTTTTTAGTTTGGGGGTAAGGTTGGCCTTAAAGTTCATCTTCAGTTGTTCCATTTAAGATTTTCACTCCAGGGGGTGCCTGAGTGGCTCAGTCGGTTAAATGACCGACTTCACCTCAGGTCATGATCTCACAGTTCATGAATTTGACCCCGCATCAGGCTCTGTGCTGACAGCTCAAAGCTTGGAACCTGCTTTGGATTCTGTGTCTCCCTCTCTCTCTCTGCTCCTCCCCTGCTCACGCTCTGTCTCTTTCTCTCAAAAAATAAATAAACGCTAAAAAAAAAAAAAATTAAAAGAAAAAAAGATTTTTACTCCATTCACAAAACAAGATCCTTTTTTCTTTTTTTTTAAGTCTATGCTTTAGATGAAATCTCTTGCCATGTTTGATGACCATTTAAATCAATTACTGATACTCTTCTGTTCCAACAGAGAACATAAAAATATGGTTGGGACATGGTGCTAAAAGAATTACTGAACAAAAATATTTTTGACTTCCACAAATAGAAGTCTTCATAGTGGAGAGTTTTATTGTTTAAAATATGTATGATGAGGGGCGCCTGGGTGGCGCAGTCGGTTAAGCGTCCGACTTCAGCCAGGTCACGATCTCGCGGTCCATGAGTTTGAGCCCCGCGTCAGGCTCTGGGCTGATGGCTCGGAGCTTGGAGCCTGTTTCCGATGCTGTGTCTCCCTCTCTCTCTGCCCCTCCCCCGTTTATGCTCTGTTTCTCTCTGTCCCAAAAATAAAATAAAAAACGTTGAAAAAAAAAATTAAAAAAAAAATATGTATGATGAATTATTATATTTTTAAAACTTACACTGGATGACAGGAGAATTGAGATTTTTATTTGGAAAGACTTTGCATTATTTGCTGCCAGCCACTCTACATAATCCTCCACTTTCCCACTTGTGAATATCTTTTAATTATGCTTAAATTGATACACATGGTATAATTCCATCTATGTAAAAATAATGTACATAGAAAATAAACCTTAAGAAAGCATATCAAAATTTTTACAATGGTATGTTATCTCTAGTTTACAAAATTTCTGGAGATTTTAATTTTATTCTTCTGCTTTTCTAAATTAACCATCATTAATTTATATCAATTAAAAATAGTATTTAAAATTTTTTTTAATGTTCATTTTTGAGAGAGAGAGAGAGCGCACAGGTGAGGGAGGGGCACAGAGTGAGGGAGGCACAGAATTGGAAGCAGGCTCCAGGCTCTGAGCTGTCAACACAGAGCCCAGTGGCAGTGGGGCTCAAACTCATGACCTGTGAGATCATGACTTGGGCTAAAGTCAGATGCTTAACTGACTGAGCCACCCAAGCGCCCCTAAAAATAGCATTTTTAAATTTGCTGTTGGTACAAGCACTCAGACAAAATTCTTTGAAAAGTTGGATAAAATGTGTAAAAATTGTTTTCATTAAGGGAATTAACGAGAAAGTAAGGGAAATACACAGACATTGAAGATGAAGCCAGAGTACAAATCTAGCATGCTGAGTGGGCACTGAAGGCAGCTGATGCTCCTAGGATCTGCTGATCCTTTCACCTGGAGCCCTGGATTTCAATAGTCCTATGGAGGAGTAGGAGGCACATCCCTGAGCCTGAACAAGGATGGGAGATCCTGGAAGTCCAGTAATGCTGAAGGGAAGGGTGAACTTGAAAAAGAAAACCTTGTAGCACAGGGAAAGTACCTGTTTTTTTGTGTCCTTGGGCCTGGGTGAAGGTGGTAAAAAAAAAATCTTCCTCCACAATTCATAAAAATCATGCAGATTTGTAGTTTACATTCACTCTATTGGCATGTCATACAGATGGTGAGGCTTAATTAAAGTGGTGGTTCTTAGGGGCGCCTGGGTGGCGCAGTCGGTTAAGCGTCCGACTTCAACCAGGTCACGATCTCACGGTCCGTGAGTTCGAGCCCCGCGTCAGGCTCTGGGCTGATGGCTCGGAGCCTGGAGCCTGTTTCCGATTCTGTGTCTCCCTCTCTCTCTGCCCCTCGCCCGTTCATGCTCTGTCTCTCTCTGTCCCAAAAATAAATAAACGTTGAAAAAAAAAAATTTAAAAAAAAAAAAAATAAAAAAAAATAAAGTGGTGGTTCTTAGTTGGCAGGGCCCCCAGGAGTCTGGCAGAAGCAAATGCTTCTCCAAATGTATTTGGAGGAATACATTTTCAACATAGGCCACTAAGGATTCCCACAGACGTGGTCCAGATAAACATGGGAGTCCTGATAAACATACATACCCACACAAACACAAACAAAATACATAAATTCCTTTGAATAAAATTACAACAAAAAAATGCTCAGACCTCCAGTGACATGCGATATTGGAGTTATCAGATACTGAAATAAAATGAATGTAAGAGAAAATACACTATGAAAAAAAACCAGGATGATTTGGGGGGGAAAAATTTAGAAATGACTTGGGAAAAATCCTTGTGGATGTGTTAAGTAACAGATTAGACACAGAAGAATACAGAATTAGCAAAGTGAAAAATCAGAAATTATCCAGAATGTACCACAGTGAAACAAGTAAATAAAATATAATGAAGAGATAGAATAAAAAACAGGCAATGTATTTAAAGATAATTTAATTTAAAGATTGCCTAAAATGTAGAAACTTAGCCTGATGGCAAAGAGCTTAATATCAACACTCAGAGGTAAAGAAACCACAGGAATTGAGTCTTCAAAATATTGCAAGAGAAAATAATTGATTATCTGTAATTGTATTCGCTTTCAAGAATGTGGACAAAATAAAAATATTTTCAGATTAACTAAAACTGCATTTACTACCAAAACATCTTCATCAGCCAAACTTCTAAAAAATTCACTGCAGGAAGAAGGATAATGGAAATCTAAGTTGCAAGAAGAAATGATGCAAAGAAATTGGTAATATGCAGATAAATGGACTATCTGACACAAAAACAACAATGATGCTAATATCCAATTTGTTAGGCTTAAAAAAGAGAACTCAACTACTTCAGTGAAATGGTACGTACGATTAGTGTTCAAGCTAACCAGCCAGGGTTAACGTATTCTAAAGTCTTTGAATTGTCTGTAAAGGGGATAAAGATAGTAATTAACTTAAGACTTTGGTAAACATGCATGTTAAAATTTCAAGTATAGCATTAAGAAAATAAATATTAAGAGTATAATTTCCAAATCAGTATAGGTTAAAACACAGAATAAGAGGGGATAAGGTGGGGACAAGGACAACCCTCCTCCCATCTCCCAACTCCATGAATCCAAAGGGCAAAAAGGAAAGGGAGGGAAAAAAGCATAGAAAAAGAGACAAACAGAAAGACAATATTTGAGATTAAAAACCTCCAACATATCAGTAACATATAGCAAAATCACAGCAAATGTAAATGAACTAAACTTAACTCTTAAAAGAGTGATTGTAAGTTTAGATTAAAAAATAAATTCCTGTTATATGCTCTTCATATAGGACATAATAGCATTACTGTTACTATCAGATGAATGGGACCTCTGATTTAGGCCCTGTGCTTTAGAGATTTGCTACTCAAAAAGTGGTTCCTGGACAAATAGCAGCAGCATCACAGGGTGCTTGTTAGAAATACAAGTTCTCAGGTCCCAAGCCAGACCTAAAGATTCAAAACCTGGATTCTAAGACCTTCAGCTGATTCATATGCACATTAATGTTTGAGATGCACTGCTTAAAGGACACAGCTTATCACAAACAATGCACAAATTATAAGAAAGACCACATGGCACCTCTGTCATTCTGTCATAGCATTATTCATAATCATAAACTTCCACTCTGTGTCTAACACCATTCAGACCCCAGAAAAAGTGCTTCTCCACATTTCTTGCCTTGTCTTTGTTTTTTTTTTTTTTTAATTTTTTTTTTTAATGTTTATTTATTTTTGAGACAGAGAGACAGAGCATGAACAGGGGAGGGGCAGAGAGAGAGAGAGGGAGACACAGAATCTGAAACAGGCTCCAGGCTCTGAGCTGTCAGCACAGAGCCTGACGCGGGGCTCGAACTCACGGACCGTGAGATCATGACCTGAGCCGAAGTCAGATGCTTAACCGACCGAGCCACCCAGGCGCCCCTCTTGCCTTGTCTTTGAAACAAAACACCACTCTGCTTTCAAATGTCATTAAGATGTGTGGGTTGTAAGATGGAGCTGGTCACTGCTTCAGTTTGTGTACGGGGGAAAGAGAGTAGAATAAGAATTTGATATAGTGATAAAATAGAACATATGAAAAGAAACTTCATAGGGAGGGCAGAATCTGAAAAACTGAACACAAAATCTTCAAGGAGGTAGTCTGCTTACATTTTGAAAAATGAGATAATGTGAGTGAGTAGACTTATTGTATTTTTTGTTTTAGAGAGAGAGAGAGAGAGGGAGAGCACACAAGCAGGGACGGGGTGGAGGAAGAGGGAGAGAGAGAATTTCAAGTAGGCTCCGAGCTCCCTGGCAGAGCAGAGCCTGACTTGAGGCTCAATCGCACAACTGTGAGATCATGACCTGAGCCAAAATGAAGAGTCAGTTACCCAAGGAGCCCCTGAGTGGGTAGACTTCTATCAAACACCACCTGCATAAAATTCTCCAGCATGATATTACACACATTTTATTTAATAAAGATTTAATATTGATCAAACAATAACATGATCAAGAGAATGATTCTAATCAAATCCCTAACTACAATAGGTCAAATAAACCTTTGAACTTGAAAATCTTTCCTAAATGCAGACATAATTATCGACTAAAGCAATTAGGAGGTCTGTGGGCTTCCATTCGTACTCTTGCCTCGGGCTCTGCAAATATTATGGGCAGGTCTGGACATACATAAAATGTTAAGTACACAGAAAGACTGAAAAATTTAGGATGGGAAAAAGATATAAAAGCTAATGCTAAGCAAAGGAAATCATACTGACTATTTCAATATCAGCAAATGGAAACAAAACGGTCTTAAAAATCATATGCACTAAAAAAAAATAAAAACACATAGTGGACTTCACATTTAGGTTTAAAAAAACAGAAAATGTAATGCAAAAAATTGGCAGAAGTAAACCAAAATTATATCATATTTGCACCAAAGTTTTAGGAATATGGAAAAATTTCCCTTTCCGTTCTATTTTTCAAAATGTTTACATTATTTTTAGACAAAGAAATATAATCAATGCAATGAATGGCATTTATTTATTTATCTATTTATTTATTTGTTTATTTATTGCAAGGGAGTAGGAACAGCTAGAAGTAAGGTGGCCTGTACAAGTGTGCAGTGATGGGAGCTAGAGACTCAGGTGTTTCCATGGGGATGGAAAAAGACAGAAAAAGGAGGGAAGTACTTCAAAAAATGAATGAGAATGCCAATGTTCATTGCAGCATTATTCCTGATGGCCAGTAGGTGAAAATAACCCAAGTGTCCATTAAAAGATAACTGGATAAACATATTGTGGTATATACATACCGTGAAATATTTTTCGGCCATAAAAAGAAACAAAGTTCTATTTTGTTTGTTTTGAATTTCTATTTATTTATTTATTTTTTTCAACGTTTATTTATTTTTCGGACAGAGAGAGACAGAGCATGAACGGGGAGGGGCAGAGAGAGAGGGAGACACAGAATCGGAAACAGGCTCCAGGCTCTGAGCCATCAGCCCAGAGCCTGACGCGGGGCTCGAACTCACGGACCGCGAGATCGTGACCTGGCTGAAGTCGGACACTTAACTGACTGCGCCACCCAGGCGCCCCTTGAGTTTCTATTTAACTTCTAGTTAGTTAACATATAGTGTAATATTGGTTTCAGGAGTAGAATTTAGTGATTCATCACTTACATATAATACCCAGTGCTCATCACAAGTGCCCTCCTTAATACCTATCTCCCATTGAGCCCATCACCCTTCCCACCTCCCCTCCAGCAGCCCTCAGTTTTTTCCTCTATAGTTAACAGTCCAGGGGCACCTGGGTGGCTCAGTTGGTTAAGCTTCTGACTTTGGCTCAGGTCATGATCTCTCGGTTCCTGAGTCTGAGCCCTGCGTGGGGCTTTGTGCTGATAGCTCAGAGCCTGGAGCCTGCTTCAGATTCTGTGTCTCCTCTCTCTGCCCCTCCCCCACTCTCACTCTGTCTCTGTTTCTCTCTCTCCCTCTCAAAAATAAATAAACATTAAATCATTATTTTTAATTTTACAGTTAATAGACTATTATGGTTTGCCTCCCTCTCTTTTTTCTTCCTTCCCTTATGTTTATCTGTTGTTTCTTAAATTACACAGGAGTGAAATAATATGGTGTTTGTCTTCCTCTGACTTATTTTGGTTAGCATAATTTACTCTAGCTCCATCAACATCATTGCAAATGGCAATATTTCATCCTTTTTGATGGCTGAGTAATATTCCATTATTTGTGTGTATGTATGCCCACATCTTCTTTATCCATTCATCAGTCAATGGACATTTGGGATCCTTCCACTTGGCTAGTGTTGTTGTTGTTGTTGTTGTTGTTGTTTTAGAATTTTAAGTAATCTTTATACCCAACATGGGGCTTAAACTTATAACCCTGAGATCAAGAGCTGCATGCTCTACCAACTGAGCCAGCCAGGCACCCCTATAATTTGGCTATTGATGATGTTGCTATAAATATCAGGGTGCATGTGTCTCTTTGAATCAGTATTTTTGTATCCTCTGTGTAAATACCCAGTAGTGCAATTGTTGGGGTGTAGGGTAGTTGTATTTTTAATTTTTTGAGGAATCTCCATGCTGTTTTCCAGAGTGGCTGCACCAGTTTGCAGTCTCACCAACAGTGTAAGAGGGTTCCTCTTTGTCCCCATCCTCATCAGCATCTGTTGTTTCCTGTGTTGCTAATTTTCCCCATTCTGACAGGTGTGAGGCAGTATCTCATAGTAGTTTTGATTTGTATTAAAAGGAACAAAGTTCTGATGCATGCTACAACATGGGTGAACTTGAAAACATTATTCTAAATGAAATAAGGCTGACATAAAATGACACGTATTGAATTATTCCACTTACATGAAGTATCTAGAATTTTCCTAAATTCTTAATGATAGAAAATAGAATGAACATTACCCAGGGCTGGAAGAAGGAAAAATGGGAAAGTTATTGCTTAATGGTTACTGAATCTGTTTGGAGTGATGAGAAGTTTTCGAAATAGGTAGTGTTGATGGCAGACCACACTGTGAATGTAGTTAATGCCACTGAATTGTATAGCTATAAATGGTTAAAATGTCAAATTTTAGGATATACATATGTCACCATAATAAAAATGTTTTTAAAAATGGATGGGAAGGATTCAGTGCCTTAATCTAGAGGAGAGAGGAGACAACTCAGGCAGAAAAACCAAGGACTGGTTTGATAAAGGGCTTGTTGGCAAAGATCTCATGTTCTCAGACTTGAGAAACCACCAACCAAGATGTATAAAATATATCTCCTGCCAGCTGGCCGTCAGAGTAGAGGCAGGTCCTGATGTCTCTAATGACAGAATTATTCCACCTGTGGACTGGAAGAATAACAGGAGAGCTGAATTTATGCCAAAATCAAGAAATAACAGCTAGCACATACTTGAAAAATGTAAGAAATAAAGAGTAGCTCAGAGACATCTTTGAGTACAAAACACAGTCAAGAAGAACAGGCACCAAATTCAATAAGGTGGCCACAGGCTGTTCCACCAAAATAGCTGTTGATAGGTTGGAGGGAATTGAGAGAAAAATGACCGGAAGGATTAAAAATAAGATACAGGAATTTTGTAAAAACTAAAGGATGAAAAATACAGAAAAACGTGCTCACTAAGAAAAGGTGATAATTATAATTATTTGTGCTGTAAAATTTCTTTTTTAGGAAATACAGTTATGTCAAGGTAAACCTGCACTGTATATGGACAAGGAATTAGGTCTGCACGACACACGGACAGAGAATTAAGTCACAGACTGAAGCCCTGAAAGTAAAGCCTAACAGGAGACATATATCTGAACAGAAACCACCCAGTTACCATGAAGATAGCCATCATTTCTGTGTCCTGGAAGCCGATGTGAGTTTGCCACAGGCTATGGCCACCGAAAGAGCTGTGGACGGGTTAGAGGAAATTTAGAGAAAAGTGACCGGAAGGATTAAGGGACTGCCGGGAATGATTCATAAAACTTAAAAATTCTGGAACACATTCTGTAGCTGAGCAAACAGGCGGGAGATGAAAGGTAGGGAAGGAGGCATCGTCACAATTTAAAAGCGCTGGAGGACTGTAAACAAGAGGGAAAGAATGGAGATGTTAAGCTAGAAGAGGGATGTATACACTTTCAGGATTAATAAGTGGAAAATTTAGCACAATTATCAAGATGTATTTTCTGACTATTCTAATTCTAATTGGAATATATTTTGGTTTTAAGCTACTAAACAAGGTAAGCACCTAACGGTATATATAGTTCATGCCCTCCTGTATACCACTGATAACATCATATTGTTAAAACAATACAGACATAGACCCCACATACCCAACAGGAAACAATAAAAAAATGGGAAGGAATTACATTAAAATGTCATATATACGCACATCTGTTATCATCTGATATGCATTAAAAAATCTGTAAGGAAATACATTAAATTATTAATAATAGTTATATTTTGGTGGCAGGTTTATAAATAATTTTTATTTTCCTTTTACTTTTTGCCACTTTGAGAAGCCAATGAATATAAATGCATTTACAACTGTGCATTGTTACAAACAAACTATGCATTGTAAACAAAAAGTTTGTTTTTCAGAACCAGCACTCTGGCTCTCTTCTCCCTTTTCTTTTCCAACACGCTACAGCGGGGATGATGCAGAGGAAGCTTTTCCCAGATCAACTCATCACCTTTCAAACTGAGCCCAAACCACACAGTTGTTAATAAAAATAATGGGCATAATTTTTGAAGGGATTACTGATGACTAGAGCATCAAAGCAAAGCTTCATTCAGTCTGGCTGGGGCATTGATAGTGAATACACACAAATTCCTACAATCCTCTTTCCCTTTTCGCTGTTCTGGAGTACAGGAAGAATGTTACCACTTCCTGCACTTTGATTGTTCAAAACTTAAACTAGTGAAGTAAAAATGAAATGAACCGGCTTTATAATTTACAATATAGAGTGGAAACACTATGGGTAATGGGTAATGACAGACAGCTTGGAAATCCCTGACAACAGCCTGGTAGGTGAGACACTGCCAAGTCACCCCATATATGGGCCCCATAAAAAGAGTTCTTTCAGACATATGTGGATATATAGATAGATAGATGATAGACAGAAGACAGACAGACAGATAGATAGATAGATAGATAATTTGCTCCCAACCAAAGGCTTTTGATTTAGGAATCAGACTCCGTCTCAACAAATTTTACATTAACTTATGGCCAATTTCCTTCGGATGCAAATGACATAGAAATTTGAGTTTTTGTAGAAGTTGTTAACAAACTTAAGTGATTTAGAAGAACGACAATGGCTCTCTCTGTAACTCTGTAACTCTTCCCACAAAGAAGGAAGAAATCACTCTTTACCCCATACTTCCAACAGATCTATACCTGGTAAGATTCATCATGCAACAACTCGACATGGTCATTCTAGAATCAAGTCTCCCCCAGTAGAACTGTTAAACAATAGTCTCTTGCTACACATTCATTCCACACCCCACTGGCTGTGCTGCAGGTGGGAGCTTTAGTTCCTGTTGTGGCCAGTGTACATTATAGTGTCTCCACAAAGAGGTTGCTTTATCCTTAACCATAACACCACTACTTTGCTCAAGTCACTGTATGGTATTTAGATACACAGCAAGGTTGGAAATTAAACCAAGTTGGAGTGTTCTCTGGGATCACCCCCCAACTCTCTTTGCTAACTACTGAGAGGTAAGCTTGAACCATTAACCGGCTGTTCAAGAGCTGCATCCAGACTGTCGGCATTGACATGCTGGGGTGGGCAATCACAAAAACTTAGGCTGGACAGGAACTTACGGTCTCTTTACCCTCTGGCCCCCAGCATCATTCACTCAGATTGCAGCAACAGTCTATTAACTGGCCCTCTTCTTCTCATTCAGAACTGCTCTGACCTGTGCCACACCGAAGCCATGGTAGTAATCCATTGGAAGACACATCTGAGTGGAGTCACTCCTCCAATTTAAGTCCCTTAAAGACTTCCTCAAAATTTGCAGGACAAAATCTAACCTCTGTAGCATGCAAATACTGATATCCTAACCTGCATGGTAATTTCATGTCTGTTTATCTGCCTCCCTCAATAGCTCTAAGTTTTGTGGAGTCAGGGATCACATCTACTCATTGTTGCATCCTGGGCTCTCCCACAAAACCAAGTATATGATAAGTACACAATATTATTTAATAAATAAGGTAATGAATTTAATTTAACTCTTCCTCTTCCACAGACTAACTCAGGCCTAGAAGTTATAGAACTTGCCAAAGAGCCTGTAACAAGTAAAAGGCTTGGGTATGGCCCCTTGACTCCCATGATACCATACTGTCAATGTCCCCAAACATGGGCATTCTAGATCTCAACACCTGGTCTACCACTCTGAAGTGTTAGCAGATGCTGCTCTGTATTTAAAGAGGAACCAAAAATTAAAGATATGTATGCCACATATGTGAAATCCTTTTGCCTCCTACTTATCACTTCTGCCCATTCCTTTGACTAGTGAGTCTATTAGCCACTCTTGTTCAAATCTCTTTCTATTATATACAGTTACAACAAGATTCTGCTCATCAACTTTCAACAAAGATTTATTTAGTTTTGACATGCATGAGATACAGTTTTTGGTTCTGGACATGCCAGGATGAATTAAATTATATCTTTGGCGTCAAGAAAGTACAATGTAGGGGTACTTGGGTGGCTCAGTCGGTTAAGTGTCCGACTTCGGCTCAGGTCATGATCTCACAGCTCGTGAGTTCAAGCCCCGCATAGGGTTCTATGCTGACAGCTCAGAGCCTGGAGCCTGTTTCAGATTCTGTGGCTCCCTCTCTCTATGCCCTTCCCCCACTTGTGCTCTGTCTCTCTCAAAAATAAACATTAAAAAAATTTTTTTAAAGGTACAGTGTAGTCAGGGAAACATGCATGTGGACAAATAATCACAATATTGTGATTAGAGGCATATATAAGATACAGAGAATATTTTAACACTTAACAATACACAGTAATTGTGATATTTCCCCTGCTGTGATTTTCCTGTGGTCAGGATTAGGTCCTTCCTCTCACTCCCTCCCATGTGTCTAATACACAGTAGGTACCCAGCCTAACGTATGATTGACTAGCTGACTGACTAATGCAAGGCTGGCATAAGCGAATGTGGGATCTACTCTCCACAGAGGTTCCATCCGGGAAAACTTTAGAAAGCAGATGCAGGAGATGCTTGAGCTGGATCTTAATGAATGATTAGTTCTCTACCTGGCAGATAAAAGGAGAAAGGGCATTCCATGATGGAGGGAAGCATGAGACAGCAAGATGTGTTCCCTGGGTGTGTACAACTTGGGCGGGGGGGAAGTGAAGTTGGAGAACTAGGCCAGACAGACTGTTGGGGCTTGTGAGCCTTCCTGTGGAGTCTGAATGTGATCCTCTAAGCAATGGGAAGCCATTGGAGGCATGCGAAGAATATGAGCAGATCTGTAAATTAGAAACGCAATAATGCAGTTCAGTCAGTGGAGAGGTCCCATATGTGCAATTAATTTCCAGAATATGCTTTCTTATTAAAAAAATGGTTTAACTCTACATTTCAGTCTGCCAGAGTGTTCTCAGACTCTGTGACATTCCCAGGAATACTACACGGACACCTTCTTAGCCATTTACAGAGAATATAAGAAAAAAAAAAAAGCTTCGTTTTCATACTGAAGTATAACAACTATCAAGGTTAATTTTCCCTACTATGGGTAAAATGGTTTCTTATCTGCCTTATGTAATTCTACCTCAGAGTAAGTATTACATCTCAGAACTTAGGAGGAGTTAATGGTTACTTGCAGAATGGCAGTGCTTCAAACACTTGGTTAACTGAGTCTCCTGATGATGCTTTCTTCCCCTGTGGAGAAGGTAATTCAGTTAAATGAGTGGTCTGGTCATGACATTTTCTGCGAATAATAAGGCGCTCTTTTTGGCTTGGTTTACTTTTTAAAGGCAAACCCACTCAGATCTGCCAATTGTTCCAATTACATGGGTGCCACGCATTTTATGAAGCCTTTAGAGAACCCATCGCTAAGCCAGTGGTTGGTGGAAGCTCTTTTGAACTATCCAGAGGCATATTCTCATATTCATTTCAGAATAATAAGATGTTTAAATATTTATTTCTTTCCAATAACTGGGTAGGCCCAGGCTCTTCTTTTTAATAAATTCTGTTCAAATAATGTTGAGTCACTGCTTAGAATATATTGGCACTGAATCTTCCTTGTGGTAATGACATTCATGTCAGAGACCCACGTTGTAGCCCCAGCTCTGCCACTCACCGGTGACTGTGGGCAAATCACACGAGCACTTGTGAATTCCTTCTGGTAATTTTCAAGTTTCCTTCCAGCTCAAAATTCAAAGAGATCTGATTAGCTCAAGTACATAGAAATGCAGTAGTTACAGAACTACAAATGGTGGCAGGAGAGATTCGTATTTACGACATGTAATATTCCTTTTCAGTAATGCCACATGGTTAGAAAATTTTCAGATGGGCTTATTTTAGAAGTAATTTAAAATCTTTATATAGATATACTCATTTATTCAACAAATACTTACTAAAGACCTTTTATATACCAGACATTATATTAAAGGCTGAGACTACAATGATAAAAAAGAGAAAAAAAAGCCCCAGACTTTCTGATCGTAGAGCAGGGAAGGCAGACAATTTTAGACAAGAAATAACAATAAGCTGGAATAAGTATTATCATGGGATCCTGACTGTGAAGACAAAACACACAGCTCAGATTTCACCTGGGCTACAAGTCAGGGAAGCCTTCCCTGTGGACATGCTGTCTAAACTAAAAGAATATGCATGCCTATGACTTTTATTTGGGAAACGCTAATTGAACAGAGCATGCAATAAAAATATTTATTTGCCCTAAGCCTAGACTAAGAGTTTAGGACTAAAAGAGCTCATGAAGAAGAATCTGAGTACATCTCATAAGTATCCCCACCCTCAAGTTTTTAATCAGTCATTTAATCATAAATTTACTCCCATGGGAATTCTTTCCTTGAGTCAGGTTTACAAAGTATGACTAATATTATTATTTAAGAAATAATCATTCATTGTCTTTCTATAGTTACGATCATTCACTGCAGCTCGAAGAGTATATAGTAGATATACAAGAGGTTTTAATGATTTGTTGATTAATGATGAGTTGTAATTTCTCATAGTCTTTTCTCATCTTCAATATTCCTTCATCTCGGCATTCGTAGGACAAGAATTCGATTGCACTGCCACTTGACCCTGGGGGTTTTGGAAAATCCCCTGTGTAGTAGATGTCATGTTTCCAGGACAGATCCAATGGCAAATGTTCTGTCTTGTGGCCAACACAAATTTCTCATACCATGAGTTATGAGATTTGGTTTGGAAACATGGTCACCATATATGACAGAGACCATTGAACAGGGTAACAAAGTTAGATCGCTTCAAGAATCCAGGCGGCCCTATGCCATGCCAAAGGAAAATCATAAACAGACTGAACATTTTCAATTTAAAATCTATCTACTCTGAAGTTGCTTTGATATCCAAATTGTTTACTAAGTATTCATTGCATGTCATATATTATACATAGAGAAAGAGACAGCACACACACATATATTAAAACAGGGCTAAAAAATGAAATTATAGTTTGAAAGTTTTATAACTGCTAAACTAAGAATAGTATTTAAATTATTTTATAGATGAGAAAGATCACAGAAATTGCCTCCTTTTTAGTGTCAATGCCTTGATTTATTGTTTCCTGGTTTCATATTGTTATTCAGCACTTGCTTTATTATTTAACTTTTCTTGCTTCTTTGTCTTTTCTCTCCAATTAGATCAAAGATTCTTTGATGGTAGGCACCGTGTTCTTCCTCCAGAATACCCAATTTTGCAACTATTAGACCTTCAATGAATATTTACTTAGGGCTATGAATTGTTCAAAAACCCAGAAACAAATTAGCTACAGAACTACATATGGTGATTAAAAACATTTCAAATGATGGTTCTCAAACTTTAATGTGCTTAAGAGTTGAAAAGGAAGACTGTTAAAATGTGAACTCCCAAATCTCATTTCCAAAGACTCTTATGTTATAAATCATTTCTTCATCTTTCTTCCCATAATTATTATTATTAGTAGTAGTAGTAGCAGTAGTAGCAGTGGTAAACCAAAGTAGGAAAGATGAGATACACATACTGGGTCCTTGGGACTCCACTGATGTTTCTTACAGAGGAAGGACTTTACAAATGGTGAGGTAGCTTTGTCCCTCTCCACAACCCCCTTTCCCCAAACACTCTGCTTTCTTCCATCCTTTAATAAATACTTGTGTGTTCATTAAGTGTCAAGTATTATTCTAGGGCCTGGGGTTAAACTGGTCAACAAGATGTACAAATACTTTGCTATCTATCACAGCACTTAGATTCTACTTGGGGGGGGGGGGGAAGACAAACAATAGACAAGGAGACTTTAAGATTCTTTCAGACCTTGTTAACTAATATAAGGAAAATAAAAGAGGCTAATATGATAGAGAAGACTATTAAGGATTGAGCTATTTAAACAGTATGGTCTACAAGAAGACATGTGATCTGAAGACTGAACGACCAGAAGGAGCCACCTATGTAAAAGATCTTGGGCAAGAGCTGTCCAGGGAGAGGGGACAGCAAGTGCAAAGGTCGTCAGGCAAAATGAGGATTCAAGGATCAGCAAGGAGACCACAATGGCCAGAAATGGAGAGGGAACCAGCTCAGACTCATTTACCAGGTGTGGTCTGGGCTTTGTGTGGGAGTATCTTGGCATTACTCCTTGGGAAGCTGGAGAAATACTTCTGGCTCTCAGAATTAAGGAAGATTATGTATTTCAATAAGTGTTACATGAACACTTCTCCTATTAAAGGCAACCACATTACTGCAACTCGTCACCCATGAAAAACAGTTCATTTCATAATTCTTTTTGGTTGACAATTTGTGATAACAGGGTTTCATCACCATTGGCGGATTATATTTTGTAGTACTTGAGCACTAAAATTTAGGTCACTTTGAATTTAAGATCCAAATTATCTATCGTTGATTGGATGCCTCAAATATTGTAAAATGGAATCTCATAAATGGGACAACCTTGTATTTGAGAATTTATATGCTTTTTAAAGGAAGAATGCTTATGCCACAATCCTAAAGTAAGTTATATGGCATGTGCCTTTTTTTCTGGTTTTGAATTATTTTTCAACTCTTGCATTGACCTGTCCTATCACTCCAACTGGACATCCGTGAATTAAAAGCAAACATACTGCTACCTCCAAGCAGTTTCGTTTTGTCTGAATAACTGAGTGCTTAAGGAAGGAAAGAACCAAGGACAAGCATGTTATTAGTATGTGTAAAATCCATTCCTGGGAGCTCCTACTGAAGCAAGGAGATAGCAGCTCAGCTTCAGACCCCATTGATCACTGCTCTTTCATAAGCCATCTTAGAAAAGGGCAGCCCAGGTGACAAGTGGGCCTTCTGTGATAAGGGCTCCTGTCCATTGGAAATGGGAATCAGCTCATAGTTTCATTTCACAGGGTCCACCAGATGGCAAATGACTTTATCTACCCGGACCAGATCCGGGCTGGAAACAGAATGCATTCCATGCCCCCCTTCCACTCTGCTGGAAAAATTGGAGTTTTTCTGTGAAGGTTGCTTGATTTAGTATGTGTGTATGTGTGTGTGTGTGTGTGTGTGTGTGTGTGTGTGTGTGTGTATCTGTGTGTGTCTATGTGCACAAATGCACACTTAAGCGTGATTATAGTTCTAAATACAAGTTTCCAAATGCATGACAATTGTCTTCTTTGCTTGTGTCTGGCTGATCTGGTTAGAAATCAGTAGCTTCCAAAAATGGGGACCAGCATAGTAATGGCAGGATACAGATACAGTAGCTGCAGTGACAGACATGTAACAAGATTGAAATGAGTTGGTGAAACATTTGTGGGAAAAGGTCTGGGGAAAAGGGTTGGAAATGAAGAGAAAGAATCTATCTAACAGAAAATGAAATGTCTTCATTATCACAAGAAACTCCAAGTAGCCTTCACTTAGTCACACTGGAATTACAATTTCAGCTCACATCGTTTGCGAACGAGGAAGTAGAGAATATGACCATGGAAAGTGATATTTTAAGCTTCAACACACATTGCTCATCACTGGCTTGACTTGCAGCATGTCTTTCAACAAAAGCACATAGTGATTTAATCTCAACAGTAATTTAGTCTGCAGCCGTATGAGACAAGACTATCATTGCAGACAGGCTGTGATTTGTGAAATTCAGGTGCTGGGGATTAGGACCACCTGTTGAATTTAATCTTAGAGTTATAATGTTAATACCATCATGTAACTGAACATAAACACTACATATTTATCAGACTTTGGGACCTCCAGCCATGGAGATGTGAACATTTTCCTAAATGGTATCTGTAACTCTCTCCAGATTCTGTAAATCAACAGCAAATAAAAAGTCTGTTGGAATTCTGATTCAATATGCAGTAGCATATGCCTTGGTGGTCATTACATTCGGCACATCCTATAATTTTTCTAAGGCCTGATATGAGCGTGGAAAAACAAAAAAAGCAATCAGGGTATCATCTAGCAACATAGTAAGAATAGAAAATCTTTCATTCTTTGTAAATCAGAAAAAAAAATCTTAGCAATATTCTAACAAATTTCTACCTCTGCCTAAGCAAGACTATAGGAAGATCCCAAGTAAACCTAAGAAAACAGCAACTTTTGGAGAGGACATATACACGTTACACATATACCTCCCTATAGCCATCAGAAATGAAACTTCACCCAATTTTCAGTCAGTTAGATAGTAACAGTAAAGTGATTACATTTTGAGTAGAAGTTTATATTTAGTTCAGTGGGACAATTGGGATAATGCCTGGAGAGAAGGCATAGATTTTAAGATTTGCATTTGTTCTTTTGCTTGGGGTAGGGTAAACGCTGTTGATCCTTTGAGTATGGAATTTGGTGACACGTTGGTTTTCTAGGAAAGAATGCCGTTGGTATTAATTATATGCAGAGACCTTCCTGGTCACATTTATAATTCTCTGCTAAGAATTCCAAGGACTTTCACACACATTTATCATCCATATAACAACTTTACAATTTATAAAACCCTTTATTGCAGATTATGTCAAATTCCCATATGGGAGTTTCAACATTCCTTCCCAAAAAGGGCTGGTTTTCATTGTAATGAAATAAGGCTCTGAAACATTGAAAATGGAATCCAATAATATATTTGTGCAAATAGACACTGTTTTGAAAACAAATATGAGGGAATCATATTTTGCCTTATGCTATCAATGTTCTTGGCTGGTGTCTGTCCAGCAGGAGAACACAGAAAGGAAAGTATTAGGAATACCCTCCCAAAGGCAGATCAAAGCTTTCAGCAAATTTACCTTTTCACACCCCATTAATCAAAGCTTCGCAAGAGCTATCTAGCCATTTTCACTAAACAACAGCCATGAAAATCCACTAAGTTCAATAAATTCATCATATACCAGTTACACATAAACACCACATCCATCCAGTCAGAAGCAGATGTCTAAACTTTTCTAGAACTCTAGCCCTTATGGGTTGCTTTTGCACATACAGATATAAAGGGTGTAATCAATCAACATCTCCAAGAGAAAACTGAAGCTGTTATTATAAAACTAATGACCCTCTCTACTTTTGATTTTAGGATTCTACCCCCAGCTCCTCCCCCCACCTCCAAATCACTTCCTAATGAAATCCCTTCCTCTTTTCTGCTTCCCCAAATTTTCCCCAGTACACATTCCACCTTTTCAGAGAGAATTTCCTTAAACCTTCCAGAACAGTGACCTTTCTCATCTCCGCACCCTAACAGTACTGTTTTATATCTAGCATTTCTTATACATAATACCTATCAGTCTACCTATCTAACCGTCCATCCATGTTTCATGGTATGTTTGTTTGTTTTTTCCACAAGTATCCAAAGATCCCCAACCCTGGGTCCTTTTGACCCTCCAAAATCCTTTTGGCTGTATGCATTGCACAAATGAGTGGAAATATTTTGACTGCCACTTAAAAAAAGTTTGACTTTTTCATGCACGGTAAGGCCAATCTTTGTTTTTCAAGCAAAAGGACCACCTGCTAAATATTAGTTTGGCTCATAACCATAAAATCTAGTAATACAAAAAGCAGAAGAGCTGCGTGGTTTCAAGAAACTCTCTAACCTTTATAGAGCAGATACAGAGTGGAACTGTGTTTTAGTAAAAACATATTAGGAGCTTCAAATAATGGGGAATATATTTAAACTGTATTAAAATATCTTTTCAGAATCAGGAAACCTGATTAGAATTCTCCCAGAGGCTTCTCACACTGAAACCAGAGATTTATTATTTGGGGGAAAGGAGGCTCAATTTTTAAAAATCCATCTTATTAACTATTAGCCAAGCCATGCAAAGGCTTCCCGGAAGGCAGAGAAAAACAGGCCCTCAACGATGAGTTTCAAGCCAATGGAAGCGGAGTTTGTGCCTCCAGCCTTCCGCGCCTGCCTTGGGACCGCTCCCCAAGGCTGTGGCAATTCTTCCCAGAGCAATCCGAAGCCGAGATCAGAGGGGAATCTTCGAGCAGGAGCCGCCGCGGCCGAGGACTGGCAGTCACTCACCCACCAGTTCCCAGCGGGGCAACGCTCAGGCTGTTACTCGCGCCATCGCCGGCTCTCCTCCCAGCAAGGGCGCGACTGGGCTGCCAAACCCGACGCTTCAGGAACCCAGCACCCACCCCCGCAGCTGCAATTTTGGGGCTCAGTGGGTTTCACCTCCGGGGTCGGTTCCTGTTACGATACTGGGCTTTAGGTCCGCTCATCTCACCCCTATTCCCTGGAAAACTTTACCTCCGTCTCCAAACAGGAATTCATTCCGAGAAAGAACTCTCCCACCCCACCCCGGCGGCTCCGCTCCCCCTTCCAGCCTCCTCAAGGCACCTACTCACGGCGCCTCCCAGCCCCGGGAAAGGGGGCAGGCTCAGGTGTGCGGGATCCCCAGGCTGGGTGGTGCGCGTGCCGGTGAGCGAGCTGTCACCTTGTGGTCCGCCACGCCGAGGTATCCGTCCAACGGCCGCGGTGCAGCGGGGATCCGGGGTCTCGAGGGGGGGCTGCTCTCCGCCGACGGCTGCGCGCTGCCGGTCGCCCCTGCCTGCTGCTGCTGCTGCGGGGGCCGCTCCTTCTGGCCGCCGAGGCTGCTGTACACGAGCAACAAGCTGGTGCACATGGTGGTGAGCGCTAAACACACAGCCAGACCATGGCGCTGCGGGCGGGAGGGAGAGAGCAGAGGGGAGCTGCTGAGAGCCGAACCCGGAGGAGCGCGCCGGCGGTGACACGCGCGAGGCGGTCAGACGCGCAATGTTGGGGGGGGGGGGGGGGGACGGCGGCGTTCCGGGGCTGGAAGGAGGTGGCCGGGGTCCCAGCCCCCCGCGCGCCGCGGGGGCAGGAGAGGCACCGTCCTCTCGCGCACGGCAGGGGATGCTCCCGAGCGTGGCTGCTCTCGGCGGACGCCACCACCCAGATCTCTCGGCAGAGGGCAGGTGGTGCGCGGCGCCCAGCTTACGCGAGGGAAAGCGCGCCGGCCGCGAGGGCAGAGGTGGGCTCGCACTTTGAGGAGGGGCCCCCTCCCCCAGCTCCGCTGCTGGAACCTCTAGCCCTTGCACCCTCTCCTTCTTGGACCCGCGGGGCTCTACCTCGGCGATTCTTGCAAGTTTGAAATCCGACAAGAAAACCAAGAAAGTCTGCAAATGTTTCCCCCCTCCCCGCCCCTCTTAGTTTTTGCCAGGCTGTTGCTTTTGGGTATCCTGCACCCCTGAACCATGCGCCCACCCCTCCACCGCTTCTCCAGCTCTCCGTGGGGCCCCAGACCTCTCTCCCGAGATCCAGGAGCCAAGGCAACCCGAGTTCCCATCCCGGCTCTGGGATTCCGAGCCAGGCAGAACCAGGGAACCGGAAGGGGGCACTGAGCAGGTGGAAAGTTGTCCCTTTGTAACAGGCGACCTCGCGGCGCAGGGGTAGGCGCCCTGGAGCTCTCCCGCGCGCCCCGGAGCTCTCCCGCGCGCCCCGGAGCTCTCCCGCGCGCCCCGGGGACGCTGCGTCCCGGGGTCCCCGCCTCTGCTCAGAGGAGTTGCAACAAATGACTCACCATCAGGGTCTTCATTTTGGGCACCTCTTTTGTGAGGAATCCTCAGGCACACGCGTCCGGAGCCACTTTTTCTTGGAGGGTTTCCATGGTGGGTGATGGGGGGGCGGGCGGCTCTGATTTTCGCCCGGCTGCCAGCCGCGGCTGAGTGGGTAGGAGAGCCGCGGGACCCAGGAAGAGCGGCTGTTGCAGAGATTAGAGACAGAATTAAAACTGAACCGGACCCTCGTAGTCTCTCAGTGATCTACACAACTGCCGCCTGCCGCCGCCTGCTGGGTCCTAAAGACCTCTGCATCTCCCCCTTTCCCGCCCCCAAATAATAATCTTTTCAGCCGAGTGGAATTTCTGGGGCGAGAGAGTTAACCGTGCCAATGTACCCACCTATTGGTCCGAGGGCTTATTTATCTTTTATGAAGTCATCAAGTAAAAACGAAGGAGAACCCCATTGGATTCTGAACATGATAGCCATTTGAAAATTTGCAAACTAAATTGTTTTGTAATTTTGATAAGAAGTCAACTGTGCAAATGTCAGTGGCCCTATTTATAGCTTTTGCATTTGTGTTCCTAGCATGGGGAAATCTGTCAGGAAATAATTTTTCCAAAAAATTATTTATTATTTCAGTTGCCCAGTTGTAGGCTTTCTGATATCTCCTTTAGTTTTACTTTTTAAATCCAATTATTCTCATGCATCCTTTATATTTAAATTTTCATCTAAATTATTTAACTCATTACTTGTTTTGAAAATTACAATTTATATTTTTATCAGAACTTTGAGGTTTCTAGTGTTCGTCTAAATGATTTTTAAGTGTTAGAAACAGTCGGCACATCACAGTCACATGATTAACTGGACCTGTAGATTCTTCCTAATTTTAAGGAAAGCTTTTCAGCTGCTAGAGATAAAACTGCTTACTGCTTATTTTTTGACTCCTAAGGACTTTGGTGCTCTCCTTGTAATGGTCTACTGCCCTGACAGTACATAATTTCACATTTAGAATTTCAATCAAAAATTTCTAAAAGTTACCGTTGTATGTTGGGAAATTCATGTCAACAGCTTGTTGTAAGGCCACTCTCCCTCCTGCATTGAGTTACAAGTGGCATTTGTTAAATGTCTAATTTAATTAAAACATATTTCCTGTGAAATTAATCAGTGAGAATAGTTGTCTTAATGTATTACTTAACACCTCACCTGTAGCAGTGTAATGTTAAAGATTACATTGAGATGGAAATGATCAGCAGGCCAACTGAACCATAGGCACAATAAGAGCTTTCTCAAGGCCAAAAAAGGCATTACAATCATTTTTTAATCTTCAGTAATCCATTGCTCCACTGATGATACAACAGGAGCTATTTTTAACCTACGAGGCATCCTTCCACACTTAGTATTAAGGAAGTTAAAATTATTGGTACAACAGTGACTATCAATGCAATGTGTTTAGGGGGAAGCAAGACACACGCAGGATTTAGCCTTTTAAGGAAAAGCAAAAAATTCAAAACACGGTCCAACATTGCCAGCCTTGAAGCTGTTTATTCAATTTGTGCTTTAGGCATGAATAGTACCAGTTGTTAGGGCAGGAAAAGCGGCAGCCAGAGGAGAATCTTATCAGGTCTTAGCAATTCTTTATTGTATGGGTGCACTTGACACTCAAATTAGGGAAACAAAGGACCAACTTGATGAATCATCACAAACAGATTATCTGTGTTTCTCCAGGGCTCCTTCTGAGATGCTGCTACACTAAGCTCCTGCATTTTTCAGGATCATTCCCCTCCCATCTAGCAAGTTGCCCAGTGACCGATAAAACACGTCTAATATATTTTGCTATGCCAAACAGAGCCATCATATTTATGATTTAAGCTCATGGCAGCACGTTGGACATCTGTTACACGGTATGTCTGACCACATTCATTAGGCGTATGCTTTTTTTTTTTCCTCCTGGGATGGCAGTTAGCTAGTTGCTAAATCCACTTATGAGATGGCCAGAGTAAATTTAAAAATGTAATTCTGAACTTGATTTAAATAATTTCAAGGTCCCTGGCTTTCAAATACTTGATTAGATTGATGTGATGGTTTTAGGCAGTCTGGCCTGAGAGCAAAATGGACAAGGTGGGGTGGGGGAAGGGCAGATGAAACAAGTAACAGAAGTTAAAATCCTTGTGCTGTTCAATTCAGTGATCATATAATTATCACCTGCTATGTGGTGGTTCTATATTGGGGAATGCAGGGATGAATAAGACACAGATCCCCTCTCCTCTAGGACCTCACAACCGTGTGTGTGTGCGCGCACGCGCATGCATATAAAGTGTGCGACAAGTCTGCAAGTTGGCAATAAAAGGCAGCACTAGAGATTCAACATATATTTATCTAGTACGTACCATGTTCAGCACCTACTCTGGTGAACACCTACTATGTGCCAGACATTGGTGTTACCTGGACGAACAGATCACATGCTGCCCCAAGGAACTCAGTCTACTCCCACATAAATGCTATGAACCTTTATGTTACAAAGAACTTCTTAGGAAACAAATACTTGATTTGTTTTTCAACCTCCAAGTGCTTGCTTGTTTAAGATCTAAGGGGTTTGATATTTTCAAGGTACCCACCGGTGAAGTTTGTGTAGCTTCATGCACACTTCTCAGTTAATCATTTGAATATCCAGAAAAAGAAGAAAATAAGCAGTGCTTGCAGACACTTGCTTGACCTGGAGACAAGAATACAAGCCATAAAGCTATTTTAGTTCATCTAACTTGTCCAGTTCAATACAAAGTGATTCAGGGAATCACAATTTGCTTCTCAGAATCCAGGTAACTAAGATAGATTTCTCACCACTTAAAATTTTGCCACATTTTGCCTCTGGTGCCATCACATCCAATCAAATAGATTCCTACTTTTGAAGAAAAAAAAGAAAGAAAGAAAGAAAAAAAGAAAGAAAGGAAAGGAAAGGAAAGGGCAAGAAATTGAGTGTTCCGCAATGTAGGTTATGTGATAAACTGAAAGTGAGAATTTACAAGACATGTCATGGGGTGAGGAGGAGGAGGTGAAATCTGAAACTCAGAGGGGGCACCAGCCTGTAGGGCTTGGCCACAAAGGCGCCATGAAGCTACTGAAGGAGGAAGAAACTTACTGGAAACTCCTGCACCCTGCCCATGATTCCTAAGTGACCTCACAATTCAGAAACAAGTGTTTCAAACATTTCAAAGACAGATGAAAAGCAGAAAATTACATAATGTAAATAGCATTTGAGATACAACTTGCTTTCCACTTGATCTTAGAGAAGGAGAGAAAAGTTTCATTAAACGCTACAAAAGCAAAAAGCTCACAAATGGCAGAAAGTCCTAGAACAAATTTGAAATTTGTCCATCTGTGTTCTGCAGTTTGCTTAACTCCCTTTACTTCACAGGTTGTGCCTAGTGGGCTAGTTGGAGAACAAGTCCTTGGAGTCAAATGTCCAGGACCCAGATTCGGACTTTACCACTTACCAGCTCTGTGACCTTGGGTAAGTTACTTAGTTTCTTCATCTAAAATGCCAATCATGAGAGCACCTACCTCAAAGTACTGTTAAATGAGATGCTACAAGTGTCAAGAAGCATACTAACAGACTCTTAACTACTGTTAGTCATATTTTATGATCATGATTAATAAACTGGGTTTGAAGGCAAAAGACCAGAGATTGGCCTATGTGACCAAGAGCTACATGACCTTGAACAAGAGACTTAATAAGCGGGGGTGCCTGGGTGGCTCAGTCTGTTACACGTCCGACTCTTGATTTTGGTTCAGGTCATGAACACACAGTTCATGGGATCAAGCCTCACATTGGGCTCAGTGCTGACAGTGTGGAGGCTGCTTGGGATACTCTCTCCCTCCCTCTCTATCTCTCCTTCACTCACATAGTCTCTCTCTCTCAAAATAAATAAATATTCAAAACAATATTAAGCAGACTTATAACTTATCTGTAAAATGGATATAACAGAGCCTATCCCACAAATGCTTAGAAGGCTTGTTAAGATATTATATATGTAACTGCTTTGTGAACTGTATAACTCTGTGTAAGTTAATAGTCATCTATCAAATACCAATGGAGCATCTACTATGTGGCAGACCCTGTTCTAGGCCCTGGAATTATGACCAAAGCATGCAAGAACTCTGCCCTAGGAGACTATATTCAAGCTAGGGCAATAAACCAATGAAATAGAATGTCAGGCACTAGGGGAAAAAAAGCAGGGCAAAGCAGTTAGAAATTGGGGTGGAATGTGCTGTTTTAGTTAGGATACTCACATCTGAGCAGAGATTTGAATAAAATGAGGGAAGGATCCATGAGGTATCTAGAGGAAGAACAGTCTAGGCAGAGGGAACAGCATGTGCAAAGTCCATGAGGGAAGAGCTTGACTGGCATGTTGAGATAGCAAGGAGGTTGGTGTGGCTGGAGAAGGGAGCAAGAGAGAGAGTGGTAGGGGAGGAGGGCAGAGAGGAAGTGGAGGGGCAGATCATCTAGGGCCTCCTAGGCCATGAAAAGGACAGTGCGAAGGAAACCCACTGAAGGGCTTAAAGTGGAGGAAAGCCATGGATCCTTAATGTTTTGGAAAGGTCATCTGGCTGCTATGCTGAGAATAGCTTTGGGGGAGCAAGAGTGGAAGCAGTGTGATCCCTTCGGAAGTTATTGTAGTAGTCTAGGTGGAAAGAGTGATGGGTTTCAGGATTTGCTGGCTATTGGGTATGCAATAGGAGCAAAGGAAAGGAGGCAGACCAATGCAAGGCAGCTGGGAGAATGCAACTGCTATCTCCAAGATGGGAAACACTGCAAGAAAAACAGTTCTGGGCGGCTGAGAATGGAGAATTTGGATTTAGATGTACTCATATGAGATGTCACAGGCAGTGGGAGTTCAGCCATGATGCTGGGCTCAGAGATG
The DNA here is from genome assembly GCF_028749965.1 of Puma concolor. Lineage (NCBI taxonomy): Eukaryota > Metazoa > Chordata > Mammalia > Carnivora > Felidae > Puma > Puma concolor. The sequence continues at coordinate 64,584,640 of NC_141674.1, read as the reverse complement.
TGATCTCGGCATCACAGCTCATGAAAGAATGAAGTCACCTAGGAATGAGCCAGGACACAGAAGAATAAAGGTCACAGGCCTGAGCCCCAGAGCTCCAAATTTCAGGCAGCAAGAATAGGAGGCATCGTTACAGCAATAATACTGAAAAACAATAAATGACTATCTGAACTTGATTTGATTTAGATGGCTGATTATTTTCATTTCAAATGGATTTTCCATTCCAACACATTTAGTCATTTATGTACTCCAAGCACTTTTCACATTCTGTGATTGTACTGAGCACATTCATTTATGTATTTATTGTTCATCCTTTCTTCTACGTCATACATTTTCTAGAACTGGAACTATGCCCTATTACTGTTTATAATCTACAAGCCTGGTACATAACTGAGGGTAATGATATTAATCACTAACATTTGTTTAGCACTTACCACGTGCAGACACAAAGCTAAGAGTATTACATACATTAGCTTCTTCCATTCCCACAACTCCATGAGGTAGGTACTGTTACTGCCCCCATTTCACAAATGAGTGAACTGATGCCCTGAGAGTCATTTGTCCGAAGTCACCCAGATATTGAGTGGTAGCATTGAGCTAAATAAATATTTGTTAAAACAAATAATATTTGTAAAAGAATGAAGGAAGAGAAAAGCTTTGTAAGAGTGCCATGACCAAGTTCTTCTAATGAACTCTAAATTGATATGATTTATAAGAATATAGTTTACACCCAATCTTGAGGTAATATAACCAAAGGCAGTTCTTTGTTTTGTGATCTGGTTTTTTTTTTTTTTTTTTGCTACTTTTCTTGTTTTACGATACATTTTACATACAGTTAAATACACAAAATCTGAGTGTACAGTTTGATGAGTTTTGACAAAATTGTGCACCTGCTAATCACCACCACTCTCAAGACAGAGATCATTTCCATCATTTCAGACAATACCTTCATGCTTCCTTTTCAGTCATACTAAGCCCACCCAATAAGCAAACAGGCAAACATTGTCCTGATTTTTATCACTACAGATTAACTTTACCTATTCTAGACCTTAATATAGAGGAAGACATACAATATATATGCCGTTCAGTCTGACCTCTGCCACTTAGCATAATATTTTGAGGTTTACCCATGTTGTTGAGTGTCTTCACAGTCTGTTCCGTTTTATTGCTGAGTACTATTTTATGGTGTGAAAAGAGCACAATTGTTTTTATCCATTTTCCTATTAATGAATGCTCGGGTAGTTTCCAGTTTGGGGCCCTTAGGAAGAGACTTAAGAACGTTGTTGTCTTTTTGTAGATGGACACTTTCATTTTTTCTTGCACAAATACCTGGGAGCATAATGGTCAGGTCATGTGACAGGTGTACAGTAAACAGGTGGAGAAATCATCAAACTGTTTTCCATGGTGGTTGTACCATTTTTTATTCTCACCAGCAGTGAACGAGAGCTCCACTTGTTCCACCTCCGGGTCAGCACCTGGTGGCGTCAGTCCTCTCAATGCCTCTTTGCTTTTGGAACGTTTTCAAGATAAAGAAATCCTTGCCTAGCCAGGACCCTTCCTCACTGTGTGACCACTCTTCCCTTTTAATCTCATCTCCTGACTCTCTACCCACGAACATTTCGAATTTACAGGGACACCTTGAATTCATGGTATTTATGGTGAGTGAGCTGGGCCTTCACACAAGCTGCTCTACTTTGTGTTTCCTCTTCACATCTCTGCCTGTGCCTGGTCCATTGGCATCCCCCATTTTCGGAACCTGCCGTGGGACCGTGAGGCTCCTCCTTTATGCTTTCAAGCTCGGGTAGAAGCACAAGCTGGGAACCACTCAGGCCAGATTTGATGCAACCTCTGACTCTTAACTCACCTGTGACCAGAAGCAATCCACGGATAACTCTTCTCAAGTTTCCTCATTTGTAGTCAGCCAGTAGTAAGACCTTTCTGGAAGAGAGAGTGGTTGTGTAGACAAAATATACTAACATACGTAAAGTGTTCACCACCTTTCTGACTATATGGATGGATCAAACAAAAAGTATGTTTTTATAGCCTGCTTCATATAAACAGAGGGACATCAATTCTCAGATGTTTATTGAGCTTATAATAAAAATAGTAATGAAGATGCATTGTGTACTTGCCATCAGGCATTATATTAATTATAGGCATCGACTTATTTAATGTGTAATAATGTCATTTCCATTTTACCAGCAAGGAAACTGAGATAGAGAGATGTGAGATCATTGCCCAAGGTCACATGGCTAGAAAGTGACAGGTCAAGAGTTGACCACGTCTATTTGACTGCAGGCCCTTCCCTCATAATGTTTGCATTCCACACTCCGCTGTTTTCTGTATGCTCTGACTTCAGGCCAGGTCCTCCTAGATGCTGCAGGTGCAAAGAGGGGAGTGCAGAAGACAAACCCATTAGCAGATAATTATAATCAAGGGTTCAAAGTATAAAAATTGAGTTATAAATGAAGAATTAGAGGGGGCACAGAGGGACATGTAGCTATATGAGAGTGATTCAGCTATGATTTCTGGCAGAGGGCAATGCTCAGTTGGCTTTTTTTGGTTTTTGGTTTTTTCATTTTAAAAAATTTATTTATTTTTTTTTTCAATATAATTTATTGTCAAATTGGCTAACATACAGGGTGTACAGTGTGCTCTTGGTTTTAAAGAATCACTAGAAACAGGGTAGGAGAAGACCAGTGTCTCCAGGCAGAGAGGACAGCAAAAACAAAGGCATGGAAACAAGGAAACTCATGCTATGTGCTAGGAACAGACAAGGACTTTATGGGTGAGGCAGGGAGTTTTCAGAACCAGGCTGGTTCTGCACAGTTGTAGAGGTTGTGCAGCACAAAAGGATGCACATTTAAGTGGGCACAACACAACTCAGACACTGCAGATTTGTGTATTAGTTTGTCCATCAAGCATCTTGCTCTATAGACACCAGAGAATTACAACAATTTTCCATTAGATAGAAGTAGAGTGTTGTAAGTAACAGAAGCCTTTCAAAATTTGCACAATAGTGCTATTTGGGCTGAGAGGGGTCTAGTCAGAATTACTTTCTAGTGGCTGTCTCTGGAGACAGTGAGAAGGAAGGATTTGTTGGGGGAAAGACTAGAGCCAGAGAGAGCAGCCAGGATAATGTTGTGGAAATCCGGGTGAAAGATAAAAGCTTCAGCCAGAGCAGTGTGGGTCGGATGGATTCAAGAAATTCTTAGGCAGGTATTATGTTATAATGGCTAAAGTGGATCAAATCCTAACTATGCAGAAGAGGATTTATAAATACAAAGCCGTGCTTTTTCCCATGCAAAATAGTGTGTATAATTCTGGCCACATTTCAAAATGATATAGTATAATAATAAAAAATGGCTTACATCTTGTCTTTGTTTGGGTTCTCTCAGAAGCCTACGCTGGGATAAGGATCCATGTGCAAGTATTTCTTTGGAAGGTGAAGAAAACCCCAGTGGGGGAGTAGGGAAGTGGCACGGTGGGGATGGTGGCCAATAGATGGCTTGTCATCAAGCAAGCGACTCCTGTAGACAACTGGGGCTCAGTCCTCCTGGGGAAATTTTGGCAGTTAGTACAGAACTTAGTCGTTGGTTATTCCACCTGAGGGCTGAGGGAGTAGTGCTGTTTGTTTGGTTAAGGACTGCTCTGGGTGTGGAGTGGTGGCCGTGGATTCCTTGGCACACACCGCCTGCTGACAGGTGGCAGAGCGGGCGGGCTCTGGAGGCAGGAACAGTCCCTCAGGCTGAGACTTGCAGGTGCTGGAGCTCTAAGTCCCCATCTGCACTGAAGTGGCAAAGGCAGAGGATGTGGGCAGGGCACCCACAGCATCTGCCACACATGGAAATTGCTCTTCAGAGTTTTTGAAGGATTCAAATTCCTTATGTCGTTTGAACCTCCCAATAACCTTGTAAGGTAGAAACGTGGTTTCCAACTGAGGAATCTCTTATTCGTGGTCAGTTCCTACTACCTCCACAGCTGCTATTTCAAAGAGAAACATCTCTTGTCAGGGTCCCTCCTTTTTTCCTCACTCCTGATTTGTTTAGATGTCTGTCTTCTGATGGAGATTGGTGGCAGGTGAATTTAGAAATTTCGTACTGTTCACCTTTGTTTTCACAGATACTAGAAAACAGTAGGTGCTTAGTAAATGTGACTAGGTGGATGGATGAATGATTATTATCATTGCTGTTTTAACTTTGTTAAAGTTGGGACTGAGAGAGCTAACACAACTTATCTGAAGTCACACAGCCACTTAGTAGAGGCAGATCTTGAACTTGGCTCTTCCACTTTCCTCTGGAAAAAGCTTACTGCTACCACACAGCTCAGTTAGGGTGGACGTGGTGAATATTTGCGGGGGATTCGTAAACCCTACGGACCTATGAAGTTTTGGAGCATTTGAGGGGATGCCAACAGTTATAAAGAAAGACCAAGAAACTTCAGTAAACTCCTTTTATATTAGGAGTTGATTTTTGTTTTATTATTTATAATATCTCAAAGTAAAATGGGGCTAGATAAATAGGGGCCAACACTGTGACCCCATGAAAGGAAACACATTTTTTTTCCTCCAAGTGTGAAGGATAAAGGACAATATCTGTAGGACCTGATGTAGCATAGCCATCTGAAGGCTGAGTGGGGATGTGTGCTGCAAAGCTCCCTGTGCTCCTGGCTAACCCAGGAAGGCAAGGGTGATGCTGGGCCTGCATAGAAGGCAGGTTTTTTAATTCTTTTAATGCAGCACACACCACAAGGGGTAGCAGCTGCGAGAGGGGAAGCCAGTTAAGGAGTTTTCAAAATGAATTTGTAAGTGCGTTCTTGAGGGTCCTTGCAATATTTCTGCTAATGTAAAAGGCATGATTGATCTATCTGCATCTTTCTGCTTCTCTTCCCACGCTAATTTATATCATTCTGTGAAATCTTTGTGTGGAAATGATGCACATGCCATTTAAAGTAGCTGATTTTATTTCAGCAACATTGAAATGTTAAACTTTTAAAAAGTCAACATCATAAAAAAAAGTCAGCTTGAACTTTGTGTCCTCCTTGTAGCTGAATGTATGATTTTCAAATTTCCTTTTAGCTGTGGACTTCACCTACACTTCACCTCTGTGTAAAGGTAAGGGCTCCACTGTCACCTAGATTCGTGTTTGAATCCCAGCTCTGCCTTTTATGGACTATGACTTTGAGCGAGACACTAAATCTCTGTAAGCCCCTCTTGTCTCATCCACATAAGGGGACAGTAATACTGTCCTCCTCAGAGGGGTCATTTTAAGGATTAAATGAGGTAATGATGATAGAACCTAACACACGCAGGGCATTTTCTAGGGACTTAATCCGTGTAACAACCCTCAGTTATGTACTATTGTTTTGTTCCTTTTACAAGTAAGAAAATTGAAGCATAGATGGGCAAGATATCTTGCCTAAGGTCCAGTTACTAAGTGGCAGTATCAATATTTGGACCCTCACATCTAATGAAATTTAAAAACCCCAACTCTGTCAACTATTATCGTTGTTAGAATAATAGCTTTCCTGGAGGCTCATCATACGAATTAAAATTGGAACTGTCCTGGCTGACATAGAAGTGGGAAGCCATGGGGGCATCTCCTCAGAAAACAAACATAACTAGGAAACCACTGACTTTCCTAACACTGGTAGAGAAAAAACAAACATTAATAAAAAATGAAAACAAGCGGATGGATACCTACACATGTTCTGTTTGTTTTGCCTTATATGTCCTATTGGATACTTCAGAAATAACTACCTCTCCTGTTGTTTCTCAAATAAACAGCTGCACCTCCCAAGATGACAGATAGGAGCCATGACAACAGGTGTTTTGGACCTGCTTTTATGAAATCCTAGCAAGGGTATGTCAGTGACAACCAGATAGTTTTGCATTAAAATTTGTACTTAAATAACAACTTAAACTGTTTGAAAAATGTTCATTCTGCAAATATTGATGGGGTGTAACATTATGTATCAGCCATGGCTCTGGTATTTAGGGTTTGCTAGTACTGAAGTAGAAGCCCAGCTATACACGGTGATATGCCCAACTCCTAAGTCATTTCTCTTGGCCCCTCAGGTGGCCCTTCCCATTCGGTCCCTGTGGGCAGCGGATGACCACTTCTTTGTTGTATCATCTCAATCTAGACACTGGTGTCTTTTCCCACATATCCATATGTGTTCTGGAATGTTTCTATCTTCTTCCTGTAGAGGCATGTGTTGTTTTATTGTCTATTTCCAGAACCTCCTTTCCATCTCCTATCAACTAGGGCTATTCCTCATGTGAATTTGTTTGCCTTTTCAAGTCAGATAGAAGGCTGGGATTTCCTTCAACACAATGTCTCTGAAGGGACAGGTCTGCCAAAGTGCCTCACTTGCAAGATTATCATGAGGCTTAACCTTTGTAACTCATTTTACCCCTGACACAGGCCCTGGCACATAGTAGGCCATCAGTCACACATGATTTCCGTTCCTCTTTAAAAAATACGGTAGCTGAAACTACACACCATAAGATCATTTACAACTTATGCATTGTTATACATCAGGGCTTAAATATATGGAGATCATTTCTTCCTGTTGTAAGTTATCATCAAATAGAATTTATGAAACCTCAGATTCATGGGGTTGGGACGAATGGTATAAAATTGAGGCAATAAAGCTCCATTCTGCACTTTTGTTCAGAACTTCTTTCACACACATTTTTGTACCTAATAATAATATTTCATAGTTGTAAAACTTTTTTTTTTTCAACTTGGACATTTGCTACTATGGTTGGCATCATTCCACGCTTACATTAACTGGTCATATGCACCAAGGAGTTAAGTGTTAATTTATCTAAAATTTGGTTCCTGGATTTATATATGTCGTAAGTGGAAAGGCTAATTGAAAAGTGATAAGATTTGAATCAGAGTGACTTGACATGCAGCAGCTTCTAGGACTAATTAATTAATTAATTGCTTTACTTATCAAGCATTTATTGAGAACCTACAATGTGACATGCAGCATGGTAGATGCTGATAATACGAAGATGAAAGTTTCTCAGGAAACTCACAGGCTGCCAGTAGCGAGACTTCAATAAAGGATTGCAGTGTGGTGGATAGAAAGTACCATAATAGCAACGTGTCCATGGTATCGCAGCAGCAAAAAAGGAGGAGCCATCAACTCACCAAGTTTTAAAGTGTGGGTTTCAATATTATTTAGGTCTAATGAGGCCAACCAATCAGGAGGTGATCGCCATTGCAAGATACTTTGTTATACTCAGAGATCCCAAAGAAGGGGGCATACCATATCACAGAGGGCCACATGGGAAAACACCAGGGTTGGTCAGAAGGTGGGAGGAGGTGGGGATGTGGGCAAGAGCCTTTCCTGTGTTTGGGCAAGGCCAAGTAAGCAAGTGTAGGATGGGCTAGTTGAATAATTTCAATGGACTCTAGGGCAGAGGGACTGTCCCTTGTCTGGTATCTGGTCCTGGAGTGATTAGGGAAAGTAGTTGAGAGCTGATAGAGAAGGCATTTAGGGGAATGGACTCTGGATTGCCTGTCACATACAAAAAGCATGCTCCTAGGCTACTTGTTTGCTCTCTAGGAATTAGCTCATGCTTACAGGGGCAGTCTTCCAGGGTAAGCAAGGCCCCAAAGCATCAAAACATAAAAAAGAAAGAAACTTGGTTAATACAACTATGTAGGGCCAGGGCAGCCAGGAAAACTGGCCTAAACCAATAGGAGAAGAGCTTTCTGGGCAGAGGGTTCAGCTTATGCAAATGCCCAGGGACATGGAAAGCGTGTGTTTAGTTCAGTATGTCTGGAGTCTGGAGTGAAGGTGCACTAGGAGCAATGGGGTTGGGGTGGGGTGGTGATGTAGGTAGGAGTCAGTTCATGAAGTTTGCTTGGCTATGAATTTGGACTTCTTTTTCTATAAAGTAGTGAGGAATAACTGACAGGTTTTACATGGGAGGGTGACAGTGATTTCAGTTTATTTCTGTTTGGTGAAAATCTATGCTACTAAATCTATGCTACTTAAAAATTAATGAGGTTTCACATCTCATCTTTGTAAGATAAACAGCATGATATGTTTAGTACTTTCGATGGTTATGTAAAGAATGTTTACTCTTTATTTCCTACAGATTATAAATCCTTGGTATTCTCTTTCCAGCACCCTCCAAGCAGGCAGGTAGTATAGCAGAGAGTATAGAGTGATAAGGCAGTAATTAAAGGACCAATGTCCTGTTTAGTTCATTGGTTGAGTCACCTAACTTCTCCAAAGAGAGGCCTAGTGGTTACAATCATCCAGACTGTGGGTGGGTGTGAATCCTGTCTCTGCTACTCATTATGTGACCTCAAGCAAATTATTTAACTTCTATCTCAGTTTCCTCATATGTAAAATGGAAAAAATAATACTTATGGATTGTAAGAGGATTTGGATTTGGTTTCCTCACCCATCATGCCTTTACCAGCAAACTAATGTCCTATGTAGGGTTATGATGGTCTATGTAACATTGGACCAATGGGTGCACATCACAGCAGAATAAAGGGCAATGAGATATGGAAATCAATGGTACTATCATATTTCTCAACCCGCAGAAGCAGCAAGTCTTCTACAGTGGAAGTATGGAATATTTTTTTTAATGTTTATTTTTGAGTGAGAGACAGAGCACAAGCAGGGGAGGGGCAGAGAAAGAGGGAGACACAGAATCCGAAGCAGACTCCAGCTCCGATTTGTCAGCTATGGAGCCTGATGCGGGGCTCAAACCCACAATTCGTGAGATCATGACCTGAGTGAAGCTGGATGCTGAGTGAAGTTGACTGAGCCACCCAGGCACCCCTGGAAGTATGGAATATTAAACATTGCTGTTCTTGTTTGAATCCAACATCCTATAAAGTTAGTGTGCTATCCTATAGGCTGCTGTAAGTCAGAGATCAATATATACAGGCTCTTTTCCTCCTCCTCCTTTCTATAACCAAGATACAGACATTTTGAAACCAACAGCTAGAGTGGAGTGATGCCTTGCATCACTCCTAGCCACATTTGTGCTTCCTGTCCTTATGACTCTGGGTTCCATTTTTACCAGGAGATAAAATTGTTACCATGAAATGAAAACTGTGAATGCTGCCTTGCCTTTTCAGATTCTTCATGCCCTGAGGCAACCACCCCGAAAGGTATTGTATTTCAGCTGGGCTGGTTGACTTAGGGTAGCAAGGTAAAGTAGGATGGCTGCTACATAGAGTAGGAAGAAATAAAGATAGAAACAGTAGATGCTGCATGGAATCTTAATGGAAGACTGTCACAAAACTACATAGACAGGTCTACCAAGGGCTCAAATCTCTCAAGAATGAAAGCTTGTGTCATGTCAGTTAACTTGGCAAAGAGCCAAATATCAACAAATGAATTGATGTTTCAAGGAAAAAGAGCACAGAATGTGTAGACTTGAGATGTATTTCTTTCCTTGCTATTCTATAGCGATGCTAGATGTGTGGATGTATGTATATGATAGATAGATAGATAGATAGATAGATAGATAGATAGATAGATAGATAGATAGGCAGATGAGTGGGTGAGTGAGTGGATGGGTGGATGAATGAATACATGCATGCATACATGCATACATGCATATATACATGCATACATACATACATACATATGTGTGGGTATACATAGTAAAATCTCACACTAACACAAAAATTGGAGCCTAAAAGCTAAAAAAATATTTGTATTATTATGAGGTTGGTAAAAAACAATATTTAGAGTTGGTTTTTCAGTCACTATGTAAAAGAAAACGAAAAATTTTCAATTATTAGTTATGCAGGAAATAGACCATTATTACAAACAGAATTGTCCTATGCACAGAACTAGGAAAGTCCCAAATGATTATAAGGCAGTTACTCTCTAACTTAAACTTTCTACCAGCCTCTCACAAGAAGATAAGAATTTTAGCCCAGCTCAATTTTGGAATAAGAGCTGAATGGAGAATAGGAGTCTGTATAATAGTGTTATATTACATTGTTATAGACTTACTTTTGTGAGGGAAGGTATGAATATATTTTTGATTTGATGTCGCTTCATCATTTTACCTGATAAATGTATTGTTTGAATTAAGTCTTAAGGATTACAGAGGTAAGTTTTATTAATTTTGTGGTTTCATCATTTTACCTGATAAACATATTGCTTGAATTAAGTCTTGAAGATTACAGAGGTAAGTTTTGTTAATTTTGTTGTTGCACATAATCCATTTTCCTTGGGGTGTTTTGGGGAGGGTAATTACTTGTCTTCCATTCATGTCATTAAATGGCACTCTCAAGTCAAGGGGCCCTGCCCTTCTTTGCCAGTAAGTGAGTTCATGACCAGGTACACATGTCCTAGGCCAAGAGGAGTTTCCCTCTCAGGACATGAGAGCTTGAGTAGAGTGATACAAAGATGGAAACAAAATCTGATTGAACTGGACTCATCCCCAGGGTAAGAGCACCCATGATTGGTTCCTTCCACCAGAATCTCTGGAGCTATCTTGGTTCTTGCCCCTTCTGTGCCTGATTCTTCTAATATTCCTTCCATCTTGGGCACTGTCCTCAATTCTTCCAATAAATTCATTTTGTCTTGTGTCAATCAGAGACTTGGAATCTAATAACCCTAAGTCAGAATAGAAAAGCTTTTAAAGAAGGTAGGAAAGGGAAAGACAGTTACTCCTGACATAAGGAAGATGTGAGCAAAATAATGGTGGTCTCCAATAGCATTGTGATTCTGGATAACCTCATGTAGCTCAGAACAGTTAGTATAAAATTGATTGTGAAGGGGTTTTTGTCTTTACCTGGTGATTCCCAATATTTGCGCCATGGAACTAAGCCAACAGTTTCTCAACTGTAGAGTGGTTGGCATACTTGACTATCATATGCAATTTGATACTAATATCAATTGAAATGTCAAGATTTATAGAGGCATTGCTTCTTTTATAAATCAGAGAAGATTCAAGGCTGCCCTTTCTTGGGGGCATCTTGTCTACTTCATTCTGATTTGTTTTCTTGAATGGGAGAGAACATAGTAGAATTTTAATTGCCACTCAATAGTTGTATACAAATCATCATGTATTGTCTAAATCACAGAGGACGGTGAGCCACTGTACTGATATGACAGTGATGATTACAGAGGTGATGCATTGCTGTGGTGTTGGGGAGTTATAGTTCTATCATTACTTCCCTTTTATGTTTCATTTTACCCATGAGTATATTTATTTCTAAAAAAATTCAACCTTAACACAAAAGTTAACAGAATAGAACAAAAAAAATCCTGTATTTCCTCCACCCAGACTTCCCAATTGTTAATAATTTACCACATTACTCTCTCTCTCTCTCTCCATATATATGTATACATATATATGTGGTATTCTTACAAGGAATGGAAAGCACTCACACACACACATATATATGGTATTCTTACAAAGAATTCATTCATGTCTCGGTCTGGTCTTAAGGAAATTGGAAGGACCCAACCTGTGCATTTAATTGACCTGTCTCTTTAGTGTCCTTCAATTTGGAATAGTTCTTCATCCATGATAGTTTTAAACAGTGCAGCCCTTTCATTCTGTAGGACAGCATTGTTCAATACATGAACCTGTGTGTGTGTGTGTGTGTGTGTGTGTGAACTCACAACTCCAAGATGAAGAGTCACATGCTCTACAGATTGAGTCAGCCAAGCACCCCTGAAATATGTGTATATTTAAAACTTTTGTAGTAGCCACATTTGAAAAATAAAAAGAATCAGGTGAAATTGATAGTGATAATATACTTGTTTAATCCACTGTATTAAAAATGTTATCATTTAAAAATGTAGTCAGTATAAAAATTATATATTTACATTCTTTTTTTTTCATACAAAGTTTTTGAAATCCAGTGTATGTGCAGCTCATCTCAGAACTAGTCACATTCCAAGGACCCAGTAGCCACATATGGCCAAGTGGCTATCATACTGGACAATGCAGTGTTAGCATGCCCCACAGTCTGTGTCCACTTAGTGTCTCCTCATGACTAGGCTTGAACATACATTCTTTGCAGGAATAAAGCTGTGCTCTGGGTGGCTTATCACATCAGAAAGCACACATTGTTGAATTGATTCAACACTGTTGATGTTAACCTGAACCATTTGGTCATGATTGTGGCTTCCAGGTTTATCTACTGCAAAATTACCCTTTTTCCTCTTGTAATTGATAAGTATTTATCTTGTTCCTCATCAAACCATCACCCACCAGACTTTACCTTCAAGACAACTTCTGCCTTAGGCAATTGCTGGTATATTGATTGCTGGAAGGTGTCTTCTATTTCCACCTTTCATTCTGTATTTATTAGTTGGTTTTCTATTATAAGGGAGAACTTATCCATCTTAATTTATTCATATATCAGTGTGGACTCATGGATTTTCATTTTACGCAATTATAGATTTTAATCAGTATTTATTTATATATTTATTTATTTATATAAATATTTATTTATTTATTTTGAGGGGGGGGGCAGGTGTTGAGAGAGAGAAGAGAGAGAATCCCAAGCAGGTTTCATGCTGCCAGCACAGAGCCTGACATGAGGCTCAATCCCATAGATCATGAGATCATAACCTGAGCCGAAATCAAGAGTTGGATGCTTAACCAACTGAGCCACCCAGGCGCCCCAATCAGTATTTATTTTGATGCTTATAATGTCTGAGATTTGACCAGTAGAAGCCTCTTCAAGTTGGCCTCTCTGTTGCTTTGACATATCTTTGTCATTCTTTGAACATTCCTTAAATTCTGGTCAAATAAGATATTCCAGATTTGTCTCATATTTTCCTTGGCTCCCCCTTGGAATTAGTTATTTTCTCTTTAAAAAAGTTTTTTAAAGTTATTTATTTTGAGAGAGAGACAGAGAGAGTAAGAGGGAGAAGGGCAGAGAGAGAGTGAGAAAGAGAATCCCAAGAATCCCCAACGTGAGGCTCAAACCTATGGACCGTGAGATCATGACTTGAGCCTAAACCAAGAGTCAGATGCTTTACTGACTGATCCACCCAGGTGCCCCAGAATTACTTATTTTCTCAAGGAGACCTGTTTCCTTCTAATGTAGAATGGTATTTAGAAACCAAGGTTTTGGTGTGTGATGTATTTATTTATATTGGGTCAGTGGACAGAACTAAGATATAAATATATCTTTTTAATTTTTTTTTTCAACGTTTATTTATTTTTGGGACAGAGAGAGACAGAGCATGAACGGGGGAGGGGCAGAGAGAGAGGAAGACACAGAATCCGAAACAGGCTCCAGGCTCCGCGCCATCAGCCCAGAGCCTGACGCGGGGCTCGAACTCACGGACCGCGAGATCGTGACCTGGCTGAAGTCGGACGCTTAACCGACTGCGCCACCCAGGCGCCTCTAAATATATCTTTTATAAATTATGTATGTATATATACATGTACATTGATATTTATTTATATACCTATTAAAAAACCCATGAGCTCACACTGATACCTCCAGTTCCAATCCAGCACCTTAGAGATCTTTCTAGTCTTTCCCTTTTCTATATTTTTAATCCTTTTTCTGACATTGAGAAACTTGGTTTCCATTATTTTGAATATATGTGTTTATTCAATCCTGCGCATGTTACTACTCTTTAGATCATGCTGTCCCTTTAGTCCTTAGCCTCATTGCTGCCTTCTTGGTTCCACTGTCACCTCCTCCATACCACTGCCTCCTTTGTCCCCCAACCTATGGTCACCTCCTTGGCCCTGCTGTCTTTCAGCCCACCCCTCTGTAACTTGATTCATGCTACTTCTCCAAGGCAAAGGGAAAGAAGGAGAGGAGAGGGAACAGGAAGAAGAAATGCTTCTTTTTTTTTAAGTTAAGAAATCAAGCATAGACTTAGGCTTTGGGGAGCATGGCAGATTGGATATTTTGAAAAGCTCTCCCACTGATAAACACCTAGGTGGTGGATACGTTAAAATCAAACAACAGGTGACCGAGCGGACTCTCGGACACGTGACCGCGGCGGCGGCCTTCTTGGTTTATCTGTGGCGGGAGAGAGCTGGGGACCTAGACCGGGGACCGGAATTGGGGACGGCGGGGCTCCGAGGCTTCCCGCCGGTGCCGGCCTCCGCCCTCGTCCTGTGCAGACGGGCCGGCCACCTGCCTGCTGGGCCTTCGGAGTGAGCTGGGCGGCCTCGGTGCCCTCGCCTGTGAAATGGTCCCAGGGTTGTCCAGGGAACAGCGTTGCCGAAGGCCTATGGGAGGCAGCGGGGACGTGCACGGCCGTGTGAAGCAGGGCGATGACCTGAAGGACCAACCGGGAGTCCCGAAAAGCTGACCGTGGGTGAGGTTGTTGACCAGAGCAGAGCCCCTGCCCTCGGCTGACTTCCGCCAAGGGTTGTGCGACGGGCCCCTTGGCTTTCGTTGCAGACGATTGAGCAAGATACGGCTGGGTGAGTTTGCAGATCTGATTGGCCTTATTCGGCAATTCCCGAGCGGGACAGCGTCCCATCCCGCCAGTGGCAAGGAGCTCTGAGGAGCTGTAGAAAACGGGAGGCTCTCGTAGACCGAAGTGGGCCAGAAAAAGGAAGTTTCTAGCAAAGGGTGGCTTCTTTTCAAGCGAGGTCACCTTCCTCTAGCGAGAGACAGGCGTCTGTCAGCCAGATAACCTCACTAGTGCTAACCAGGTAGTTCTAGATGACTAGTTAAATTAGGTCCCGTTCCTGGGAGGGGCTGAAACCGCAGTTAGGTTAGGTATGAAGCCTTGGATCGCTGACAAAGCGTTAGCACAAGTGACTCCCATTTGGGGCCTTTTGTTCCTTTTTTAATGTTGCTAAAACTTTACAACAGTAGTGTCCGTAGTGTACTTGAGGCCTGTAGTTGGGGACAGACTGCTGAGGCCTCATGGCCTGGAAGTGGAGGCGCCAAGGCTGAACCTAGACATCAGCCCCACCAACCTGCAGACCCTCAACCAGGTGGCTTTTGCACCCTGAGAAGTAAGCCAATGGGACCACCCTCTCTCCATGCCCTTGAGAGTCACCCAAGCCTTGAGGACGCTCCCTTTTGTCACTGCTGTTCGCTCAAGATACTGGTGACCCTGGAGGGTGGGGCCGGGTGCTTCCCAGTCTCCCCTCCTGACTGGGGCAGAACTGGCTGGTATCTTGAGCCCGTTACACGAGGGACGGGAGGGCCTCAGGCAGAGCCGGGAAGAAGAGAAGCAGTGGGAGGGAGGGGCCTGAAAGCCGGAACTGGAAGGAGGGCGGGAAAAATGTGCCAGGGCCCCAGGAGAACCACCCGCAGCTTGATCCATTCGGTTCAGCAAGAATCCGTCAAACACCCGCTGGCTCCAGGCGCTGAGGATCTAGCATTAAACAGAAGAGGTAGACATCCTCGCCCTCCTCGAACTTCCCTTCCAGTGCAGGAGAGAGACCATAAACAGAGTAAACGTTCACACCGTGTTCGAAGTGATGCAGGCTGCTGGGAAAAACCAAAACTGAGAAAGGGTCTAAGAGGTGAAGACAACTTTACATAAGGGGCACAGTAGGCCTTACTGAGAAGGTGACTTGGAAGGAAGTGAGGGAAGAGCATCCAGGCAGATGGCGCAGTGCGTGCAAGGGACCCGCGGTGGGAGAGAACCTGCAGCGGAGTGTGGCTTTGTGGAGTAGGCAGGCACCAGAGAGGTAACAGGTGGCCACAAAAAGGGCTTGGAATTTTAACTGAGATAAGGCCATGGAAGGGTTTTGAGACAGGCTCCGTTCCCCACATGAGCTTCTTTGCTGTTCTTACCAGCTGGGCACCCTCCAGAGGCAGGAAGGCATTATGCCTTCTGTCCCCAAAACCACATTGGCATCTCTGTCTTCTTTGCCCAGGACGGGCAGCAACCCTCTTCCTTCCACTTGATTCTCCTGTCCTTGACCCCCACTCTAGGCTGTGGAATCTTCATGGGGAAAACCTGGCCCTGACCAGTCTGTCTCCCTCTGCATTGTTCATTGCCCAGGTATCTGAGCTCCGAGGCTGCCACACAGTGTGTGCACATGCTAAGGTAGCCGGTGGGAGCGAAATCTCCATGTGGTGTGTCCTAACAACACCCACAGCTGTGCTCTTAGAGGGTCAACAATGATGTGGGAGGCCTGTGCAGCACTTCCAGAAGGGGGTCAGCTTTCGTCCTGGGGACCCCACCTGTCACTTGTGTCCCCAGCCTTGAAGTGGGACTATATTTCCATCATTAGCCCCAGTGTCTAGAAAATTGGGCGTTCCCAGGTCTCAAAAAGCTTGTGGTCTGGGATGGAGCACCTGGGTGGCTCAGTCAGTGAAGCGTCCCGACTCTCGGTTTTGGCTCAGGTCATGATCTCATGGTTTCATGAGTTCAAGTCCCACATCAGGCTCTGCACTGACAGTGCAGAGCGTGTTTGGAATTCTCTCTCTCTCCCTCTCTTTCTTTTTGCCCCTTCCCCTGCTCATGCTGCCTCTGTCTCTCAGAATAAGTCAATGAACTTTAAAAAAGAAAACAAAGCTTGTGGTCTGGGAGCATAATTAAGGCGCTGGAACCATGGGCCCAGAGGTACAGTGTTCACAGCACAGGGAGGGCCTGCAGCTGTGCAGACTGTGTGGCCACTTCTCTGCAGCCTTTCCCCGACTCCCACAGCCACCCACCAGCAGCATCAGGATGTCTGGTCCCCAAGAGGAGGGGCTCACTGGCAGATTCGGTCATCACAGTATCCCTTGCCTGACTGTCTCTTTTATTTTCAAGTCAGGTGCTTTAATAAGAGTATCTGGGAAACACAGTGGGAGCATTTTTATTTTATTTATTTACTTTTTAAAGTAAGGCTCCACACCCAACATGGGGCTCGAGCTCATGACCCTGAGATCAAGAGTCGGATGCTGTACCGACCTAGCCAGCCAGGTGCCCCGATACGTTATTATTTACTAAAGTCCATAATTCAGATTTTCTTAGTTTTTCTTGGTGTCCTTTTTTGGTGCCAGGATCCCATCAAGGACACCGCATCACATGAAGTTGTGCACCTCACTTTCTTCTGAAGGTGCAGTATTGAGAGGAGGCTAAAGCAGCACAAAACTGCCGACCTTTTCCTTGGCTTTAAGTCTGAGTAAACGCTAGGGCTGGGGCTGCATTGGGTTTTGGTGTTCTGCCTGACAGGTGTCAGCTGAGTGGGGCTCTTGGGTCCTTTGCAAAAGGAAGGGCACTGAGGAGAAGCCCCACACTCCAGACTGTCCCCTCTCAGAACGGCCCCTCGGGCGGGGGGTGATGGAGAGTTATGGTTTAATGGGTTGCAAATTTCTGTTTGGGATGATGGAGACATTCTGGACATGAATGGTGGTGAGTGAGGGCTGCACAAATTTACAGATTTCCTTAGTGCCCCTGATTGCACACTTAAAAATGGTTCAAATGGTAAGTTTTATGTATTTTCACCACAATTGGTTTTATTTCTTTTTAACGTTTATTTGAGAGAGCGTGTGTGCATGCACAGGGGAGGCGCAGAGAAAGAGGAAGAGTGAGAATCCCAAGCAGGCTCTGGGCTGTCCGTGAAGAGCCCAGTGCGGGGCTTGATCCCACGACCTCAGGATCACGACCTGAGCCGCTATCAAGAGGCGGATGCTTAAGCCACCAAGCCACCGAGGCACCCCCACGATTTGTTTTAAAGCTGAAGAAACAAAGATGCAATTTAAACAAGACTTCTGCTCCTTGCTTTTCAGTAAAGGAAACCTGTGTATTTCACCACAAAATGAAACTGTCCCTCGAAGGCCTTCTGTTCCCCAAGTCGGCTTCCTCCACAGACCTGGGACCTGCCATCGGTGCAGATGGGGCTCCGGCACCGTCACCTTTACTGTTACCGCTAATGGTGTCAGTAGGACAGCCTGTGATTGATCACTCCCTGTGCTGGCAGCCTTGCCACTTGACCTCACACAGCCCCAGAGGTGGTTCTGCTCACGGGCCTCATTTAAAGAAGGACACCTCAGCACAGAGAGATTAAGGGACTCATCCGTGGTCACACAGCTGGTGGCAGCAGTGCCAGGATTCTACGTGAGCCGGGCCTTTCTCGCCACCCACTGCAGGGCCAGCGAGGCAGCCCAAACTGCAAAGCCATCCTCATAACAGATGTGTCCTTCGACAAGCCGGGGGTAAGGGGGAGGGGGGCAGAGTGAGGCTGATGTGTGGCTGCAGAATACTCCCTCTGGTCAAAATAAGGACTGGCAAAAGGGACTGGTCGCCTTCCTTAAAAGCAAAACGAACAATGGGGTGCCTGGGTGGCTCAGTCAATTGAGCTTCCGAGGTCAGCTCAGGTCGTGATCTCAAGGTTTGGCTCAGAGCCTGGAGCCTGCTTCGATTCTGTGACTCCCTCTCTCTGCCCCTCCCACATTGCGCTGGCTCTCTCAAAAATAAACAAACATTTTTAAAAACCCTGCAATAACGGCCATGTTTATCAAACACGTGGCTCCGGGTTCTAGATAGTGCTCTCCAAGTATCCCCATAGATCTCTAGCCCCTTGGGGGCTGGGTATTGATATTCCACCAAAAGAGGCCCAAAGCCAAGTAGCTTGGGAAATGTTGCACCTGCGCCTGTCCCCAAAGATTCAAAGGACTTCCTAGAGGCTCTGAAAAGTCCTGTCATGAAGAAACAGGTTAAGCTTTGTCTAGTCCAGAGATTCCTGAACTTAGTTGACCCCCGCCATCCATTTCGATAAGAGACCCATTGACAGGGGTGCCTGGCTGCCTCAGTCTGTAGAGCGTAGAGCATGCAACTCTTGGTCTCAGGGTGGTGAGTTCAAGCCCCACACTGGGCGTGGCACCTACTTAAAAAACAAACATTGACAGCCTCCAAGTTGCTATGCACAGACAGCTCCCTGTGCCTTGATGGGTGATGTGCCTCTTAGTATAGGGTCTTGCTTTTGTCTTCACTCTAGGTGAGGAATGGAAGTGCAGGGTCGTCTACATACTCAATTTAGAGATAAATACTAGGGGGGTGCCTGGGTGGCTCAGTTGGTTAAGCGTCTGACTTCGGCTCAGGTTGTGATCTCGCGGTTCGTGAGTTCAAGCCCCGCATCAGGCTCTGTGCTGACAGCTCAGAGCCTGGAGCCTGTTTCAGATTCTGTGTCTCCCCACCCCACCCCCCGCCCCTCTCCCACTCATACTCTGTCTCTCTCTCTAACATAAATAAACATTACGAAACAAAAAAAGAAGATAAATACTAGGGACTTCTGTCTGGCTCAGTTGGGAGAGCATGTGACTCTTGGTCTCAGGGTTGTGAGTTTGAGCCTCACACTGGGTGTAGAGATTACTTAAAACCTTCATTCATACATACATACATACATACATACATACTAGAGTGTTCAATATAGAGAAACAGCAATTGATGTCAAACTTAAAGCCTGACTGGCAATGCCAGGAGATGCCAGCATCTATTGTGATAAAATAACATTTTCTGATAAACCATTTTAGGTCCTGTCACCTTCAGGGTGCAGAAGGGTTTTGTCTTGTCCATAAAAATGTTGACGTGTTCCCCTCCACCCATGGCGAAAGTGAGCATTGCACTGAAGTTAAGCAAGTTAAGCAAAGTCCTAACCTAGCAGGACACTAGGTGTCCTGTGCTTTACATCTTACTAGACCCAGCACATTCTGCTGGAAATTTTGGGTTGTCTCTGTAAAATGTTTACATTTACTCTTTGGAGTAAAGTAGGAGGTTCTTTTCCTAAAAGTGAACACTAGTGGGGCACCTGTGTGGCTCAGTCAGTTAAGCATCTGACTCTTGATTTCAGCTCAGGTCATGGTCTTGCTCTGATGGGATCAAGTCCCACATCAGGCTCTGTGCTGACAGCACGGAGCCTGCTTAGGATTCTCTGTCTCTCTCTCTGCCCCTCCCCTGCTCATGTGCACACTCTCTCAAAATAAATAAACTAAAATAAACAAAGTGAAAAAAAAATCAAACAACAAAGAGAAGTTTTAAATACATTACTAAATATGCAAGAAAGTAAGAGAAGTTTTCAAAAGCTAATAACCCCCAAAACATAATCAATAAAATAAAATTAAATTAAAAATCCCAGTGATTGGAAGCTGAAACCAGAATGGTAAGCATATGCAGAAAGCTGGGCTGGCCTGAGTGGGGAAGGGGAGAGAAATGCAGTTCCCAGTAAAGTAGAGCTTTGAAGATTGGTCACATACAGAGATGAGGAATACGAGGCCTCAGGCCTATGCAGTGTTGGCAGCTGAACAGGTCAATGCTACGTACGTTTAGAACACTGTAAGGAGGCTGACCCTCACCGAGAAGCAGGGGCTAGAAATTGACAATGAAACTGGCCTATCTCTGCCAAGCAGAAAAACAAAAGTATCTCCTGAGAATTTGCTACCATAGATTTACTCTTGTGTAGTGTCTAGGGTTTAAATTTATACTACCTCTGTGGCCAGGCAAATATCAAGCCAAGATATTAAATTAAACTGGTACTGGCATCTGAAGCTTTTGCAAATTTGAAGATGGAGAAAGCCATCTTAAGCTTAGGCTACTTAAATTCTCCAAGATTAAGTTCAGGCAGATACAAGCTCATGATTAAAAAACAAAACAAAACAAAACAAAACAAAACAAAACACCACCAAAAAGAAAAACTTACCAAAGATATGAGAAAACAAGCTACCATGTTTGAAAATCAGCGAAACAGCCAATCAAAGATTTGGACTCCAGAAGCAGCAGATATTTAGATTAGCTGATACAGAATATAACATACCTAATGTGTGAAGTATCAAAGAATGAAAAAAAAAAAGCAAACAACAAGATGCTATCAAAAACCAACCAGAAATATTTAGGAAAAATACACATATAATCATTGAAATTACAAATAACTCAAAAGAATCCAGAACTCTCCTACACCACTGGTAGGAGTGTAGATTGGTACAAATAACTTGGGAAAACTGGATGTGTCTATTAAAAGCAAATGTATAGCAAAGCCTTTGACCTGGCACTCTACAAGCTTAGAAGATATGTGGATTTCTGTGTACCAAAAGCACATCCTAGAATGTTCATAGCAGCACTGTGTGCAATAGCTCTTACCTGGAAACCACCCACATGGCTGTCAATAAAGCATTATGATGATAATGCATATATGATGATATACATAATGATGTATATGAATACAATAGAAAACTATCTGGCAATGACAGTGACCAACCTAGAGCTACACACAACATGTATGAATCTCACAAACACCTTATTGTGTGAAAGAAGTCAGACAAAACAATACACTTATGATTCCCTTTAAAGTTCAAAAATAGACAAAATTCATTCATGCTGGAGAAGTCAAGATAATAATTACTTTTGGTGGGAGTTAGTGACTGAAAGGAAGCATGAGGGGGCTTCGAAGGAGTTGGTAATGTTTTTTGGTCTGGGTGCCAGTAACACAAATGTGTTCCATGTATGAAACTTCATAGGTTGTATATTTAGGATATGTAAGTGTACTTTTATGAATGTATGTTGTACTTTAATAAGAAAGGTTGAGTATAAAAATAATTCTACCTTAAGAGATACTGAGTAGTGTATCAACATTTATTCATTCATTCAATGAATATATTTATACACTGTTCTTGTCGTTACTGGCAATATAGCAGTATACAAGAAAGATCTTGCCCTTAGAAAGCTTATATTCCCCTAGTGGGGGGAGAAAAATAAATAAAAAAGAAAAGAAAAAGCTAGTAAGTACATTATAAAAGCATAGGTAATAAGTGCAGTGAGGCAGAAATTAAGAAAACGCAATGAAGAGTGTAAGGGAATAGATAACATTGGCGGGGTGCCATCAGAGTTCACCATAAGGAGGTGGAAACAGTGCAGGAACTGGAAGAAGGGAGAGCAAACCACGGAAATATTTAGGAGGAGACAAAAGCCCTGAAGTATGAAGAACCTTGAGCTTCTGCTGGAAGAGGTAAAAACTCTCCTTAAAAAATAAAGATTGGCAGTCTTTAGCTATTTTTTCTCCTCATGAAATGAGATATTTAGCTAATTACATGTCCATAAAGTTTCCTTGACAAATACTTGTGATAGTATTTGCTTCTCCATGAAATGGGGGGGAGGGGGTAAGTGTTGGTCACCAATGGGTGGGTTCTTACATCTGAATGACATTTGTCCTGCGTGTTGCAGTGGGGAAACCACTGAGAGAGCCACTGTCCTAGGCCATGAGAAGTCACTGTAGGGAACTAAGTGGAGGAGTGACATAAGATTCATGTTTTGGAAGGATTATTCCAGCCATGATGTAGAGGATCCAGAGAAAAGAGAAACACATAGCCAAAGAGCATGTGGCATACAGAGAGGGCAGGAAGGAGGGCCTTTTTAGACTTGACAGCACAGGGCAAAAACAGTCAACAGCATGGTCTAAGTAAAATGACACTGCAAATGTACCTTATTGCATATTCTGTGACACTTGTGATGCCTGTGGAAGGGTGAAGCTGTTCCAGGTTATCTTTCCCTCAGGATAGGAGCTGTTAAGGAGAGATTGTTCTGATAACATAGGTTACCAACTTAGTTTTCATTTAGTTGAGTGCGTTTTCACTTAACGTGTGTAAATACTGATGGAAGACTTACTGGTTGGTTTTTTTTTTAACTTTTATTTAAATCACTCTTGAGATCCAAACCAATTTAGTCATTCATTTCCAAATTCTTACAGATATTGAATAAAATGCTGGTTGGCACCTTTTTAACTGAATCCCGTGCATCAAGCAAGAAAATCTATTGGCTGAATTATTTAGATAATCCACTAAGAAAGTAGTCTTAACTGGACATTTCCTCTCTTGTTTTTCTTAAAACAACCTGTATCTAGAAGAAAGGTTCCCCTCCGTCTTGCCTATTCTCATAGTGTTTTCCCTGTGTAGGCTCATACAGAGTGCAAGGGAAGATAAACCCCACCTTCCCCATCACCTTCACCACAACTGGTTTTTTTGTTTTTTTGTGTTTTGTTTTGTTTTGTTTTGTTTTGTTTTGTTTTGTTTTGTTTTGTTTTGTTTTTTCAGAGAGAGAGAGAGAGCGCGCACGAGGGAGCTGGGGAGGGCCAGAGGAAGAGGAGGAGGAAGAGAGGGAATCTCAAGTAGGCTCTGTGCCCAGCTCAGAGCCCAATGTGGGGTTCCATCTCATGACTGTGAGACAACGACCATGAGATCATGACCTGAGCAGATGTCAAGAGTCAGAAGCTCAACTGACTGAGTCACCTTGGCTTTTAATCTTCAGTAATGCAGTGAGAGAAAAATGTCTGTTACTTTTCAATGTGAGTGGTTTTTGACTTCTCTCTGCTAAGTAAGTCCAGTCCACCTGGCATCTAAGAGACTTTTGTTTCTATATGGACATCAGCTCTCAACTTCCTCCGGGTCCCTCATGGATACTCACAGGTGCTCTGTAGTCACTCTGCTCACATAAAGAGGAAGCACTCCTTTGTTCCACCAGTTTAATTAAGAAGCACTTGTTGAGGGCCTACACATGTACTGGTCACACTTTTTTAGTTAAGGAACTAACTCTTCCAGATTACCTTTGATAAGTGGATTTATTGCAAGGATGCACAGGACAGTGGATTATTGTATTTTCAGTCTGTGAAAGAGACAACTACCTGCCTCCCACTGTTTTTTCTCTCCTTTCTGTTGTAGAGCCCCCCGCTGAACCCCACCAAACTTCAGCAGGGTACATAACTGTAGGCTACCCAACCTCTCTTTGCCTAGAACATGACTTCTTTTCCCTTTGCAGGGACAATTCCTTCATTTTAACACTCTGCTGAGGCATCTTCTCCTCTGCAAAATCTGCCCTAAGCCCTTGTCTCCAGCCAAGCAGGCATCTCACATCTGTGCTCCCACAGCACCCCATGCTTTCTTTCCTCTGCAGTAGGATCTATTACTCTGTGTCACAACTTTATGCACACTGACACATTTCTCTTAATCAACTGTAACTTTCTTGAGGGTGAAAACTGGGCATCTGTCAATCTCTCTGGTTTGCAATCAATGTTTAAGGAACCGAACTGAAGAATGTCAGTACCTAAATTCGACACTGCATCTACATCTGTCTTTAAATTCAACACAAATTCTATGCCAGGTTATAACTTCCTGCAGGCCTTTGCATTCTTTGACATTTGCCCAAGAGTAACACTTCATAATAGGAAGGAAACAGATTAGATCCCCTCTTCTGGTTATTACAGAGACTGAGTGAACAGAAGTTACTCAACGTTAAGTTAGAAGTTACTCAATTGTCAAACAAGTCTGGACAATTGTTCTGGCCTCCAAGGCATCATCGATGCAGCTCAATCTTGGAAGCAGTGGTGCTCGGAGTGACTTTGTGGTTGTGTGCTAGGATGGAAGTTGAGCTGCTCTAGCAAAGGGAGCCCAACACGTTCAAGCTTAAATAAGATAGAAGTTTATCTTTCATATAACAGGCCTGAGTTGGATGGATGGGTGTACCAGGCTGAGTAGGTAGTTCTGCTACCAAGCCAAAGACTAAGGCTTCTTTGTAGCTCATTTCTCACTCGAGGTTGTTTTTACATCTCATCTTTTACCACTTGGGGTCTGGAAGCAGTTTTTTCAGTCCTGGAAGATCCCACATTTCTAGACTCTCTACTACATTTCTGCTTGGAATTGCCCATTCCCCCCCCCCCCCCTGAAATATTGTCTTATCATATTGCCAAGTACAGCCAGAAATATCAAACATGAAATTAAATTGCAATTTCCCTACCCCTCCCTCTAAGGATTCTTGTTCAGTGGGCACATTATCTGCTCCCCGTGTTACCTCAGGAGATGGTTTTACCGGATCTCCATCTCTCTGACTTTACATAACACTTTTCTAAACACCTCAGTGCCATGTGTTATAGGTTTTGTTTGTTTGTTTTTGCTTTTTTATTTGGTGACAGCTCATTGCTCTTGTTCCCAATATGTGTATTAGTCAGCATAGGGAAGTGTAAGAGATTGTATTATTGTTTCCAATTATTTGCTGCCCTCCCTGTGAAGAGATTTTAATTCTCTGCTTCATTTGTAGCAAGGCTTAACCATGTGACTTTCTTTGGGCAATGAACTGGGGACAGAAATGTTGTGTGCCACTTCATGGAGGTCTAAGAGCCATCATGTGGTTCCACCGGCTTTCTTGCTCTGTCATGAGAACAACAGTGCTCCAGATAGGGGCTGTCTCTTCACTCTGAAGGAAGAAGACACATAAACCAGAGAGACAGCCAATCTACAACCACCCTGGTATTTTGGGCATAACTTAGTGAAAGCTAACTGATAAAGATAGACTATACTGCAGTAATAAATAAATCCTCAAATCATAATGGCTTAACATAGAAGAGTTCAATGCTCTCATTTAGGGTAGGGTAGGGGTGGCTTTGTTGTCTTTAGGATGCAGCCTCCACTTGAGATTGCTTGGCAAATTGTCACAGACAGCCAGGGCTTTGAACTTATCTGACCAAGTTCTCTTGGTACCACATGTAACTAAATCCACTAGGATGGAACCTCATCATGGGCCGAATTTTTACTTTTATTTTCTTGTACTTCAGATCCTCTTAGCTTGTTTATATAGTTCGACTCTTGCCATTTTGAGATTTGTTTTTATCTTGGATGCATGATGTTTGTAATCATTAAAGAAGGATTAATTTGGTTGCTCCAAAATGAATTCCATTCTATTTTTTCAAATTTGATATTCTTTTGAACTTATTCCAGAAACTGCAAAGGGCTACTGGCCTCATGGTGTGGAGAGCTAGTTGGGCTTCTACAATTTTGGTATGAGGGGGAAGGTTTAGACTCAGTATTCCACCTCTCTACTCTCAGTCTCGAACCTCCCATAGAATTTCTAAATGTACCAAAGTGACCTGCTTATTTCTTTCTTATCTAAAGATGGTGATTAAAATTAGCTCAGTGCTAAAGCTCTAAAAGCCTTTGAACAGATTTTAGCTGCTCAGTCTAACTTTGATTAGGATATGTTCATTTAGGTGTTCCAACTCTTTTAAAAACTCTTCAGTAAATTTCCAAGCCTCTTGTCTAATACAACTGACCGATTGCCTTTCCAACTCCCAGCCCTAAAGGAGTCTAAAATCATTCTCTGACATTCTCATTGACTAATTGGACTTTGATTGGTGTCAGCTGCTGCCAGCTGTGATAAAACTGTTTTTAGTAAGCCTTGACATTCTAGAGGTGACATTAGGTCACTTCCTCACACTTATAAACAACAAAGTTTTAGAATTGAGAAGAGTTGATGCTACAGATAGTCTTTCATTCAATAGACCTAAATTAAGAACTGCCTGTGCCAGGTACTTTTGGATTGGGGTAAAAACTTATTCCTTCTTCCAAATTCCCCCCAAAAAGAACAAATTAACATAATTGGAAAAGATGGTGAGTCTAGACAGAGGGAAGAGCTATCCAGCTTTGAAACTGCTGTGTGGGCAGGAAGATCCCATGTGTGGCTAAAGAGGAGGAGATGAAGGGCTCCTGCATGGCTCAGCTGGTTAAGCATCAGACTCTTGGTTTTGGCTCAGATCATGATCTCACGGTTCGTGAGTTTGAGCCCTGCATCGGGCTCTGTGCTGATGGTGCAGAGCCTGCTTGGGATTCTCTCACTCCCTCTCCTTCTCTGCCCCTCCCCCAATCTCTCTCTCTGTCTCTCTGTCAAAATAAATAAATAAACTTAAAAAAAAGAGGAGGAGATGACATGGAAATCTACAACCTCTGACTTACAACCTCTGACTTACCCACCTACCCAGCAGTGTAGGTGATGTGGCACATGAGTGTGTGTGTGTGTGTGTGTGTGTGTGTGTGTGAGAGAGAGAGAGAGAGAGAGAGAGAGAGAGAGAGAGAGAGAGAATCTTCATGCAACCCTTACAACACTGCCAACAGGTGAATATCAGCATCTCCACTTAGAAATGAGATCAGTCCCCTCATAGTACTCACTCAGAGTTTGTAATTGGATCAGATGGTAAGTTGTGCATGCGCCTAATAAAGGCAGTTGTGCCAGTTAGAGAAGGGATGCAAGAGCCGCAGCTAACTTCCTGGATGCCATGAAACACATGGGAAAGAACCGCTCACACAGGGATGAGGCTCCCCGAAGTGATGAACCTGGGGCTGCAGCTTCCTCCAATTTCCCTGAGGGTCGGCCAGACTTCTAGTCTTGCAAAATGAAACTGCAGTAAATCTAAATGCTCTCCTTTTCTATTGGAGCCTGAAATATTTGATCAGGGACCCATATTCTCTGTGGCAGAATCTGCCTGACCTCTCAGTGCTGGGCAAACAGAGAATACTTGCCGGATGTGTGAGAAGGTATAGCAGCTCAAAGACACTGTGCATGCTAATGAACCAGGGCAAATGCTGCCCTTTGAATTATGGGAAGAAGGATCATTCATGATGAAAAAGCAGGCAGTCCTGAAAAAGGAAGGGTATGAAAGTAAAAAACTATTTCTTGGAGATGAAAAACATCAACTCTGGGGGTGCCTGGGTGGCTCAGTCAGTTGAGCGTCAGACTTTGGCTCAGGTCATGGTCTCACAGTTCGTGGGTTCAAGCCCTGCATTGGGCTCTGTGCAGACAGCTCAGAGCCTGGAGCCTGCTTCGGATTTTGTGTCTCCCTCTCTCTCTGCCCCTCCCCAGCTTGCACTCTGTCTCTGCCTCTCTCAAAAATAAACATTTTTTAAGAATAAAAAAAAAAAAAAGAAAAACTCATCTCTGAATTCCTGCAATAGAAGAAGCAGACAATGAATTGACCACAGGAGAGAACGGAATTAATGAGTAAAAAAGTAAGCTTGATAAATTGTCCCAAGATGCTAGGGGAAAAGGGATAAAAGAATAAAAACAATGAGAGCAAAGAGACACGTGACATGATCTAAGTGAGCTGATGTTGTATAAATGAAATACTTTTAGGAGAGGATACAGTTGGTAGAGGGAAGTAACAATCAAAGAAATAGTAAAAGAAAAATATTTTTAAGTGCAGAAAAAAACTTGACTCTTAGAGTTGACATAATCAAAATGATTGGATATTAGGGCAAAGTTTTTTTTAATTTAATGATTTCTCAATGCAATGAAACAGGTTCATTATAAAGGAAAGTAATTGGCATCAGAATTCCTCTTGAAAAATGAACACTGAGGTTGCCTGGGTGGCTTAGTCATTTAAGCCTATGACTATTGATTTCAGCTCAGGTCATGATCTCAAGGTTGTGAGATTGAGGCCCACATTGGGTCCCTTGCTGGGCATGGAGCCTGCATGGGATTCTCTCTCTCCCTCTCTCTCTGCTCCTCCCTCTGCTCTCATACACCCATGTGCCTGCACTCACTCTCTCTCTCTCTCTCTCTCTCAAAAAAAAAAAAAAAAAAAAAAAAACCACACTGGCAGAAAACAATGGACATTGTCCATATAAAGTCAAGGGGCAAAATATTGTATTTCTGGAATTCTAAACACAGCCCCATCAGCCTTCATATGGGAAGATAGAGGAAAACAATCTCTAAAGTGCAAGACTTCAGAAAGCGTATTCTTAGTGCACCTATCCTGAAAAAAACTATTGAATAAGTGCTCCAGTGAACCAAGAAATTAATCACAATAAAACATTTATAAATCAGGAAGATTTATAAAAGAAAATGTAGTGGAAGATGGAACCAATGAAATAGCATTAAATTTAGATTACTGTTGCTAATATAGTTATGAAAGTTACTGCAAATGTCAAAAATAAAGGGAAAGAGTAGATAGGTAATGTCAAAGTGTATTAAAAAGATTGAGATCTAAAATCCTAGATTATTTTAACAAAAACTCAGTGGTAAAGAGCAGGGTAGAATTTCACAAGAGGTTACATTTTACACTGTTACATGCTTGATGTTGATACAAATATGTATCCTTATATATGTTTTTAAAACATTTTAAAGATGAATACCAATCTAGTAGGTTAAACCCTCTTTTTTCCCCAGCGGCTGAAATCCTCCCCTCTCCCTACACCCCTACCCACGTACCTGACTATGAAAGAGGTACCGGTGAAGACTGCTGTGGTTGAGCCACAACCCAGGGCTCTAAGCCCTGGGCTGCACTTTCACCCTCACAAGGGCCCCGAGGCCATGCGGCAAAACACTGCAGTTCACAGACAGAAACTTGAAAACCACCGTACTCGTAGAATAAGATGAAGAAAACTTCCATTAGATCACAACTTTTGCCAAGGTGCTATGGGTGGGTTACAGGCGAGCCATGAGATAATGATCTCTGACTGTGTGGCTGGGCAGGCCTGGGGCTAAGGTTTAACCTGCAGCTGCCTCCTCCAGGGCCCCTTGAAGGCTGGAGTGGTCAGATAGTGTGCTCCTTCGTCCCCACAGGCTGGCAGTGTGTCATCTCATTTGCATTCTGCTCACTATGCTGTGCAGAGCCAGGGCAGGGACTCACTCGTAGCACCTGCATATCTCTTTCGGCAGCTACAGTGTTCACAAGATAATGTTGGGGGGTTCTGTAGTAGCTCCAGGTGAGGTTGGTCCAGTGCAGAGACTTCCTGTTTCCACATGTACACATATCTGAAGCCTCTGTCCATTTGTGGCAGAGTGCCTCTTTAGTAGCAACTTAGCTAGCTTCAGGATGGCCTGTCCAAGAATATATCCTTATCCCGAAAATTAGAGCATTGCCATATATATATATGTATATAATATATATAGTGTATATGTGTATGTTGTATATATTATATATATTATTTTGAAATACTTAATATGAAAGAAATTCAATGGATTCAAAATCCATTCATATCATCATAATCAATTTGAATATTACATTAATGCATAAAAGAAAAAGGAAGAGCCTAGTTTCTTTAAATATAATTTGAATGTGTACATTTTTGTATAATTGTAAAATTGCTTTAATTTTTTGAATCACCAACTTGTGCAAACCAAGTTTCTTATTGATGGTGCCTATTCAGAATTTGAGAGGTGCCTGGATGACTCAGTCAGTTAAGTATCCTCTGACTCTTGATTTTGGCTCAGGTCGTGACCTCACACTGACAGCAGGGAGCCTGCTTGGGATTCTCTTTCCCTCACTTTCTGCCTCTCCCCATCCCTCAAAAATAACTAAGGAAACTAAAAAAAAAAAAAGAATTTGAAAATATCATCATGAAAAATTCTTTTCTTCTTTTAATTTGAGAGAGAGAGAGAAAGAGAGAATGTGGAGAAGGGCAGAGGGAGAGAGAGAATTTTAAGCAGGCTCCTGGAGCCACATGCAGGCCTCAATCCTACAACCTGGGACCATAACCTGAGCCAAAATCAAGAGTCAGACACTCAACTGCCTGAGCCACCCAGGTACCCTGAAAAATTCTTCACCAGGAATTTGGTGTAGTTATGTCAAGCATAAAATATAATACAAATAAAATTGAAAGCACATTCAAATTTTTATTAAACACCTTGAGAATATTTTATTTGGAAGCTTTATACATATTCAATATTCAATGTGTTCTTCAATTTTACTCTTTTACTATTTTACATTTTAATCATAATTTTATAATATAAAGAAAATATATTTTACACCAAGCCCTATATAGATGCCTTTATATTTCCTCCAGTTTACTGATTATGCAGCAAAAGTACTATTTTCCTTGTGTGTGTGCCATAACGTGAGAGATTGGGATGCACTGTATCAGGGAAATACACATGCAGAGAAAGTCTGATCAATAACCAAAATAAAGGGGGAATAAAAGAAGCCCATTTAAATATTAGCCAACAGTTATCAACTGAGAAGGGGTAGTTATAAAACAATATGTATGGTTTATTTCCACTTTTGCAAAATAAAAAAAAATATTAAAAATACTCCTAGTGGACATCTGTGGCTGTCTTGCCAGCTTACTGTGATTCCTCACTTCTGGTTACTGCCCCTCTTCAACTCGAACGTTCTGGTAGGATGAAAGCAGCCATGTTTGTGGAATGTAAGCATGCCCCATCCATGGCTGGTTGGATCAGGGTGGGTTCTTTAAAGAACCCTTATTCCTTTCCCAGGGAGCTTTGGGATTGTGACCCAGAATGTCCAGTCTCAGTCTGGCTGCTCATTTGAATAGAGAAGATTTAAAAATCACACGATGGTGGTACTTGCCATTTTCTGCCACAGGATGAGGAAACAGAGATGAAGGATGGAAAGAACAGATTTTCCCAATTCCCTGCAGTGTTTTAGTCTGTTTCTAAGACCTTCTTGTAAATTCAGGGAGACATCCTACTATCCTTATTGTAAATCTCCCCCTTTTGCATTAATTTCTTCAGTTAGGTTTCCTTTGCCCACATCCAATGAATACATTATATATTAATTCATATGAAAAGATGAAAGACAGCAATATCTACATTAAAATATTATCAGAGCTTAACTCTGGATGGTAGACTATGGGTGAATTTTATTTTTTACTTTGTTTTTAGCAAAACTTTTCCAAAAAGCGTGTATTGCTCTTGTGACAAGAAAAAAGTTAAAAAATGTATTTATTTAGGGGTAAGAATTTGGGTAATTATGTTTATGTCTAGTTATTACATTTGAGCTCCTAATTTTGAGTCTTATTATACATGACATAAAATGGAAGACTTGAAAAATAATTCTGAGAATACTGGTCTTTATTATTTTAACTATGATACTAAAATAAAATCCTGCAATATAGTCTTTAAATATATATAAAAGAAAGCTTCCGACTTTGGCTGAAGTCATGAACTCACGGTTTGTGGGTTCAAGCCCCGCATCGGGCTCTCTGCTGACAGCTCAGAGCCTGGAGCCTGCTTCAGATTCTGTGTCTCCCTCTTTCTCTACCCTCCCCCTGGCTTTTGCTCTGTCTTTCTCTTTCTCTCTCTCTCAAAAATAAATAATCATTAAAAAAATATTAAATTATTATATATCTCATTTGCTTGTTAAGGGAGGAATTTATAACCTTTTTATTGCTGTATAAGTTGTACTCCATTTAGAGATTTTTTTTTTTTTTAAGAGAGAGAGAGAACATGAGCTGGGGAGACAGGCAGAGGGAGAGAGAGCATTGTAAGCAGGCTCCATGCTCAGCACAGAGCCAGATGGGGGGCTCAATCCCATGCCCCTGGTTGGGATCATGACCTGAGCCGAAATCAAGAGTCCGTGCTCAACCAACCAAGCCACCCAGGTGCCTCTAGAGAAATATTTTATGAAAATAAAGGTATTTCCACTCAATTTCTTTTAGTTAGTCAAAGTGAGCCATCAGAAAATCAACAGATTCCCTATCCTGATTCTCATAGTGGACTTCCACTTCCCTGCAATGTCTGTAACATCAACAAAGTGAGATTTCAATGAACTTCAGCCAAGGTTATTTTCCTAGGGGGATGGGGAAGATAAGAAAGCATAGTTAATTTGGAGAGCTGCCCACTGGTCAGTGGACTAATAGGAAAGTATGTTTTTAATGAAGCACAAGAAGAAAAAAAATGGATACAAAGTCTCAAACCTCAGACTGCTTTCAAAATACCAGGAAAAATCTGAGCCACAAAACACCTGATTTAAATTTAAGATACTAAGGAGGTGAGAGTGAGAACTTCCTTCTCAATGGTCTCTTTCTGAGGCAAAATAAAAACACCCAACACATTAATAATTTGGCAAAGTTGGCCACCTGACTCAAAAAGCTTAAATGCTGCAGTAATTCATCCTGAAGACTGTGTACTTTTGTGCTTAGCATGGACAGGTTTACCTCAATGAATTTTGGTGCTTATTTAATGTTGTTGTCTTTAAGATGAGAAATGGAAGGGTGACATTTCCTGATGCATTTTCACTGGCAAGTCTTGAACAGAAATAATCCCTAGCATGATTTGTCTGATAACAATACAATGGAGTAAATGGCACCTGTACTTTGGATGAGAAAGGAAAAAGAGTTTGCCCAGTAGAGAAAGGAAATGTTTGCTTAAAACAAAAAGGTATTGGATAAGACAGTGTGAATAATTCTGTTTTTTTTTTTTTTTTTTTTCTCAATACTAACCCTAAACGTTGCTTCCATCTGGTTCTTGAGTCTGTCACAGACCTTGGCTAGTGCTAAATGTAGGCTTTGGATTCAGGAGACCTGGTTTGAATCCCTGGTGGTGAGACTTTTGAAAGGTAGTTTAATATTGCTAATTATTATTTCTCTTCTTTGTAAAACAGGATAATAATACTCACCTCCCAGTTGTGGAGATTAAATCTGATGAAAGTATCTGTCGCATTCTCTGACATAATGCACACTCTTGCATAGTATTTCCATTCTTTATCTATATTATATCTGGAGGCTCTAACCTTGTCTGCCTTGAAAAACTTCCACCACACAGCCTCCTTATCTTTTACAAATATATTTTGTTCATTGCACCTGCATTCACATTTCTTCAGGATCACTTATATATTTGCTATTTGAAGATTTTCTAGAATATTCTTCTAGGAACACCTTCCTCTGTCCAAGGACACAGATTCCATTAGTTGTCAGGATCTGGGAACTATCAAGTCAGTAGCTTGGAAATATTCACTTCTGAAACTTGAAACTATCATAAAGTAGGGATTAGTTGTCCTTGCCTCATATGGTTGTTGGGAGAACTGAATGAGACAATGTCTAAAGCCCTTTGCATGATGCCTAAACATGGCTATGTGGGTGATGATGTTGATCGTGTTGGATAGTCCAAAGTGTGCATGCCAAAACAATAATTTATTTTTTTTATTTTTTTTTTTAACGTTTATTTATTTTTGGGACAGAGAGAGACAGAGCATGAACGGGGGAGGGGCAGAGAGAGAGGGAGACACAGAATCGGAAACAGGCTCCAGGCCCTGAGCCATCAGCCCAGAGCCCGACGTGGGGCTGGAACTGACGGACCGCAAGATCGTGACCTGGCTGAAGTCGGACGCTTAACCGACTGCACCACCCAGGCGCCCCCCAAAACAATAATTTAAACCAAGTAATGATGTTGAATTTTTTTTTTCAATCAAAGATTAGAGTATAGCTCTAGATTGCAAATAGGATTTGACTCCTTTGCCCACATGCTTTCTGAAATGGCTAGGTTAAGAAGGATTCTGAAGCTGCATCTTAGCTCAGTGGGACTGAGTGCTGTATCTGATTAGAGATGTCAGCCATGAGGAAAGGGGGGAGTGACATTTACTTAGCATTCTTCTTCTAGGTAAGTTTGTTTTTTTTGTTTTTTTTTTTTTTTTGACAACTGCTTAGGTGGAACAAAAGATTCCTTGATCCATTTATCTTACCCATTCCCACTCTCTAGTGTAAGAAAAAATACTCTGTGGTAACCAAAAATTGGAGAAGAAGGCCCCCCAAAAGTCATTACTGATTTTAGAATTATTACCTCACAAACATAGAAGTAAAAATAAGGAAGCTAAAGGGGCGCCTGGGTGGCGCAGTCGGTTAAGCGTCCGACTTCAGCCAGGTCACGATCTCGCGGTTCGTGAGTTCGAGCCCCGCGTCAGGCTCTGGGCTGATGGCTCGGAGCCTGGAGCCTGTTTCCGATTCTGTGTCTCCCTCTCTCTCTGCCCCTCCCCCGTTCATGCTCTGTCTCTCTCTGTCCCAAAAATAAATAAAAAATGTTGAAAAAAAAATTAAAAAAATAAGGAAGCTAAAAATGTATCAGTAATTTGGGTAATAGTAATTCAAAAGCAAGCATAGCATTGCCTGAAAACCCTGATAAATCAAGACAACACTAATTATATCCTAATAACAAGCCTTGTTCCCCTAAAAAGTGGGGATATTGACTATGTGTATATTCATGCAAGAAAAGGTTTCCAATGTTGCCAAGGCTTGAAGAGTGGTCAGACTTAGAAGAATCCCAAATCAGAGGTTTCTACAATTTCTGATTACATACTAATTTTAGTTTAACATGATAAATACTACTAATGACCCCCAATATCCTCGAAAGGACACTGGGCATAATAATTGTATATATTCACAAGGCTTGTGGAGTTGAATGAGATGCTAAATCTAACAGTGAGCACACTGGCTGGCACATAGCATAAGCACAAAAAATGTTAGTTATTATTAGATCGTGCAATTTTAGGAATTCTGGTGAGATGCTGCTAACTCCTTAAATTCTTTTCTATCTTCTTTGTGAGCCCCACTACACCACTTGAATGCACTTCCTTTCATTTAAGGTTTTGATCTATGTTTTTTTAAAAAGGCATATTGCTTTGGGAAAACTGACACTTTATTCTTTTGTAGGTTTAGCATATTTATAAGTGTCTATAATGAGCTAGACACCATGCAATGCCCTGTATGTGAAAGAGGGTCACAAAGATGAATGTCATGGTTCCTGACTTCAAGGAACTATCAGTCTTTCTGGGATGTGTGTGGCTGCCTAGATTAATCTGATAACTTCTATGATCAGGCCTAACCCACCTTCCCACATGAATTCTCTATAACGGTACGTTATGCTGTGTCCACATTGAACCACCATATTTCCTAAGCAATCTTAATGCTTTCCAATCTCTGCCTCTTGTCACTTTCTATTTCTTCTAACTTGGAAAGATTACTGTTCTCACTTTTAGGAGAAATAGGTCAACTGTAGCATCACCTGTGAAATCTCCTTTATTATCACAGTCTGAAAGTGAGACTCCCTTCTTTTAATAGCTGTTGTGGTATATATTTTTGGTGGATGAATCGATGTGTGGATGAGTAAATAAGTTTGTATCTTATTATAGTCGTGGGGCATGGGTAAAATCATGTCTTAGGCATGCTGAGTGAATCTGCAGAATGGCAGGAGATTCTGAAGGCAAGTATCAGAGGTTTGGGAGTTAACACATGCGTACAGCAAGATGTACTGTGTACTGGGGCATAAGGGCAGTAGCTCTGGAATCCAAGCCCAATTCTACCACTCTATGTATGACCTCAAGCAAGGTTTTCAGTTTTTCCATCTGTGAAATGGAGATTACAATAGTACCTACATCACAGGGGCATGAAGATTAAATGAGATAATAACTGTTAAGCTCTTGAGATGATAAGAACTTGGCATATGGTAGGAATTCAATAAATGTTAATTATCATTATCATTTGCTATTTTATGAACTTCTCATTCTCCGTGTATCTGCAAGACTAGACACAGTGGTGGTCTTGAATCCAGCTCTTTAGGTCCATCTTTCTTCATACAGAAATTTTTAAATTTCTTATGCAAATGTAAAACTGGAGACCATTAGGAGACTATTTGAAGTATCAGGAAATGCAGCCTGTCGAACTTCTATTATCTGTTTCAGAGGAGCCCGTTCTTCAGTTGGAGTAGTTCCTGCTCCACTCTCTTTCAAGTGCATACCTACAGCACTTGATGTTCACCTCTTTCTATTAGCTGGTAATAGTTGAAGCCAATTAAAATGCAATTAATAAGTGATAACTCTTGTGTAGAATGATGCTGGCTTGTGGCAGAGGCATTTGGAGACGAGCTGCCCGGCAGGCCTGTCAGGTTGGTGGAATAAGCTGGAAGCCCATTTAAATGCTCTTTGAAAAATAACTGAAATGCTTTCCTCTGAGTGTCACCAATAAAGCACAAAACACATCCCCAAGAGCAACTTGATGTGGTGCTGTTTACAGCAAATTGCCCTGATCAAGAACAAATGCATCATTTATGTTATGTGTGTGTGTGTGTGTGTGTGTGTGTGTGTGTGGGCGTGTGTGTGTGTGTGGGCGTTAAGTAATGTACGCCAGCCACTGTAACAGGAAATTTGGATAATGTAATTTGGAAAGAAGAGCACAGATGAGAAGATTAGAACCTTATCTGCAACACTACAGAGGATCAGAACCTAACATTTGAGGTCAGTCAGAGTTTCTTTCAAATCACTTTTCCTTCGGTACTTAAGCCATACCTCACTGTGGCTTCACAGTTCGGTGTGGACTGGCAGGTTGGATGGTGGATGGGTAGAGCTGAGGGACATCGGAATGAGGGATGAGACATGACAGGAGGAAACATGGTGGGGGAGAGGAGCGGGAGAAAGGGATGGCACTCTGAAAGGGGGATAGCCACATGGTTAGCTCCCCCGGGTTTTTCGGAGAGTTCCGGTTTATACCTGTGTTCAAGCATCTTATCTATTTAGCACCCTCTTCATTCCCAGCGTCCCAGTTTATGCAATAAATTATATACCGACTAGAGTTTCAACTGCAATACTCAATTTCACTCTAATAAGCCAGAAAAAAGTAACGTAGAACAAAATCTGTCACTGGCTGCTGAAATTCCAATTTGTCTAATAGGGATTTAGAAGGAAAGGCAAGAGACTGCATGCCGAAAGGCGTAAGCACATTCACTTGGTTACTTAGGTGATAAAGGTGACACATCTGAGGCTAGCAAGATAATCAAATGTATTAGTACCTAATGCAAATTTGGTCCTCTGGAGGACTGACAATCCCTTCGCCTGGGACCTGCTACTGCTCACTTTGTGACGGAAATGTTGCCTCACTTTTCAAGGTAGTTGAAGTAAGAGAACACAGACAAGTGTCATGGCTGCTTAAGAGATGAAGATTTTATTCAAGGAGGTGGGCTCCAGGGAGATATGGTCAAAGGGCTGATTCTAGGCCAAAGACTAGAACTTGTTGCCCTGGAAATAGTACCTCCCTCCTCAGAAAGCAGAGCCCACTTGTACAATCATCTCCTTGGGTCCCTGCATGACCACCCAGGAGGGGCCAGTTGCCACCCGGAAGAGCAGAGTATAGCTGTGTCTCACTCCATCAGCTCACACACTAACAATGGAGTGAATCAAGAGTGTTAACATGGCTCCTGTCCAAGAAGGTTATTACTTTATCTCATTTTTTTGAAGCCAAGTGTTATAGCTTTTATCCAGCATTGTAGTGGAGGCTCTAGCCATTGAAGGTAAGAAAAAGAAATAAAAGTTACCAAAATTGGACAGAAATAAACAAAACTAATTATTAAGAGATGACATGAAAATTGTCCAAGTGAAGGACCTAATTTATGTACATGTACACACACACACACACACACACACACACACACACACTCACACACATCATGAGAATTTAACAAGATTGCTAGATATAAAACCAGTTGTGTAGCCACACAATAGCAACCAAAAGTTATAAAGTGTTGTTAAATTTAATTAAAATACAGTTTAAAATAACAAAAACTATGCTACCAAGAAAGAGATGTCACAAAAGATGTCTGCCTTTTATGTGGAAAAGCACACAATTTTACTGAAAGAAATGAAAGAAGAGCTAAATAAATGGAGACATGACATGTTTCTAGACAAGGTGATCAGGTTTTCCATAATTGATCTGTTAACATAGCAATTGAATTCTTGATGAAACTTGATAGATAGCATCTAAGTGCATATTGAAAGAGGAAAGGATGAACAAACAGCCAACAACAGCTTGAAAAAAGAAAAATGTAGGGGAACTTGACCCACCAGCTATAAGGATTTGTTATCATGCTTTCCGTTAGTTCAGTGGATGGCTACACAAAGGGATCACCTAAAGAGAATGAAGAGCCAGGAACAGAGCCGCCTGGATGCAAACATGACTTTACAGAGCCCACATTGCAGACCAAGGGGGGACAATTAACTATCCCCGCGGAAACAAATAACATTGGATCTCTGCTGCATATTCTAAACAAACCTAGTTCAGGTGAATTGAAAGTTGAAAAGTGAAAGAAATTTTAAAGCTTCTAAAAGAGAATATAGGATAAAATCTTTTACCTCAGGTAGGGAAGTATGTTTAAACAATTCACACAAAATACAAGCTATGAAAGAAAAGGCAGTAAATTTGATTATGTGAACATAACATTTTTTTGTTTATTGTAGGCAGAGAAAAAGAAAACCTCAAAGAAAATTGGCAAAGGAGATGAAAAAGACCTTCTATAGCACAAACATCCCTGATGCTGGTAAATATATGAAAATATTTAGCCTAATTAGTAACCAGAGAAATCCAATCAAAACTACAACGAATTGTGTCTTACACCCATTATACTGACAAAGTTGGACCACATTAGTCTTGGTGAGAATGTGAGAGTGTAAATCAGTACAACCACTTTGGAACATTCTTTGCCATTATTTTTTAAACTTGAACAAAACATATCCTATTAACTAACAATTTCATTCTTTTTTTTTAATTTTAATTTTTTATTTTTTAAAATTTACATCCAAATTAGTTAGCATATAGTGTAACAATGATTTCAGGAGCATATTCCTTAGAGCCCCTTACCCATTTAGCTCATCCCCCATCCCAAAACCCCTCCAGCAACCCTCAGTTTGTTCTCCATATTTATGAGTCTCTACTGTTTTTCCACTTCCCTGTTTTTATATTATTTTTGTTTACCTTCCCTTATGTTCATCTGTTTTGTCTCTTAAAGTCCTTATATGAGTGCAGTCATATGATTTTTGTCTTTCTCTGACTAATTTCACTTAGCATAATACCCTCCAGTTCCATCCATGTAGTGGCAAATGGCAAGATTTCATTCTTTTTGATTGCCAAGTAATACTCCATTGTATGTATGTGTGTGTGTGTATATATATATATATATATATATATATACCGCATCTTCTTTCTCCATACATCCATCAGTGGACATTTGGGCTCTTTCCATACTTTGACTATTGTTGATAGTGCTGCTATGTACATGGGGGTGCATGTGTCCCTTCGAAACAGCACACCTGTATCCCATGGATAAGTGCCTAGTAGTGCAATTGCTGGGTCGTAAGGTAGTTCTATTTTTAGTTTTTTGATTTTTTCTATTTTTAGTTCTATTTTTATTTTTCTGTTTTCCAGGGTGGCTGCACCAGCTTGCATTCCCACCAACAACGCAAAAGAGATCTTCTTTCTCCTCATCCTCGCCAACACCTGTTGTTGCCTGAGTTGTTCATGTTAGCCATTCTGACAGCTGTGAGGTGGTATCTCATTGTGGTTTTAATTTGTATTTCCCTGATGATGAGTGATGTTGAGCATTTTTTCATGTGTCTGTTGGCCATCTGGATGTCTTCTTTGGAAAAGTGCCTATTCATGTCTTTTGCCCATTTCTTCACTGGATTATTTGTTTTTTGGGTGTTGAGTTTGATAAGTTATTTCTAGATTTTGGATACTACCCCTTTATCTGATGTGTCATTTGCAAATATCGTCTCCCATTCTGTCAGTTGCTTTTAGTTTTGCTGATTGTTTCCTTTGCTGTGCAGAAGCTTTTATTTTGATGAGGTCTCAGTAGTTCATTTTGCTTTGGTTTCCCTTGCCTCCAGAGATGTGTTGAGTAAGAAGTTGCTGCGGGCAAGATCAAAGAGGTTTTTTCCTGCTTTCTCCTCGAGGAATTTGATGGCTTCCTGTCTTACATTGAGGTCTTTCA
The DNA here is from genome assembly GCF_028749965.1 of Puma concolor. Taxonomy (NCBI): domain Eukaryota; kingdom Metazoa; phylum Chordata; class Mammalia; order Carnivora; family Felidae; genus Puma; species Puma concolor. Next base: position 64,544,467 of record NC_141674.1, on the reverse strand, counting down.
TTCATTTTGAGTTTATTTTTGTGTATGGTGTAAGAAAGTGGTCCAGGTTCATTCTTCTGCATGTTACTGTCCAGTTTTCCCAGCACCACAGCTGACAGCTGTGACACCACAGCTGTGTGACACCACAGCTGAAGAGACTGTCTTTATTCCATTGGATATTCCTTCCTGCTTTGTCAAAGATTAGTTGGCCATACATTTGTGGATCCATTTATGAGTTCTCTATTCTGTTCCATTGATCTGAGTGTCTGTTCTTGTGCCAGTCATACTATTTTGATGATTACAGCTTTGTAGTATAGCTTGAAGTCTGGGATTGTGATGCCTCCTGCTTTGGTTTTCTTTTTCAAGATTGCTTTGGCTCTTCGAGGTCTTTTCTGGTTGCATACAAATTTTAGGATTATTTGTTCCAGCTCTGTGAAGAATGCTGGTGTTACTTTGATAGGGATTGCATTGAATATGTAGATTGCTTTGGGTAGTATCGACATTTTAACAATATTTGTTCTTCCTATCCAGGAGCATGGAATCTTTTTCCATTTTTTTTGTGTCTTCTTCAATTTCTTTCATAAGCTTTCTATAGTTTTCTATAGTGTATAGATTTTTCACCTCTTTGGTTAGATTTATTCCTAGGTATTTTATGGGTTTTTGTGCAGCTGTAAATGGGATCAGTTCCTTGATTTCTCTTTCTGTCGCTTCATTGTTGGTGTACAGGAATGCAACCGATTTCTGTGCATTGATTTTATATCCTGCAACTTTGCTGAATTCATGGATTAATTCTAGCAGTTTTTTTGGTGGAATATTTGGGGTTTTCCATATAGGGTATCATGTCATTTGTGAAGAGGGAAAGTTTGACCTCCTCCTGGCCGATTTGGATGCCTTTTATTTCTTTGTGTTGTCTGATTGCGGAGGCTAAGACTCCCAATACTATGCTGCATAACAGTGGTGAGAGTGGACATCCCTGTCTTGTTCCTAACCTTAGGGGGAAAGCTCTCAGTTTTTCCCCATTGAGGATGATATTAGCATTGTGTTGTTCATATATGGCTTTTATGATCTCGAGGTATGCTCCTTCTATCCCTACGTTCTTGAGGGTTTTTATCAGGAAAGGATGCTGTATTTTGTCAAACACTTTCTCTGCATCTATTGAAAGGGTCATATGATTCTTGTCCTTCCTTTTATTGATGTGATGAATCACGTTAATTGTTTTGCGGACATTGAACCAGCCCTGCATCCCAGGTATAAATCCCACTTGGTCGTAGTGAATAATTTTTTAAATGTATTATTGGGTCTGTTTGGCTAATATCCTGTTGAGGATTTTTGCATCCATGGTCATCAGGAAAATTGGTCTATAGTTCTCCTTTTTAGCGAGGTCTCTGTCTGGTTTTGCAATCAAGGTAATGCTGGCTTCATAGAAAGAGTTTGGAAGTTTTCCTTCCATTTCTATTTTTTGGAACAGCTTCAAGAGAATAGGTGTTAACCCTTCCTTAAATGTTTGGCAGAATTCCCCTGGAAAGCCATCTGGCCCAGGACTCTTGTTTTTTGGCAGATTTTTGATTACTAATTCGATTTCCTTACTGGTTATGGGTCTGTTCAAATTTTCTATTTCTTCCTGTTTCAGTTTTGGTAGTGTATATGTTTCTAGGAATTTGTCCATTTCTTCCAGATTGCCCATTTTATTGTCATACAGTTGCTCATAATATTTTCTTATTATTGTTTTTATTTCTGCTGTGTTGGTTGTGATCTCTCCTCTTTCATTCTTGATTTTATTTATTTGGGTCCTTTCTTTTTGATGAAACTGGCAGTGGTTTATCAATTTTGTTAATTCTTTCAAAGAACCAGCTTCTGGTTTCATTGGTCTGTTCTACCATTTTTTTAGTTTCAATAGCATTAATTTCTGCTCTAATCTTTATTATTTCCTGTCTTCTGCTGGTTTTGGGTTTTATTTGTTGTTCTTTTTCCAGCTCCTTAAGGCATAAGGTTAGGTTGTGTATCTGAGATCTTTCTTCCTTCTTTAGGAAGGCCTGGATTGCTATATATTTGACTCCTATGACCGCCTTTGCTGTGTCCCAGAGGTTTTGGGTTGTGGTGTTATCATTTTCATTAACTTGCATATACTTTTTAATTTCCTCTTTAACTGCTTGGTTAGCCCATTCATTCTTTAGTAGGATGTTCTTCAGTCTCTAAGTATTTGTTACCTTTCCAAATTTTTTCTTGTGGTTGATTTCGAGTTTCGTAGTGTTGTGGTCTGAAAATATGCATGGCATGATCTCGATCTTTTCATACTTACTTAGCACTGATTTGTGTCCCAGTATATGGTCTATTCTGGAGAAAGTTCCATGTGCACTGGAGAAGAATGTATATTCTGCTGCTTTAGAATGAAATGTTCTGAATATATCTGTTAAGTCCATCTGGTCCAGTGTGTCATTCAAAGCCATTGTTTCCTCACTGATTTTTTGATTAGATGATCTGTCCATGGCTGTGAGTGGGGTGTTGAAGTCTCTTCTATTATGGTATTACTATCTATGAGTTTCTTTATGTTTGTGATTAATTGATTTATATATTTGGGTGCTTGCACATTTGGTGCATAAATGTTTACAATTGTTAGGTCTTCTTGGTGGATAGACCCCTTGATTATGATATAATGCCCTTCTGCATCTCTTGATACAGTCTTTATTTTAAAGTCTAGATTGTCTTATATAAATATGGCTACTCCGGCTTTCTTTTGTTGACCATTAGCATGATAGATGTTTCTCCTTCACCTTATTTTCAATCTGAAGGTGTCTTTAGGTCTAAAGTGGGTCCCTTGTAAACAGCATATAGATGGGTCTTGTTTTCTTATCCATTCTGTTACCCTATGTCTTTTAATTGGTGCATTGAATCCATTGACATTTAGAGTGAGTACTGAAAGACATGAATTTATTGCCACTATGTTGCTTGTAGAGTTGGAGTTTCTGGTGGTGTTCTCTGGTCCTTTCTAATCTTTGTTGCTTTTGGCATTTATATATATATATATATATATATATATATATTTTTTTTTTTTTTTTCATCTTTTCTCCCCTCAGAGAGTCCCCCTTAAAATTTCTTGCAGGGCTGGTTAAGTGGTCACAAACTCCTTTAATTTTTGTTTGGGAAACTTTTTATCTCTACTTCTATTTTGAATGACAGCCTTGCTGGATAAAGAATTCTTGGCTGCATATTTTGCTGATTCAGCACACTGAATATATCCTGCCCCTCCTTTCTGGTCTGCCAAGTTTCTGTGGATAGGTCTGCTGCAAACCTGATCTGTCTTCCCTTGTAGGTTAGGGACTTTTTTCCCCTTTCCCCTTTCATGATTCTCTCCTTGCCTGAGTATTTTGTGAAGTTGACTATGATATGCCTTGTTGATGGTCAGTTTTTGTTGAATCTAACTGGGGTCCTCTGTGCTTCCTGGATTTTGATGTCTGTGTCTTTCCCCAGGTTAGGAAAGTTTTCTGCTATGATTTGCTCACATAACCCTTCTACCCCTGTTTCTCTCTCTTCCTCTTCTGGGACCCCTATGATTCTGATGTTCTTCCTTTTTAATGAGTCACTGATTTCTCTAATTCTCAAATCGTGCTCTTTTGCCTTAATCTCCCTCTTTTTTTCTGCTTCATTATTCTCTATAAGTTTGTCCTCTCTATCGCTGATTCTCTGTTCTGCCTCATCCATCCTCGCCACTGCTGCCTCCATCCGTGATTGCAGCTCAGTTATAGCATTCTTAATTTCATTCTGGCTATTTTTTACTTCTTTTATCTCTGCAGAAAGGGATTCTAATCTATTTTCGACACCAGCTAGTATTCTTATTATCGTGATTCTAAATTCTGGTTCAGACATCTTGCTTGTTATCTGTGTTGGTTAAATCCCTGGCTGTCGTTTCTTCGTGCTCTTTCTTTTGGGGTGAATTCCTTCATTTTGTTATTTTGACAGGAGAAAAGGAATTAATGAGGTAGAAAAACTGAAACTAAAAAATTAAAATTAAAAAAATATTAAATTTAAAAAATATATTAAAATTAAAAATTAAACACACACACACACAAATAGAATAAATGATGCTAGATCCTAGGTGTATTTTGGTCTGGGTGTTGAAAGTGGTTTGACAGATTAGAGAAAAAAAGGGGGGGAAGAAGGAAAAAAAAGGAAATCATTTGAGAATTTGAAAAAATGAATACACTGAAGTAGACTAAAATGAGATGATGGGGGTAAAATAGAATTTGAAAAAATATACACAAAAGTAAAGAATATAGTAGAAAAAAATTAAAGAAAAATATTTTTAATAAAAGTTAAAAATAAATATGAATTTTTTCTTTTTCTGTATTTAAGAAAAAAGAAAAGAAACGAAAAAGAGAAAAAAAGAAAAAAAAAGAAATCGTTTGATAATTTGAAAAAGTGAATACACTGTAGTAGACTAAAATAAAATGCTGGAAGTAAAATAGAATTTTAAAAAAATTTACATAAAAGTAAAAAATAGGAATAAAAATTAAAGAAAAATATTTTTAATAGAGATTGAAAGTAAAAATTAGGTTTTTTTCTTTCTGCATTCAAGAAAAAGAAAAAAAATGAAAAAGAGAAAAAAGAAAAAGAAAGAAAAAAGAAATTGTTTTAAAATTTGAAAAGGTGAATACACTGAAGTAGACTAAAATAAAATGATGGAAGTAAAATAGAATTTGAAAACATTTACACAGAAGTAAAAAATATAGTAATAAAAATTAAAGAAAAATATTTTTAATAAGAATTGAAAATGAAAACGAAGTTTTTCTCTTTCTGTATTCAAGAAAAAGAAAATTTTAAAAGAGAAAAAGGAAAAAAAAGAAAGAAAATTGAATGGATGAACCTGCTAACAGATTGAAGTAGGACTGAAATTGCTTCGTTTTTTCCTAGAAGTGAGTCTATGCAGCACTTTATAGTCCATAAACTAAGCTGGCAGTGAGACGTGCGTTTGAAGAACGAAGTTGGCCCAGTTGGGTGGGGCTCAGTGTAACAGCTCCGCTCTCCACTGGATGGCGCTGCTAGCCTACTGGGGTGGATTGTTGCGGGGCTTGTAGGTGCGTATGCGCATGCGCGGGAGTGGTGAAACTAGCCCCCCCCCCCCCCCCAGCCACCGAGTCTGTTCTCCCGGATCGTGCACCTGTCCTCTGTCTTCAGCTCTTGTCCACTCCCCGCTTTTTCACTCTCCGTGACCAGGCCGCAGGCAGTACCTCTCTCCCGAGTTTTGTCTCAGATGCAGCTGTTTTCCCCGGCCCCTTACTTCCGAAGGACTGTGGCTTTGACCTGTTCCGCCCCTCTGCGGGAGGGTCTCACCGAGCAATGGCCGAATGAGCAATGGCCGAATGTCGGCTGCACCCAGGAACGCTTGCTGGACCCTGTTGCCACTGGTGCCCTGAGACTGTGGCCAGGTGCCAGCCCACCCCAGAAAAATTTCACGAGATAGTGTAGAAGCAGCTTTTCAGGGATTATGGAAAATCGCAACACACATCTGGCACCAGTCTTCACCCTCAACAACCTTGCCCCAGCACCAGCGAATGTGGCTGCCTTCCAGGGTCTGCTGGGACCAGGTGGCTTCAACAGTCTCTACCGACTGTCCTTCCAGCAGCGGAACCGCTTTCCCCGTGTGGCCCGAGAACCTCCCAGATCCCACCCTGTTCCTGGGGATTCGCCCTTCCCACCAGAGCATCACCAGGTATCGAGCTGTGGAGTTGCAGCCTTTGAGCTCCCCTTGTTTACAGTCTTATTGGAATTTAAACCCTCTTCTTTCTCCTTTCTCCCTTTTTAGTTTAGTCCCTGCGGCTGTTTCCAATTTTCCACTTTCTCTCCAGCTGCTTTTGGGGAGGGGTGCTTTTCCCATATTCTCTGCCCCCCTCCAGTCTCCCTCCTCCCTCCGCTCACAAAAGCACCTCCCTTCATGCTCCTTCTCGCTCCCCAAGTTCACCTCTCCGCGCCGCGTACCTGCTGAATTCTGTGGTTCAGGTTGTGCAGATTGTTGTGTTAATCCTCCAGTCAGTTTTCTAGATGTGTAGGATGGTTTAGTGTTGGTCTGGCTGTATTTCATGGACGCGAGACACACAAAAATCTTCCATGCTGTTCTGCCATCTTGGCTCCTCCCTCCTGACAATTTCATTCTTTGATGTATAGGTATGTGGATAAATTCTTGCTCATGTGCATAATGTATAAAAATATTCAGGGCACCTGGGTGGCTCTGTCAGTTAAGCGTTTGACTGTTGATTTCAGCTCAGGTCATGATCTCTTGGTTCGTGAATTTGAAGCCTGTGTCAGGCTCTGCACTGACAGTGAGGAGACTGTTTGGGATTCTCTCTCCCTCTCTCTCAAAATAAATTAAAAATCAATAAAAAATCAAAAAAATATTCATCCTGGTTTACACAAATGTCTATTCAAATGTCTGCTGGCAGGAGAATGGATCAATAATTTGTGGGCTATAGAGAGGTGAAGATGTTTGAATGCAGCTTCCTGCTTCAGCATGGATGAGAACCACAAACATAATGTGCAGTAAAGAAAATAAGTCACAAAAGGACACACAGAGTGTGATTCTACTTAATAAAGTTCAAATGCACAAAAACAAGTAGCATATATTTCTGGGTTACGTGCATATGTAAAAAAGTATTTTAAAAAGCCATAATTTTTGGTGGGGATGGAGGAAAGAAGAAAAACTTGTGGGTAAAGATATCAGGGGCTGTGTCAGAATTAGTAATTTGCTATTTCTTAGGCTGGCTTGGACATATGGATGCTCACTTAATCATTCTTTATACCTTAGCCATTCACTAGGTATACTTTTTGAATGTATGAAATATTTCATGAAAAATACATTTTTAAAAAGCTTCCAGCTGGCCACAGACTCCCATCAACTGATGCAGGCAGTCCAATTATTTCCTTATTTACAGCTGGATTTTATACTTTTAACGTTGGCTCATCCCTGAACAAATTTACCGAACATGGTCTAGTGATCAGATTAGCAGCCCTCTATAATGTTTTAGCTAATCCCAACCTCAGCATATGCATAATACAATTTTAATGACCCAGAACAACATATTTAGTCATCTAGTATAGGCAGTTTCCCCATTAGCAATTGCATCGGAAATCCCCCAGTATGTAATTTCTATTAGTGACTTTATTATGAAGTTCCATCGCTGCCTGCTGGGGGCTATACCAGGAACCAGATTTGATGATCCCAACAAATGTTACTTCCTCCATGAAGCCTCTCTCAATGCCTGAAGGCAGAATTTGTTGTTCTCTTCATCTCAGTAGCATTTCCTTGTTTGCAAAATGGAGAGTACTGACTTACACCTTATAGGTTGCCATGAGGAATAAATGAGATGATGCATTTAGGCTCGTGGTATGCACTCAGCAAATATTAGCCATTCTTGTGTTTGTGTTTGTATTTGTATTCTTGTTATTATTCTTATGCCCTTATTGGAATACATGGCGTCAGATGACTTGCATTAGCTAATCATGTGTAGCTCTATCTCCCTCTGCATCTGCAAGCCCATTGAGGGTGTGATGTGTGTCTTCGCCTCTATGTGCTTCTGGTGCCTAGTATTGTTCTCAGCATGTAGTAGGCACTTGATACATACTTCTTGAATTTCGTCAAAATGTTAACTGTTTTCACGATTTCAAATTCTTTTAAAATTTAGGATTTCCAGATCTATTCCAGAATCTAGGCCCTTGAAACCCCCTGAAATTTGTGTCTCAACTCTGTGCCTAGGGGATGCCAGTCGTATTTGGACTTGGCCCTTGCTGGCTATAATCAAAGGTTTGGTGAGATGATGGCAGGGCTCCCATAAACCCTTCCTGAGGAAAATGAGAAAGATTCACCCTTGGCTGGGCAGTTTGCTAATCTGGTAAGAAAAAAAATTTTAAAACGTCATTTGTTACCGCCTGGCTTGGTCAGAAAACGTAGGACCCAAACATGAACAAAACCTTCTTTTCCTAAGTCAAATTGTTTTCTTGAAAAGATATATTTTGGAAAGAAGGAAAAGAACGCAGCATTATTGATCATAAGGCTATAATAATGTTTTCGTAGAGAATGTAATTTGCTGCTGAATATAATCCAATGAACATTTAGAGCTAGGGCTTGGGTCACTGATGCTAGACTCTGCTACTCCATGTGGATCTGAGGAATAAGTGATAGCTGATATGATGTATGGCAAGGAGAGGGCCAGAGAATATAGACATTGAAGACATTCAGTTAGTCTGTTCCTCCGAAGATCTTACATGCTAATCTTGATCTGTGACTAATTCTAGTTGTATAGTCACATGCTAAATATATCCAAGAATTTCCCCATTAGAAAGAAATAGTGTGATGTGATATGTAATATAGATAAGTATGAAATTTTATTGAGAATTTTATTAGTTTAATTAATAAGCATATAAAATGTATTTGGTTAGAGGGTTTATAAAGATATAATTATGTGGTTATATATGCTTAAAATAATTTGTGTTATATTAATAGAAATAGAATATAATAAATCAATGTATTTGAGAGAAGAGATTTTTAGATAGTGAGCTATTTTAAGGCCCTATCAAGATGGAGAGTTGGACGCCAAGGGGATCTCTGTTTTTGTTATCATAGCAATGGCAAGAGCCAAGGACAGCAATCAGTTTCACTAAGTAGGGCAGAAATCTTGGATAAAAATGGACTCTATAAGCATCACTCTTGTCGGTTCAGGTACTGAGTCCCTCTTCATCTCGAGATACGAGGATGAGCAAAACTCCATGCAAAGGCAGTAAGCAGCCATCAAGGCAGGGCAGAACATGGTCTTATCAGTTGACCCCTGGAGTAGGACTTGGACTGAAGGAATGGTGGGAGGAATGGTAATGTGTGAGATCAAATGGGGAAGGGTTTTCATGGTTAAAAAAGAGGTACCACCCTTTCCCCTTCAAGAGCCTAGGATGCATTGCTCTTAGTATTCATTTTGTCCACCAGAGTAGCCATGATACAAGTCACTAAACTGAAGTTTATAAACTCACGTTGCCTCCTTGGTACTGTCACATTAGTGACAGGGAAGGAAACCCTAGAAGTAGCATGTACGGGAGCCCACATAGTAGAAAGAGTATGACTTTGGAGTCAGGCAATGCTTTCTTTAAGTCCAACCTCTGCCACTCACAGGATCTCAGATCTTGTGTAAGTTACTTAATATTTCTGAGCCTGTTTCTTAGTTTTTATAAAATGCAGTGGAAACAGGGTCTTCTTAAGCACACTTCTATTGATTTTTGTTTTGTATTTTAATTAAGAACTAGAGATTACATCTATCGAATGCCTGGTACATTGGAGGTGCTTCAAATTCTCCTTGACTAATAAACGTTTATTGAATGTAACTCTGGTCAGGCCCTGGGCTAGAATGTGGGAAAGAAAGATGAATGAGATGCTATTGTATTTATTTATTTCCTTCAAGAAACCTGCTATCTGGTTGAGAAGACAGGTGAACCGGTGTGGTAACCATTTCACAAGAAGGAGCAGAAGAAACCAGAAGGCTGCTTTCTAGTATCTAGCTGTTCCTCTATTTTCTTACAAAAAAGAACCTCAAATTTTTGTTGGGGACATTGCCCTTCTGCTAACCTTTACGATTAAGTTACAGCCAATGGGAGATAGTAAGTTCTGTGTGCAATGTCTGAGATGTTTCCTGAAGGTGAAGGGATATTCCTTTATTGCCTCCTTTTCTTTTTTTGCTGTCTGGAATGTGGAAGCTGGAGCTGGAGTGGCCAACTTCGACCTGAGGTGTAAGTCATGTGAGGAGAGAATAGTGTGGCAGCAAAGCAGATTTACCATTGAATCTAGATCTTTGGTAATAGTGAAGCTAACCTCCAGCTTTGAGTGTCTTACCTTCCAATGTACTTTATATGAGAGAGGAATAAACATATGTTTTGTTTAAGCCTCTGTTCTTTTGAGTTTTCTGTAACTTGCAGCCTAACTTAATTGACTTAGTGCAATAGGATACAGTGAGGAATACTAAGGAGAGACTGGAGACTTTTGAGTGGGCGGGGGGGACCAGGAAAGGCTTCTCAGGGTAGGTGATGGTTAACAGGTTGGAGAAGATGGGCAGGGGCTCTGTCACCTGATATGGCATTCAGACATTAGGAGTTTGGTTCTGTGTCTATTTGTATATATTGTTGGCATTACCTAGGCAACTTTATTAGAAAGAGGGTTTGAGAGTTCTTATATAAATTGACCTACCATTTCCCAAATAAGAGAATGCTGGAGATTTTCACTGAGAGGCTGAAACATTTTAAATTTACACTGGTATTTTTAAATTTACACTGTGTGTGTGTGTGTGTGTGTGTGTGTGTGTTCATGTGTGTGCATATGTTATGATGCTTTGGAAATGCTAATAGCTGCTTTCTCCTAATATTTCCTTTTATTCCTTAACCCTTCTCCCATGTTTTGACCAACTCAATTAGTTTGTGTTCACTGGCTCAAAAGAAGAAAGTGGCCACGCAGAGCAGAGCAAAGGGAATTGTTTTGCTGGCTTTTCAACTTCAAAAGTATAGGCTCTGAGAATATTCTCAGACTGTCCAATGAAGACTGGAAAAAAATTCTGTCACTGGAGATAGGATCTGGTCAGACAAGAAGCACTGATGGGTTCGTAACAAGTCCTGTGCACCCTGGTTTCTGAGCCCAGCCCTGGGCCAAGGGAGTGAGGCCACTGGAAATGGCAGATGGCTTTGTGGGATCTGAAAACAGAGGGTCTGTTAGCCCTCTCCTAGGTAGAATCCTGGGTTGGTGATAAGGCTCCAGAAGAGAAGTGACTGTGTTATGTCTAGGCAGAATGAACCTTAGATACTCAGAATTCCCTTGAATTCCAGTATGATATGGGAGCTGCAAAGTGATTCCAATGTGTCCAGAAGTGACCAGAAGTAGCAGCAAGAGTGCCTCTAGATCCATAGAAGTCTGGGGGAGTCAGAGGAGTGACTCAGACGTGACTGGAGGGCATAATTCTGTGGATCTTAACATGGAACAATGACTGTAAGAATGTGGTGCCCACCCTCAAACACCTTGATACTGTGTAAGGCCCTAGACAATAGACGTGATGGGTGATCCCACCATAGAAGAATGGAGCTGAATCCCACGCTGCCAATCTTGTGAAGGGCAGCTCAGTTCAGTTATAGAAAAATAAAGAAAATGATTGTTCTTGTAGACCTGAGTATGAGGAAGGATAGAGATTAAAACCTGCTGCATATTCATTCCCTCAACAATAATTTATTGCATACGTATGAAGGAGTTGGCACTATACTAGGCATTTGGGATACTGCAGCAAACAAAACAAATGAAATTCCTGCCCTGGTGTAGCTTACTTACTTGTCAGGGAGACAGACAATATATAGAAAGCACATAAATGTTATATTATTCACTGAGGTAGTCATAAGGATGAGGTAGAAAAGTAAAGCTGAGTCAGGAATAAGTTATCTATACTAGAAGGTGAATATTCATACATTAATGACAAGCCTGGATAGAATTCCTTCCTCTTATTGCCAATCTTGTGTGTCGTATTGATCCTGTGTAACTGATGAGAACGCACAATCATTGATCACTCTCAAGGTGGGGGATGCCAGAAATGATGATGAAGTAGGTAAATTGTCTATGATACCTTCTAAAGATCAAGGCCAAAGCTGAAGTTGAGTGCCAGATTTTGGCTAAGCCCCAGGGCTGAAACTGAACTTCAATGCAAGCCTCATGTATCATCTGTTTTAACCCTTCATTCACCCCACTGGGTAGACATTTGTATTCAGTTTTCTAGATGACAGCACTGACTCTCAGAAAGGTTAGTCAATTTGGCTAAGATTCCACCAGGATTCAGGCCCAGGACTGGAAATTCATGGCCTTCACTCTACACTAAACTGGGAAGAACATTCCAGCAGGATCCATGGGCTTCACTGCTGGACTCTCTCTAGCTTTGCAGCCAGTTTGGGGGTTTCAAACAGAAACAACAGAAGGGGGTGAATAGGCCTGAGAAATCCTCTGCCATCCTCTGCCTACCCTCTCTTGGCTTAGGGAGGTCTCAGAAAGTCATAGCACAGCCATTCAGAATGGAGGGTAGAGTGGGTTAGGAGGGGCAGGAATGTTTTGCAGTGAGACTCGGAAGCGTAGATTATTCTGCAGCAAACCTCTGTGGATTGCATTCAGCTATAATCAATCTGCAGACCATGGCAGAGACATACGTTACGGTATTAAACCGGAGGATTAGAAGGTTTGAAGGGACCTTGGGGATCATCCAGTCCAATCACCACCCTAATCTATGAATTTCCTCAGTAGGATCTCTGACTTGGAGACACCTCACCTTTTTGTTCTCCCATCTCTTATTAGAGAGCTTCTAACCTAGACTGAGCAAATGCCTGTGCTCAAAAAGGTCTTTCTGTTCTAGAGGTGAGTAAAGGGTAATGACCAGCTACAAGGGACAAGTAGCCCTGGGTTGTTTATTTATTTTTTATTTTTTTTAAAATTTTCAACGTTTATTTATTTTTGGGACAGAGAGAGACAGAGCATGAACGGGGGAGGGGCAGAGACAGAGGGAGACACAGAATCGGAAACAGGCTCCAGGCTCTGAGCCATCAGCCCAGAGCCCGACGCGGGGCTCGAACCCACGGACCACGAGATTGTGACCTGGCTGAAGTCGGACGCTTAACCAACTGCGCCACCCAGGCGCCCCAGCCCTGGGTTGTTTAAAAGAGACATCTAGGGACAAAACTCAAGGGTCTCTGTCCAAATTCCAATGTATCCACTGATAATGACAGAAGAAGAAAATTGGAGCTGATTTTATCATAGTGGGGGCTATAGACCTCAATTTCATGGCCCTCCTCAATATAGATATCAACACTTTGACAAAGTTATTGGCCAATTGACTCACAGAATAAGCATTAATAAAAGAATTCAACCCGAACAATGTGCTGTTTTATGGCCAGTACATGTAGGCTCACCTGTATGAATTTACTGTGCTTATTTAATATCCTCTTTAAGATGAAAAATGATGCCAGCTCAGTATTAATAGCATTTTTTGACACTGAGAAAGTATTCCTGTGGATTGAATGGCAGTTGCTTCTTCCTCAGATAGAGATTGGAAACTTTATCTCGGATGTCTTGCACAGGTGATGGCATCCCAGGCAAACAAATGTTTGCACCAGGGAGCTTGCTTATGGAACAGTGCATTACCACAGGCACCTTGACTTTGCAGGCTCACTGGTCAAGGTTGTGCTCTTTCAGAAAGTCTTTGTCCATTGCCAACAAGCCAGTATAAAAGGAACTTCTAACTCACTCATATATCAATTTACATGTTAGCTCTTGAGATATTCTCTATCAGATGGCATATTTTGCCTTTTCATTATTCTATAGCTTACAACTTCTTTGAGTCGTAGAATCCTATCATCATGAATAATGCAAGATTTATAGACACACCCTGGGTATGAAATTATTCAAAGATTCCTTTGAGATCCTGAAAGTGAGGGGGGAAATGCTATGGAAATACTTCAGGGAACATGGGGAACACAAGATAGTGATCTTTCCCAAGGCTCTGATTCTCTGCCTATAAACTCAGGGAGAGTCTGAAAGTAGCTTCTAGCCCTAATATCTCAAAAGTCTATAATTTCTTTCCTGCTTTTAGGAACAGATTCTTAGAGAAGTCTTCCTATTCAGGCACATGACATTTTATTTCTCATTATTTTCTATGTAAGATAGTATAGGCTGGGTAAGGTGTTTGGCAGAAAATAACATTGGATTAAGACTCAGGAAGCAGATTGTAGCTTTGGCCAATGAAAGTTGTATGGCCTGAAATAAATCACTTAAGTAAATCACGGAATTTTGGTTTGTTCATTCATAAAATGAAAGCTCTGGATTCAACTCTATTTTTTGTTTTGTTTTGTTTAGTCCTAAGAACTTAGGTCTTTCAGACCATTGGAATACATAACAAGTCACAAAAACAAAAGAAAACATAAAATTGTTATTTTAACTTTTTTCTAAAAGGATTACATCCCTTTAAATAGAGAAAGAGTTAATGCATTGGGTTCTTATTTGGGGGAGGAAATACTAGGTAAATACTAGGGAGGAATACTAGGTAAACCAGTGTTTTTCACAGTGGTATTCATGAACTCTTGAGAAGCCATACCTGTATTTTGAGAGGTCTGCAAGTTCCTAACACTGGTGTAGAGAGACACCAAACCAGGCAGTACCTAGAACTGGGAACGGGTGGGTGGTAGGTAGAGGTAGATGGTAAGAGGGCATATGGGTCAAGGTTTTGGCAGTAAACAGAAGGACATTTAAATTGAGTAATTTGAGGAGAGCTTACTAAAGAGAGTATTTCCAAAGGTGCATTGGGTGCAGAAAAGCATAAAGGGAAAAACAGTGCCCAGATACTGTTAACACTCCTAGGTTAGCAAGGGCAGAGATAGGAACAATCCCCAGAACAGAAACAGAGAAAAAGCTGTGACCTTCAACTGAGGCACACAGCCAGTGCACAGATGGGGTCTGAGAAAATACTTTAACTTCACCCTCCCTTCCACCTCAGTCTCCTGCAAGGTTCCACTACACTGAACTGGACCAGGGCAAAGGAAGCCACAGTTGTAGCCAGACAGGTCTGCCTCCAGGATGGCAAAGCAGGGAGATGGGTCTGTAGAAGCAAAATGAAGATACCCAATACAGATAGGTAGAGAAAAAGAAAAGTTTCAGACCTTTTAAAAGGATGACTCAAATGTTCAGTACCATCTATACTGAAGGTTGGCTTTCCTTAATGTGTTTCTGTTTCATAAAGTCCTATAAATTAACATGGCTCTGAATTTCTTCTCTCCTTCCAGTACTTGATGCAACACATTGCCCACGAGAACCTCAGCAAAGACACGTTAATTTGATTAGATGGATACTTATTAGTGAGTACTTTGGAGGCAAAATCTAGAGGAATGTGATAGTTTCTCAAAACTCCTACATTCCCTTACAAATTGAGAAAAGGAAGAGAAATAAAAATATTCTAGATTTGAGGTTTCTGAGGAAATGAAATACAAAGAGGAGAGGGATGCCAAGATTTTAACTATTAACCATTATTAATGAGGCCGTTCTGTTTTACAATGCTATTTCATGGTTGCTATCTTAGTCTGGTCTTTAAAACAACTTTTGACTTTCTTTTGGTTCGGGAGTTTGGGGGAACTTTTTTTGGTTTCGGTGTTGGTTTTTACCGCCATTTTATAGATGAGGCGGATGAGGCCCAAGGAGGTAGAGCAATTTGCCCAAGGTTACCTACTAGTGCTGATGCCACTGTTCATTGCACCACGCTGCTCATTACTTTAAAAAGACTCAATGTAAGATTCCCTGAGGGGGATGTTAGCCTACTAATTTATTCATTCTCCTTTTTGTAAGTGGAAAATATGACAATTTTATTTGAAACCTAATGGACTATTTTTTTTTTTGAGGGGGGGAATTGAATTTAAATGATATCATCAATCACCTAGCCAGATGATGTATGGCTTCAGGAAACAAAATTAAAGGAGCTAAAGCAGTTAAGCATCTATTTTATTTCTGTTTTGCATTTTTAACAGAACCAGAATACAGTACATTCACCAACACCTGTTTGTTATTTGCAAAATACTATATTTAACTCGTTCTTTAATTGAGCCAGGATTTCATGTCAAATTCAGATTCTGCAGATGGATTGTTTAGAAATAAAATGTCACATTTCTTGTTCACACATCTAATTTCTTTTTGACCTCAGAGAATTCCTCAAATCTAATGAAACTGGTAGGTAGAGGAGCGAGGAGAATCCGGCTGCTATCAGGCAGTTTTCTTCCTCTTTATGTATTTTTATGATATCTATTTTGCAATTACCAAATGGTGGTCTCAGGGATACCCATCTGTCATGCCTAATTAGGACTATTAGGGATGATTTTATGATCTCATTTGTATAAAAATCAATGCATATAAAAATATTTATACACCTCCACCCCCCCACCCTACATTGGCTGTTCCTAATGATGACATATACATTGAAACAGGGAAGGGAGGGAGAAGACTATAACTTTCTACCTTTAGCATTTTTTTTTACAGTATGCATTTGTTTTATAACCTAGTAAATGTGATCAAATGCTTTAACAATTTAACAAATATATGAAAGATGAACCAACAATAGAAATTACCTTAAAATTTAGCAATGATTCAGACCCCAAATGCTGGGATCTGTGAATTACTACCTACCATCTACAGCGGACCACCAAAATGCTGTCATCGCAGTGTCCCAGACAACTAGGTCGTACATGAGAATACCAAGTCAGGCTGCTGCTGCTGCTGCTGCTGCTGCCACAGGCTTTGGGTACTTTGGAAGTCACTAGCACTTTCCTGTAACCAGATCAGGCCAACATAGTTCTATTAAATTGTTCTTTTTAATCCAGTCATTTTGGCTCATCTACGTAGGAAATTATTCTGATGAAAGTTAGAATTGTCAATATCCTACAATATCCTCAGTTCTTTCTCTTTTCAGGCAAGTGGAATACGAGAGCAAGCTAGGAAGAGAGTTCGACAAAAAGCAGATAGTTAATTCCTCACGTTTAGGAAAGATGCTGTTATGCGTGACATCTAATTTCACCAGGGACATTTTTGAAGCTCCCTTCTGGTTTTCTCTTTGGAATGAAACCAATCCAAAGTATGACCTTGCAACCAACACTACTTCTCTTTTAACAAAATTTCTTTTTTTACCTTTTTGGATACATGAAAAGAAATTGTTTTTACAACACAAACCACATTTTCAACTCCACTGATGTGTTGCATTTGAGCATCCGTGAAAATTTTAAGCCAGGAACGCTGAACGACAACATGTAACTCATATTTTGTGTTTGTGAAAAATTCCAATTCTCTAAGAAATCTTTTCTCTAAGATGATTTACTGAGAATGGAAGTTCAGTAACTTCTCTTTGATAATGATATTTTTGTGTTATTGATGATTTTACGAATTATTGATATGCAGTCTGGCTGTCCAAAATGCAGACAAAAATGTGTTTTGGTTTGTCTATTTGAGTTAGGGTATGTGTGTGTGTGAGTGTCTGTGTGTGTGTGTGTGTGTGTGCAGTCATTAAAATTTGGGACTGACAAAGCAAGGATGATCCTCTTACCTTCACCGTTTTGGGTTTTCCTCAAGCTACTGAGACCTGCATTAGAGCCAAGAAGGCAAGAATTTACCTGAGGGTGCAGAACTCAGAAATAGTTCTGTCATGGGCCTTGTCAAATTAGTGTCCTTGGGGTTCAATCATTTATTCAACAAGTATTTAAGAACCTGATATGTGTCAGGCAGAACTAGGCACTGGGGATACAGCTGAGAACAAAATTAGGATTTCAGTGTTTTAGGTAATGTTTGCTCCCCAGGGAGCAGACTCTGAGCTGGAGATTTATTAGGTTGTATTCTTGGCTTCAACACGTCGGGGAGAGAGGCCAGGAAGAAGGATTGGACAGAAGGGAGAGTGAGCTACACTATAATCTCAGTAGATTATAATTATTTTGTGCTCTCTAGAGAAGAAGTAATTCTTCTTCTCTAGAACTTGTTCCTGAGATTCCTATCTTTCTTCTCTCAAGCCCTTGCCGAACCAACCAAGTTTTCATCAGTGTCCATGAGTCCACTGGTACCTTGCTTTTAACATAAACTGGATGACCCTGTAAACTGCCCAAAGCTCTGCCCATTGGGAGGATTTCCAGTCATTACTGTCTCTCAAGGACACCTCTGAATGAGGTGGTATTGCTGTTACCATTCCTTTTCAGCTTTCACTCCCATACCAAAGTAACCTGTGAACCAAGTTTCAGGGTCTTTTCCTCATCTGTTAGTACGTCATGAGAAATCTCCCAGGCAGCCTTACATGTTGCACTGCACGTGAGGGAGAAGTCCTGGTACAAAAACAGTAGTGGATGACATGTGTCTTACTTCTTCTGATAGATGGCATGTACACTCCAGAATTACTTGTGCTCAATCCTGGTTGTATCACTTCCAATTTAAGATAAACTTCTGCTGGGCCCATCCAATTTTATGACTTGGTGAATCTGACAGAATTCAGGTCATGATGGACAGTTCTGGCCACATGGTCATTTGATGCCCATAGTCTGTCTTTTCCCTACAGTCCAAGGACAAGACTACAAATATGTATTGCTGTCTGTTCAAGTGAGTGCAACTATTTCTGATCCTCTTTTCTGATGGGGATGGGAAAGAATTCATTGCCAGATCAATAGCTGCCTAGCATGTATCTGAGGTTGTGTTAATCTGCTCTAGAATAGATGGCACATCCAACATAGCACTGCAATTGGGGTTCCAACTTTCTGAGTTTGCAGTAGCATACTGTCATCCTCCAGGATCCATCTGTTTCTTTATAGCGGCCAGACTTATGAATTAACTGCTGTTCTGATGAGAATCACCATTTCTACATCCTTCAGGTATAACAGTGGCACTGGTTTCTGTCACCCTTTCGAAATGTAACATTATTTTTCATTTCTTAGCTTAGAATGCGGAGCAATTTCACAGCCTTCCGCTTGGCCTTCCCTGCTATGATAGCTCTTGCCTTGCAGGTCAAGCATTCTCTGTGTCAGTTGTGCCTACTGCTAGGTATAGTGAGACTATTAGTCCAGGGCTATGATTTTTCTTGACCTTTCTATATCCTCATACTAATGGGGGACCATGATGCCACCTTTAGGTGTCAATGTCAAGTCATACTCTGTGTCCAAGAGTCCTTTCAATGTTTGGGCAATCTCTTTTCTTTAGTGTACAGCTACTCAGGTAAATGGTAATAGGTCACTTTGGGGGAATGATTAGTGTGCACCCTTTGGTGGTGTAAGAAAGCCCTTATTCGTGGGGCTACCCTCTTTTTTAGTCTGTGGATTCTGGGTCTAACACCTGGCTGAGGCCTGGAAACTGGGCAAGGACTTGTGATCTTTTATCAGGGCGACTGACTTCCTCCTTGATTCTCATCTTTGCAAGATATCACTTCATCTATCCTTCCCTGATACTTTTGATTATGTATATTGACAAGTACCCTTGTTGAATGCTCATTTATTGTCCACACACCCACCCAGGGATGCTATATATAATTAACCATCTCCATAATCCTCGGTAGGTCCAGGCCTTCCTGCCTGTACATCTGACTCTGTCAACCACCATAATTGCATCCATTAGGTTTCTGGCATCTGGACTTTAATGTTTAGGTATCTTATCACCCATCTACTATTGATGACTCACATACTATAAAGGAATCTCTGATTTCATCTCTGGCCTACAGAGAAGAACCACTATTGAACCTCTTACCAATACAGGAACCCATCTCACTAGTGCATTCTTTATTGCTCTGGTAATTGGTGTATCATTTGGGTTCTTTCATGGAATATAGTCCTCTAGTTGGTTGTTTTCAGCCTTGTGTAATGTATCCACTTTATTAAGGTTCCCTTCTCTGAGTCTTTTCCTCCCCACCTTTTTAAACCATATGTCATAGTTATGCTAGCTCACTTTGTGGGGATCATCATTTTTGCCATGCTCTAGGTGTTATCCTAGTAACATATTCACATTATCTTCCAAAGTCCTTGCCAGGGTGTTAAATCTTGTATCCTGGGAGAGTGCTCTCAAATTGATAAGCTTTTCCTTTTTTTTTTTTTTTAATTTCAAGTTTTTATTTAAATTCTAGTGAGTTAACATATATGGTAAAATTGGTTTCAGGTATAGACTTAGTGATTCATCTCTTACATATAACACCCAGTGCTCATCACAGATAAGCCTGAGGTGGTGACTAATGTATCAAAGTTTTGGCAGAGGGGGAGCGCTGTTAACTGTAGAAAGATGCCCAGTTGAGCAGAGAAGCATTTGAACTGGGATACAGTCCCAGTGGAGGCTGAGCTGATCCTAAGGGGAGTTCCAAAGCCAGGATAAGCCTTCAGAATTGTCCTGACTTGGGGTGAGAGAGATGGGGCTTTGTGTCCCCTGGGGACCAGTCATCGGATGCTTAGTTCTCCAGGAAGGGTCTGCGACCTAGGGCAAGGTGGCTGTCTGCAATCAAGGCTATTCCTGTTGAAGTTGACCCCTAAGAGCTTTCTGTTGGAAGTGCTCTCCATTCTTCCTGAAGAGGAATCTGGATGGTAGTGTATCAGCATCAAACTGCAGTTATAATAAATGACAATCAGCATCCCCTGGGTCTTGGTCTGTCCAAGCACAGCGCTATATGCACTATTAACATTATTTCATCTAATCTTCTCAAGAATCTGATGGGATAAGTACCATTATTTTCCCCAATTCAAAAATAAGAGCACCGAAGCCTGTAGAGGTTAAGTGGCTTTTCTGGGGTGATACCTAGTAAGCAAAGGAGCTGGAATTTGAACGTAATCACTCACACCAAGGGACCCACACCCAGCCTTCCTCATATTCTGAGTTAAAGATATCTATGCATCAGAATGTAGACCAACTGAATGAAAATGGTGGTAGGTCCTTTGTTGCCCCTGCCCTGTTTTCTGGGTATTCTTTCATACTCAGGAGTGCTATTTGTTTATCCTACACTTCTGTGCAAATTAGAAAAAGTACTCCTTGTAACTGTGGTGGGTGTCACAGTTCCTTGGGCACATGGATTGCCTGGCAGATAACACCTTTTAGTGAAGAATAAAACATCTTTATCTCCAGGGACCTCAGACTTGCTCTAGTATACAAAGCTTGGCAAACCAAACTCAGGCTGGATTTCAGCCCCTACCTACCCCCTTGGATAAGTACCAGTGTGTATAGCACTTTGTCATATAAATGACTTCCAATGCTGCTGTCAAATACAGGTGGCTCTTAAATCCCCATTTCCAGCCCATAGCAGTGCCCTGAGCTTTATATGTGTTTAGTCAGTGGGCCACTAGATACCCCCATTCTCCAAAAACTTAAAACTGACACTTAAAACTGAAAATTTTTCAAAGCAGAATTCCTCAGCTTCCTCTTCCATCTCCACAAAAATCTGTTTTTTCGTCTATATTTTCTAACTCTGTCACTGGCCCTGCATCTCTTAGTTGCCCAGTTTAGAAACATGAACTCAGTTAACATTTATTATGCACCTAATATGTGTCTGGCCCTATGCTGATGAACAAGACAAACAAGGTCTTTCTCCTCTTGGAATTTACAACCTAGTGAGAGAGACGGACAAAGGCTAGTAAACAAATAGGCAAAATAATTCCCGATTGAGATTGCTATTATGAAAAACATTAGCAGGGTGATGGTGATAGACAGAAAATGAGGAAGGGCCTTATTTTTAATAAAGTATTCATGAATTACTTCTTTGAGGAAATGACATTTTAAATGAAACATGGAGAGGGAAAAGAAGCAAGGGCAGATGTTTCAAGTTTGATGAGTCATTTATAATGCTTCACTCTGTTGCATCTCACACAACCCTGGTCTAGTGCTTTTATTTCCTAAACAGTTCATAAACCAACCTTCTCCTTTCCAGTTTCCTTGCATGCTGTTGCATTTAGGACATCATGTTTTCTTTCCCTAATCTCTTCATATGCATCCTAGTCCCTGCCATGCCTTTGTCATGGTCTCTCTCCATTCCAGGCTCCATAAAAAGACATAAATTTGATCATATCATTGCCCTCCTTAATTGACTATGGCTCCTCTTCTCCTTCAGTATAAAACTTAAGTTTCCTGGCGTGGAGTACTAGATATTCCTACCTTGGATCTTGCCAGGCCTCTGGACTCGCTCCCATAGTTCTCTGTGTACATTCTGCTTTTCAGCCATATTGAATTGCTTACTATTCACCAGGCGCTCACCTGCCTCCATCCCACTTATAGTTGCTTTCCTGGAACACCTCACCACCTCCCGTGAAGCATATCAACACACCTGGTGCTGTGCAGATTGTGATTGATTCACTTCCTCACAGCCTTTCCTTGAGAATTGTCAGCTGTATCCTCATGATGGCACATTTCTTTGTCACACTGTCCTCTGTAAAATGTGGCTTGGTGGTTTTATTTTCTTTTGCCCATATCTCGGTTAAAAACACTCTTGTTTCAGGTTACTGAGTCTTCTTCCAAACATATTCTTCCCAGTTTTTTGATACGTATTTCATCTCTTGCCAGAAATTGCATCCAACAGCTAAATCTTGTTCATCTACACCCTATGTAGAGCTATGTGACTTGATGTGATCCTCTCTCTCAGAGTCAGAAATTTTTACTGGGAAAAAGTATTAAAATGCCATGAGACTCCCCAGTTCCCTGATTTCCTAGCTAGAACTTTAAATTCTCCATGGATAAATTCCAAGTTTCTTTTGATTGCATCATTGGCTTTTGAGATCATGTTACATTCAGTATCTATTCATGTATTCAAATATTATACACTGAACACCTTAGTGGTTCTGAGTGCAGCTATGAAGCCAAACATATGTTGGTCCAGTTCCACTCCACCATTTACCAATACTTGGGCAAGTTATATAAACTCTGGGCACCAGTGTCTTTATCTGAAAAGTGGAAATAAAAAGTCATTTTTATGTTACAAGGATAATAGTAAAAATATGATTTATCTGTCTACTAGGTACCTACTTCATGCCAACCTATACTAAGTGTGTCACATATCTTGTCATTAATTTTCAGTTATCCTACGAATGGGTATTATTAGCCCCTGTTTTATAAATGAGGAGGCTGAGGCTCAGAGATTGTGACTTTTCTAAGATCACTCAGCTGGAAAGTGGTGGTAGTCTAGGTCTGTGTTACTCCAAATCATGAACACTTAGCTGGTTCTCTGGCAACTGCAAGAGAATTTATGTTGTCACTTAATACATGCCTCCCTTCTTTGATCTTAATAGAGATGCTGATTTCAAATTTTCACTCCAGAAGCAGTATCATATACTTATTACATCTCTAGTGTTATTATTTTCCTTTTATTTTAGTTCTGTTAAATTTGTTGAACTCACCAAAAGCCCAGGTCATTTTTTGAATAGCGTTATTGTTTTATCTGGCCACAGGTAGTACATACTTAATGAAAAAGAAAAAAAAAAGATAGGGATAGAAATGAAGAACACTTTTACCTTCCAGGTCATTATTAATGTAGAATTTTATTTCTTTTGCCACATTTGTAATATTTTTTAAATATTAAAATATTTTTTTAAGTTTATTTATTTATTTTGAGAGAGAGAGAGAGAGAGAGAGAGAGAGAGTGTGCGAGAGTGGGGGAGGGGCAGAGAGAGAGGGAGAGAGAGAGTGTCCCAAGCCGGCTCCCTGTTGTCAGCAGGGAACCCGAAAAGGGGCTTGATCTCGTGAACTGTGAGATTATGACGTAAGCTGAAACCAAGAAACCAAAAAGCTCAACTGACTGAGCTACCCCCAAGTGCCCCAAAATATTTTTAAGTAATATTGTTTGTTGCTCAACTCCTAGATTATTTATTTTATCTTGCCCAGGTTATCTTTTTTTTTCTGTCTTTTCATCTTAATTTGAATATCTACTTAATTTGGTTTGATTGCATTTTTAACATCTGCAACTGGTCACCACCTAGAAAGGAAGCCAAGTAGAATTCTTTCCTTGAAGACAAATAACTATCATTTCCTTGAAAACATTGGAGACTTCGGAGTTATCCTCTCCTAAAAATGCCTGCTTTATGGGTGGTGTGGTTATATAAAGATCACTGGTTGTAGATAAAAATTTTAAGCTTCTTGTTAGTCTTCTCAATCTTCGTGATCTCTTTGACCATCTTCTTAAATTTTCTTAGTAACTTAGGGGCGCCTGGGTGACTCAGTTGTTTAAGCGTCTGACTTCAGCTCAGGTAACGATCTTGCAGTCAGTGAGTTCAAGCCCTGTATTGGGCTGTGTGTTGACAGCTCAGAGTGTGGAGCCTGCTTCAGATTCTATGTCTCCCTCTCTCTCTGCCCCTCCCTTGTTTGTGCTCTGTCTCTCAAAAATGAATAAACGTTAAAAAATAATAAAATAAAATACTAGTAGTAACTTAAAAGAATTGGAGTCAGTTGAATTGCCAAACTACTGATTTCAGGAAAAACAGTCACTCGTAAACCTGAGTCATATACATCCTTAATATATAAGGGACTCATAAATCTTTAAGAAAATTAGCAAACTGGGGCGCCTGGGTGGCGCAGTCGGTTAAGCGTCCGACTTCAGCCAGATCACGATCTCGCGGTCCGTGAGTTCGAGCCCCGCGTCGCGTCGGGCTCTGTGCTGACAGCTCGGAGCCTGGAGCCTGTTTCCGATTCTGTGTCTCCCTCTCTCTCTGCCCCTCCCCCGTTCATGCTCTGTCTCTCTCTGTCCCAAAAATAAATAAAAAACGTTGAAAAAAAAAATTAGCAAACGGCCCAATAGAAAAATAGGTATATAAACATATTTTATAAAAGAAGATATTTAAACCACAAATAAAATATTTTAATTGATTTCCTTTAATAATCAAAGATATATAAATTTAAATTGCTATTATTACTTATTGGAATATTGAAGATTTAAAAATTGCTAATACTTAAAGCTGATGACCATGTGATGGAATGAACTCATACTGGCAGTGGGAAGCAATTTGGAAATATGTATTGAAAACCTTACCCTTCATATTGTTTGATGCAAAAATTTCTTCTCCAAAATATGGCTTAAGGAAATAATGATGTATATAGACAAAAATTTAATGCAAAATGTTTATTGTGGTGTTATATAATAAAAGGAAGATAAGGGACATACTTTGAATTAGGACTAGTATTAAGTAAAATATGTATATATTTATAATGAAATACTATGTTAGCTATTAAAATAACATCTATGACATTTTTTAATGACATGGTAAAATGATAATACTATAATATCTTATAAAAATAATACAAAATTGTATATTTAGTTGTTAACAGCTGTGTAAAATGTTTATATAAAATACTGAAAGTAAATATGTCTGATCAAAAATTAAAAGAGGTTATTCCTGAGTGGCATAATTATTTGCTAATTTTTTTGTTTGTTTTTTAGAGAGAGTGAGCAGGAAGAGGTGCAGAGGGAGAGAGAGAGAGAGAGAGAGAGAGAGAAAGAGAGAGAGAGAAAGAGAGAGAGAGAGACTTTTAAGCAAGCTCCCACGACTCTGGGATCACTACCTGAGCCAAAATCAAGAGACTCAACAGACTGGGCCACCCAGGCACTCCTATTTACTGATTTTTAATCAATGTCTTTCTACCTCTTATATTATCATTTCTTTCAAATCCTCAGTGGCAAAACAGTAAATGTTGTTTTTTATAAAGCAGTACACTAGAGCATTGTCCATTCTGTGTATCACCATTTACAAGTTATTTTGGTCATGTTGAATATCTCAGAAAAATTGTCCTGATTTTGTTTCCCTCCTGTCCTTATTTGAGATGAGGAACCGGAGTAGCTGGTCATCAATAAGCCATGACATTTATCATCCTCAGAGTTTCTGCTCCTTCTGCTCTTGAAATGGTCCCCAAATCCCAGTCTGCCTTTGTTATTGCCCTCAGGACTGGGGTCCTCTTGAGACCCTAAGTAAGGATGCACCCCCGCCCCTCTGCTAAATAGAGGGATATACCATGTTTTTACCTAGAGGCTACCAGCTCCCAGCTACAAATCAAAGTAATTGGCTGGAGTTGGTCAGAAGTACTGGAGGGCACATTTCGCAGAGATAAGAAAATGATGAGTTGGTTCTGTCTGTGCTCATCTTCCTACGCCTTAGTTGTTTGTCTCCACCATTACGTCCTTGATGAGTTACGAGGTTCTGAGATGGGGAGAGTTGAATAAACTCTCCGTTTTATCTGGTTCAGATCAGAACACTATATTTATTATAGAAATATTTAAGAGACATTAATAATCAAGATGAATTGTGTTTTTGAGCCATTGCTATCACAAGGCACCTAACAAAATACTAGGTTCCTGAGACTGCCAACCAAACCCAAATGCAAGGATGCTGCTAGTATGGTGCTGTGCAAGACAGGTTGTGTAGATACTTCTCTCTGTCATTTCATATTTTATATTGATGGTGGGCAGCAAACTGCCCTTTGTCCTTCCACCCTAGATGATAATGATAGAAAAAAAAAAAAAAACCAACAGCCAGTAACATTTTTCACAAAGTACTCTCCCCTACACTGTCTCATTGAAGAGAGGACGTCAGCGTGGTGAGGTAGAAAGAATTCAGGCTTTGCATTCAGACAGACCTAGAGTTAAATCCCACCTCACCACTTACTGCCTGTGAAAGCCATCTGCAAATTTGGATATACTGCCTACTTTGCAGTTTTGATATGAAAATTATCAAGCACATATGTGACTACCTGGTTTGTTCATTCTTTTGTTTACTATTCAAAACGCACTATGCTTGTTCAGTTTCAGCAACCAAAGAAATAGAAATTAAAACAAAGTAGTACATAGGGCACCGAATCAGGCATTGTTCCTCTTTACATAGAATTTATAATCTAGTGGGTTTAAATATGCATTAATCAAATGCTAACAAATAAATTAAAAGTTGCCACTGTGGTAAATGCTATCAAGGACAGTTTCATGATCTCAATCAAGTAGAAAATTGTGCTTAAGCTGAGATGTGAAGAATGTGTAAGAGTTCCCTAGGGAAAGAGGAGAAAGACAAACATTCTAGAAGAGAAATTGGCAAGTGCAGTGGCTGAGGAGTGTGGCAAGTGAGCAGGACAGAGAACAAAGGACAGGGTGACAGATGTGCCTGGAAAGATGGGCAAGCTCCAGACTGTGAAGGAACTTTTGGATGAGTTAAGGAGTTTGTCTTAATCACAATATGTCATGTTGAAAATTATGACAAAATTGTAAAAACTATATTAGAAAGGACCCAGAGAATATGCAAAATACTAATTACGTAGCTCAGGAGAGAGATCATAGTAGCTTCAACCAGGATGGTGATGGTGGAAATATAGAAAAGTGGATGAAACCCAGAGACTTATAGGAGGCAGAATAGCACTCAGTTATGGAATGAGTGTGTGCATTGAGCAGAGTATCTACAAAGCCTGCTAAATTTCTGGATTGCATAACCCAAAGCCATAAAAAAAAAAAAAAAAAGGTTGAATGGCAAATATTAGGAGTTTCCTATTTGGAAATGTTGAGTCTGGGGTACCTTTTGATATCCTAAGGAAGAGTTAAGTAGAAAAATGGCGCACAGTCAGCTTTTTAAAAAATGGCATGTATTATTCATCATATTATATAAACATTTTATATTCACAACAGTACAAGAAGCTGTCTATAACCTGTCCCATTGGTCAGCATGTCCTATACTGAATCCACCCTAGCTACTTGGAGCATGGCAGTATTCATTAAAGAAAACTTGGTTAACTAAGAAAAAACTTTAAGAGAGCCACAGCAGTAGCAGCACAGCAACACATTCAGGACAAATCCCAAACATACCCCTGGACTGTTCAGTACCTAGGAAGCTTAAGGATGGGACCCCAAAACCCAGGCAGCACCAGGAGAGCAGCTATTTCTGTCAACTGCTTGTTAGAAAAACTGAAATCCTGATGAGTCTTGGTATTGCTCACTTCTACATCCAAAATTTGGGAGACTTTGTATGATGGGTGTAAACTAGATAATATGAAAGCATCCTCGCTGCAAATGAATCTAGGAATCCAGTTCAGGAAAGCAAGTTAGGAGAGGGTGCAATGGGTTTTGAGAGAGCCAATCTACAGTATCTTTCAGGCCACCTTTTGAGCCCTTTTAAATTCCAACACATTTCTCTTTTCGTCATTCAACTTA
The DNA here is from genome assembly GCF_028749965.1 of Puma concolor. Taxonomy (NCBI): domain Eukaryota; kingdom Metazoa; phylum Chordata; class Mammalia; order Carnivora; family Felidae; genus Puma; species Puma concolor. Next base: position 64,516,817 of record NC_141674.1, on the reverse strand, counting down.
TGAGCAACAGCACGCTTCTGCCTAACATAGCACAACTGTCCCTCGCACAAGCAAACCATGCTCACCCTCCCTTTGAGAGATGGAAAGGGATGAGCAGGGACCCAGGCAGCTTGCAGCCTGTGAAATATTCATTTTTCTCTTCTTCCTTTCAAAGCCTGAATTAGTCTGGGCTGGTAATAGACCCCATCAAAAAAAAAAAAAAAAAAAGATCAATGTTTCTCAGGCTCTCTTGCACATAGTGTTGGGTGTGGTGACACAGTTCTGAATAGTTGAATGTAGGTAGAAGTTACTGTGTAGAATTCTGGGAAAGACTTTTTAAAGGGGGTGCAGACCGATGCTGACATGTTCCATTTTTGTCTTAGTGTTCCTTTTTCTTCCTGCCTGAAGTGTGGATGTACTGGTAGATGCTTTAGTGGTCACCTTGTGATCACCCCATGAGAGAGAAGCCCAGATAATCATAGAAGTCTCAGCCCTGACATACAAAAGCCTCTGCCCCAGCCCTGGGTTACTCTTTCAGGCTTACTCTTACACAAGAGGAGAGTTAGCTGCCAGCTTTTTGTAAGCCATTGTCTCTGGGCTATTCTATTACAAGCAACCAAACCCAAATTTCTAACCAAAATGTCTTCTCATTGGGCTCTCATATTCCCTTTTGCCCCTTAAAATCCATTTTCTACACCACAGACCACTGATCTTTTAAAATGAAAATGACTATATAATTTTATCACTCAACCCCCTTCAATGATTTCTCATTGCTTGTAGAGATAATTCTATAGTCTTTAGCATGACCTGATCTCTGCGTACCTCTCCAACCACATCTCAGGGGACTTCCCCTTTTTCACCAGGCTTTGGACACACCAACGTTCTTGTCAGAAGTCATTCTTAAATGCCTTCCCTTAGCAGGAAATGGTTTTCCTCTGTCTTTACCTCCTTTATAATTATTAGATCATAACTTTAAATATCCCTTCACAATATGATTTATTCTGACCCCATAATTTAAAAGAAATCTCCCCTGTTAATCTCCCTTGCTGTGCTATGTTATTTTTTCTTCCCTGGCTCTTATCACAAATTGTATTTATGCACAAGCTTATTTCTGTATGTCCCTCATTTGATCATAACTCCATGAGGGCAAGGCCTTTATCTACATGGCTGATACTTAACACTGAGTACAGATCCTTATACACAGTAAATGTTTAATAAATATTGGTTGAATGTTAAGTGAATTAATCTGTAAGATTCTGCCAACAGCAGACATGTTTGAGCAGTTCAATCTTATGCATGTTCATAGACAGCGTCAAATAGAGTTATGGGATTTTATTGTGATAAAGGACCTTAGTTATCAATAGCCAAACACAAAGATGGAAAATATCAGGATGATTAAATGAGTTTTTCAAGGGTCATGGCACCCCTTTCCTCAAATTCTAAGATAATTAGATAACTAACTTGCTAAGCAACTTTTGTTCATTTAGTCATTCGACAAACATTTATTGAGTGTTTCCTATGTGTCAGACAGTACACTGGAGAGAGGTATTAGAGATGAAAGACATATGTTGCCCAAGAAGAGTGCACACACAGGTAGATATGGAGACAAGTGTTTCTGCAGAAGGAGGTGTAACATCCTCTGGGACCACAAAATGAGGGCACCTCAGCCAGCCGAGGAGTGTAATAGAAGGCTTCAAGGAAAAGATGATGTGTGTGAAGTCTTGAAGATAAATAGGCATTCCATAGGCCAATGGGAATGGAGATGGGCATTTTGACTGGAAGAAACAGCATATATAGACATGGAAATTGAAAAGAAGGCCAGAGCAAAGTGGAGCATTTATGGGAGATTCAGTCAACTCCTGACATTCCCTTAGGACTCAGTTCAGCTGTCACCACACAAGGGAACTCTCTTGATTTGGTTTGCCAGGCCTTTCCCTATTATAGAATGTACCACACTGTATTATGACTCCTCATTTTCTTCTCTGTTTCCCACATAAGACTGCACATAAAAGTCCGTAATGAATATGTACTAAATGGAAATTGGGGTTTGGGCAAGGACCAGATCATAAAAAACTTGAGCAGGTGAGTTGTGTGCCTGAAATTTTATTTTTATTTATTTAAAATTAAAAAAAAATAATGTGTATTTATTTTTGAGAGAGAGAGAGAAGGGGGGGGGGGCAGAAAGAGAGAGGGAGACATGGAATCTGAAGCAGGATCCAGGCTCTGAGCTGCCAGCACAGAGCCCAATGTGGGGCTGAGATCATGACCTAAGCTGAAGTTGGATGCTCAACCGACTGAACCACCCAGATGCCCCTATTTATTTAAAAATGTTAAACTGTTTTTATTTGTTTTAAGAGAGAGAGAAAGAGAGGGAGATGGAGAGGGAGAGCGCAAGCAGCAGAGGGTCAGAGAGAGAAAGAGAGAGAGAGAGAGAGAGAGAGAGAGAGAGAGAGAGAGAATTCCAAGCAGTCTCTGTGCATCAGTGCAGAGCCTCTGTGGGGCTTGAACTCACAAACCTTGAGATCATGACGTCAGCTGAAATCAAGAGTCATATACTTAACCAACTGAACCACCAGGCACCCCTAGAATTTTATTTTGAATGGATTACCATGGTCTTGGGAATTGAGGGCAGGTCTGATTCAGAGAGGCTGAAAGTGAAGGCAGGGTGAGTGACAGAAAGATATTGAGAAACTATTTTTCAGATCCACTTTATGCTTAAGATAAAATCTCTTTAAACCAGAAAATGAAAAAATGAAAATTTATTTGAAAATAAAAAAATAATTTTCATTAAAGAAAAACTTGGGGTCAGTAAACATGCATGACACCGACTGTCTCCTACATGTTATATAATGTCAAGGCAATGCCTCTTAAGTAGTTCCTTACTGCAATTTTATAGTGAAATTCTATAAGTAATACTGCCCTCTCCTGTGGTTCCCTTTGGATGCCCTGTCCATCTATCCATCCCCCTCTTCCTTTCCTCTTCACCAGCAAACTTCCTGGAAAAAAGTCACCATTTTTTTAAAAAAACTCAGCCACTTCTCAAAGATGCCAAAATGTGCTTTTACTACTTGCCTAAAAATTCTCACATTGTCTGAATTGTTCATTCTGTTGATAGCTTTTGGGCTTCAAAAATATGTTTTCTCTCTTCCTGCCCCCAGCCTTGTCCCCACTCAACAAATGATGTGCTGCACTGAACTGTTCTTTAAATGTTACAATTCCCTTCCCTTCTTTTCCCAGTCTACACAGAACAATGTCATTGTCATTCACCTCCCATGCTTCCAGTATAACCAGCACATCTAACTTTTAAATCAATATTCCCTAGTCTCTGTTTCTTTCAAATGAATGTATCATGGATATCTCAAACTCAGTAGATCCTAACACAATTGCATCATCTCCCTCCTCCCCATAATGCCTTCTCTTCTCCTGTGTCCTTTATCTCAGGTAATGAAATCACCATCTACTCCATATGTATACCTCAAGAGTCAAGGTGTTAACCAACCCAAGGTGTAAACCTCAGAGTCATTCTTGGATCCTCTTTCTGTGTTTCATACCCTTCCCCGCCCTGCCAATCCAATTATCACCAAGGCTGACTCATTCTCTATAAAATAACTTTTAGGTTGTGGTTGTAATGATCAGAATTGTCCAAAAATGACACTGGAAGCTCACCTTCATTGTTTGGACAATGAGCTAGTGGGACTAGGGGTTCCTCTTTCTTTTTTTTTTTCTTTTTTTTTTTTTAATTTTTTTTTTTCAACGTTTATTTATTTTTGGGACAGAGAGAGACAGAGCATGAATGGGGGAGGGGCAGAGAGAGAGGGAGACACAGAATCGGAAACAGGCTCCAGGCTCTGAGCTATCAGCCCAGTGCGGGGCTCAAACTCACGGACCGCGAGATCGTGACCCGGCTGCAGTCGGACGCTTAACCGACTGCGCCATCCAGGCGCCCCAGGGGTTCCTCTTTCAAAAGAAGGCCTGCACCCAAGCACCACTTCCCACGGGTCAAGAGGTTTTCTCTTTCTAGGAAGGTCAACTGCATCATTTCATGGCCCCAAGCTTTCTAGATTTTGAAGAGCCAGTATTCTTGGTCACTTTCCAAACTGCTGCCACCTCAAGTTCAGACAATCTTGTACTGGGCAGCCTGCAAAGCAAGACTGTTTTCTCAAGCTTGTCCTATAGAGACAGAGACCTATGGCTGAGTAGGGGGCATCTTTCCGCTGGAACGGAGACCCACAGTGCGTGTCCAGCTGAGCGTAGACTCATGCACTTCTGTGGAATAATGTACAGATCCAGAGACCTTCTCTCTTTCTTGGCTTCCTGATCCAGCTTCTAAGTTATTCCCTTTCCAGTAAAGGCTTTTCCTAAACCCTGACCATATGCTCTTATAAAATATATCCCAATCCATTGTAAAGAACAGGAAAGAAGCCACAAGGGACCCAGCTGGCATGTCACAGTTCCTCTCCATCCTAAAGCAGTAGCTTTTGTTAAAATCCTCATTACCTCTCATCTGGAATAGTGCCTGCTAATTCAACTCCTGTCTCAGGCCTTACCCCTTTTTCATTCTAACCTTCGTACACTGTCTCAGGGTAAGTTTAAAATGGAAATGTGAGCACCTACTCCCCCTTTTAAATCTTTTAGTAGTAACATAGGGCCTATAATGGTGTTTTTCTTTCAAAGGAAAAAAATTCTTTCAGACTCCTCATGCTGACTTAAATTATTTATTATATTATTAACAGAACCTATAGATAAGGCTAGATATAACAACTCCTTTTTCTCATAGATAATATACAAATCTAAATCCCAAAATAAATATACAATTAAATATAAACAACACTATAGAGCCAATACAATTCTAATTAACAACATTAATTTAATGTGGAAGATTAATAGTAGAAATATAAAGCTAAATCTTTCTGTATTTCTATGTTATGTCTTTAATCTGTTTCTGTATCTTAAATTTAAAAATACTAAGGAGGACAATACTGCTTACTCAAGGATGCTGTCCATAATGGTATTACCTGATATCACATTATTGTTTATCACTTTAGGATATTCAGACCACCTATTTATTCTAATTCTGCCTGTGCAATCATCATCAAATGCCAATTTTAATGAACGGTCCCTTGATCCCTCTGAGGCTATATTGGCAACTCCAAGATAAGGTGATCATTATGGCAAATTTAAATATGCATTAAATGATTGCCTAATCCAATTATTGCTGGGTTTGTGAATGGGAAAGTAATATTAAAGTTATTTTTTTGTTTCTTGTAGTTGTTGAAAAATATTCATGGCTGCAACACAGAGCCAGTGGAAAGATGTCAGTAAATACTGGAAATGACTCATTCAGACCATTTTGAAATGACTTGGCCATAAATCAAGGTTTCTGTCATTGTTTCCATTTTGTCTTAAATCTAGAAGTCTATTCAGTCTAAACAAGTACAGTACATGTATATGTATAGTGCCCCATGATGTTGTATGGCCTTTATTTGGAATACACAAAGCATTTTATTTAATAAATCTGTCTCAGATAATTTGTTATAAACCAGAAACACCAAAGGGCATGTCTTTCCCCAGTACAATGTTGTTGTCATGATCTCACATCAGAGCTTCAATTTACCGTCCAACCTAAACAAAAGTCATATTCTAGGATGTGTTTTATTTCAATTATCAATAAGAAAGAAACATTTTTTCATAATAACTGGTAAAATAATTCAACATAAATACAATGAATTCAATGTAGGACAATTGCCATTCTACCCTTAGGCTGTAAATGTAACCCCATACAATCAAATCAACTTACTAACACATTACAAGTTGAAAACTGTCACTTTAGGTTGGGATGCAAACTGATTGTACAGTGTTTTGTCTGGACTGCACAGAATTATTTTTTACAATCGCACGTGAATAGTTTTTTAACTGGCACGTGATCTCTAATATACCATGGACTCTACCACTCTTGACTATTTTATAGCCAGTGTGAACATTTATTTGCAAAATGGAATCAACTGAGTATTCAACTCCTGCATTGGATCTAAGGTAACAGTGTAACTATGGGCAACAACTATGGTGGTAATCAAAATGGTCCAGAATATACCTGCATTCATTGTAGGACTTTTGCTTGTTTGCTTTTGTTTTGTTTATTTTGATTCTTATCCAAATGGGGGTAGAAAAGCTTTTCTGGGAGAAATTTTGCATCTCAGGTGTGTGCTTCACTTCTTCCACCCCAAGGGTATGGACTCCTTTGAGAAATAGTGGTCTATAGGATGAAATCCAATTTCTTAATTGAGTGTTTATTCCATTTTAGTGCCATCTCAATTGTTCAACAGATCTTCCCTTCTCTCCTATCATATACTCTATCTTCCAGCCAGATCAATTGCTTTGTTTGTTTACATTTCTGTACTTGACATTGTATTTTCAAAAATTGGAGGCCTACGATAGTGATACTTTTCTCCAAAGAGGATTTGGCCTCTGCCGGGAGCTTGAGGCAATACTAATCTCAGACAACATTCATCTGAATTTAAACTTTGAGGTTCCCTGGGTGTGCCTGGGTGGCTCAGTTGGTTAAGCATCTGATCTTGATTTCTGCTCAGGTCATGATCTCACACTTTGTGAGTTTGAGTCCAACGTCGACCTCTGTGTTGACAGCGTGAAGCCTGCTTCAGATTCTCTCTCTCTCTCTCTCTCTCTCTGCCACTCCCCCACTCATGCTCTCTCTCAAAAATAAATAAACATTAAAAAAATTTAAGCTTTGAGTTTCCCTGGACCCCCTAGTCTCCATGAGCCTAGGCTGCAAGTCCAGGAAGGTTGGTTTATTTCTGGTCCACTATTGACACCAGCCCCTTAGGGTCCCACTTGAATGTGGAACGGTTGCTGGACTCCCCAGATGGGGCAGGTCCTAAGGTTTTATTTTTTCCCTCTGTTCTTTCAAGACCACCAGAACCACAAATTGGTTTTATAGCTGTTGATTCCAAATAAACAAGTGCTCAGGACAAAAGCAGTTTTGGATGCTTCCTTCTCTGGGCTTCCTTCTCTAGATCCTGAGCAACTCCTAGACTGTGTCTAAGTTATTCTTGGGGTCTTGTTAGTTCTCATGTGCTTTTAAGAAGATGTTTTTTACATTTCGTCCCTCCTCTTTGTTACCTGCAGTGAGAGGGTTAGTTAAAATCACTTAGACTGCCATCATTAGAAGAAATTTCACTACAGTACTTCTCTGAGCCATCAGTTTGATCATCTGGTACAGAACAAGGCATACAGTTGAGGCTCAGTAAATGTTGTCAAAAGAATCTGTAGCAACACCAAACCTAAAGAACTATATTAAGGAAAAAAATGAGATAACACATGTAAAAACACAAATTCAAGGTGCCATTGGATGGGTCTAGCTAGAGAGGTGTAGTGACCTGCCCAAGGTCCCAAAACCAAGTGTGGGAAGAGGCAGAAGTAGAAATCAGAATTCCTGATTCCCTCTCTAGGGTTCTAGGAGAAACAATGCTCTAATGAATAACTGTGTTGTGGTCTTAGAAAGACCACATCCTGGGAGTGATGGAGCTCATTGCTAATGGCCTCCTGTCAGGACAAAACTGTTTCAGGGCAATGTGACTGCTTCCCAGGATGTCTCTGGTTGCACATAAATTGACTGTCTCAACTCAGTCTGGTGAAACTGCATATGGCATGCGCAATCCAGTGAAACAACAAACCAAATAAATGGAACATGTATAGCCCTGCTTAAAAAGGACAAAAGCCTCTGGCCAGTGTCTCTGCCTTTAAATTGAGCCAAGATCTGTGTTGAATCTGACTGGGGCTACATAGTGGAATGTGATAACGGGTTTGTTGTTGTAGCCTGAAACTTTAATGTATTAATCTTCTGCTTCACTCATTAAGCATGGCTTAGCTAACATCCTCTCAGTTCCACTTGCCTTAAAAAGTCTTTACTGAGGGCCTGCCATATGCACTGCTCTAGGGGGTCAGAGGTCAGGAATATTGGTAAGACACACACAACCTTCCTTCGAAGAGACTGTACCACATGGAGACAGGCATAGGAACACAATCATTATATTCCAGAGTACTTCACTGTCAATGTCCCCAAGGGTCAGGGTGGGGGGCCTTTCCTGCAGATGGGTTTCTCTGACAGTTTTGGTCATAGATTACATGTTAGATCTTCCATCCGATGAAAGCTAACACCAGAGTAAACACTGATGTCTGTATTAGGCTTAAATTGAACTCAAATGGTGCTGACTACAGACTCACTTAATATTTCTAAGAGCACATTTGTTTCCCTCAGCTGTGTGTCCTTCAGCTGTGAGTCCATTCTATTTCTCCGGACCTGATTTCTCAAACTGCCAGAAGGAAAGAGTGTTCCTAGTTGAAAATTCAGCCCTAAAGAGAAGCTGGAGACTATGCAAATCTTTTGAGAAATCTGTTTCTCACCAAATTATTCATTCACTTCTACAAATTCAAAAGCTGGGATAAGTTTCAGGAAAAAAAAAAAAAAGAAGAAATCTGATCAGATAAGCTTCCATGCTTTCTAGCTTTTGGGCACTAATTCACTCTGAACTGATCCAGCTCTCACCATCTAATATTTCCAGCCATTTCTAAAGGGTATAAAGAGTAGATAGTTTCTTGATTTATCGGTCAGGCAATGGTCAGGAAAGTGTGTGTGTGTGTGTGTGTGTGTGTGTGTGTGTGTGTGTGTGTGTGTGTTGTGAGTGTTATGGGAAAGACAGTGGGAATAAAACCTACCTTGAATAAAAATAATGCATATCTAAAGTGGATCTGGCATTTGACACTGAGCAGGATGAATTTTCTGCACAGTATTTGATATAAATGGGAAAATGGAGGGAGGGAATGATGCAGTGTCAGCACATGGGTTGCAAATGCAATAAAAACGGTATCTGAAACTAAGCAGGGGAAATGGGAAACAGTTTAAAATACTCTGAGTGGAAAAAGGAAAAGCAGGAAGAGTAGTTTTAGTGGAAAAAAATAAATGTGAATCAGAAAAGGAAGCAAGGGAGGAAGGAATGGAAGGAAGGAGAAGGGGATGGTGGACAGAGAGACAGAGCGAGAGATGGAAACAAAGGGAGACAGAGACAGAGACAGAAACAAAGAAAAAGACCTGCTTTGCTGTAGACACTTCAGTACTTACCAAATCTTGGAAACAACTCTGCAAAGTAGAGGTTACCCCTATTTTATAGATGAGGATACTGAGGCTTTGAGGGTACAGTGAACTTGCCCAAGGTCATACAGCCAGAAGGTGATGGAGTTGGAATTTAAAATTAAATCCACCTAACTCCAAGGCCTGTGCCCTTCCAGTTTCCTGTAAGGCCCCTTGAATGTGTTCCGGGGAGTAATCCTGTGCTCACAGTGGGGCAGGGGATTAGAATTCTGAACAAAGTGCTTTCTAATCATTTTACTGTCAGAGGGCCTCCACTTTACTTAGTACCAAACTCCAATTTTTTCCAGTGTGAAAGGAGGGTTTTGCAAAATAGAAAAAGTGCTTTCATTCCAGAGAAAACCCTAGGAATAAGAAAAAAGGAATCCGTAAAGAAAAGCCGTGGGGGAGATAGCTAATACCACTAGTTTCATTCTCATGAGGGAAAAAGAGACATTTTAGAAAAGATCTATTGTGTGAACTTGAAAACAAGAAGTAAGGTCAGAAGTGCTATGGTGGCAGGTCCGTGGAGGAAGTAGCCACTAGAATAATAGCCTTGATTGCAAGCCAGTGTTAATTAGGCTTGTGGGCTCCAAATGAGCAAAGAAGATTGAGCTCTAACCATCAGTTCCCATGTGGACATTTTTTTTCTTTTTTTGTAGTACAAAAAAATTATTTAATTTTCCTTTCACGTTGTCCTTTTGAATCCTCACATTAATAAAATCATTTTTAGTGGAAATAGCAGCAAGAAATATAAAATACTAACAGCAAGCATTTTTTTTAAATGCCCATGAGAAGAAGCAGTGAGGAAATTGACACCCAATTGCCAGGCATGTTTTACAGCTTTGCTCTTTACCATGGATCAGAGATGGAGCATTTGCAAGTTTCCAGATGGATCATGCTGAGGATAGCCAGATCTAGCACAAGGCAAGTGCCTGCTCCATGCCTGGTTGAATCAATGAGAAAAAACACTAAGGCAAGGGGCCATGTACCAGAGACGAGGAGGGGTAAAGCATTCAGGAAGAGAGAAAGGGAGAAACCATTTCCCCTTGGTTCATTCTCCCTGTAGCTTGCACGTCTAGTTCTTGATAGTCATTAACATTATTTGCTTAATGCCTGGCTCCCCAAATAAACAGAAAAGCTGCATGAGGTTGGGGCTGTATCAATCCCATGTAAGGCACAGTGTAGTGGTTAAAATTTTGGCTGTGGAGCTAGGATTACTGTATTCACATCCCAGCCCACTACCTATTAGCTTTGTAACCTTGGGAAAGTTCAGTTTTCTGAGCCACATTACAGGGGTGATAGTGTAGAAAAACGGCATGATTTAATATTTGTTATAATAGTGGCTGCTACCTATATAAACTAGATAAACTTTTACTGCTATAATTATTCTTTATAGCTGTATACCTAGTACCCAGCTCATGTAGAATTGTTTTTTTTTTAAAGAATGAATGGATAAATAAGTGAAACAAAAATTTAATTTCTTTTTCCTCCTTGAAGGAAATGATTTTCTTCCTAAGTGAAGAGAAAGCCCGGATTTGCCAGATTACCTTAATTTTGTGGCAAATGCTAAAATAAAGTCAAATTCAGGACAAATGCCCAACGTGGTACACTGATCTATTTTGTTCACATATCCACACTTCTAATGTTTCCAATAATATATGTAACTTCTGTTTCATGATTGTTTACAGGGCACTTATGCCTGTGAAAAGGCAATTCACATCCACCCTTGAATATATTCTGGTTCTTAGTGAACATGCTTTAGCTTTACTTCCAAATGGAATCAACATTGTCCTACTGGGAATTCTGTAGAACAAAGAGCTCCCCTGTTTAGAACAACCTTTGAAGCCAATTCATTATTCTTACTGTGAATTTTAATGTCTTTATCCTTTTCCTCTTTCCCTGTTTTCCTTAAAGTTCTATTCCAAAATGTCTATTGCGGACTATATATCTGACCAAGGAATGAATAATTCCCCTCTGATGGTGGTGGAGAAGGCTGGGTCAAGACCACTGTTTACTCATGGAAGTTACACCATCATTCAACAATCCCTATAGTATGAGATGAGGCTAATAAATGTGGAACACTCTAGTATTTCAGGCTGGGCTGTACCAGCTCTAGATAGCCTCTATAATCTTTGTTGGGTGCTTTTGTATTCGATGGATGTTCTTTTAAGAGTTTCTCTTCTCCTGCACTGAGAAGTGTCTTCTGCACTGAGACATCCTGAAGAGATGAAGCAAGGTTGCTTAGAGGTGCTGCCTGAGGTTCATGATCTCCCTGAATTCTAAACAACATAAACATTCTTGGTGACCAGTGGCACCGATGTCACCTCTGTTGCGTGTATTCTGAGACTATGACTTCTTGTGTTTTTGGAAGAGTGTTGTCAAGTAGCATCTGACAGGAATAACTTTGAAGAGTATGGCCTAATAATAATGAAATGATAATAATAATGGAAAACCAGGAATAGCATGCAATATGAGGGCCCACGTACAACCTCAAATTGCTCATGTAAGAGAACAGGGCTCATTTCCATATTTCAACTATTACCAATTTAGTACTTGGCTTCCTTTATTATTTATCTCAAATGATTGATGTTAAACTTGAAGTGTGTCTTTTGTTGATTTTTAAGGATTAAACCTTTTACTTTGAAAGAATTGCAGAGTCCCATGCAGTGGTAAGAAATCATACAGAGAGACCCTGTGTATCCTTTATCCAGTTCCTCCTAACGAGAATCTCTTAAAACTGTAGCACAATATCATAACCAGGAAGTTGATATTGATACAGTCAAGACACAGATCCACAGCAAGAGTCCCACACACCCACTTCCTCCACCCTCTATTATCTTTTTTTTTTTTAATTTTTTTTTTCAACGTTTATTTATTTTTGGGACAGAGAGAGACAGAGCATGAACGGGGGAGGGGCAGAGAGAGGGAGACACAGAATCGGAAACAGGCTCCAGGTTCTGAGCCATCAGCCCAGAGCCCGACGCGGGGCTCGAACTCACGGACCGCGAGATCGTGACCTGGCTGAAGTCGGACGCTTAACCGACTGCGCCACCCAGGCGCCCCGACCCTCTATTATCTTTAACCCCCGGCAATCACTGATCTATTTTCCATTTCTACAATTTTGCTCTTTCAAGAACATTTTATAACTAGAATCACACAGGATATCTATTATTTTAATCTTTAGGAGAAAGAATGCTGTAGCTAATGATGGGGATAAAAGTTAAAAATTAAGGTCCTTGCCTGGTGCCACTGCTAAGTAGTACTGTGACCTCAGGAAAGTCATATAATTTCATCTGTAAAATGAATTAGATCTGAGGATCTCCAAGGTCCCTTCCAATTCAAAATTGTTATGATTCCATGACTCACATGCTACCACATCTGAATTGAAACGATAAGAAGGCCGAGCTAAGGCATTGGGAATGAGGAGGGAATTAAGCCTGTCCAGGCTTCTCTCTGAAGATGTTTCCAACATGTTCTCATCTTTTCTACTAGAATGTCACTCTTGGATACTCTCTGCCATGTAAAATCTCTCTCCATTTGCAATTATAGGAAGTAGTAGAATAGTCAGGGATTTTTCTCTCTGCCCTTTCATTAAGTGGGGTTATAAAGGCTTCTCTGAAATGCACCAACATAGGAAAAGCATAAAAGCTTTATCAAAACTCTATCTTCTCTCATTCTCCATGAATACTAAGAAAAGACACTGGGGTAATCCATATATAGGAACACCTCCTGGTCATGAAGAGTCTAAGAAGAATGCAGGGCAAAGCAGATGGGAGGATAGGCTGTTGGCTGCTGTTGCTCCAAATGCAAGGTGCAGCAGTTCAGAGCCAGCTTCCTGGTGTCTCACATGTACGCTTGCACAGGGGCCCAGGTGTAGAAGTGGTTTGTCCACTCTCGCTGCCCTGAAAGTCTTAATAATTTTATCTTTGAACTTATATTTTATAAGTAAATTTTGATGAGATAATGAAGTAGGTGTGTGAGTAGAGAAGGGATGGGCAGTGTATGTTCACTGTTTGCCACCCCATTTGCATGGAGCCTTCCAGTGCCCCATGAGCACAGAATTCTTGGGGATATACAATGTGTGGGTGTCAGACTCAAAGCCAGTACAAGCTAACTATGGTATGTCTACAACTGAGTAAATGGGGTGCTGAGCTCCAAGAGACCATGCTTTCCATTCAAACTAGAACCTGCTTTGAATGCTTAAAGAAGGCAATTGTTTCTCTTTTTATAACTTTTTAATTTTTATTTATTTTTGAAGGCAGAGAGACAGAGCATGAGCGGGGGGGGGGGGGGGGAGGGGGAGGGGCAGAGACAGGGAGACAGAATCTGAAGCAGGCTCCAGGCTCTGAGCTGTCAGCACAGAACCTGATGCAGGGCTTGAACTCACGAGCTGTGAGATCATGACCTGAGCTGAAATTAGATGCTTAACCAACTGAGCCACCCAGGTGCCCCAGAAGGCAATAGTTTCTAAGAAACACGAATGACCAACGGACCTTTGCGTATCTTTTCTTACTTGTATTGCTTCCCCATGACGACATAAGGGGAAGGTTCCTGTAATTCCTACTCCTTTCAGTCCTTCCTTACTCATCAGCAAGTCAAAGGTGGACTGTACATGTACCAAGGAGTGAAAAGAAAAATTGTGTTAGTGTTGTGCACTGTTCTGGGAAGAACAAAATATATATATATGGATGAGCCATAAACGGTGTAATTTTGGTGATTCTGCATAATAGTTAAATGCTGTGATGTATGTATGTATGTATGTATGTATGTATGTATTTATTTATTTATTTATAGAGAAAGAGATAGAAACAGCACAAATGGGGGAGGAACAGAGAGAGGGAGGGAGAGAGAGGATCCCAAGGAGGCTCCACTGACAATGCAGAGCCCTACATGGGGCTCTATCCCATGACCTGAAAACCATGAGATCATGACCTGGGCCAAAATCAGGAGTTGGTCACCTATCCAACCAAGCCACCCAGGCACTCTGTGATATTTGCATTTAAAACAGACCTTGCACAATATAAATATAAACAGTAAAATTCATCATAATAATTTCACATTTTATTTATTTTTTTTACTTGGGACCACATTAAATAAAAAAAGAAACTCCATGATGAACTGAGAGACATATCACAGAAGAAAGGAAGAACTTTGTATGTTAGTGCCTTTAATGACACTCTCCCCTGTGTGTATAAGAAGCCCCACATTTTCATTTTGCACTGGGCTCACAAGTGATGCAGCCAATCCTGGGTGGTCTGATGGTGGTGGGATGCCAAGCACGTGCAAATAGAGAGAAGCTTCCTTAGATGTACTTCTTGAATTTTTTGGTTTAAAAAAAGAAAAACCAACTTGGCTAACTCAATCAAAATATTTTTATTTTGTTTGGGAAGGATACAAGGTACTCACAGACCCGAAGGAACAGCTGAGAAAACAGGCTCAGTAAAGGCAGAAGTCAGGAAAGCTCTAGAGATTCAGGTGCAGGAACCAAAGGTCAGTCCTGTGGGTATCATAGTGGGAGTGAATCTGTTCCAGCTGGTTGTTTCTGCTTGTGCAGCTCCACTCAGCAGCCTCAGTCTGGAAGGAGACTTGGACTGGTCCACCGTGGCTTGCCATGTGGTTAGAAGAGGGCAGATCTCCTTGATTGATAATACTCGAAGATTGCACACAGTGGGGAAGAAGTCATTCCCCAGATAGAAATTGGGCTGCTGTACTACAGGAAGAGAAAATGCAAGCTGAGTTGCAAAAGCAACAAATGCTCATTGCACGAGCTAAGTATTTGCACCACCCAAGTGTTTGACTATTTGTGCACGTCAAAGTCCTGATTTTAATAATCAGATAGAGACCACCAGTCCACATACCTATGTACAACAGGACTTAGATTATTTTTATTTATTCCTTTATTATTCACGCAAGAACATATATTGAGAGTTTACTGTAGATTGTACTATATTAAATACTATTGTTAAATATTGATGATACAGTCATGTGAAAGACAGACATGTCCCACCTTCAGGGAATTTATAACCTAGAAAGAGATGAGAGATACAGTATTATCAGAAATGATGAAATCCTAACAAATATACACCAACACCTGTGAATGTATGCACAAAGGACATATGGTAGGATTCTGACATTGATGTCCACATCCTTCCATCTGAGTAGCTGATGGAAAGCTGTAGTAATGTCTGCAAAAGCACAGTCTTCTTCATTTTCCAAACGTCACTGGCTTAAGCTCCATCTGTCTGGCATAGCTAATTCTTTTGCAGGCTCTGTGAATCCTTTTCTATAGCCCACATAGTGGTTGAGAGAATGAGCTCTTGAAACCCAACTGTCTGTATTCAAACTTGATACCACCACTCATAGCTGTGTGAGCCTGCGTATGTTACCTATGTTCCCTTCCGTAAAATGAAAATAATCCCCCTACTTACCTGGGCTGGTGCTTAATAAATGCTAATCTATTACTCCTACTACCACTATTTGACGCTACTTTGTGATGTCGCCTTTATTGGCCGCATTCTCTAAGCCCATGCCCCATTTCACTTTCTGCTTACCTCTAGATCTCAGTGATCCTCACATCAAGCCCCTGGAGATAAAATCATCTGATTTTTTTTTGTTTCCCTTTCCAGTATAATATTCTGGCATAATCTTTAGGTCCTGTATGCTTGAGGGCTGTCCTTGGGATTTTCAAAGCCTCTCCTTTCTTGATGAAAACTCAGAAGTTTTGTCTTTCAAAACTTATTTCTGCTGTGGACTCCAATAGCCTGTAACAGAAGTCAAAAACCCTCCACTTGGCTCTTTTCCCTCTTTGCATTTCTGCTGCAACAATTTAAATTCTTTTCAAGACTGTGTGGATGCCTCCGACAGTCTAAGGAACATGTCAATCACCTTCAAGGAAATGCTGAGGACAAAAGTGCACATTTCTTGGCATTATTTTAATGTACTATCCTAATAGGAATCAGATGGCCAGCATTTTGCAGTCTTCTGCAGGGAAAAAAACTTGGTAATATTATTTCTAAAGATTGTAACCAAAGGGAACTAAGAGCAGGGCCATAAATAGGGACTTTTTAAAGCTGATAACCCTTTCTAAACTTTCATAACAAAGAACTGAAGTCCTTGAATCCTGGCCCCCAACTAAGCTTCTAATGAATAGAGCAGTCCAATAGAGAGCTTAGAAAAATGCAACCTCCTTGTCACCAGCTAGGCTTTTGTTCCCATTTTCTTTCAGGTCTTCTATGCCAGTGAACTGAGCTGGTATGTGTGAGACTGCACAAATACTTTAACCTTTCAAGCTAAGGTCAAGGCTAGGGGCTGACCTCCCTTTCACCTTCACCTTGGGGCCCACCTTTGACTCCTCAAATGATGAAAAAGTTGACAACCCAGGATCCCCTAATGTCAATCTTGTATGAGATGGAAGAAAAAAGAGCAAAAGAGAGAGAAAGAGAAGCAAGATGAAGAGAGGGAGAATACAACCTTTATATCTTTTCTCCTCCAACTCAGCTATGTCCCTATCAGAGAAATCCCCTGCATGTGACTCAAAGCTCCTATGTTGTCCTCTATTCAATCAAAGCTCCTTTCTCTAGACTTGTACTATCCAATATGGTAGTTATTAGCCACATGTGGCTATTTAAATTTAAATTTCAACTAATTAAAAGGACATAAAATTAAAACTTTGGTTCCTCAGTCACACTAACCACATTTCAAGAAATCAAGAGCCATGTGTGACTAAAGGCTACACTTTGGACAATGCAGATATAGAACATTTCCATCACTGGAGAAAATTCTAGTGAACAGCACTGTAAATCCAGATAATGGAGAGAAAGGGGAGGGGCTAGAGAGTTTAGTGAGTGTGGCAGTGAGAGAAAATTCTAGTGAACAGCACTGTAAATCCAGATAATGGAGAGAAAGGGGAGGGGCAGTGAGAATTTAGTGAGTTTAGTGAGCGTGAGCACCCCACATAAGGAAGCCACAGGGAAGGGAAAAGTGTCAGCAACAAAAGATTACTCTCCCCTTACACAGTGGTGCCTTGTGGAAGCCAGACCAATCCTGTAGACCACCTATCAGCATTCCAAGAGGTACTGCCCATCATCTAGCTAGGAATCCACATTAACCCCTTCGTGTTGTCCCTGATGGCTCTTAGTAATGGCTTCCAGCACACCCATTATTGGGTTGTTCACCAGAAGAAGTGAAATTTTATACACTTTGCTAAGTGAAATTTTGCGAAGCCCCACCTGAACTGTTCCAAGTAGACTTTCCTCCATTTTTCAATCCCCCTGGGACACTCACAAGCCCCTTAATTACAAGATGAAAATATCTGATGCTGATAGGCATGTGGCCAGCGTGTAGGGGAACATGGATGGGTTGCAGAGTAGAGAAACCCACCCCAGTTATATAGGGAATGCTTCAAGGCCTTACTTTGTTCAGAGCTCAAGTTTCATCTCTTTATAATCTGGATGCTTTAGTCACCCCCATCTATGTTTTGTCTTCCCAGTTTTGCTACCATGTAGGAGATACTGTTTTGACTTTTTAAAGAAAAGTACCTTTCTGATTTTTTTCCCTTTTGGGTAGAAACATGGGCTCCATGTATTAAACATTCACTTCTGGTTGAGAGCACATTTGATTCAATTTAATCAGCTTCACCAAGCATGTATTGAGTTCCAGTTCTAAATCAGGCACCATGCTACTTACTGGTGACACAAAGTTGAATGAAAGATGGTTATTTGTACTCATGGTCTGGATAGAGCTTAGTTCTGTGTAACTCCTTAAAGATCATGATGTTCATTGATATATTCCTGTTGCCACTGTGGAGCAACTGGTAGACATTAAAACATTCCAGTAAATGAGTTTGGCTTTTTTTCTTGGCCACAACTATTACTTGACTTATTGAATAGTGAGTAATATGGCTCTTGAAAAGAGGTTAAAGAAGGTATTTGGTGGTTCTGCCTACTTCAGTTTCTCTTTTTGCCAGTTCTTACATTTGTCATTCAAACTTCTCAGCTCTGAAACCCTTTACTACTCCCAAGACTACCTCGTGCCCCACCTGCCTGGCACTGGGTCAGGCTCCTGTATGCTTCCAAAGCTGAATTCCTATTGTCTTGGTTGTTCCCATTTAGCTTTTGGAGACAGCTGCTTGAGGGTAGTTGATTGGGTAGCTGGAGGCTGTCCAGCTCTATTTGGCTTGTGCTAATAATTTAGAAGGTTTTGTTTTATTTGTTTCCCATTCTGGATTTTAAAAATGGAACTTTGCTGAGTGGGATGGAAAGGTAGCAGGTGGGTGAGGCTGGGAGAATGGGACCGGGTGCATCATTCCTGCCACCTGTTAGGCTGAGAAATTCATTCCTTTCTCTTTTGTGCTTTGTCCCCACCATCTGCCAACCTATATTAGTTAGGTCTCTTTGGTTACAAGTAACAGGAACTAACTTGACCTCATTTAAGTGAAATGGAAGTTTATTGTAAGGACATAGGGATCTTCACAGGACCCAAGGACAGGTGGACTTCAGGAGGGATTTTGAATGAGCATTTGGAAAGACTGGCTTTCTCCCTTTTTCACTCCTTATCTTTATTTCACATGATTCACTGGCTTTCTCTCTCTCTTTCTCTTTCTTTTTTTTTTTTTGAAAAATTTTTATTACATTTATTTATTTTTGAGAAGCAGAGAGAGACAGAGAACAACTGGGTGAGGGGCAGGGAGAGAGGGAGACACAGAATCTGAAGCAGGCTCCAGGCTCTGAGCTGTCAGTGCAGAGCCCAATGTGGGGCTCAAACTCACAAACCAGGAGATCATGACCAAAGTCGGAGGCTTAACCAACTGTGCCACCCAGGTGCCCTATCTCTTTCTCTTTTCCTATCTCTGTTTCTGTCTTTGTCTACAGACTCTCTTTCTAGGTATCTTGTCTGACATGTGGAATGTGGCTACCCTAGAGCATTCAAAGTCAGCTTCAGAGACTGACCAGTACTTCTAAGTCCCAGTTCTGCATCCACTTCCAATTGGTAAGTATTGGTCTGGTGCTTATTCCTTGTCCAATCAACCAGGAGGAGAGGTGTGGGGACACATAGTATAAAAACTTGCTGGAGGGCGCCTGGGTGGCGCAGTCGGTTAAGCGTCCGACTTCAGCCAGGTCACGATCTCGCGGTCCGTGAGTTCGAGCCCCGCGTCAGGCTCTGGGCTGACGGCTCAGAGCCTGGAGCCTGTTTCCGATTCTGTGTCTCCCTCTCTCTCTGCCCCTCCCCCGTTCATGCTCTGTCTCTCTCTGTCCCAAAAATAAATAAACGTTGAAAAAAAAAATTAAAAACTTGCTGGAAAGATCCACTTCTTGGACCAAGAAACAATCCCCAAATAAGGGAAGATAATTGAGAATACAGGCAGATTTACTAAGTTTACTTATCCCTAGAGATGTGCTGTATTATATGCTCCCCCCGCCCCCGCCAGATCCATCCAGTTCATTATTTATATGATTTTTCCATAGGAAGATGTGATCACTGCAATTCTTCAAGGCTACCCATCTGCATCCAATCAGATTCATATGGTGTTAGGCATTGAAATTCCATTGGCTAAAGATCTCCACATAGTAACATCTTGGTCTCTAAATTCTTGAGTGGCTGGTTTTTCATTAAAGATGCTGAGGCCTAATAATGTCTGAGTATCTCTGCTCAATGAAGTATTGCATATCCAATAACAACAATAAAGGAACAATAGCTCTTTGCATTTCTGGGCCCTCACTTCTCCTACTCACCAAAAAAGGGCAATAGTGATATTTGGAAGGTCAGGGTATCTGACTTAGAGCCCTGACTCTAGTGATCATCCATAGACTAATGTGATCGTAACCTCAGTTTTCTCGTTGTCTCCAAGTAGTACAATAATATCCACTTCATTAATTAATTCTGGGATTTATTAGATGCCTACTATGTGCCACACATTGTTCTAGGCTTATGATACAAAGGCTCTGCCCTTATATATTTTATAGTATAATTTGAAGACCTACACTAAGGAAAAAATATTTTAGTAATCATAAAATATATATTTTATTATTATTATAAAATATTTTAGACATAAAAGAAATGACAAATAATACAGTAGATACTTGTATACATGATCAGCTAAAGAAATAAAATATTCCCATGGCTTTTGAAGTTCCTGAACACATCTCCCTCCTTTTCCTTTGAAGTAATCACTTTACTTAATTCAACGTTTATCATCACCATGCACTTCTTTATATATTCATGTTATAAATCGAATTGTATCCTCCCAAATATGTTTAAGTCCTCACCCCCCATACCTATGAATGTGACCTTATTTGGAAATAAGGTGTTTGCAATTGTCAAGTTAAGAAAATATTATTTAGGTGGGCCCTCACCTATTATAACTATGTCCTTATGAAAGGGGGAAATTATGACACAGAGATGGACAGGCACACCGCATGCCAGGAGAAGCTGGCAGAGATCAGGGTGATGTATCTATAGGCCAAGAAACACTAATAGTTGCCAGCAAACTGCCGAAAGCTAGGCTAGAGGCATGGCACGGGTTCCCTTACGGCCCTCAGATCCTAACCCTGCTGACACCTTGATCTCAGATGTATAGCCTCCAAAACTGCAAGACAAATTTCTATTGTTTAAGCCATCCAGCGTGTGATACTTTGTTACAGCAGCCAGACCAAACTAATACAATTTTGTCTATATATTCCCCAAACAAGTTATAATTGTGTTGAGATATTTTTAAACTTTATATAGACAACACCATGCTACAGATAGTATTGTATGACTCAAGTTTTTCTCTTAGAATTATGCTTATGAGATTCATCCACTGGTACATATAGCTTTAATATCTCTATTTTTATTGTTGCATAGTAATCCATGTTATTAATGTATAGTAACACCTTGGATTGCAAGTAACTTGTTCTGTGAATGTTCTGCAAGATGAGGAAACATTTCTAATAAATTTTAATTTGATAAATGAATGAAGTCTTGCAATACCAGTAGTATGCGATGCTGAATGCTATATGATCACACTGGGCCAGTGGTTCTTCTCTCTCTCTCTTCCTCTCTCTTTCAGTCTCTCTCTTTCTCTCTCTCTCTCTCTCTCTCTCTCTCTCTCTCTCTCTCTCTCTCTCGCTGTGGGATTGTGGGTGATCATCTCCCATGCTTGGATGCTTGGTCTCAGGCTGAGAGGTGTTTGGCAGAAATTAGTGATTTTTCAGAAAGGTGGAAGGTGCTCACAACTGGCATTAGTGTATTTTTTGTCACTTCAAAGCATCTGTGGATAGTCCTTTGCTTTTCCATACAAGAGTAAGCTTAGGAAGGCTTTGCTTCATTCTAGGCCAGGCTGCCTGCAGCTATAGACTCTTTCTTCTGCTGCTTTATTGCCAGTTATATTAAATACAGCATATGCCAAGAGTTATTAATACTGTACTATAGTCAACAGCCATGGGAGTGTATACAATGGCCCCCATGCAGAAAAAGATTCCATTGAGCCAATAGATAGCAGTGATTCTGCTAGTGATAGTGAAAGTCGTCCTATAAAATAACTCCCCTCTCTTGTCTCCCTCACACCAGCCATGAAGGTTTTCAGAGGTAAGTGCAGATTGTTTCTTTTCCTTTATATTTTGTATTTTCTTTATTATTTTGTATCATATTACAGTATTGTAATCATTTTTATATGAATATTTTTGGGTTGTGGAACGAATCATCTGAGTTTCCATTATTTCTTATGGGGAAATTCGCTTTGATATACATGTTCTTTGGATACAAGAATGTTTCTGGAACGAATTATGCTCACAAACCAAGGTTTTACTGTACTTTGGTTAATATATTTTAATTATCCATATTCCTGATGATGTACATTACAAACAATACTACTATGTACATTCTCATCAATATGTCCCTGAATACATTGAGGTGGTTTCCCTGGGATTTATACTTCCGAGTTGAAATTCTAGGCTGTTACATATTGTGCAAATTTTCACTCCCACCGGCAATGTTAAGAAGTTTGTATTGTTCCTGTTGCTGCACAACCTCACTAACATACAGTATCATCCAACTTATAAATTGTTTCCAATCTGGTCAGTGTGCCTAGAGCAGATATTGAAAATTATGAAGGGTCCTATGAGCAAGTAAATACAGGGTCCAACGAAGATGCATAAGGCAGGTCCAAACTAACTTGACTGGTGTGGTAGAGAAGGCTCCCTTGAGGAGTTACCACCCCAGCTGAGACTTGAGACGCAAATGGGCATCAGCCAGGTGAAGAGAGGGTCAGGAGGGTGGTGGGGGTAAAGGAAGCAGCTTGACCAAAAATGTAAGAGAGAGAATAAATGTAGCATTGTTGAGCAGGGGGACAGAGAGCACAGCCACTAATGTTAATATAGACCTTACATGGTAATTCAGGTAGATCCTCTTCCTGGAGGGGCAGCAATGGTCAAAACGTCTTTTTGAGCTCAGTAATGGCTCCTGTTGACTCCAAGGCTGGGACATATGCTTTCAAGGACATATTCTTTTCTCAATAAGGATTTAGATCAAAGTCCAAAAACTGGGAACAGCAGGCTAAGTTAGATTTCTCAATTGCATTTTCTTTGTATGTCACAATATTTTTTTTAATAATTTTTCCATTTTATGCCTTTAGTATTTGTGATACCTACTTGTATGTTAACTTGACTGGCCACAGTGTGTGCAAAGTAAACATTATTTCTGGGTGTGTCTATAAGGGTACTTTTAGAGGAGATTGGCATTTGAATCAGTGGACTAAGTAAAGTAGATTGCCCTCCCCCTTGTGGGTGGGCACCACCCACTATGTTGAGGGCCTGAATAGAATAAAAGGCAGAGGAAGGGAGAACTCACCCTGTTTTGCTTCTGGTCTGCCTGCTTGAGTTGAGTCATTTCATCTTCTCCGGCCTTTGGACTGGGATTTAAACCACTGGCAACCCCCATATTCAGGCCTTTAAACTTGGACTGAATTACCCTACTGGCTTTCCTGGGCTTGCAGACAGCAGATTATGGAACTTCTCAGGCTCCATAAATGAATGAGCCAATTCCTCATAATAAATTTACGTTATGTATATATGCAAACATATATATGGAAATACACACACACACACACACACACACACACACACACACACATACATACACATTCATATCCTACTGGTTTTCTTTCTCTGGAGAACACTAATATAGTGTTAAAAAGCATTAAATGAATTAAGCCACCAATATTCTTTACCATCTTATACTCACTTATCTCCCTGACCTCTGAAGTTATTTAAGTTTGAGAACCCAAACTAAGACTACAGTGATAGGTGTAGGGAGTGGGAAGGGACAGATAGCTTACTCTGGACATAGGTTGCTTAATTGCAGATGCTCTAGCTGAAGTCACTGGTAGGAATACAACTCTAGTGGTCAGCTACTGCACAAAGAAACCTTAATTGGACTATCAGGGATCACTCTGGCCCCTGGGACTGGATCTCATTACTCCTCTGGCAAGTTGAGCAGCTTGGAAAGCTAACAGTATCCTTGCCCACTTGGCTTACACATATGGCCACTTCCCAAGACTCAGAAATCTGATTTGGAATATGGTGTAATGGCAGGAGGATCTAGGAGTGGGGAAGGTTGAGTTTTCCAGAGAAGATAGAGATTTCTACTGAGGGACTTTATTTTTTTTTAATTTTTTTTTTCCAACGTTTATTTTTATTTTTGGGACAGAGAGAGACAGAGCATGAACGGGGGAGGGGCAGAGAGAGAGGGAGACACAGAATCGGAAACAGGCTCCAGGCTCTGAGCCATCAGCCCAGAGCCCGACACGGGGCTCGAACTCACGGACCGCGAGATCGTGACCTGGCTGAAGTCGGACGCTTAACCGACTGCGCCACCCAGGTGCCCCTCTACTGAGGGACTTTAAATAAGGTTTTTAGCAAACGAGCTTGCTACCATGCTGGCAGGGAGCCTTGGTAAATAGTGGGGGAACTACCCATGAGGGATAGCTTCTTTTTGAGGCTCAGGAAAGTCCAATTCAGTAGGACCTCCTGTTCTTTTCTAGATTTATAACTCCTTCCCAAAATTGCCCTAACCCTTTCCTTAAGTTTTCAGCCTATGTGCTACATATCTGGTATATTGGATTTGGGGAGACTGAGAAGTCAGGTGGCAGGGAGAGGGGAGCCTAATTCATCTATGAGGCTCCCCCAGAAAAGGGCACCAGGTCCATTCACTATGCTACAATTCGGACTTACAGTATCAGAGATGATTCAGGAAAGATGCCCATGGGGAATCCTGGAAGGTCGGGAAAGGAACAGGGTATTAGAGATATAGGTCTCAAAGGACAATCAGCCCGCATGCTATAGGTTAGTTTCATACTAGTTCTCAACCGTGGCTGCAAATTAGAGTCATCTGGGAGCTTAAAAAAAACCATAATGCCATACTGCAACCCAGACCAATTATAAATCAGAATCGCCAGGGAGGGAGGATCCAGGCATCAGAATGTTTTTTTTTACAAAACTTCTGAGGTGATATCCCAGGTCAGCCAAGATAGAACATTGAGTTAGAGGATGCTGCCTTCTGGAAGGCTGTGGAAGGCAATGGTACACTTGTCTTACAGTTAGCCTCCATGATAAAATAGAGTGTATTTGAACAGAAATTCATCTTAGGACTTGCACATTATTGTTAAAGTGGTTTATTAGTGGAAACAAAACAGAAAATGGGTGGCATGGGGGTGTGAAAGGGAGAAAAACTATTAGAAATGAAATGCTTTGTGGTTCCTAGGTGGCTCAGTCGATTAGGCATCTAACTCAGTCTTGGCTCAGGTCACAATCTTGTGGTTTGTGAGTTCAAGCCCATGTCAGCATCTGTGCTGACAGCGTGGAGCCTGCTTAGGATTCTGTCTCTCCTCTCTGCTCCTCTCTCGTTCTTTCTCTCAAAATAAATAAATAAACTTAAAAAATGAAATGTTTTGATTTCTTTTCTTTGCTCGTGAAACTTTGCAAAGCAAGATTATGAACTTTGCCAAACGAGATTAGATTCCCACCATATTTTATCTCTTGTAGCAATTGTAATTCTTAGCAACAGAATGTCCTCCTGCACCCCCCTCTGGTTCATAGATCCCAAAGAGGTTGGGTACTCCATCTCAGAAATTCATTCTTCCTTGAACTTACAACATGTTCCCACTCTGGGGGCATTTGGAAGGAATTGCTTAGAAAAAGCCCTGCAGGGATGCTGTCATAATGATGCAGTTTTAAAGAATACCCCAGACCACTTGTGGGGAATCACTAACCATCCTCCTGCGTTTCGTTTTCTTTCCCAATCTCCAAGCTTTTTGCAATCCTTTGGCTTGGCTTCCAAGGCAGAATTTACGATATATTGCTGACAGAAGAACAATTGCATTTTATCCAACAGTCTTGTTGGGTTTCAATTTCTCACCAGGAGAACCAAGTTTCCCTCTGTGTGTTCATCTTTATTTTGTTCCACGGAATGGAGAGGGGAGGCAGGTAAACATGTGTGCCCTTGGCAAGCAGGTCGCAGGACAGATGTTTTTCCTCCTTTTTCTAAATGGGGAAGCAGAAACTCTTGTGTGCACGTGTGCACGTGTGTGTGTGTGTGTGTGTGTGTGTGTACTGAGTCGTCTGCAGTGTGAGAATAGGAAAGACAGTGGATCTTCTTCTTTGGCTTCAAATAATGGCCAAATGGGAGTTCGGGCTTCTCTTTCAGCCAGTGCTTGCTTGAGTTTCATGACACTAACACTGCACTGGCATCTCAATCTCTGATCTGTTCAGCTAATCATTGCACCTGGCAAGCAGTTGTTTCCCGTGGATGAGGGCCTATGTTTGGAATTTAGAGGCTATAATTGAAAGCCCTGGAAATTTGCTTTCAAAGCCTCATTTTTAACCAGAGGATGCCAGTTGCCTTTTATTACGAGATCGCATTGCCTTTTATGTGAATTCAGTCGAGTGGGTTTTCTTTAAAAAACAGACATCGTGTTCTTCCCCCATCTGTTTTCAAATGTTTTATTCAATATTTGTGTCTCATCAAAATTCGGGTATCACTTTCCACATCTTCACATACCTGAGGTTAGTTTGCTTTCCAATTAAATGCCCCTGGTTGGCTGTCCTTCTCCTCTTGCACTACTGTTGTTCATTTCTTCCTTTTCTGTATCAGGCCTGAAAAAGACTCCACAGGTGTTGTCTCATTTAGCATATTTTTACTTTTAGCTCTGAATGAAGATAGTGGTTCTGCAGCGTCTGATATGAGTCTATGGGCTCAATCGATAATGAGCCTGTTGAGACAAACAGGCCGGCAATTGTTCTGGCCAGGCCAAAGGAGGTGAGCAAAGTGCCAATTGAAGACCCAGTGGTGAACCAGATGCGGAGAGCAGAGGCTGTACTGGATTAAGGAAAATCGCACGGACTCAGCTTGCACCCGGAACTAAAGCAGCTTTGGGAAAGGCATATGGCGAAAAATAAGCCAAAGTTAATCGCAACGTCAGGCGTCCAATAAAGCAGCATCTGCTTGAGAAGGAAAGCATATCGGCCCCTGCACAGTGACTTCTCTCTAGCTCCTGACAAGCAGGGAGATGTGCAGAGTGGGATTAGCAGGGCAATGAACCAGTGCTGCTGTGGCTCCCAGGGTGGCAGCCGAGCTCCAGCCTATGTGCGCCCGGGGCCCAGAGACCGCCGAACACCTGCCAGAGGCGGCCAGCTGCGGATCTGATAATTGGCAGCTGTAGGGCAGCTACCGCGCTTGTCCCCCCTCCTTTTCCTCCCCACTCGTAAAACAGCCACCACCGTGCTCTATTGTTTCCCACCAATTCTGCCTGCACTGCCGGTTATCAGCAATAGTCTGTGCACTCAAGTGCATGACCTCATTTAAAGAGCTTTGGCAGAGCGTCAGCATCATGTTTTCCCCTCTGCCTTTAATGATGGCGTCCCTTTTGGCCACTTGATTCTGAGTCTGTCATAATTGTCACAAAGAGCCTCTATGTCCAGGATTTGTAACCCTCCTACTCTCCTCCCAAAGAGACAAGAAGGGGCCAGAGGGTTACAGACTGTCATAGGCTGGCTGCCATGCCTAGAATTGGTTTTCTCAGTTATGGTTTCAGCTTTGGGCTGCTCTCCTGCTTGAAATTCGATGACGTTTTCTGAGGGGCATTTCATGGAATATTGAGGTGGAATATAAATAAATGTCACTTAAGAAAATAGTTTTCCAAGTCACCTAATTTTGAGAAACACTGGGTTTTATTAAGTTTTCTTATATACAAATTTTATTTTATTTAAAAAAACACTTTTTTAATGTTCATTTATTTTTGAGAGAGACAGAGACAGAGACAGAGTGAGAGCAGGGGAGGGGCAGAGAGAGAGGGAGACACAGAATCTGAAGCAGGCTCCAGGCTCTGAGCTGTCAGCACAGAGCCCAACGCGGGGCTCAAACCCCTGAAGTGTGGGATCATGACCTGGGCTGAAGTTGGACGCTTAACAGACTGAGCCATCCAGGCACCCCCAAAATATTCTTTATTTTAGAGAGCCTTAATATTTTTAAAATGTGATGTGCCTTATGGATGTGGATAATGTGGAGTTGACAACATTTCCTAGTATCTTTGGACTTAGGACTCTTTTGGAGGAATATTTGTTATGGGTTGAATTGTGTTTTCCCCTGCTCCCTGCCCAAATTCACATAATGAAACCCTGTCTTGTCGGTGTCAGCTGTTGTAACAGAAATACCATAGACTGGGTGTATTAAACAAGATTTATTTCTCATGGGTCTGGAGGCTGGAAATCCAAGATCAAGTCACTGGCAGATTCAGCGTTGGTGTGAGTCCCCTTCCTGGTGCATAGAGGGCCATCTTCTCTCTGCGTCTTCACATGGTAGAAGGGGCAAGGGAGCCTCAAGGGTCTCTTTTAAAAGGGTGCTAATTTCATTCATGAAGATTCTGCCCTTGAGACCCAATCACTTCCCAAAGCCCCCACCTCCCAATACCATCACCTTGGAGATTAGGTTTCAACTCATGATGTTGGGAGGATGGAAGCATTCAGTCCCTAGCAAGCCCTGATTCTCAGTAGCTCAGAATGTGACCTTATTTCCAAATAATTCCAAATATTTACAGATGCTATTAGTTTAGGACGAAGTCATACTGGAGTAGTCTGGGCCCCTAATCCAATATGACTGGTGTCCTTCTAAAAGGGGCAGATTTGGACATGGAGACAGATACATACACAGGGAGAAAGAACTCCATGTGATGTGATGATTGGAGTTATGTTGCCCCAAGATAAGGAACACCAGAAACTAGGACAGAGGCCTGGGACCCAGCTTGCCCTAGTGACTAGAGAAGGAAGGTGGCTCTGAGGATACCTCAGTCTCAGACTTCCAGACTCCAGAACTGTGAGAGGAAAAATAACCGTTGTTTAAACCACTCAGTTTGTCATAGTGTGTTATGGCAGCCCCAGGAAATAAATACAGTATTCAGGGCAATACTGTTTTGAAGAACCTACTTTGAGAAATTCTGCTTAACAGGCTTCCCTGAATAGCAGTTATAGCAGCCTGTGATCATATTTGCAGAAGTTAGAGATTTTAAGAAGTCTAAGGCTCAATATAAGATGTTTGATATATTTGTGGGAAGAGTTAATTCTGATTAAATTGATGTTATTTCACATTTAGAAGACAAATCTTGGGTCAACCATATGAGATCTTTTTGTTAAGCAAATGGACACACTGCCTTCTTACATCTCCAAATGCTCAAATTATAAAACTAGTTTCATTACTTAAGCTGATGGTAATCTTTCTGCTTTGCCTGAATAACTGCTGCAGTCTTTAATTAGATGGGTTGGCAAAAGTGTCCCAGGAGTTACACTAGCTGTCTTTATTGTATTCCTTTATCCCACTGACTTGAATTAAAATGGAATGTGCTACAATCTGCAGCTGCATGTGAGCGAGTGGTGCAGCTATTTGAGAGAATTCCTAAGGTTGAACAGTGGTACCCAAACTGGGGGCCTTCACGGATAAGCACATTTTAGAAATTCATTTGGAGAGTGGCATAGGTTTGTAAATTTTTTCTTTTGCTAACTAGGGATATTAAAACAATAAGTGATGAAATGAACAACCATCAACAACCACCATGTGCTAATGACATCATTTACACTTTTTATTTTATCAAATAAGAATATTAAAACAATAGCCAACTAAATATGCCAAAGAAACACCCCAAAACAACATCTGTAACAACCCCATACTAGTGATACTGTTTATAAAAGTGAAGAATATTTCCTGAACTAAGAAGATAGAAAGATGTCATGATTATACCAGTGAGTTCTTTTGAGTGCTATGTTCCAGGCATATTCTTAAATGTTTTATATGCACGAACTCAATCAATCCTCATAAAAAAAACTGTAAGTTTCTATAAGAGGGGAAACTGAGGTACCGGGGTAGGTAGTGAGGCTGGGATTTGGATTGGCAAGTCTGGCTCTGGAGTGTGTGATGTTGTGATCTTCAACATCTCATGATTCTGCCTCTCTAACAAGACAGTCCTTTCCAAAAAAGAAACCTCAGCAAACTGAGTGTGTATGGATGTTTTTATTCTCTTTTTTCCATGTTGCTGCAGACCTGTAATAACATCATCACAGAGCAGTCTGGACTGGCATTTGAGAAGCCACTATAGCTGAAGTCTCTGTTCCAGCCAGGGACCAGAATAGAAATGGCTTGTGCTATTTGGGGAGGGAATTCCTAAGGTATACAGGGAAATGGCTCATTTTTCTTTAATCAGTCATCTACGTTGTGTGCTAGAACTTGAGCAACCATAGCAAAGTGAGGACAAATCAATCATTTCAGCTGACATTTTGAAAATACTTCAGGGTGGCAGAAAGTTAATGTATCAAATGTTATTAAAGGTTTAAAACAGCCAAACCCAAACTAACATTCTTTAAATGTAACCTCAGAATCTGGGCTGTGATTCAGTGCTGGGCCTGGTGTAGGTTTGTGTGTATGTGATATGATTTGGATTCCAGAGCTGAGATACATATGAAAACAGACCACATAAGCCACTCAAAAGTACATACATGGTCTTCTGTACCTGGAAATTGCTACAGAGATGTAGCAAGTGAAACCTTCACTTTGCAAGTGAAAACCTTCATGGTGTAGTGTGAGTTAATGAAAAGAGCACTGCTTTGGGAGCAGATAAACATCCTGGCTCTTATTCTGCCTTGCTGAGTGACCTTGGAAAATTCACTGAGCCCCCCTGAGTCTATTTCATTTGTGAAATTGGAACAATTAAACCTTATATTATAGGTTTTAAATGAGGATTAGGCTAATTGATGTCCAATGGTTAGCATTATTACTGACCAAAAGAGAATTTTATTTTTCAAACAAGTATTTTATACAGTGTTCATATTACCAGATCCTGTTCTAAGTGACCTATAAATATTTATCATATTCTATGAAGGTAGATATTATTAGTCTTTTCATTTTAAAGTTAAGAAAAATGAGATATAGAGATAGAGTAACTTGCCAAGGTTACAGAGCTGGTAAGGGTCAAAGGAGGGGTCCCAACCCAGGCATTCTGGTGCCAAAGATCATGCTCTTAATCACTGTGCTGTAACGTCCTGATAATTGAAGTTGAAATACTTAACAGTTTTAAGTACTTATCAGTCCACCATAATTGAAAGATGTGCTTTACCAGAACTTTAAAATTTTTTTTAATGTTTATTTATTTTTGAGACAGAGAGAGACAGAGCATGAACGGGGGAGGGTCAGAGAGAGAGGGAGACACAGAATCTGAAGCAGGCTCCAGGCTCTGATCTGTCAGCACAGAGCCCGACCCGGGGCTCGAACTCACAGACCATGAGATCAAGACCTGAGCCAAAGTCGGACGCTTAACCGACTGAGCTACCCAGGCGCCCCTTACCAGAACTTTAGAAACAAAGGAAATAGTTGGGTCTGGACAGATTGTATATGGATTTAACTAGCTGTACATCTGCACTGCTAAATGCATAGAAATTGTACAGTGTGGGTTTTCCTACTAACCACCACTTTCTTTGCACTACGGGTTGGCACTAGTGTGTGGGCATCAGCTTCCCAGACGGCTTCTATTCCTCTCCCATCTCTATCTCTTCCCATTTACCCGCTGTGGTCTGGCCTGACTCCCTCCCTCCCCACCACTCCAGGTTCTGCCCTGACTGTCACTAGACGCAGGAATTCTGCAACTCTCTCATGGGCTCCCTGCCTTTATTAATGTTTTCAGCGTGGGCCTCCACTCTCCTAACTTCTTCCCTGATTCCCGGCCACTTCCTCTCCAGATACCCTTTCCTCCCCTTGTCAGGCTCCCACTTGTATCCGGTCCCCTCGCTGTCAATACAGGACTTTGCCTCCTTGTTCTCAGAAGAACAGAGGCCAGTGCACACAAACCCCTAAGCTTGCCTCATTGCCATCACTTTGACACAGGCACAGCAGGATACAAACAAAGGTCCTTCCTCCTTTCCAGAGCTTCCCTGCACTTGTGCTTCTGGTCTCACTGTTTGGTCTACAGGGCCTTTCTTGGTCCATGATTCTCCCTCTTTCTCTTCAGCATCTTCCTTTTTGTCAGGTTTTCCCCATCTTAAAACAAATCCCTGCAGTGCTTCAGGCTCTTGCCCTTTCTCCTTTCCTTTGTTGACATGCATCTTGGAAGAGAGTTGTACTAGCTTTCTCTCTTTTCTCTTGTGCAATCTAATTCTCAATCCTACATTTGGCTTCTTTCCACAACACTTGACTAAATTGCTCTCCCGATGGTCATCAATGGTCTGTTAATTGTTGAATCCAATAGCATCTTCTCAGTTATCACACTTGACCTCTCAGGGAGACCCTGCATGGTCTGGCCCAAGGCCAACTCTCTTGCCTCATTTCCTATTACATCCCCCTTACTTACCACACCACAGCTACACTGGCCTACCTACTGTTCTGCAAACAAGCCAACAGTGCTATTTCATGGCCTTCGTATGTGCTGGTGCCTTTGCCTCTAGAAGATTATTCTCCCAGATATTTGCATGGCTCTCTTTTTCTTTGTTTGGATCTCTGTGTACATGTCACTTCTTAAAGAAGCCTTCCCTTCCCATGTTATCTAAGATGGCAGGCATCTCTTCTCCCATCACTTTCAATCCTCTTGCCTATTTTATTTTTATTTTTATTTTTTTATTTATATATGAAATTTATTGTCAAATTGGTTTCCATACAACACCCAGTGCTCATCCCAAAAGGTGCCCTCCTCAGTACCCATCACCCACCCTCTCCTCCCTCCCACCCCCCATCAACCCTTAGTTTGTTCTCAGTTCTCAAAGTCTCTTATGCTTTGGCTCTCTCCCACTCTAACCTCTTTTTTTTTTTTTTTTTTGTTCCCCTCCCCCATGGGTTTCTCTTAAGTTTCTCAGGATCCACATAAGAGTGAAACCATATGGTATCTGTCTTTCTCTGTATGGCTTATTTCACTTAGCATCACACTCTCCAGTTCCATCCACGTTGCTACAAAAGGCCATATTTCATTTTTTCTCATTGCCACGTAGTACTCCATTGTGTATATAAACCACAATTTCTTTATCCATTCATCAGTTGATGGACATTTAGGCTCTTTCCATAATTTGGCTATTGTTGAGAGTGCTGCTATGAACATTGGGGTACAAGTGCCCCTATGCATCAGTACTCCTGTGTCCCTTGGATAAATTCCTAGCAGTGCTATTGCTGGGTCATAGGGTAGGTCTATTTTTAATTTTCTGAGGAACCTCCACACTGCTTTCCAGAGCGGCTGCACCAATTTGCATTCCCACCAACAGTGCAAGAGGGTTCCCGTTTCTCCACATCCTCTCCAGCATCTATAGTCTCCTGATTTGTTCATTTTGGCCACTCTGACTGGCGTGAGGTGATATCTGAGTGTGGTTTTGATTTGTATTTCCCTGATAAGGAGCGACGCTGAACATCTTTTCATGTGCCTGTTGGCCATCCGGATGTCTTCTTTAGAGAAGTGTCTATTCATGTTTTCTGCCCATTTCTTCACTGGGTTATTTGCTTTTCGGGTGTGGAGTTTGGTGAGCTCTTTATAGATTTTGGATACTAGCCCTTTGTCCGATATGTCATTTGCAAATATCTTTTCCCATTCCGTTGGTTGCCTTTTAGTTTTGTTGGTTGTTTCCTTTGCTGTGCAGAAGCTTTTTATCTTCATAAGGTCCCAGTAATTCACTTTTGCTTTTAATTCCCTTGCCTTTGGGGATGTGTCGAGTAAGACATTGCTACGGCTGAGGTCAGAGAGGTCTTTTCCTCCTTTCTCCTCTAAGGTTTTGATGGTTTCCTGTCTCACATTCAGGTCCTTTATCCATTTTGAGTTTATTTTTGTGAATGGTGTGAGAAAGTGGTCTAGTTTCAACCTTCTGCATGTTGCTGTCCAGTTCTCCCAGCACCATTTGTTAAAGAGACTGTCTTTTTTCCATTGGATGTTCTTTCCTGCTTTGTCAAAGATTAGTTGGCCATACGTTTGTGGGTCTAGTTCTGGAATTTCTATTCTATTCCATTGGTCTATGTGTCTGTTTTTGTGCCAATACCATGCTGTCTTGATGATGACAGCTTTGTAGTAGAGGCTAAAGTCTGGGATTGTGATGCCTCCTGCTTTGGTCTTCTTCTTCAAAATTACTTTGGCTATTCGGGGCCTTTTGTGGTTCCATATGAATTTTAGGATTGCTTGTTCTAGTTTCGAGAAGAATGCTGGTGCAATTTTGATTGGGATTGCATTGAATGTGTAGATAGCTTTGGGTAGTATTGACATTTTGATAATATTTATTCTTCCAATCCATGAGCAGGGAATGTCTTTCCATTTCTTTAAATCTTCTTCAATTACCTTCATAAGCTTTCTATAGTTTTCAGCATACAGATCCTTTACATCTTTGGTTAGATTTATTCCTAGGTATTTTATGCTTCTTGGTGCAATTGTGAATGGGATCAGTTTCTTTGTTTGTCTTTCTGTTGCTTCATTGTTAGTGTATAAGAATGCAACTGATTTCTGTACATTGATTTTGTATCCTGCAACTTTGCTGAATTCATGTATCAGTTCTAGCAGACTTTTGGTGGAGTCTATCGGATTTTCCATGTATAATATCATGTCATCTGCAAAGAGCGAAAGCTTGACTTCATCTTTGCCAATTTTGACGCCTTTGATTTCCTTTTGTTGTCTGATTGCTGATGCTAGAACTTCCAGCACTATGTTAAACAACAGCGGTGAGAGTGGGCATCCCTGTCGTGTTCCTGATCTCAGGGAAAAAGCTCTCAGTTTTTCCCCATTGAGGATGATGTTAGCTGTGGGCTTTTCATAAATGGCTTTTATGATCTTTAAGTATGTTCCTTCTATCCCGACTTTCTCAAGAGTTTTTATTAAGAAAGGGTGCTGGATTTTGTCAAAGGCCTTTTCTGCATCGATTGACAGGATCATATGGTTTTTCTCTTTTTTTTTGTTAATGTGATGTATCACGTTGATTGATTTGCGAATGTTGAACCAGCCCTGCATCCCAGGAATGAATCCCACTTGATCATGGTGAATAATTCTTTTTATATGCCGTTGAATTCGATTTGCTAGTATCTTATTGAGAATTTTTGCATCCATATTCATCAGGGATATTGGCCTGTAGTTCTCTTTTTTTACTGGGTCTCTGTCTGGTTTAGGAATCAATGTAATACTGGCTTCATAGAATGAGTCTGGAAGTTTTCCTTCCCTTTCTATTTCTTGGAATAGCTTGAGAAGGATAGGTATTATCTCTGCTTTAAACGTCTGGTAGAACTCCCCTGGGAAGCCATCTGGTCCTGGACTCTTATTTGTTGGGAGATTTTTGATAACCGATTCAATTTCTTCGCTGGTGATGGGTCTGTTC
Source organism: Puma concolor (assembly GCF_028749965.1). Taxonomy (NCBI): domain Eukaryota; kingdom Metazoa; phylum Chordata; class Mammalia; order Carnivora; family Felidae; genus Puma; species Puma concolor. The sequence continues at coordinate 64,481,861 of NC_141674.1, read as the reverse complement.
AAGCTTTCTGTTTCCTCCTGATTGAGTTTTGGAAGAGTGTGGGTGTTCAGGAATTTGTCCATTTCTTCCAGGTTGTCCAATTTGTTGGCATATAATTTTTCATAGTATTCCCTGATAATTGTTTGTATCTCTGAGGGATTGGTTGTAATAATTCCATTTTCATTCATGATTTTATCTATTTGGGTCATCTCCCTTTTCTTTTTGAGAAGCCTGGCTAGAGGTTTGTCAATTTTGTTTATTTTTTCAAAAAACCAACTCTTGGTTTCATTGATCTGCTCTACAGTTTTTTTAGATTCTATATTGTTTATTTCTGCTCTGATCTTTATTATTTCTCTTCTTCTGCTGGGTTTAGGCTGCCTTTGCTGTTCTGCTTCTAGTTCCTTTAGGTGTGCTGTTAGATTTTGTATTTGGGATTTTTCTTGTTTCTTGAGATAGGCCTGGATTGCAATGTATTTTCCTCTCAGGACTGCCTTTGCTACGTCCCAAAGCATTTGGATTGTTGTATTTTCATTTTCGTTTGTTTCCATATATTTTTTAATTTCTTCTCTAATTGCCTGGTTGACCCACTCATTCGTTAGTAGGGTGTTCTTTAACCTCCATGCTTTTGGAGGTTTTCCAGACTTTTTTCTGTGGTTGATTTCAAGCTTCATAGCATTGTGGTCTGAAAGTATGCATGGTATGATTTCAATTCTTGTAAACTTATGAAGGGCTGTTTTGTGACCCAGTATATGATCTATCTTGGAGAATGTTCCATGTGCACTCGAGAAGAAAGTATATTCTGTTGCTTTGGGATGCAGAGTTCTAAATAGATCTGTCAAGTCCATCTGATCCAATGTGTCATTCAGGGCCCTTGTTTCTTTATTGACCGTGTGTCTAGATGATCTATCCATTTCTGTAAGTGGGGTGTTAAAGTCCCCTGCAATGACCACATTCTTCTCAATAAGGTTGCTTGTGTTTATGAGTAATTGTTTTATATATTTGGGCGCTCCGGTATTCGGCGCATAGACATTTATAATTGTTAGCTCTTCCTGATGGATAGACCCTGTCACTATTATATAATGTCCTTCTTCATCTCTTGTTACAGCCTTTAATTTAAAGTCTAGTTTGTCTGATATAAGGATGGCTACTCCAGCTTTCTTTTGGCTTCCAGTAGCATGATAAATAGTTCTCCATCCCCTCACTCTCAATCTAAAGGTGTCCTCAGGTCTAAAATGAGTCTCTTGTAGACAGCAAATAGATGGGTCTTGTTTTTTTATCCATTCTGATACCCTATGTCTTTTGGTTGGCGCATTTAATCCATTTACATTCAGTGTTATTATAGAAAGGTATGGGTTTAGAGTCATTGTGATGTCTGTATGTTTTATGCTTGTAGTGATGTCTCTGGTACTTTGTCTCACAGGGTCCCCCTTAGGATCTCTTGTAGGGCTGGTTTAGTGGTGACAAATTCCTTCAGTTTTTGTTTGTTTGGGAAGACCTTTATCTCTCCTTCTATTCTAAATGACAGACTTGCTGGATAAAGGATTCTCGGCTGCATATTTTTTCTGTCTAGCACACTGAAAATCTCGTGCCAATTCTTTCTGGCCTGCCAAGTTTCAAAAGAGAGATCAGTCACGAGTCTTATAGGTCTCCCTTTATATGTGAGGGCACGTTTACCCCTTGCTGCTTTCAGAATTTTCTCTTTATCCTTGTATTTTGCCAGTTTCACTATGATATGTCGTGCAGAAGATCGATTCAAGTTCCGTCTGAAGGGAGTTCTCTGTGCCTCTTGGATTTCAATGCCTTTTTCCTTCCCCAGTTCAGGGAAGTTCTCAGCTATTATTTCTTCAAGTACCCCTTCAGCACCTTTCCCTCTCTCTTCCTCCTCTGGGATACCAATTATGCGTAGATTATTTCTTTTTAGTGTATCACTTAGTTCTCTAATTTTCCCCTCATACTCCTGGATTTTTTTATCTCTCTTTTTCTCAGCTTCCTCTTTTTCCATAACTTTATCTTCTAGTTCACCTATTCTCTCCTCTGCCTCTTCAATCCGAGCCGTGGTGGTTTCCATTTTGTTATGCATTTCGTTTAAAGCGTTTTTCAGCTCCTCGTGACTGTTCCTTAGTCCCTTGATCTCTGTAGCAAGAGATTCTCTGCTGTCCGCTATACTGTTTTCAAGCCCAGCGATTAATTTTATGACTATTATTCTAAATTCACTTTCTGTTATATTATTTAAATCCTTTTTGATCAGCTCATTAGCTGTTGTTATTTCCTGGAGATTCTTCTGAGGGGAATTCTTCCACTTGGTCATTTTGGATAGTCCCTGGCGTGGTGAGGACCTGCAGGGCACTTCCCCTGTGCTGTGGTGTATAACTGGAGTTGGTAGGCGGAGCCGCAGTCAGACCTGATGTCTGCCCCCAGCCCACCGCTGTGTCCACAGTCAGACTGGTGCGTGCCTTCTCTTCCCCTCTCCTAGGGGCGGGATTCACTGTGGGGTGGGGTGGTCTGTCTGGGCTACTTGCACACTGCCAGGCTTGTGATGCTGGGGATCTGGCGTCTTAGCTGGGGTGGGTAGGCAAGGTGCACAGGGGCAGGAGGGGCAGGCTTAGCTTGCTTCTCCTTAGGTGATCCACTTCAGGAGGGGCCCTGTGGCAGCAGGAGGGAGTCAGATCCGCTGCCGGAGGTTTGGCTCCGCAGAAGCGCAGAGTTGGGTGTTTGCGCGGAGTGAGCAAGTTCCCTGGCAGGAACTGGTTCTCTTTGGGATTTTGGCTGGGGGATGGGCGGGGAAGATGGCACTGGCGAGCGCCTTTGTTCCCCACCAAACTGAGCTCTGTCGTCCGGGGGCTCAGCAGCTCTCCTTCCCTTTGTCCTCCAGCCTTCCCGCTTTCTGAGCAGAGCTGTTAACTTATGACCTCCCAGACGCTAATTCGCGCTTGCTGTCGGAACACAGTCCGTCAGGCCCCTCTGCTTTTTGCAAGCCAGACTCGGGGGCTCTGCTTGGCCGGCGAGCTGCCCCTCCGCCCCGGCTCCCTCCCGCCAGTCCGTGGAGCGCGCACCGCCTCGCCGCCCTTCCTACCCTCTTCCGTGGGCCTCTCGTCTGCGCTTGGCTCCGGCGACTCCGTTCTGCTAATCCTCTGGTGGTTTTCTGGGTTATTTAGGCAGGTGTAGGTGGAATCTAAGTGATCAGCAGGACGCGCGGTGAGCCCAGCGTCCTCCTACGCCGCCATCTTCCCTCTCTCTCCTCCTCTTGCCTATTTTAGATTTTTGCATAACATGTATTACCACCTAGAGGGCAGGGACTGTTCCTTTTTTTCTTCTTTGACGATATATTTGCAGCACTCATGGTAGGGCCTGGTGCATAGAAGTTCTATCAATGTTGAGTCAAATGAGCAAATTTGAATGTCCCTCACCTCTTAGCTTCTATGACACCACACTTTCTGGTTCTCTCATTGCTTCCTAACCATGCTTTCTCTCATTTGCCCTTGTCTTCATCCACCTTAGATGTTAGGATTTTATTCTTGGTCCTTTTTCTTCTGTGCTCTGTATCTTGCTGTTGGCAATCTTACCCATTCTGATGGGTAAGCCCTTGCTTACATGGTGATGTCTCCTAGGTCTTTATCTCTTGGATCTTTCTGCCCAGAGGAGGATCCATATTTCCAACAGACTACTATACACCTCCACCCAGAGATACTCAAACTTAATACGCATTATCCTACCTCCAAGTTTCTTTATTCCCATCTCAACTAATGGCACTGCCACCTACTGAGTTGCTCAAGCTATAAACCTCCTACCTTCCCATTTCATGCCCAAATTCTTGTGAGTCTACTTCAGGAGATGCCCATTTCTTCTGCCATGCTTGAGTCCAGATCCTCATCATTTCTTGTTTGGACTATTCCAATAAGGTATTATATGGTCTCCCTGCCTCCAGCCTCTCCTACCTCCAATCCAGTATAGCTACATAAACTGTTGCTAGAATTATTTTTCTAAAATGAAAATTTGATCATCATTTCTTCCTGTGAGAATCTTAGTGGATACTTACTGCCTTGGGATTAAAACCCACCTCCTTAGTGTGACCCATAGGCCCTCATGATTGGGCCTAAAGTACCTTGAATCAGTTCTAGGTCTAGACTCAGACTCACCAGTTACTTGGTGAGCCATGTTCAGGTGAGAAGACCAAGGCCTTCTCAGTGTAAGGTGGGAAAAGGTTGGGATAGTTAACCTAAGGAGCATATTGACACAATGCCAACTGGCTAAATGTCCTTTCCTCCAATGATGTGGAACTTTTCCTGAGTAAGATTAATAAATATCTTTGTGAAGTATGTTTACCTCAGAGGTAACAGTGGTAATATTAACCAATTACTGTAGACTAGCATTATTCTAAATACTTTATATATTTTAATTAATATAATCATAAAACAACATCAGGTAGATACTATGTGATTCTCCCCACTTTACACATGAAGAAACTGAGGCACAGAGAAGTTAAGTAACTCTCCAAAGTTCTTATAGATAGAGGTTAGGTTAAGTAACTCTCCAAAGTTCTTATAGATAGCGGTTAAATGGGGATTAAAATTCAGGTAACATGACTTACTATTAGTGAGCAAATCAGGGGGAACCACAGGATTTATTGAGAAGGAGACGAAATTGGAATTGAGGAAGCCCTAATCCCTTCTTCCTTCTCTGGGGCCCTCTGACTGGGCTGCAGAGAATGCCATGAGTAATGGAGGCAGGAATGTACAGGAAAAAAATTTATGGGGAAGATGTTAGTTTTTTTGAACAATATTTTGGATGACTGAACAGAGATATGAGAGGGTGGTATGAAGAAGAGAGAGTGAGAGGAGGCAAGGAGCCAGAGAGGAAAGGAGAGAGACAGAGACAGAGATAGAGACACAGATAGACGACCAAGAGTACTTGGTGGACTTCCTTCCTATGAGGCACTGAGTCTGAAAAATCCTTGCTTGGTACAAGTGTATAATTCAGTTAATTAAAACATGGCCTTTCATCTCTCTGATCCTGGTTTCTGCTATCCTTGCAACAAGCCACAAGCCAGTGCATCTTTCAGAGTGTTTGGTCAGGGGGAAGTGGGAGGATAGGGTAGCTTAGAAGAAGGGCCAATTTTACCCCCCTGTTGCATTTTGAATAAGAGAGGACTGAAAAATATTGTTTTTTTTGTAATCAATTAAACTTGGATACTGGAGAGAGCAGTAATTAAGGGGGTGTCTTAAATGGTCCCAGGTTCCAGAGTCAATGGTACGATACTAATTGTTGCCCCAGGTTGGTGTCCAAGTACAAAGCAAGGGCCTGCCACAAGAGGATTTGCACGCTTCAACCACATCCAAAGGCTCACTGCTGACTCATCAGTCAGGATCTCTCCCATATCTGGGAGATATGTCACTCCATGTGCTTGCTGCCCTTTCTGTCTCAAAGACCTTCGTTCCCCCTCTCTTATCCTCCTGCTTTTGTCACTCCCTTCAGTTCCTTCCCCTTTTGATGAGGGTCTTAAAGGTATCAAAGGATGTGGGGTATATTTCTATGACCATAGGAAGCACATTCAAGTATGATTTTCTCATTGAACTTTGAGCTTCTTTAAGAGTACACTTCCAATTTTATTCTTGGTATTCCCAACAAGTAGCACAGAGCACATGGTAGGTGCTTAATAAATGTTTGATGAATACATAAATGAATGAATACCTGTAAAACATTTAATGGTGCTGCAGCTGTTGCCGCTGTCACTCCTCATGCATCTTGGTGGATTTTTTTCTTTCATTCTTTTTTTGCACTGGCACACTGCTGCCACTAAGAAGTAAACAATCCCTTTTCCCCTTGGGGGATTCCAAGAGTGTCATTTGTTACAAGGCACTCCTTATGGCATGCAAATAATCCTTGATCCAGGGTTCTTTCTGTATCTTTATTTGAAAAAAAAGGAACTGGCTTTGCATTAGAATTCTCTGATTGCAAATCCACACTAAAAAGACTTTGATTCTTGATAATGATGATGGAAAATTCCACTGAGGGATTAATTGACTGTATGCTGGCTACTGTGCTGGCTACACCTTTAACACATTTTCTTATTTAACCCTGAGAGTAATCTCTGTTTGAAAAAGCATTGTTTTTCATTTAAAAATGAGGATACTGAGGCTAGGTGAGGTTGAGTGACTTACTCAAGACCATCTTACTACTAAGTGCAGACATTAGAATTTGAAACCAGACTCATCTGAAGCCCAAAGTCCATGCAAGGGGGGAGCCATGATGAGATTCATGTTCAGAAGGCCCTTCCAACTGCTACATGTTGGGTGGCTCCGAGGTGAAGGGCAGGGCCAGGTGAAGAGGCAAGTATGAGCACATGACAGTGGTTCCTGGGACAAATGACTAGGACTTCAGCAGACGTGACTGTGATTACTGTGATTGGTTAGATGGAGGAGGTTAGGCAGAGGAAGACTTGCCCATGACATTCAAGTTCCTGGTTGGTTGTCTGGGCATCATTCAGTGAGGAGGGAACGTTAGAAAGAAAACCTGGGTTGGTGAGAAGATAATAAATTCAACTGGGGTGTTGAGTGTTATGTACTTGGGAATATTTAAGCGCAGCTTCTAGTAGACATTTGTATATGTGGGTCTGAAATTGAGAGAGTATACCTTGAATCTTTTGTGTAGTCATTTGTGCTGTGCCATCATTCAATTTGAAGTTCTTTTTAGTTACCAAAAGTTTTCCACTTACTGGTAAGAGAAAATCGTGGGAGTGTCCGTTAGTGAATAAAAGGCTCCCGGGGAAAGCTTTTCCATATTATTCTGCTAAATGCTTGGGTAAGATTTTCCCATTTGTTGCATTTTCCCATTGCCTGAAATCCTTCTGCATTCTTAAATGTATCAAATATTGCTCATTATCAGGACAAATAGCTGGTTGTGTCATAAGTATCCACCTTCTATGAGTTATCACCACTGTCTTTTTGGAAATACATCTTATAGAAATATCTATTTTTCTACCACACCATCATCTAGTTTGAACAAATTACTATCTTTCCCTTTGATTAGGCATTTGGCCCTTCAATATAGCCTTGTTTATAATCCTGGGCACAACCCTAGAAGTCCCAGCTCAGACTATCTCACCAAGGAGACTGCTAAATGCTCTAAGATAAAAGGGATAAAAGGATGGTATCAAGTGATAAAAAGCATTATCTCATTGGGCAAAAGAAAGAGGACATGTAAGCCCAAATGGGCTGCTTACAGATCTCCTTTCCTTAAAATGGGTGTCCAGTATAGTTTGCTTGATATAGTGGATGCTGCAATGAATTTTAACCTGCCAGCATCTGAATACCCTTCCTATGTTTGTGAATCCCCCTCTACAACCTATCCAATTATAAAAAGCTGGTTCCTACTCGACAAAGTGAAAACATCATGATTATTCTCCCAGACCCTTGAATTTACCATGTAGGCACATGACCCCGATGCTGGCAGTGAGAGATAACCATTGAAGGTTTGCAGCTGGATGCTGGTGATGTGGAGAAGCAGGAACTGCATGGGCTCCACTCTGATGAGAGGGACAGCAGCAACACTTGGTTTTCAGAGAATGCAGAGTATGGCTCTGGGGTCAGAATGCCATACCCACTGTCTGTGGGTTGGTAGTAGATGTTGTGGAATCTGTGTTCAGCAATCACGGCAGAAGTGCTTTCATCAGACAAGCTCTGTGGTATGTGATTTTGGACATGGCCTTTATTTGCAAAGCCTCCACACCTGGCTCTCCTAGAGAGTTTGTAAGCTACCCAACACCCCTTTATTAAATCTACTTTCTGCTCACATTAGCCAGGGCTGTTGTCTGTTGCTTGCAACTGATCGATGCCTCCCAATTCCATGTGATATACTAAATTTTAAGGATTCTCAACACTTGTCCACCTACAGTTTCTCTCATGGAATGTCTTTAAAATGAATTTCACTTTTCCTTGCATTATAGTAACATGTTTTGTTTTTTTTTTAAAGAAATCAGATTTTTGAGATCAGAGACTGTGGCTTCTTATCTTTGTATTCTTCTGTTAATGCCCCATCCCAAATGCCTTGCACATAGTAAAGATTATTTAGAAAATTCACTTAAGCAGCCGTAAATAAACCATACCTTTATGGCTGCAGGGAAATTACATGGGCTAAGCCCACATGTAAGAAGGGACTGTGGAACTCAGAAAAACATTGGTGGGAATGGTCAAAGGGTGTTCTCTCACAGTTAAGAGTTAGGCAGTGAGAAGCTCCGTCTGAGGCTTTGTCTGTTAATAGGCATCAGCCAGTGGTCAGAAATAGCCAGAGTGATGGCAGTAATCCCTTCTCTAAAACTTTCCATCAGAGTTTACTCACTGAGCAGTAATAGTCTGCATCTCAAAGCCTACCGGGTCTTCTGGTGAATTATTGTAGTGCACCTAATGCTATTTCTCTTTTCAGCAGAGTGGATAGAAGCTTCTATCCTTGTTAGAGAAAAAAAATGTCCATAGCATCAGCAGCATGTGCTCTAATTGCAGTCTTTATTTCTTGGGTCTGACTTTCCTTTTATGGGTAGAAAAGAAAACATTGTGTGAAGTTTGCATTTATTTCTCATATGCAAACAATTACCAGCCTAATTTTTTCATAATGCTCATTGGACACATGCATAATGTGGCACCTGAAGTCACATTTCACTGCTGTTTGGCACGATTCTAGTGTGCAAACCTTTACTAAGCTGTGCTCATCAAACCTGAAATTGATCATAGATCTAGCTTGTAAGTCACAGGGATGAAAGATACAGCATAGGGGCGCCTGGGTGGCTCAGTTAAGTGCCGACTTCGGCTCAGGTCATTACCTCACCATTCGTGAGTTAGAGACCCTCATTGGGCTCTGTGCTGACAACTCAGAGTCATATATAGGGAATAATGAGTTCATAAAACTGAATCTCATAGGTAACTAACACTTTGAGTTAAGAGTTTATAATACTATATGGGGTGCATGGGTGGCTCAGTCGGTTGGGCGTCCGACTTCGGCTCAGGTCATGATCTCAGGGTTCATGAGTTTGAGCTTTGTGTCTGGCTCTGTGCTGACAGCTTGGAGCCTGGACCTTGCTTCAGATTCTGTGTCTCTCCTCTCTCTCTGCCCCTCCCCTGCTCATGCTCTGTCTCTCTCTCTCAAAAATAAATAAACATTAAAAAATTTTTTAAGGGGTGCCTGGGTGGCACAGTCGGTTAAGCGTCCGACTTCAGCCAGGTCACGATCTCGCGGTCCGGGAGTTCGAGCCCCGCGTCAGGCTCTGGGCTGATGGCTCGGAGCCTGGAGCCTGTTTCCGATTCTGTGTCTCCCTCTCTCTCTGCCCCTCCCCTGATCATGCTCTGTCTCTCTCTGTCCCAAAAATAAATAAACGTTGAAAAAAAATTTTTTTTTAAAAATTTTTTAAAAAGAGTTTATAATACTATGTAATTATTATAAACCCTTAAGTGTTTTGTCACCTTGTCATTCAGGTCTCAGATCAAGTGTCATCCCAGCAGAGAGTTCTTCCCTAATCAGACCCCTAAAGACCCCTTCTGCCAGCTACTCTCTATCTTATCCTTCCTTATTTTCTTCATTGTTTATATCAGAAATTATATGACTCACTTAATTTTATTGTGTCGACCTCCCACAATAGAATGTAAATTCCATAAGGGTATATGACTTCTTCTTTAATATTGTATCTCTGTGTACTAGAACCATGCCTGACATATAGGCATATACTGACAAATGTCAGTAAGGCACATTTGTTTGATTGAATGACTAAATCAAGTTTTTGATAAGGAAGTTTAATTTTATTCTGAGTGCATAATAAGGGCAGCCAAAGAATTTTACAGCAGAATAAGGTGACAGATTTACATGTTAGAAAGACATGCTGGGAGAATATTGTGCTTTCATTGGCAACCAGGAAATTATGTTTACTTTTGGACTTAAATTGAGAATACTAGCAAATGTCATTTGGGGCAAAGAAAGCCATGAGAGTTGAGGAAATTACAGATTAGAAGAATAATTTAAAGGAAGAAAGAAAGAAAGAAAGAAAGAAAGAAAGAAAGAAAGAAAGAAAGAAAGAAAACGTAATGGGAAAGGTTTATGAAAACAAATGCCTAGGAAAATTAATTCCAGACAACTGAACAGGTACATCTCAATGAGAGGCAGTAAAGCTTAGATGGATTAAAAGAATTCCCAGGCAAGAGCTTGAGGTTATGAAGTGTTCTACCTCTAGAGATTAATTTCAGCCCTTACAACGTTATTTTCAGAGCTGCTCTACCACCTTTTCCCTCCTAAAGTTTTTGTGCGATTTTGTGCTGATACATGGACTCAATGATCCAGGAAGTTGCCTGCATCTTGGGAACTCTATTTAGCCTCCCAGGTCATACATAAGCACCAAGCAGCTGCTGGTGGGATTGGGGGAGGAGCTGATGATCTGAGCTGACTTCTGTGTTTTTCAATAAAACAGTGGTGGCTGTCGACCACAGCAAAGAGAAGCAGGGCCTCTTACAATGCTGGATTCAATTTGAGAATCTCAGGTGGTGTAAAGAGGAGGTCACATAATTAACTCTGAGTTAATAGAAAGAGAACGATGTCATGAATCACGCCAAACAGTAGATCATTTTAAAATTGCATATAAAACAGCCTTGGAATGCACTATATGACTTCTTTGGCAAAGGATTTATGTATTATTTGCTTTGCTTAAGCTAATAGTTAAATTAGTTTATATTCTGTCTACATTGGAAAGGTGTTTGGCAGCAAGTAGATTGGATGGAAGGAGAGAGTAGGAGAAAAGGAAAGGAAAGATGGAGAAAAGCAGCCTGGAAGCAGGTTGTCTGGCTGAGAAGTTCAGGTGAGGCCCAAAACTTGCCACATGAACCTGCATGGTGCAAAACATTTAGGTGCGCGATGAGGAATGAACTATATCATCAACTGATATAATTATAAGCACCGGGTCTGATAAAATCAGCATGCAATAATACTTGTTGAATAAATGAAAATAATCATTGTCTGTGATTTTGAGGTAATGACTCCTTATTTCATTGGAAATCTGTAGAAGTTTTATTCAATGCTGTTTAATTTTATTTGGCATTGTTTTGGTAAGAAGACACAGAGTGATGTTCTTCTTCTTCTTCTTCTTCTTCTTCTTCTTCTTCTTCTTCTTCTCCTCCTCCTCCTCCTCCTCCTCCTCCTCCTCCTCTTCCTTCTTCTTCTTCTTCTTCTTCTTCTTCTTCTTCTTCTTCTTCGTCTTTTTCATAAACTGACCCCTGGAATAGTGGAAAAAAGTTTTAGGTTATAAAACCAGTTGTTGTAACCAGAGCTTGATATATCAGTTTGAACTCAAAAATGCTATTTTTGAAAAGCAGTATGTGATTGGCTTTTAGGTACATGTTTTTAATTTTTTTTTACATTTATTTATTTCAAGAGAGAGAGAGAGAGAGCATGAGAGGGTGAGGGGTAGACAGAGAGGGAGACAGAGAATCCCAAGCAGGCCCCACACTGTCAGCATGGAGCCTGACATGGGGTTCAAACTCACAAACCTCAAGATCATGACCCAAGCCTAAACCAAGAATCAGATGCTCAACTGGTTGAGCCACCCAGGTGCCCCTTTTCGTATATGTTTTTAAAAGACTGGAGAATTAGTTACTTTAGTCTGGAGTCTCCAGCTCTTGAATGTCTGGCCATTTTTGCTACCTGTCCATACAATATGTGTACACCTGGTTACCAATGACTGAACCAGAAGCCTGATCTCTGCATGCTCTGCTACCTCTTAAGGTCAAGGCTACTGTCACCTAGCCCTATCAGAGGAGGGTGATGTGGCCAACTCTCAGGACAGTCTGGGGCAGCAGGACACTGAACCAGCCCACATTGCTAGTCCTTCTACCAGTTGGGACCCACTGAGGATGTGATCCAGATCAGAGAGTATCTGTGGAACAACACCCACCAGCAGGTCACTACACACCCTGCCTGGAGTGGTGAGAAACTTGAAGCCTTAATTTCTTCACTGGCAGTGATCCTCCATTCTCTTTTCCACTGGATCTCAGCAGGACCAATACATTAAAGCTTGCTTGTGTTTGTATCCAGATGGTGTGAATCTGTAACTCCATGTAAATAGACTAATCTGGAAGATAATCTGTTTTGCAACCCTATCATGAGACTACATAGGCATCTGTTCTAAGATACTATGTTTCTAATAGCTCACATACACCTATACATAAGTATGCAAACTCTATGTGTCATGGCAATACAGCATGATACAAATAGGGAGAGGCACACAGGGAACAATTTTGACCAGACACTATCCTAGGGATCACTATGCTATTCCTAAAATTGCAATCTAGCAGCCATAGCAATAGAAATTTTAAAGAAGTCAGTTAAGAACACTTATTGTCATAGATTATTCTCATTTTTTGCTTTCAAACTGCTAACATAGTACAGAGAGAAATCAAAAGCCCGGGCTTCTTTGTGACATTTATCAGCTTTCTTTTATGGCAAAGAAAGCTGGTGGTGTCCCTCACTGCTAATAAAAGAAGGGCTGTGTGTATATTGGTAATTGCACTTGGCTGCTTGTAACAAAAATTTGACCTCAGTGGTTTAACAGAATAGAGTTTTAATTTCCATAAAGTCCTGAGGTTTGGACGTTGATACTCTAGTGCTATAGGATGGCTCTGTGATATCACTAAGGACCCAGGTTTCACCTACTTTGCCACTTTGACTTCCTACTGTCAACTTTCACTCTTGCTCACAAGATAACCCGTTCGTCTCTGGACATCACATCCAATTCCAGGAAGTAAACCGGGGGGTGGAATAAGGGAGGGTTGGTAAAGGGAAAAATAGATATGTTAGATAAGCTTGTCCTTTTTTAATCAGGAAAATAATAATTTCCCCCTAAAATCTTAACTGAGTAGATTTCTATTTCCATATATTTGGTCAGAACAGGACCAAATAGCCACCTTAGCAGCAAAGGGAATTGGGACACTTGTTTTTTTTTTTTTTTTTTTCTTTTTCTGTTCTAAACAAATTCAGCATTCTATTGGTAAGAAATATAGGGAAGATTTAATTGGTAAGGATATTGGTTGGACAACTTGTGTTTGCCTCAAGCTATAATATGTGGGATACAGTTTTTTCTAAATTCATTAGAATTTGTTGACACTTGAACTGATTCATCAGAGAGGTTGTTCCAAGCTTCCAATATGTGAAGTTAACAGATAATCAGATTCTGACAAACTTTTGTTGGGCCAGCGATGGTGTGGCAATTACGCCTAGTCTTAAGGGCCTTATTCGTTTTACTTCCCTGTTAGGCTGGCAGCTCTGGTGAGTGGTGGGGAAGGCAGTGGGGGAGCACAGAACGTATGTTTTTCTTTTTCACTGTCCCCACCCACCCCAAGCATCTAGTGCATCATATATATTAAATGCTTTAAAAAGAACACGTTTAATGAAGAGTGAATAGACCCAGGATTTAGCACCGTAACCAACTGGCTATAGGATCTTGAACACATGACTTGACTCTTCTGTGTCTGCTTTCTCCCATTTCTGAAACGGAGACGTTACATGTGCAAATGTGCCTCATGGGGCTGTAGACAAAGTCAAATAAGGTAACACATGACATTTCTTAAGCGATGTAGGTATGCAGAATCCCGTAAGATGCTTTAGCTCCATTGTCTCTCTAGACTACTTTTCTTCACCACCCAGATCCACCCCTCACCTGTGATAGAGTGAAAGCAGGCACCACTCACCCACTTTTGATAGATTAAGAAAGTAAGGCTAGGATGGCTTGTAATTGGTCTAAGCTCAAATAAATTGAAAGAGGCAAATCTTGATGTTTAGGCTTGAAAAAAAATGTATTCAATAAGTCTTCCTTATTTACAACCTTTTTTTCCCTCCAAAAAGGATTTAAGGAGGTGGGAAATTGTTATTTGTTTAATTTGGTTACTCTGAGAAACACATACATTTGATAGCTTATACATAGCTTAATAAATAAGGTGTTGTTTAGCTTCCTGAGGAAAAGACTGAAAGCCCTTATGAAGAGTTTCAAGAATATAAGGACATACGGATATAGAACAAAAGGAGTGGAAGCTCAATAAAATGAGGCTAAATAGTAAGGGGTTTAAAACTCTAAAATGGGTTAATAAGGTTAATTTCTCTGTGGGTTTTTAAAAATAAGATAGATTCTCATCTGTGGGAGGTAGTTTAAGTGCAAAACACTAAGAACAGACCATGTGGTCTGCCTTCTTAAGTGTGCCTTTGAGCCTTATAATCTCCAAACTCTTAGAATTCATTATCACTTCTGTTTATTTACTTCAAAATAACAACTGACACTTTGCAATTTACAAAGTGCTTTCACACATAGCCTCTCATTTAATTCTCACAACAACCTTCTAATATATTATGCACGTTTCCCAGAAGGAAGTAGCAAAAAATGAAATTTGAACTGAGTTCTTCTTGAACTACATGTGATGCTCTTTTCTGAATATGTCATCTACCTCTCACTTCCATGTGGTCATGCTACAGCTGGAGAACTGATGAATTCACGGGCTTCTGATTCAAACCTGGCTTCTCTTATTAGTCCGCGTCTTGGTTGATGGAACCAGTTGCCTGAGTCAGAGACTCCAGACTGGAAATAGACTATGTCCTGTTTTTCTCTCCCATTTCTGCTCAGTTGAGAGTCCTGTCAATTTTAGCCCCTAAACATATCTCAAAAATTGGCCTTATCTACTCCACCACCACTTTTTTTTAGTTCTAAGTGTTCACCACCATTTATCTGAATTATGAAACCATTTTTCTTCTTAGATTTTCTCCTTTCTGCATCACTTCCTTAACCACAACATAGGCCAGAGTGAAGAGCCTTTAACAACAGAGTAAGGTGGGGAGATTCCCATGGAAATTTCTGGTCTAGAGACCTTCCGAAGCTCCCTGCTTCCTACTGCAGTGTTTCTTAGATTTTTACCATTTTCCTAGTCTTTTGTATTGTTGCCATAGTCTTAACCATGAAAAGTGATATTCAGCATACTGTTGAAAAGAACACATTGCAACCCATAATATTCAATATAGCAGAATCTATATGTCTAGTCCATACCATTTGCTCTTTCCAAACTTCCATAGAATTGTGAGAGAAGTTTCAGTTCTTCAAGCTCTGTAACATTCCTGCTAGATCACTGGGCCTGATGCACTGGGTCCAGGTAGAATGGCTCATCACAGCAATGACTATTTCAGTCCATCCAAGGCAATAATATCTATGAATCTTGAGTGTGATATGTTAGCTATGTTTCCTTCCAATATACATTCAAATATGCATATAGCCAGGACAATTTTTTTTTCAGTATATGAAGTTTATTGTCAAATTGGTTTCCATACAACACCCAGTGCTCATCCCAAAAGGTGCCCTCCTCAATACCCATCACCCACCCTCCCCTCCCTCCCACCCCCCATCAACCCTCAGTTTGTTCTCAGTTTTTTAAGAGTCTCTTATGCTTTTAGCCAGGACAATGTTTAAAAGTTTGTGTATTACTGGGGCGCCTGGGTGGCTCAGTCGGTTAAGCATCCAACTTCGGCTCAGGTCATGATCTCGCAGTCTGTGAGTTTGAGCCCCACATTGGGTTCTGTGCTGACAGCTCAGAGCCTGGAGCCTGCTTTGGATTCTGTGTCTCCTTCTCTCTCTGCCCCTCTCCACTCATGCGCGTGCTCTCTCTCTCTCTCTCTCTCTCTCAAAAATAAATAGTAAAATATTTTCTAAAAAAGTTTGTGTATTACCTAAAACTATCTCCTAATCCCAGTGGCAAGCCCAACATGCTTTTGGAAGCTTCTTGGTAAGAGATAAATGACTATGCTTTGGCTTCCATTTCACTCTGTAGCCTTGTATTCAGGGTTATTGTAAGGTGGCCATAAAATTTATCACCCAAACCAGGATACCTTTGAGTGTGAAATGATATTCACACTTAGTTGGAGCACCAGGTATGAAATTATACCATCTGGGCCCATAGTCACCCTATTCCCCTGCTCATTCCCTAATTTCCACTTTATTCCTTGAGTGATGCTTAGATATATCCACCAGATGATTTCAATCTTCTGAGTTTTTGTAAATCCTGTTCATTTAGCCTGGAAACCCTTTCTTACATTTCTTCAGATACCTAACTTCTATGCATTGGCTTCCCCAGGGAGTCTTTCCAGCTCCAGGTTGGACAAAACGACTGTTGCCTGTATTTCCTGAAAATTCTAAACATATCTTTATCTCATTTGCACATTAAGGCACTCTCCAGGGCAGGTACCATGTCTTACTGATTTTGTTCCCTGCAGCACATACAGACAGGGTCAAGGCATACATAAATGGTGCATTTGACTCTCTATCGACCAACCCAGTGTAGGGATCTATGTTGTTCTCTGTAGGTAACACCAAAGTTAACTCTAGCCTGTCTGATGATGCTGGCACCACTTGAAAGTATTGCTCTAGAGACAATTGCTTGTCTCTTCTCTCTTTTCTATATTTATCTTCACCTTTGGCACAGAAGAAGCTTCTCTGTGCTTAAGACACGGCTTAGGGGTTAGACAGAACTGGTACTTACTGTCTTTGTGACTTTAGGCAAACTACTCAAACTTCCCACACCTCAGTTTCCTTGTCTGTAAGATCTGGATGGTAATAAAACCTTTCTCATGGTAATGTTATGATTAAGGGCTGTGATGCATCTAAAAGGACAACACAGTGCCTGGTGTGTGGTATGTGTTCAATAAAAGTTTCAGAAAAGAGCCATGGGGAGATGTGGTGAGATTATAAAGACAGTAGTATCTTTCTTCTGCTGGCTCATTAAGGAACCTTGAATTTTCTTTTTCTTTTTTTAAAAAATGTTTATTTATTGAGAGAGAGAGAGAGAGAGAGAGAGAGAGAGAGAGAACATGAGTGGGGGAGGGGCAGAGAGAGAGGGAGGAAGATAATCCCAACCAGGCTCTGCGCTGACAGCATAGATGGGGGGGGGGGGGGGTGCTTGATCTCATGAACCCAACCATGAAATCATGGCCTGAGCCAAAATCAAGAGTCAAATGCTTAACTGATTGAGCCACCCAAGCACCCCAAGAAACTTGGATTTTCAAGGTCACTTGGTTTTTTTGTTTTGTTTTGTTTTGTTTTGTTTTAAGTTTATTTAGTTTTAAGACAGAGAGAGACACAGCATGAACGGGGGAGGGTCAGAGAAAGAGGGAGACACAGAATCGAAAGCAGGCTCCAGGCTCTGAGCCATCAGCCCAGAGCCCGACGCGGGGCTTGAACTCACGGACCGCGAGATCGTGACCTGAGCTGAAGTCGGATGCTTAACTGACTGAGCCACCCAGGCGCCCCAAGGTCACTTGGTTTTAATCAAAGTCATAAAGTAAAATCCAAGGCTCTGAAGAAGCATAGAATGAGCACAGAGAATTAAGATCTTCCTTTAGGCAGCATATTTTTCCTGATGTAGAAAAATGAAGGTTTTAAAGACATTAATGTTTTTCTCCCATAGTATGGCACTGAGATTATCAGCTGCCAGAGTTTGATTTGGAACTTTTGATGTCACAGGTTCTGTGTACCTGAAACAGTAGATTTTAAGTCCTTGATGCCATCATCTCCACCCATGCACAACCTGGTTAATTAATCAATCATGCAACAATTAATTGGTTAACCAGAATTATTTTACGCCCATTACATGACAGATGCTTGTCTGTGCTCCCATTGTGTGTTAGACATGGCAATATGTACCATGGATAAAATGATGATAAAGTAAGAATCTGGCCTTGGGGGTTTAAGTGAGTCAGACAAAGCTTAAATTACATAAGCTCCATAAATGTAGTAGGCGGGTCCTGACAAAGCTGTGTCCAAGTGCTAAGGGAGCATAGAGGGGTGGTATCTCACATCCCATGGGTGTGGGGATGGCATCAGTAAAATCTTCTGTTCTGTTTCCTTAAGTTACTCCTCAGTGCAGATGATTTGA
The DNA here is from genome assembly GCF_028749965.1 of Puma concolor. Taxonomy (NCBI): domain Eukaryota; kingdom Metazoa; phylum Chordata; class Mammalia; order Carnivora; family Felidae; genus Puma; species Puma concolor. The sequence goes on along the minus strand of NC_141674.1, from coordinate 64,463,955 downwards.
CATGCACAACGTACTTATGCAGTGTTGACCTCACAGGGTGAGAGGCAGGGCTTTTTTCACTGGGTCCTTGGACCTCATCTTTTAAAGAGGCTAGGCGATTGCCGTGCATGGCTTTGGGGACTCAGACCTGTCTGTCTGCAACATACCACCCTCCCCTCCCCAATCCTCAGTGCCAGAAACAGAGATAATTAGGTACAGCAGGCAGGAGGGTAATTTGATTAAGTAAGTTCTGCAATGCTAGAAAAAAAGCACAGGTCAGAACCCATGGAGTCGAAGAAATCTGAGCTTACGAGGCAACAAGAGGGAGAGAGACACATAAGTTCTGATCCAGGTTTGAGCCAGGGTGACCATCTGATGATGGTGAATAGTAGTAAGAGTTAGGGAATCATAGAAGAAAAGGGGAAAGCAACAGTGAGAGCTTTACCCTATTTTTATAAGATACAATTTTTTAAAAGAATGAATCTTTCTGACCACAAATGGCAATTGCCTTCTGCCCAATGTTTACATTTTCTTTGGGTTCCAAACAAAATGAATACTGTCAAACATGTCCTAGTACTACCTAAACATACTTAGTACAGAGTATATTTAAACAATGATTAAAGGGACAGTACAATTCCAGCTCGTGTGCAGCTCCAATCAAGCTCTGTCAATGGTTAGCTAATGATTTCCCGCAATTCATCAGTCTTTTTTTATGTCTCTATAGACACATGTTTAAAAAATACAGAGATCAAATCTATGGTGACTGCTAACTAATATTTGGCATGCTATCCTTGACCAGCTTCGTGGGATGTGCATCCTTGAAATGTTCTTTGAACGACCCCAGTGTTGATGACTTAACATAAACCTTGTCACATTGGCATTCGGTGCAAAAGATCGTGTCTAATAAACAGTTCCAGTTTGGAGTAATTAGTAACATGTCTGAACTGTGGGCTCTTTTAAAACAATTACAAACATCACTCTGTGTGGTGTCAGAAATTATTCCAGCCAATGTGTTGCTGGACAGCTGTCCTGCCCTAACACAGAAATAGAAAAATGATTTCTAACTATTAAATCTAAGTATGGGCATAAGCATTTAGATGATCACAGAGTTGGTATGAAAGCGGGTGCTTCCAAAGTGTGTATAAAAGCTTCGTTTTATGACATAGCCAAGATCCTCTTGAAAATCTTGTTTATACATTTCATTGTTCTGGAAGCACATCACTTTCATCTCTATTAGTGAAGAATTACATTGCAGACCATCTTCCATTGAATTTTATGATACCACTTTCAACAAATACTTATTGAGGGTGTGCTTCACATTCAGCACTCTCCTAGGTCTAAGAGATGCAGCATGGACTGTATGCCCCACGTTCCTGACCTCATGGGGCTTTCATTCATTTTGGTGTGTGGGGGTGATGAGACAGAACATTTCTTGTAGTAGCATGTTTTTATATTGGTAGATCTTACAAACACACCAACTAGAGGGTTGGAATAGGGGGTCCCTAGGGGAGTAGAAGCCACTTTAGTTTGAGTGTTGGGGAAGATATCTCTGAGCTTATGATTTTGATCTAAGATCTCAGTGATGACAGAAAGACAGTCAAACTAATATGTGGGAGGAAGAGGACTCCAGGCAGAGAGGACATCGTGTGCAAAGACCTTGAGACATGATTGAAAATGATGTGTTCAAGGAACAGAAAGAAGGTTTGTGTGGCTAGAATATATCAAGTGAGAGAGAGGGAGGAGGAGATGATGTCAGCAGGAGATAAAGCTTTCCCTACTTCTTTACCATGAAAAGACAGAAGTGGGTGGTGTGGTTTACTGTAAGCATTGAGATCACCATGGGTGCAGTGTGGCACATGTGATTTGGGAGACAAAAGGGAAAGAGGGAAGCAATTAGGAGATGATGCATTAATCTAAGTGAGACTAACTGAAGCTTTCCACATTAGAGATGGTGAGGAGTGTTTGGGTTGGGATTTATGTTGACAGTCAGGTCTACAGTACTTGCTGAAGTGCTGAATGAAGGATATGTTGGAAAGAGAAAAATTAAAGATGGCAATTTTGAGGTTTTGGTTTGAAAAACTCCCTGGATGGCAGTACATTTAGTGAGTTGGAAAACACTGGGAAAAGTTGGGGAGATGAAAATCAAGAGCTTAAATACATATTAAGTTTGAGGTGGCTTTTTAGACATCCAAATAGAGATGTCCTGTAGGTAGTCATAAATATATGTCTGTAGCTCATGGAAGGGTCATAACTGGAGATGTAGATTTGGAAATCATGAGGAGAGTGAAGGTGGGGTTTAGTAGAATGACCATTCCTGTGGGGTCAAAAGAGAGTTAGATTGGGAGGTCCTAAGTAAGAGAGTTGGAAGGGTAGAAGTATTCAGAGGGTAGGATGAATTGAGAGGTTGTGTTTGTTATTGGTAAAAATGATGCCTAAGTTAGGACCATAGGAGGGAGGTGTTCGAGTAGAGGGTAGAGGATAATATGTCAGGCAATAGTGGTTGACATCCACTGGGGATGTCAAAGTCACTTAGAATGACTGCAGGAGTGAGGCAGAGATGGAGTCAGAGGTTCAGATACTCTAACTGCCATAACTGAGGAGCTGGAACCTTTATGCTGATAGATGGCAACTACCCAAAAGGATGGTGGGCACCAAACTTTGATGACCTGCATACTAAAGCTCTGGTCGAATGGAAGACAGTGGGTTTGGGTGCAGGAGGGCAGAACCAGCAGCACATACCCTCCCCCTATGCCTGAGATACAGGTTATGGGGGAGATTGGCAGGGGTGGGAAACCATCTTTGAGAGTGTTGATAGGAAAGCAGCATCTTCAAGGGAAATCCTACTTCCAGTTAGAGCATCGATATCCTCTGGGGGACTTTTTAAAACACAGACCTCTGGGCCCCATCCCCAGAGTTTCTGTTTCTGTAGTTCTGGGGTAAGGCCTGAGAATCTACATTTAAAACAAGTTCCTGGGAGCTGCTGATGCTGCCAGTCCACAGATCACACTCTGAGAACCATTGAGTTAGAGCCAGAGAGCAAAGCAAAGTTTCAGAGAAGAGGTTGAGGTATGCGGAAATTGCTAATAACAGACTGAACACCAGAGGATGACACGCAAGCTTTGGGAGAACAAAGAGGATGTGATAATAAATTAAAATGATCAGGTTGGTTCTCTGACGGTGCCTGAAGAAACCAGAGATGTGAGCTTTCTGGGATTAGTCCTTCTTGTCTACGGGAGGGTAGTGATCAGTGAACGCTTCATGGTTGGGGTCACCAGGCAGCTCCTTATTTCTGTCACTTGGGATGGTGTGGAGACCTGGAGGATAGTCAAGGGCCTCCTGAGGGGCAACTCAACATCCAGGGAAGCTCTTGAGCACAGAGGCAGTGGAAAGGCATCTTCCTAGGAATGGAAGAAAATGTGACCTCCAGGCCACTGCTCTCTCCCTGGAAAGGGGCTGATTCAGCAGCAGGATCAGCCTGGTTGAAGAGCACCAGGCAGCCGAAGTCATTGGCTCAGCTTGAGTTTGGGGTGATTTGAAAATGAGTTAGCTCAAAAGACATTGAGCACCCCTTTTGCATCACCAGTAGCAGCAGGGCTGTTGTGGCAGGGTGGGCTTTGCCCACTGGGATCTCAAAATCCCGGAGGCGCTGGAAGCAGAGGAGCTTGTCCAGTCAGGACTCTGTATGTGACCAGTCACGGGCAGTGATTGTTTTCCGGCACAACTAGATCTAGGTGCTCAAACCTTATCATTTGGAATCTCTCTGTCTCCCTCCACCCCCTGCCCCTGCATCTCCATCTCCCTGTCTCTGTATAATTTCAGCTGTGTTGGTTTCATTTCCAGAAGGGCCCTCCCTTTATCCCTGCCCCATACTGAAAATGTGCCCCACCCCACGTGTCTAGCAATCGGCAGCCCCAAGCTTACATCTCACCATGCAGAAAATGCAGTGAAAAGAAATCTTCCCTTTCCCAATAGTCCCTCATAAATTGGGGCAGTATACCAGTCACTGTGGCCAGTGGGACAGATGCTCTGGTTTGACCTTATGTCATGCGCTCGCCTCTGGAAAAGAAGGGGATGCATGGAGGTTCTCTGTCAGCTCCATCTGAGCCACATGCACCAAAAGTGGAGGAAATTGGTTTCTTAAAAAGAAATGAAGATGTTATGATTTAAAAAGATAGTAATATCAGTGTTTATTGAATGTGTCCTCTTCGTAAGTCACGGTGCTAAGTATTTTACATGCTTTATTTCATTTAATTTTCACAAAGCTTGGTGAGAACAATACCGTTATCATTTCCACATTACTGAGGTGTGGAGAGGTTAATTCAGGCCTTAGGTTTATATGGCTTGTGAGGAGTAGGGCAGAGCCTGGAGTAAAATACTGGGTGAGGAGCAAGGACAAAGGGCAGCATGAGGACAGGGCTGTCGGGGAGAATTTCTGATGAAGGAGGCTGGGGACAGTAGCCTGGAGGTAGATGGAAGGAGTGGGGCCCACAGGAGTGGGGGCAGGTGGACACGGGGTGGGCACATTTTCGGTGTAGGGCATGCAGCATAAACAATGACAGGGCAATGCTAGAAAGCAAGGTACTCCAGGGCAGAAGAGAGTGTCAAAAAGAAGTGCTACCAAACTCAGAAAACCAAATAAGTGACGATGGACTTAATGAGGCTTCACTGCACTAAGCTGTTGCTGTCATGATCACTTACTCCCTCTGAAAACGAGTTAAAGCTGAGGTAGCACAAATGTCGAAGGAGAGAGGATCTGAGTCACATGGCTTATTGGTACCTCATTGATGTGTTTGTGCAAAGAATCATACATCTCCCATCTGTTTTTCAATTTCACTCAATGAATCTGGATCTTTTGTTTACAAATCCCACCCCCTGTTTCTCATAGACAAAGTTGTGCATAATTGTACTGAACTTGAGTAGAAAACATGATTGTGATTCCAGCTTCAGCCATAAGAATGTTCATTTTGTTATCACACACAACACTTTTAAGAAACATCATGGGAATGAGAAATTACAGGGAAATTTCCGCAACCATGAAGCTACAAAACATGCACTGCACTCTTTGCTGGTTTCCAGATGGAAACGCTTTTGGGGAAGATTCACTAGGATCACAGTGTGTCAGGTACGATTAGGCCAACATGGTGAACTTCTAGATTCCCTTGGGAGGAGCCACTCCTCTCCTCTGTGTAGATTTCTCTTTCCCTTTTTTTTGCCTTCAATTGATCATAACAGCTGCAATAAAACCCACGTCACCTTAATATAAACAAATCTGAGAGGCTCCCTCTATATATTCCAACCTCACTTGCACAAAGGCTGATTATTGATCCGAAAACATGCTAAGTCTTAGCCTTGTAATGTTTAGCTTCATTTTCCCCCTTCAAGCTTCACCCTTGGCTGCAATGGAATTGCCCTAGCAGAACGATATGATAGCAGACTGGTCAGAAAATCTATCTTGGGTCAACAATTTGTCATAATGAAAATTGCAGAGGCCCAAATGTGTTCACTGAGCAGTTAGCTAACTTATGTTTTTCTCACCGATATATTGTATGCATCAGGCTTGCTGACTCTCACTGATAATTTCAATTTTTTTCAGAATAGCTGATAATTAAGGTATTGAACAATTGATTTTGCATAACCTCATAACCAAAGCTGATATGGTTGTCACTGCTGAGAAAGAGGAGATGACAGTGGTTGCCACTGAATGCCATGTACCCCTGAAGAATTGTTAAGGAAGGCAAAACTCAAAACCATCTAATTCTTCTTTACAGATGAGCTGTTTTCCCAGCTCCTCATTGTGAAGTGAGAAGGAAATACCTTGGAAGTGATGGCAAAACGATGCCAGGGCCATGGTTACCTTTACTTTCATTCCATAATTTCCATCCTCTTCAAACCACAAGGTCTAGGTTTGTGAGGTTGATGAGGTCATTTTGCCAAGGGCAAGAACCTCAGAGCTGTTCCAGGATGGGAACATCAAGCTGTGTGTTCTGCCTCTTATTTTATTGTGAACAATAAAGGCTGTAATATTCCATTCTATTCAATAGAGGTTTATTGAGTATCCACATGTCTCAAACTCTCTGCTAATGTCTACAGATTTGTGTGATTTGTATGTACCTTGTCTATGTGTTTGAAAGTACCACGGGGATATTTCCTGGGGTAGGCATTTCACTCAGCTAGATTTCTGCTCAACTCCATGGCTGTCATAGTGTGTGATTGTGTTTTCCACATTCTCACACAAACCATAGACTGAGGGGAGCAACTTCACAGTTGAGATCCCAGGTACCTGTAGGTGGGGAGGTGTTACTGGGCTATACAGAGGTGGGCTGTCCCCCCACTTTACGCTGCTGGGCAGACTCAGTGAAAGTATTGAGGAGTAAGAGCTTGCTAGGGAATCCCAGGCAAATGTATGATAATTAAAGAATACTTAGAAATTACAAACATTATCCAAAAGAGAAGAAATGATAAAAACTGTTTATAATCACCTAGAGATAACCACTGTTATTATTTTTGCTACTTTATTTATTTATTTTTTTTAATTTTTTTTTTCAACGTTTATTTATTTTTGGGACAGAGACTGACAGAGCATGAACGGGGATGGGGCAGAGAGAGAGGGAGACACAGAATCGGAAACAGGCTCCAGGCTCCGAGCCATCAGCCCAGAGCCTGACGCGGGGCTCGAACTCACGGACCGTGAGATCGTGACCTGGCTGAAGTCGGACGCTTAACCGACTGCGCCACCCAGGCGCCCCTATTTTTGCTACTTTAATATTTACTTTGTATGCACACACGGATACATACACATATACTCCATTTACAAAAAATGTAGACGTGCTATAGTGTAGACTTTTTTTTTCATTAAAAAGATACTGTGAATGCGGATTCCTTTATTCTACACTTCTAAAAATAAAGTACCTACTATACGCCAGGCACTGTTCTGGGCATGGAGATTTGTGAACAAAAGAAGCAAATTCCAGATTTCATGGAGGACGCATTTAGTGGAGGTGGAAAGCGAACAGAAAATAAAGAAACAAGCAAGAAAATATGATGAAAACATAACAGGCTGATGTGATGGATGGAGCCTGGGGGATGCTTTTGTTTGGATAAACAGAGAAGGCTCTCTTCAGAAAACAACATGAAACAGTGACTTGAATGACAAAAGGAACTGGCCATGGGAAGATTTCAGGAAGGCACAGGAAGACCAGCTAGTTCAAGGGCTCAAAAGACCCAGCTTGGCTGACTGTAAGAATGGAAGGAAGTTCCTTGTCGCTGGAGTAGGTGAGGGAGGAAGACCAGTAGGAGATGAGGGTAGAGAGGGAGGCAGGTACCAGCTCTTGTCCACAGAGTTTTTTCTGTGTGTGATCAAAATCACTGGAGAGTTTTAAACAGGGCAGTAATTTGAATGGATTTGTATTTAAAAAGAAAACAAAACCAAATTCTAGTTGCTGTGTGAGAATGGATTACAGGGGGGAGACTGTAACTAGGGATGCCACTAGGAGGTCATTAAAGTGTGGTCCTGAAGAAAGGTGATAGTGGCTGAACCAAGGAGTTCAAGCCATTTCCCTAGAAAAGGGTTACACATACCATCTAGGGATATTAACTTATTCCAAATGTAACTAATGTATGGTCAGAATATAGTAGTATGTTCTTGAGAAGAAGAAAACCCATGGGAATCTTTGGATATGTTAATCAGAGATGAGAAAACTCTTTAGCCTTGAGTGCCACTGATAGGGTGGACATTGGAAAGAGAGGAGAGATGAAAAAGACAAAGTCAGCAAAAAACAAGGAAGAGGAAGAAAGGAACATGTCAAGAGGGGAAATTATAAAAACAGATATTAAGTGGTTGTGAGTGGTAATGCCATTAAAAGTTTCTACTCATTGGCACCTGTGCCCCAGATCATTTACCTCCTCTAGCATTGTGTCGTTGATAAAATTATCTAATTGTTAGGAATTGGCAAAGAAGTATGGAATCTAGTGGGTTGTTCACAGCTGTAGGTGTTGTTCTATTGTCTGAACTGTGGTGGAGCCTTATTAGAATATGAACATAAGCAGCACAGGGTCTCAGACAGGAGTAGACATGCAGAGCAACAAGATATCAGCTCAAAATCACTTTCCTGATAATTACACATAAAGGGCTTGGTCCATGTTCTCCTTTATGTACTTAACTCCCAAATGAAGCCAATTATAAGTCGAGAACCTGTCATTCATGGTTTCTCATAGTTTATTTTCATACCCTTTCTTCTAATGACTCCCTTTATTTGTTCTCCTGTGTTGGCTAGTCCATCTCTACAGTGTATGAGAAAGGCAGAGAGGAAGGGGGTGAAGAGAGAGAGAGAGAATGACATATTTAGAATCTAAGTGACTCTCTCCTTACTGAGACAAATATCTTCTAAGTGGGAACTGTGTGGCAATCTTATTTTGCTTGAAATATCTGGGCAGTAATTAGAGAAATCCTCTATCATAGAATGCTTAACATAAGGAAGAGCAGGAGCTGCAGAAAAAGCAGGCATTTTGGTGCCTGGGAGATGCTGATTTGAATCCTGGGTCTGACATTACTCTGTGGCCTTGTCGATTGAGGCAACTTCTTTTGGGGTCTTGGTTTTGTCATCTGCGAAATAGAAGCCGGATTACCTCTCCTGCAGAGCCATTGGGAAGAATAGATATGTTCATTGTGAAAAATGCCTCAGGTCCAGTAGCCATTCTTTTCTCTTCATTGCTTTCTATTGTTTGGGCCATTTACCCAGTCTAGCACTCCATCCCCAAAGCCTATTTCTGCATAGGTATAGACCCCAACACTTCCTTGCCTCTCTCAGTTGTAACTTGCCTCCCGTCCACTAAATCCTGCTGCTGCTTTTGGTGGATGAAGCTTTGATATTTCAAGCTGTCAGCTCATTGGACCACAGTTTGGATCTGTCAGCTTTGTTATGGGCCATGTAGTATGTAAATAATGACACCTCTTAAAATATTTTTAATCCTTCATCTTGATGGATGCTTTTGTGTCTCATATTTGTCCTTTAAGGAAGAAGGAAAGTAATAGCTCCTCTAGGTGACAGGGTAATTGCACACCCAGAGCTGCATTAGCACCGAGAACTATGCTGAGATATCTTGGTAAAGGACAGAGTTGTTCAAAATTCCACCCCTCTTCCTAATGGTTTGAAGAGAAGGTGGGTGCACTTTTAATTACACTTAAACATTGGATCATAATGGGAGTGAAAAGCTGTGGCTGACTCAGCCAGTTTCAAAACAGCAGTGGAGTCAGGAGAAAATGCCTTGGCTTCAGCACCAGGCTAGGAAAACCATTTCGATTGGTACTTGGAACTGAGTTCATGCACTGCATGCCCACAAAGTCACACAACTAGAGGAAAAGATTTGGTTCATGGTCTTGGTTATGTTTCCTTGTTTCTGCTTGGCATAACCTGATTTTATTTTATTTTGTTTTATTTTATTTTATTTTATTTTATTTTATTTTATTTTATTTTATTTTTTGTTTTGTTTTGGTATAATTTATTGCAAATTGGCTAACATACAGTGTGTACAGTGTGCTCTTGGTTTTGGGTGTAGATTCCCGTGGTTCATCACTTACATAGAACACCCAATGTTCATCCCAACAAATGCCCTCCTCAATGTCCATCACCCATTTTCCCCTCTCCCCAGTGCCCCCATCAACTCTTAGTTTGTTCTCTGTATTTAAGAGTCTTATGGTTGGTATAACCTGATTTTAGTGAAACAATCCTCTCCTGCTCTGCAGTTGCCGAAGAGTAGGTTGGCTGTGAAGCACCCCACAGAAGGGATCCATACAGGTTAACTGGATGAGGCAGTGTAATGTAAGAATAGCTAACGTTTACTGAGCACACTCACCATGTGCCAAGCACTTTACGTGTATGTATCCTCACAATAACCCTGACATAGGCAGTCTTAGTCCCGTTTTAACAGATGAGTAAACTAATGACTAAATGATTAAGTAGCTTCTCCAAGGTTACATAGAAATAGGAACTAGGCAGCCTATGTCTAAAATCTGAGTCATTAGCCACATCGCTGTGTTGCCTAGTGTAGACTCACAGAGTAGAAGCCCAGTAGATTGAGAGTCCAGAGATCTGGGCTTGAGTGCTGTCATGCTTGTGTGCCCACAGGAAAGCCACTTACATTCTCCAGTGTTTAGTTAAAAGGGTGATAATACTGCATTCCCCAGCTCTGAGGACAAATAACTCTATATTAAGAATAGATCATGTTTCAGGTGTCTTACATACATTTTATGTATTTCTTTAAAACACCTGAAAGGTATGAACAATTATCCCCAGTTTCTGGCTAACATTTTTAAATAACATGCCCAAGACATGTTGGAGCCAAATCCATCTGGATGCACAGTTTAAACTCTTTCCAAGCTGTGTAAATTTAAAGTATAAACCTGAATACAAGTTCCTGAAGTTGACAGGTCATGTCAGTCTGCATGTACTCCTTATGTCCTGTGTGACCAGCCTGAAGCTCTTCTCTGTCTCCCTGACCCACAGTGACTGGCTTTTCATCTCCCCTCATCTTTAAAAAAAATTTTTTTAAGTTCATGTATTTTTGAGAGACAGAGAGAGACAGGGCAAAGGAGGGGCAGAGAGAGAGGGAAACACAGAATCTGAAGCAGGCTCCAGGCTCTGAGCTGTCAGCACAGAGCCCGATGTGGGGCTCAAACCCATGAACCACAAGATCATGATCTGAGCCAAAGTCGGACACCCAACCTGACGGAGCCACCCAGGTGCTTTTCTCCCCTCCTGTCTTGTACCATTTTGTGATTGCTTACATGTGAGGGATTGTGCAATGTGCTTTTCCTCCTTTTGATTCTCAAATAACTCTAGAAAGTAGGAGTTTAGAGCTCTTTTCTTGGTTGTTCTTTTATGAATATAGAAGGGAATAAAGGAAGGAACAATGAGAGCAAGAAATAACATTTTATTAAACACTTACTATGCACCAAGCAGTGTCTTAAGAATGTTAGGTACCGCCATCCTTCCATTTTATTTTTTTTTTTAATTTTTTTTTTCAACGTTTATTTATTTTTGGGACAGAAAGAGACAGAGCATGAACGGGGGAGGGGCAGAGAGAGAGGGAGACACAGAATCGGAAACAGGCTCCAGGCTCTGAGCCATCAGCCCAGAGCCTGACGCAGGGCTCGAACTCACGGACCGCGAGATCGTGACCTGGCTGAAGTCGGACGCTTAACCGACTGCGCCACCCAGGCGCCCCCATCCTTCCATTTTATAGATGAGAAAACTAAGGTATAGGGAGATTAATACTCAGTCCAACAGGCAGTCTGACTCCAGTTCCAACAGTCTCAGCCACATTGCATTCTCCCAGAGCCTCATCAAGGTAGATAATTTGTTGAGGAGCAAACTGAAGCTCAGAGAAGTTGACTTGGCACACACACCTATTGTGCGTCAGAGCTGTGATGCAAACTGAGTCTCCCTGACTCGTAAAGGCCACCGTTTTTGTATGGTACCCCACTGCTTCATGGCCTCTCAGTCACTCAACTCTGCCCTGTTCCCAGAATTTCAGTTTGAGAGGCGCTCTGTGACATGTGACGCCACATTTACATAAATTTTCTGTGTGTGACCCCAAGAGCCAGATGACACTCACTCCTTTGCCTTTGGCACCACCATCAGCTCTATCAATTTGGAGGCAAGCACTGCTGTGGGGTAAAGTAGCCTGGAGGGGATCAGACTGAGATTGAGTAGTATGAGGCAGGACCCCTGTTCTACTGCTATAAACCCCCAGACATGTGGTTATGCCTTAAAGAGGCACGATCAGCAGTGCACGTGTGAGAGATATTTAACACCTCCCCAAACACAGAACTCTTCCTGCTGCTGACAGGAAGAGTTGCCTCATCTTACGATGTCTCAAACAAAATACCTTTTTTTTTTAAAGTTTATTTTTTTTAGAGAGAGGGAGCGAGCATGAGCAGGGGAAGGGCAGAGAGAGAGACAGAGAGAGAGACAGAGAGAGAGAGGAGGGAGAGGATTCCAAGAAGGCTCTGTGCTGTTAGCATGGCCTTGAACTCAGAAACCATGAGCTCATGACCTGAGCTGAAATCTAGAGTTAGATATTTAACCGAGTGAGCCACCCAGGTGCCCCAACAAAAAAAACCTTTCTAAATTGGTTGTTCACCCCAAAACATAGGGACATTAAATGATTTTATTTAACTCATGGTTCTATTTGGACAGGGCTCAGCTGGGTGGTCTTTAGTCTGGGAAAGGCTTGACTATTTCTACTTGGCTGCTTCACATGTCTGGGGCCTCAGCTGGGAGGGCTGGAACCACTGGGGCCCTTTCTCCAGAAGGTCTCTTGGTCTCCAAATGGCCAGCTTGAGCTTGTGTACAGGTAGGGAAAAAGTCTCCCTGCACAAAGGCACAGCCTGCAAGACCAATGGAGTCCTAGGCTGGAAACTTGCACAATGTCATTTGATACGTTCGGTTCGTGCAAACAAGGCATAAAGTCAACTACAAGTAGTATTCATGGGGCAAGGAAGTAGAGTCTATTTCTTGAAAGAAAGAGTTTCAAAATTGTATGGTCATATTTGCCGTCACATTTTCCTTATTTGACTCCTCCCATCAGAAATTTCCAAATTCTTTTCTGTTCATAAATCACCACGTATCTGGTTCGTTTCAAGGACTCAATCTTACTTGAAGCGCTCTCAGTTATGCAGACCATTTCTAGTGTCCTCTGGCTATGGTAAATAATTTAAATCATAATTACACATTATCTTGTATAGTTCTTCCAATTGAATTGTTTTGTTGGAAGCGGCTATTGCCACTCCTGCTTTCTTCTTGCTGGCATTTGCCTAACGGAACTTTGCCTTCTTTATTTTCAATATTCTATGTTATTTTACTTGAGGTATGGCTCTTGCACACAGCACATACCAGAAGTTTGGTTCCAAATCTATTATTAGGAAAATACAATACATTTGGATTTATTATAACTCTTTTACCTTTACCTACATTGCTTTTCTTTTTTCAGTTTGCTTTTTTCCTCAGGAATTTTGAAGGCATGTTTATATCTTTGTGTCTAGGCTCTCCTTCCTCTCTATGGCTTCGTTATATTTTCTTACACATATTTCATCTCCTTACACCTTCCTACTTTGACCAAGACTTTTGGCATGTTTTATAACTCCCCTATCTTCTCCTGTGCTTTATTGAGAGAACTTCAGATTTTAGTTCTAGATACTTATTTGTTCCAGTAATCCTGTATTCTTCTTAGAAACCAAGTCTTTCAATTTATCTTAATTATCACCATACATTTATATGACATATTAAGGAAAATTAATAAACGTAGGTAAAAAATGTTGTAGACATAGGTACACTCCTCAAAGTTCAAGTTCGTATGATCAAGAAATCTATTTTGATATAATTTTTCTTTTCATGTTTTGAATGAGTCCTATCATAGTTTAAAAGTAATAAAACTCACCAATTTTAAGTAAAATTCAGTGTTTTGGCAAATATAAGTTGCTGTGTAACCACAGCCAAAATCAAGATCTAGACCATTTCCTTCACTCTTGAAATTTTCCTAGAAATGCTTTGCAGTCAGTGCTCCCCACCCAACCTCCACCTTCCTATGGTAACTTTATCAGAAACCAAATGACCATATCTGCATGTGTCTAATCCTGGACTTTCTATTCTGTTCCACTGATCAATTTATCTCCTTTCACCCAATACTACACCATCTTGTTTTCTGTAGTTTTATACTAAGTCTTAGAATCATATAACATAAATGCTCTTACTTTGTGCCTGGCACCTGAAGTCACTGTTCCATTAGTTTAGTAATCAATAATGACTGGATAGAGATTTACTTAAACTCTTGGAACCAAAAAAAATTCAAGTCTTTGCTGAAGTATATTCTCGCAGAAGGGATTCTTGGATATGCCTCTGAACCTTCATGTGTCTAAAATTATATTCCTTTATTTGTTGGCTTGACAAAGAAATCTACGTTCAAAATAGATATAGCTTAAAGACCTTGCTTTATTGTTTTCCAGAATCTAGTGTTGCATATAAGATTTCTCACATCAATTTTTTGATAGTCTGTTTGTATCTCTTTAGAAGCATTTAGAATTATCTGTTTTCCTTGGTATTCAGAAATGTACCAAAACTCATTTGCTTTGGTGGGAGGAGGATACAGGAAGATATTTTAAAAACCTATAATTCTGGGGGGAAAAACCGTGAAGATTGCCTTCCCCCCACGCCCCCTCTAGATCTTTGTGAGCTCCTACTCACACGGAGGAGTGATGCCTCTCAGATGTCCCAGTATCTTTGTCCCCAGTATTCCTGTCTGTGTCTTCATTACTTTGAAATTCCTCATTCAGTCTGTCAATGGCCCTTGTCTTTTATAGGATATTTTGAGTCCTGTGGACCAAGCCTGGGCTACTTGTTTAGCTGACAGTCATTTTTGCTTTACATAGAAACACAGTCTGAAAGTTTATTCCCCTTATAAAAAATTAAAGCTCAGAGAGTTATCTGCTATAACTTATAGATTTTTACAGTTTGGCATACAAATATTCTGAAATTAGATATATCAACTTTGCAGCTAGGTCTGAAAGAAAAACGTTTCAGGTAGAAACCCAATTTGCAATACGGGATGACATATACTTACTGGTAAATGTTATTGCCTACAAAATTAATTTGAGGTTTAAATAGGCACAAAAGATGATCTTAGAGGTGATAACGTGTTAAAGGGAGCATTGCATGCCCATTTTCATTTTGTGAATTGTTCTCAAATTATGTAATAGCATTAAGATTGAAGCCAACCTATGGAAGGCCGTGGCTACTTATTAAAAGTGGTTGAAACAGCTTTGCCTTTGTGTGGTGTGTTTAACCTAGTATGTCTGCTGTTGTATAACGTAAGAAATGGCTATTCCTTTCCCAAACATTCAGCAGAAAAGAGGGGAAAACAGATAGGACATATTCTAGGGTAGGTGCTTTTTGTAAAACTGTGGTCTCTGAGTGTAAGTTTTAATATCATTCTATTGTAGCATATTCTAACAGAGGTTTGATGGATACGTGGAAAGTAAGAGGAGGGTAAGTTACCTTCTCTTGGAATTTTAACAGGTGTACAATGAAGTATTCATTTAAATACTTTAATCAACAATATTGATTGTGTTGGTGTTTTTTGTTGGTGTTCTCTACGGCTGCAGCACAAACTATTCTTAGTGCCAAGTATGTGTCCTTATGGTGGAAATTAGTTTACTAGGGGTTCTGTTTCCCTTAGGGACTCTGGACAAGTTGCAGAGTTCAACTGTGTGCTCTTAAAGAGGAGAAAATGCAAAAGGAGGTTAGAAGAATAAAATAAAAGAAGAAAGTGTGAGAGAATACACATTTAAGAGTTAATCTTAGAAAACAAGGTAAAATCGCCTCCAAATTTCTGTTGTCAATTTCAGTGTTTTGTCTATGCCTCTCCGGCAGGTATGTGGATTCCCTGATGAGGTATTTTGAGTAGGCCTACGCATAACTGGTCATGTCACCAGGATACTGTGATGGGCTCCCACTGGAGCAAAGAAGCCCAGACCTGGACTTACTCAATGAATCCTGTTCTGGCCTCTAATTTTCTTGTGCTTCAAAATACAGACAACAGAAAGTGGCAATGGCAGGATGGTAATTTCAAATAGCCCTTTCCTTTGTGGAAAGACTGGCCGAAAAAGAGAGCTTTTTTGAAAAGAAATGCTTTCAAAAAATAAAGGATAAGATACAAACAGGACATGCTGTAGGTGGTATAGGGAGAAGGTTAAGGTCCAAGATTTAGACAGAAAAACAAGCATAGTATTCAATATAGAAAGTCTGTTTGGGAACAAAGATCTTAAAAAAACTGAGATATACTTGGGCAAGGCAGGAATCCTGTGCAATATGGACTCCTTATAACAAATGCCTGGTTATAGCCATTATGAGCTCCTCCCACAAAAGAAACAGCAGGTGGTGGAGATGGTGAGCCTACTGTTGTACCAGATCCAAACTATTATGGCAGGGAACCTGGGTGGCTCAGTGGATTAAGCGTCTGGCTTTGGCTTAGGTCATGATCTCATAGCTCTTGAGTTTGAGCCCTGCATTGGGCACTCTGCTGTCAGTGGAGCCTGCTTCAGATCCTCTGTTCCCCTCTTTCTCTGCCCCTCCCCATTCTCTCTCTCTCAAAAATAAATAAACATTAAAAAAAAAGTTGTGGCAATACAGTTTAGCTGGTGAAGAAATTTTGGACCAGCTAAAATCAGGGATTTTAATTTTTCAAAAGGGAGAAAAGCAAGGAGTCAAGAATTTTTATCTTGGGAGAAAGAATTTAGAATGGCAGAAATGATTAATCCCACAAATGCCAGATAGTTACATTCAAATTGGCATTTTGGTACACTGCCAGTGATAATTGTAAACTAGTGTGATTCTCTCGAAAGCAATATGGCAACACAAAGCAAGAGCTGTAGAGATAGTCATAGCCCTTAACCCAGGAATCTCACCCCAGGGAATGTGTCCTGAGGAAATTATTCCACAGAAGCAAAACATCCACATGCAAGAAAATATTCATTGTAGCAGCTTTATAATAACAGCTGCAAAAATGTCTCTGAGAAACAATATATGTATAAAACAGTTGCACAATTGTTTAGTAAATTATGGAGCATTAGCCTATGGAATATTATTCAGCCATTAAAATTATAATTATGAAGACCATGAATAACAAGGAGAAATGTTAATATGATGTTAAGGCGAAAAGTGGAATTAAAACACTATTTACATTATTATCGCATCTGTTTAAAAATATGTATGCGAGTGGAAAGAAAATGTGCAAAACAATATAGTTACGTTAGTTTGGTGGACTTAAGATTTATTTTCTGTTCCAAAATTGTGCTTAATAAATGATAAATATATTTTAATAAAGTATAGTGGAGAAAGAACTGGTCAAGGAGGATAAAAATAGTAAATAATGGAGTACTGGCAAAGAGGCTCTAGAAAGCAATCCTATCTGATGCCTGTGGAAATTTTGTTGCTGCGATGGAGCTGTTCTAAGCCTTGGGTTTAAGTGTATAGTTTTCTTCCCATGATAATCAGTTACAGACATGGAGTGCAAGCAAACTGACCAAACCACTAACTTATTGGAAACAGATTTGCAGACTCCTTATCGTGCATCCCCAGTAACTATTGCCGTTGTCCGCTTCCACCACAACTCACCCCCATGTGTTTAATATATACAAGTGAATATGCAATATGTACATATCCTTGTGTCTGTATGTGTCTGCTAATTTGCTTTTGCCTTTTAAAAATTATGGACTATTTTATACATACAGAAAGAGGCATGAAGCTTATAAGTGCAGTTTACTAGATAGTTACGAAGTGAGCCCTTATATAATGACCATCTAGATTGGGAACTGGAGAGTTTCCAGTACCTTAGAAGCTCCCAGTCACAGCTCTTTCTCTCCACAAGTCATAGCCATGGTCAGGAAGCACTACCCTGCTTTTTTGGGATAATCATCCCCTGGGTCCCAGGTGCACAGAATTGTATTAGTCATAATTCTTGGTTCATGGCACACTATCCTTGTGTCTATGCATAGAGTGCTACTTTCATTCACTTTCATAATAATATAATGAAGCAAATGAATTCATCACCTACCCCGAGAACTAGGACATTATCACTAACTTACAGCTTCATAAGTGTTCTTCAACTATCCCATTCCACTGCTTCTTTCTCAGAGGTACCCAGGATCCTGAATTGTGTATTATTCTTCCCTTGCTCTTTTTTATTTATTTTTTTATTTTTATTTTTTTTAATGTTTATTTATTTTGGGGACAGAGAGAGACACAGCATGAATGGGGGAGGGGCAGAGAGAGAGGGAGACACAGAATCGGAAGCAGGCTCCAGGCTCTGAGCCATCAGCCCAGAGCCTGACGCGGGGCTCGAACTCACAGACTGCGAGATCGTGACCTGAGCTGCAGTCGGACGCTTAACCGACTGAGCCACCCAGGCGCCCCAGCCCTTGCTCTTTTTTAGATACAGTTTTAACATCTGCAAATGTATCTTCAGACAATAAATGTTTAATTTTGTCTAGTTTGAATTTACATGAATGGAATTTGTATCACATGTATTCTTCAGTGACTTGATTCTTTCACTAAAATTGTGTTTCTAAGATTCATGTCTGTTGATGTGTTTATCTCAAGTTTGTTTCTTCTTGCCTTTAAGTAGCATTTGATTGTATGTATATACCACAGTTTTGTTTCAATTTAATGTTGATAGGCATTTGTGCTTCCAGTTTTTAAAATTATAAACAGTACTGCTATGAACAATTTGAACATGTGTCTGGATGTACATGTATAAGACATTCTCTAGGTAATATTCTGGAAGTACAGCTAATGTGCATTTCAGTAGGGTATTGAAATCAATATTTAACCAAAATTGAAGCCAAACATAAATGCCATACTAATAAAATAAGTTCTGTTGTATAAAAGTAAAATTTTAAATTTTGCCTCAAATTATAATTATCATAATTTAAATATTATAATTTTTAGTAACCAAGATATTGTTCAAATTTTTAAAATGCTTTTATTATTTATTTTTGAGAGAGAGAGAGAGAGACAGACAGAGCATAAGCGGGGAAGGGGCAGAGAGAGAGGAAGACACAGAATCCGAAGCAGGCTCTGAAATGGGACTCAAACCCACAAACCATGAGATGATGACCTGAGCCAAAGTAGGACACTTAACCAACTGAGTCACCCAGGCACCCCTAGTGACCAAGTTTTAAACATTTGGAATGGCCCACTGATTTCTCAGTGCTGTTGATTAGTATCAGTTCCGTTGGTGACACTGTGACCACCATATTGCATTTTTATGATATACACTTTTAAGTAGGGACAGGTGAGAAATAGGTATCATTTTTTTCACTTGGCTACTATAGGGCTTTTTGATGGGAATGTTGGCACCAGTTATTATGCATTCTGTCTTTCTAATGGTAATGGGTTATCAAAAACATGGCTTTACTTCAACTCAAGAACTTGAAAATTTGGTCTGTGGTGATGATGCAATTTCACTGAAGCAAACTGCAGTTTGGGGTATGGCTTGAAGAAGATTATGTCTGACTATTTCTGAAGTAGATTTAAGACTAATGTCCACACATATGCTTTTTATTTCTTTTTTGTCTTTAATAGTTACTACAACCATCAAATTGAGAAAAATTTTAAGTATTGGATTTAGAAATGGAGCAAAGCAATAATGTGATTAGCTTTCAAGATTAAAAAAACAAGTCATAAAAAATTTTCTATCTCTGTCTCAACTTTCACTGCATGCACAATAACTTCAGATTCTTCTTTTTTTTTTTTTAATTTTTTTAACGTTTATTTATTTTTGAGACAGAGGGAGACAGAGCATGAACGGGGGAGGGTCAGAGCGAGGGAGACACAGAATCCTAAACAGGCTCCAGGCTCTGAGCTGTCAGCACAGAGCCCAACTCGGGGCTCGAACTCACGGACCGCGAGGTCATGACCTGAGCCGAAGTCGGCCGCTTAACCGACTGAGCCACCCAGCCGCCCCCAGATTCTTCTTTTGAGTAGAATGATGGAAGAAGTTTTTCAGCAGGTGTCAGGTAAGATATATTTGCACTTTTAAAGCAAATGAACTTGGTTGCTTCTTCCGCAGCTTACAGCAAATAAATTATTTCATTGTATGCTAATACACCCTCATTTATTGATATTGGTCGCTGCAATATCTAGTACTAAAGTTTTTGTTGTTTTTTTCTAATGTTTATTTATTCTTGAGACAGAGAGAAAGAGAGCCTGAGCAGGGAGGGGAAGAGAGAGAGGGAGACACAGAATTGGAAGCAGGCTCCAGGTTCTGAGCTGTCAGCACAGAGCCTATCATGGAGCTCAAACTCATGAACTGCGAGATCATGACCTGAGCTGAAGTCAGAGGAGTAACTGACTGAGCCACCCTGGAACATCCCCCCCTCTTTTTTAAATGTTTATTTATTTTTGAGAGAAAGAGAGAGAGGGAGAGAGAGTGAGCCCGGGCAGGGGAGGGGAAGAGAGAAAGGGAGGTGTTTTTTTTGATCAGCACATAGTAGCTGCTCTTCTGGTTTTGTTTTTTTTTAAACATTCTGTAAGTATATATCTGTATACTTATCTGTGTAAGTATAATACGAGTTTGTTCCATATTCTCTTGCATATCATTTAGGTTGACTTTAATGAGTAAATAATAATGAAAGTAGCCCAACATCAATCTGTCTGTGACCACTAATTCTGTAACATTAATGTCAAAAATTGAACATACCACTGGAGGGTGTGAACAAAATGTCAAGTTAATGATTTTGTGAACCACTCATAGTCTTGGCATATGGTTTCATCATTACTGACAATGTGCCATACTTAATGTTCATTGATTTTTCCTGGGGTTAAGCCATATAAGTAGTAAAATTCATGCAATGGACATACGTAGAACACTGCATCCAGCAACTATAGGGAACACATTTTGTTTAAACATATGCAAAATTTGAACATTATCTGGTTCATAAAACAAATCTCAGCAAGTATTTAAGAATTGGAATCATATAGACACATTCTCTGACCATAGTACAATTAACCTAGGAATCAATCAATAATTTATAAATTGTGTATTTGGAAATTAAAAAATATATATACATTTATAAAGTAAACCAGTGGATCAAAAAAGAAATCAGAAATCAGAAATTAGAAAACACATTGACCTGGGGTACTTGGGGGTGGGTCTGTCAGTTGAGCATTGAACTCAATCTCAGCTCCAGTCTTGATCTCAGCGTTGAGTTCAGGTCCCTATTTGGGCTCAATGCTGGGCATGAAGCCACTTAAAAGAAAAATTATTTTGAACTGACAATAATTAAAATGGTACATATCAAATATTGTGGGATTCAACAAAAACTAGGGGGAAATATATATAGCTTATAGCATTAAAATGCTGACATTTGAAAAGTAGGAAAAATTTAAAAAATTAATAAAGTAGTTATACAAATTAAAACTAGAAAACAACAGTGTAATAAACTCAAAGAACAAAAAAAGAATAGTAAAATAAGAGTGTTAATTAATGAATACAATTAAAATTTTAAATATAGAGAACTAAAAGGACAAACTGGTTTTTTTTTTATTTATTTTTGAGGGAGAGAGAGAGAGAGAGAGAAAGAGAGAGAGACAGAGCATGAACAGGGGAGGAACAGAGATAGAGGGAGACACAGAATTGGAAGCAGGCTCCAGGCTCTGAGCTGTCAGCACAGAGCCTATCATGGGGCTCAAACTCATGAACCATGAAATCATGACCTGAGCCGAAGTTGGACACTTAACCGACTCAGCCACCTGGGCACCCCAAGAACAAACTGTTTTTTAAAAAAACTAATCAGGGGGGTGCCTGGGTGGCTCAGTCGGTTAAGAGTCCGACTCTTGGTTTCAGCTCAGGTCATGATCTCACGGTGTGTGAGTTCGAGCCCTGCATCGGGCTCCGTGCTGACAGCACAGAGCCTGCTTGGGATTCTCTCTCTCTCTCCCTCTCTCTGCCCCTCCCCCACTCATTCTCTCTGTCTCTCTCTCAAAAATAAATAAATAAAACTTAAAAAAAAAAAGTTAAAAAAACTAATCAGGATGGCTGACTGGCTTGATCAGTAGAGCACATGACTCTGGATCTCAGGGTTGTGAGTTTGAGCCCCACTTTAGGTACGGAGATTACTTAAAAATGAAATCTTTAAAGAAAAGACTAATTTAATTAAGAAACCTGTGCATGAGAATGAAGAAGCAAAAAAGAAATGACACAAACTATATAAAGAATGTAAAAGTGTAGAAGCTGCAGACATTAAAGAGATAATAAAATATTAATTTATAGGCAGTTTCATGGAAATAAGCTAGAAAATATATATTAAATAGGTTATATTCTATTAAAATGTAAGGTACAATATAAAAATAAATATAAAAGATTGTATTCTATAATAGGTTCTATTCACCATTCCAACTCAAAAAGAAACAGGAAACCTGATAGAGCAATAAACATTAAAGAAATTGTATTAGTAGTCAAAATTCTTCCAACACTGTAAACTCAGGGACCAGGTGACTTCCCTGGTAAATTTCACTAAGCATTTAAGGAAAAGTTATTTCCAATCTTCAACAAACGATTCAAGAGGCACAAAAAGGAAGGAAAGCTTCCAAACTGACCTTATGAGACTAACTTAATCTTGATACTGAGAATTGGAAAAGATTATTCAAGAAAGGAAAAATGTTGCTTATAAACATAGATGCAAAACTCTAAAAATATTAAATTGAATCCAGCTGTAATATAAGGGACATCATAATACATTATGGCCATTTTGGATTTAATCCAAGAATTAGAGATTGATTAAACATTAGAAGAATTAATGAGTATAATTTATCATGTCAAAAAAATAAAAGGAGAAAACTCACATGATTATCTCCATAGATGCAGAAAAATTCTTTAACAAAACATCTACTTATGATTAAAACTCTAAGCAAACTAGGGAAGTTTCTTAACCCCTAAAGGTATATACAACAATTTTCATTAAACCTCATGTTGAAAGTGAAATGTTGAAATCTTTGCCTTTGGAATCAGTAAAAGACAACAGTTTCTCACCTTTCCTTCTTTTGGTATTTGGTGGAGATCCCAGCCAGCACAATAAGGCAAGAAAAATAAAAGGATTATAAAGAATTACATGTCATTTTCAACTAGGATAATGAGCATTATTAGCATTCATATTATTTTACACTAAGTGTATAATTTTTTTTATCAGTTGTTAAACCTCATCATTATTTTATACTAAGAAAAACATGATTCCATATAAAATCTGACACTGCCTTAACAATAGTCCTGCATACTGTATGAATTGCTCTTTATTTGTACCGAGGGATTTGTCAATTTCTCCAGTCTTTCCAGAGTTTGGGGAAGATCTTCCTTCAGTGTTATTGCTTGACATATGGTAGATAATTATTTTGCATTTATTGTGGTAATAATCTGTCACACATCTTTATCTATTAATGGGAACTTTTCTTTCTTTTCTTTTCTTTCTGAATAGCTCTCAGTTATTGTTTTGTAAGTAAATATGATATTTTCATTATCCCTCCCATAATGAATATTTACTATATTATTATCTAGTTTATGCTCTGTTGCTCTGTTTCTGGGCCTTTTAGTGTATTCAATAACTTTCCTTTCCAAAACTTAATAATAGTGTAATTGTTTTAAAGACATTTTAACTGACAGTTAATATTCAGCACATGTATTACAAACTATATATACAATTCAACTGAAATGATGACAATGGCTATGACCAAGTTCACTCATGCACAGGCAATGATGACTACTACCTAGAAAATAGTGATTATAAATTAGATTATAAGATTCATTTCAATTTCAGAGATGTTAAAATGTATAAAAAATGCACTTTGGAGACAGTTTAGTTGGTTTTCAGGATACAAGATCAATATAGAAGAAAGATTGTAATTTTTTTACCAGCAAGAGACAGAACACCCAATTAATTGAGTTGGAGTTGCTGAGTTGTTGCCGTATGTAAGGCAATACAAAATGGAAGAAAGAGCATTATAAGAAAGTTTTTCCTCACCTCCCTGCTCCTCTTCCACCTTAGGTTCTTCCCTGCCTCCTTCCCACCCCAACACACATACTGGGACCTAACTACCTTCTGTTTCTCCAGAGGTTTCCTGCATTGCATTTGTAATGTTTTGGCACTGTGAATCTTTCTATGGATTCTGTGCCTCTCCAGGATCGGACTTGGATAATGGAATCACATCTGGATAAGTTTTCCATAGAATCAGTTTAGACTTTTCTAAACCTCTTTGAATATCTTATACTTAACGTGTGTATTTTTATTTCTTATAAGAAACAAGGATATAAGAGGGGTTTAAGTCATTCAATGTTTCTATAGAACAGGGAAAAACCCACCATATGATCCCTTTATCTGTGTCACCATTTGAATTTTCATACATATGTACCAAATAAGTACTTTTTATCAAACTCTGTCATTTAGAGTAGTTAATTTTAATAAATGAACACAGTTTGTTACTGGAACTTTCAACGATCTGATAAAAGCTTTTGAATGTACTAAGTAGTTAGAGAGACAGATCTTGTAGCTATTTTCTCTAGTTGTGTTAATTCTTGGTGACACCTCAAACCTAAAGGGAACTTGAGCATAAAAGACATTCTTTTCTTTAACTACTTTATACTCAATCCTTTCAGAAAACTTTCAAGAGTTGATGAGCCAGTTTTATCTTGCACTGAGTAGACTGTAATGATAGTCACTTTATGACTGGCAAATTTTTCACAAATTCTATTTTTGGTAGTTGACTATTTTCTAAAATATGGCACCACCAAAAGATCACCTGCCTAATGAGACAGGCAAGGAAGCTGTTTGCAGACATGTGGATGCTTATCTTTTCACTCCCTCTCCAATTATTTCTGTAGCCATTGTAGTCATTCTCCCTGGGTGATGCCTTTAACTTCATCAGGTAATGTGCTTCTCTTTGTTAATCACACAATATGGCTTTCTTATCGACCCTACCTGTGCTGTGCTCTTTTTTTTTTTTTCCATCTTGACCATTGTGTTGTGAGTAAATGAGCAAAATAAGGTACATTTACTGTATTGCTTTGGAAGAAAAGTGATTGTCAAAATAATACCATCCTACTCCATATATCTCTTCCCCAAGTGACACAGCTGACTGCTTTATTGACAACAAATGTTTACTTTTGGGAATGTTGCAAAGCCAATATAGCCAGGGAAGAGAAAAAGAAATGTCAGTCAGTTTTTGTTGTCACCAATCAAATTATATCTAAAGTCTTACTACAAAATTTATGTTACTGATATGTGAAAGACACCTGAACACTTTGGTAGAGTTTTTAAGATGGACTCAACTGTGTTAAATATATTAAGTCTATTTTTGTCTTTATAGGAAAGTTACTGGGACTAATAAACTATAAGCCACTCTCAGGTCAATTTTAAAGTTATTTCCTTTAGTCTATTTTGTGACCAGGCTTATTATGGAGGAGAACTGACAGTGGAATAATTCTATCCTGGGTGTCTATTTTGCCCTGTAACCCCAGGCAAGTTGTTTTCCTGATCTGTCTGGAAAGTGGCAGAATTCTCAAAGAGTTATTTAGCATTTACTGCTTCATCAAGATATCTAAGTTCTTCTCACTATTTATAGCAGGATTCCCTCTACTATAATGTCAAGAAGATGTTAGGAATGTGAATTCTGAGCTCAGTACTTAGTTATTAACTTTATGCAAATTACTTAGCTCTCTGAGTCTCAGTTTCCTCATCTGTAAAGTGGGAATAATAAATTTACTTACCTCATAGGGATTAAATGAGAAAATGTATGTAATCATGTAGTACAGAGTCAGAATGAGAGTAAATACTCAAAAAATGTGTGCATAAGAGTGGTTATGACATAAGGGGTATAACTTGATTAACACTATATCTGATACCATGAACCATATTATTAAAAGTGCTACTATTGGCATGCCTGGGTGACTCAGTTGGTTAAGCGTCTGTGAGTTCAAGTCCCTCATGGGGCTCTATTCTGTCAGCATGGAGCCCACTTTAGATCCTCTATCCCCCCTCTCTCTTTGCCCCTTCCCTAGTTGCATGCATGCTCTCCCTCTCTCTCTCAAAAATAAACATTAAAAAGGGGCTTCTATTGTTCTTACCAAAAAATGAAATTTGCTCTACATCACAAAAGATTCCCAAAAGAACATAGAGCTGAAGTCACTTGGATAAAGTTATAGTGCTAACCCATTGACTGTAAAAAATATTTTCAGCTTCAGAAGGAAATAAAAGTTAATGCAATGAATGGATGTGAAATAAAATAACCTTTAAAGTGATGATTAACTGATGAATAGATGATTAGAAAACTGTTTAAAAATAAAATGTGACCTAGATCAAAGCTTTGGGCTAATATTTGAGTACTTAAGAAATATTAGATATCTTAAAAAAGACCTTTCAGCCTAATGCTGAAACCTCAAAGCAAACAAGCAAGCAAACAGACAAAAAGAAATAAAACCAAACAAACCGAGAGATGCTCAACTGTAATACAATAAGTTAGAATATCTTACCATTTCCCTATCCGTCTTTATTAATATAACTTCCCAAAGTAACACAATCCATTGCAGACAGAATAGGTAAGCCCAGACCCGAGGATGTGACATATCCAGAAATGTCAAGCAATAAACGGAAGGCATTTGCTTTATTACCATGAACATCGCAGACAGGGGGGTTAACAATCCCATAACCTCTGACCAAGATATCTCTCATTTGATGAAAAAGCCCTACAAATTTAACATGATAAGAGATAAATCAAAGCTTTTGAAAAAACCATTAAGTCTTAAGTGTTAATTTCCTTAGTGAAATCTTCACTCGATCACCTTGTTATATATGAATCATGGCATTAAAGTGAAAAAGCGGTGGTCACAGGCATTGAGGGCTCAGTTTTATGTCTCCCAGCCTAGGTCAGATCCTCAAACTTCTAGTAAAATATACCAGTTTGGGAGAGCCTATTTAGAAGATCTAAAAAAGGGAATGGAAGGTTGGGGAGGGGGGTATCTGAACAAATAAAAAATGAAGACATATTTCACAGAGATCTCATTGACTTTTAGAAATACTTTGAACAATAGCCATGGCCACTGGGGTGCTGTAATGACATGCCCCATTATAAAATGTAACACTAAGTAAACGTAGGAGTGGAAATTTAACAATTGAACATTTAATGGCTGCAATTATGGCAAAAGAATAATGAACCTATTAGACAGGAGAACTGGCAATTACTCTACAGCTTATTGGAATACAGCTGTGAAAAAGTAATACAGCAGCATACTTAAGAATGGTTATTAAAAGAGGATAATGCATTCTGTTTACACTGACAGAAGCAATTTTTCTTTTGAAATGAAATGGGGCTTTTTGGCTATCAGACATATGAACTCAGATATGATGAATCCTACTATTTAAAGGTAATGCATTTTCAGATATGCCTCTCTAGCTATAAATGATGCCTCTACTAGGATCATAAGGGTGAGACTTTTTTGGTGAAAGAAATGGAAGAAGATGTCAAAATGGACTTATAAACACTAAATAAATCACCTGGAGAAAAGTGGGCTAAGTTTTAAATGATCCAAATAGCTGCAATAAATGAAACAACTACAAGTTCAAAGATGAGGGTTATCAAGAGAAGGTGTTCAGAACAATTACATGATCTATGAAATCATCATCTTGGTGTCCAGGAGTGATGGATGGGCCCCATTAAATTTTCAAATGTATACACTTCTAAGTACAATTTATGTGGCCCTCTCCATTTTCAGATATACCCTTCCAAATGTAGTTATCAGAACCCTGGGAGTCAGCCAATCACCAGGCTGGCTGAAAACAATATCTAGACAAAGGGTCAGGCACTGAAGTGTAGGTGAAATGTAGGAAAAACGTCCTATCTAAGTGCATTTGACAGAACAGAGAGAAGGCTCGGTGCCTCCAGACCTACACACCTGCTGGAGACTGGTTTTAAAGATCCATTCTTGTAACAAGGTGTCATTTATGGCCATTTTCAAGGTAGGCTGGAGGAATACAAGATAGAAGCCTCAAGTTTACAGAATGCTGGATATTCAGAGACCTTTGGAAGAAGTCCTCTCATTTATCCCTCTGCTAACCAGCAGGACCATGTTTAAGCCATCTAAAACATAGAGAATCTTCCATTTTGTCTTTCACTGAGGGAAGACTTGCTCAGTGTTTATGATAATGAGAGCCATTGTGTACCTTCCTCTCTGTGGGGAAAGTTTGCCTGAAGCTCAAGCTCAGATCCCCTTTCCTATTACTCTCCATAATTTTATAGGACAGGATTAAAGCAAAGTGAACCAGGTCTTGAACTTCAATTTCCCTAGAAAACTAGGGTGTGCAGATGCCCCACCCACTTCAGTCTGCATTTTGCAACAATCTGGTCTCATCCCTGGAGCTTCAAACCTGCTGTGCTCAGTATGCCTTAGATAACACGCTTATGCAGAAGGGACTGTTTTTAATGGTGTATTCTGTCTGGTGTAGGACCATTTTGATGCCTGGCCTACGTAAAAAGAACAAAGTAAATTATCTTTTGACCCAGAAGGAAGTTGCTTAGGGCAGGGAATGAATGTGAACTTAAAAAACAATAAGATATTTTCTACATTTCCAGTGTCCTTAACCTATTTTTTAGGATCTAATGGAATATGTAGACAATAACCCCAGAAAAATGCATATGCATGCTAGTTTTGCATCAAATTTCAGGGCTAAAAACATAGTAGGAAGTTTACAGTATACAAGAAGTGGCCAGTATCAACCTCCCCAGATAACGCTTATGCAACTGCTGGTTCTCAAACATGTGATTTAATGAGGCCAATGATAGTGGTGAAATTAAATCCATATAATGAAAAAAAAACAACACTAAATGGTTTTCTCAGCCTTCTTACCAAGTCAGATTCTAGCTGGTTTGGATTTCACCTTCCCTTCCTTTCCATGTTTACCCTGGTAGAGGAGCAATGGAGAACAAATGTCTAGTGTGTGGACAAGAGGATTTTAGATGGCCAGCTCCTGAGTAATGGACATCGACTATTAGCCTTGAGTTAGGGAAGACATGAAAGATTCGAAATGGTTTTGCCCATACTTTCTCACCAACTCTGGCCTAGCCTCTGAACCAAACTGTTCCCCATTTAAGTTCAAGATGATGGAAAGGAGTAAGAGCCCCTTCTTTCATAGGGGGCAATAAAAATGGGCTGAAAAGGACAAGCCCTTTGTAGAATTTTCACAGTGAACTCTAGGGTCAGTTCAGTAGCTGCCCTCCTCTGCCCACACCCCTTGGCTTTTCATTCAGGTTTCTCCTTGGACCTTGGGTCTGGTCTCAAAATCAAAATCATGGTTACCTTGTTTACTTTCTGACTTGGTTTGCTCTTAGATTTTGTTCCCTTGAAAGGTTGTTGGTGTTTTCTTGCGTGAACTCCCCTTTTTGGTATGCAGCTGCCCGACTAATCTCCACCTCCCAGACTCTGAACCCCAGAGAGAGGGTCGGAGAGTGGTCCTGATCTTGTGCTTCTTGAAACCACTCTGCTGTCTCTGGATACAGGCAGTGGAAGAAAAGGAAGGGCTGTGATTATTAAGGTGGTGTACAAGGTAGAGGGAAGGGGTTGGTACTTGGTTGGCGTGTGCACAAAAAGTCCTCAACTTTAGACTTTTGGTTTCTCTAATCCAATCAATCACACAGACAGGTTAGAAAGGTGAGAAATGCAGGTTAGAAAGAGGGCATCCTTCTTAGAATTTTAGGCTTGTGCACCATTTCAGATCACAGGGTTTATTGTGCAGTGAAGTGATTCTTTTAAAATATAATAATTATCTTATGAATTGTGCAATTATATTGGTTTGTGTGTGTATTAAAATTGTCAGTTTATTTTTTTTTTAATTTTTTTTTCAACGTTTATTTATTTTGGGGACAGAGAGAGACAGAGCATGAATGGGGGAGGGGCAGAGAGAGAGGGAGACACAGAATCGGAAACAGCCTCCAGGCTCTGAGCCATCAGCCCAGAGCCCGACGCGGGGCTCGAACTCACGGACCGCGAGATCGTGACCTGGCTGAAGTCGGACGCTTAACCGACTGCGCCACCCAGGCGCCCCTAAAATTGTCAGTTTATTAAATGAGACCATTTAAAATGCAATCCTGATTTGTTATTTCTTTATTTTTATATACGTGGAGCCTCAAAAAAAGAAATTAAAAACAGAGTGAATATCCAAGACCCCTATTTCTGAAATAGTCCAGACTTCTATCTGTTTCTAAGTAGTCCTGGGGAAAGGAAAGAAAGGATAAGAATGGGGAAATAAAAATGGGTAAAAAGAAAAACAAAGGAAGTACAGGGCTTCCAGTTTAGGTGCAGAACAGATTTCCTCTGTCTTTCCTCATAATCCCTTTGTTATCCCCTTCACTTCTCCTCATGAAAATGGAAATGCTCTCTTCCTTAGTGCTGTCTATTGCCTGATTGTGTGCTGATGAATATATGCAAGTTAAAATATGCAGAGGACAGGGTGTGGCTTCCTTGAGAGTATTCGATAGGGTTTTATTAGATGTTAAAATACAAACGGCCAAAATTCCCTGATTCTGTGATTTCACATGGTAGGGTCACCATAAACATTGGTTATAATGAATTCAAGTGAGTAAGTTTTCATGCATTTTTAAGTTCCTCTCCAAATATCCATAGCACATCAATTAATAGCTCTCCCTACAGGTATCCCATCAATTCAGTACCTGTAGGTACTGAATTGGCTTCCATTCACTCATGACTTATCTGGTCAACCTTATGCATTGTATGCAGAAGATAAATGTTTGACTATTTGAAAGACCTGAATTTCTAGCCCCAGATCCACGTTTAACCTGCTGTGTGATCTTGAATAAGCCACGTTACCCTTCTAAGCTCTGGTTCTTTCTCTAAAAATAAAGACATTGAATTATGACAGTGTATTTTCCAGATCTAAATGCTTGTGATTCTGTGATTGTACTTATCATTCAATATGATGCTCTTTATGCTATATGACACAAAAACTCAGTCCTACATATTTTGTTGTCTGAGTACACTATACCAATATTGCTAAAGCAGATTAATATTTCTATCCATGCATACAGCTGGAGTCTTTGTTTTTCTGAATACATCAACAGTTTATTTTCACCTGGCATGTCAATACAGAGGTAATAGGAACTTGGTCTGAGGGACGGTTGAAGAAGTAAGGCTTGTGATTATTAAGGAATTTATGCAAATTTTCAACTGAGCACGGTCCCGTCCCAGATTGCCATGATGAGATTTTTAAAAGTCTGACGCCAGCCCTAGCCTACCTCTAGAGATTATGATTATATGTTTAGACACATTTTATCATATCACAGTGGGAGCTGGTTGAAAGCGCCAACCAACTGTGCTTTCCTGCACTAGAATTTTCAGCCACGCAGTAATGGGACAACCTGTTTTCTTTAGGAAGTGCATTTAGCTGATTAGAAAAGACAGGAATAAAGCTAAAGCCTGGCAAATGAGGAGCTCAGAAAGGTGATTAATAAGAAAGAGGAAATTACACACTGACAACATATCTTTATGAATGTGTACTCCCTGTAGCTAATATCTGTGGCAAATATTTTGGATTTTGAATTGACTCATAAATGCAGCTATCAACAGAGGGAGAGTAGCATAATTCTTAAAGAATGCATATGTTGCTTAAAGAATAAACATAGCTCTTTCTTATTAAGGAGTGAAGTTTGTTGATTATTAACAGAAAAACTAAAAAAAAACAGTAAGGGAAATATTCAGAAGAAACCTTTCCAGCCCATGCCACTCTAGATCAAGTGTGTTTTACAGAAAAGAGAAGCAGAAAATCCTGCTTTGTTGGTATTGCAGCATCATCTTTTCAATGTTTTCTTTGCCAGCGTTCAATGTTCATGATGAAGAAACTAGCTGTTTACAACTAAGGTACCTTTTCTTGGCTTTCTTCATCTTTAGCAGACTTTGAGAAAAGAACATATTTCTTTTACAAACATAATACAAAAATTCCTGCACTAGGAATAGCTCTACCCTCTCAAATCTAACAAATTGATGCATGGTCTTTATTTTTTTCTCATTTACTCTCCCTATAGCATATCACTGCATATATCACTGCTGGTGTATTAATAATATTTAATGATAATTATGTTAGCAACATTAATAGAGCATTTTAATTCTCTTTCCCAATTAAATCAATTCCCTTGTGCTAAAAAGAAATCATTAGTAATTCCACATTGACTCACAAAATTTTCCAATTATTTTAATGTTGAATTTTCAGACTTCCACAGAGATGTGGTAAATAAACAAGGCCCTTGCATGTGATAATTCAAGCCTTTCATTTCAGCTCCTACATGTGGAATTGGAAGAGTAAGCTGGTGAGGTATTGGAAGGGGATAGGGATTTGCACCTTCATTTGACAATTTCAACAAGACGCTTCTTCATTAATAAACAAGTGGGGTTGGGGTTGTACTTTTTTCCTTGGTTTCTTTTCTAACATTTTAATGAATCATGTTCATCTTTTACTGTTTTCCTTTGTCTCAACATAGAGCACAGTCTTTGGTGTTTATAAGAAGACTGCTCATTACCAGGATATTTCCAACTTGCAACTGAGGAATCTCAGAATCCTTTGCTTTTAGCTTCTTGGTTGGAAGATGGAAAGAGTGTGTGTGGAGAAGACATATCCTCTTATCTGCCTCAGATAAGAAAGTATGCAGACTTCCTTTAATTTTCTGCCAGCAGGAATTAGTCATATGACCCCACCTACTTATATGAGGGCAGAGAAATACAGTGAATCACAATGATATTTTGTGAGTACCAGCACTCTCAGCCATATCTTTAAAATATATATAAATATTTCTATTGGGAAGGGGGAAAAGCAAAATTCAAAGTGTAGCTAAGCAAAACAAAGAAATTTTCCATTCTCCTAAGAGTGTAGAGGACTTTTTGGATTAACAAATTCTAGACGCTCAAAAATACCAATAATTCTGACCTTAATAATGCTGGGTATTTCCACTTTGGAAAACACTTTTACAATACTGTATATTCACAAACATTTACAGTTTTTGATATATACCAATTGCTCAAGAAATATTTGTTGGATTCAAAAATGCATGTCAATTCAATTCAAGTCTTTGATGGCCTTGCATCCCATCACTGGCTGGCTGATGAGGCCACTGGTAAATATAACTTTGGTTACAAACTCTTTTGCCACAATTTGTAAAGATCATCAGGCAGCAAATGAGCAGAGTTACCCTCTTCTCTCTTTGGCTCTGCCCAGCCAGCTAGTGAATATGGAACTGCTCTGGATCTGTTCTCTAGGGAGAAAACAGAGACATACAGTTGTTCCCTCAGTTCTCCTTTTTCTTTTTTTTTTTTTTTTTTAACGTTTATTTTATTTTTGAGACAGAGAGAGACAGAGCATGAACAGGGGAGGGGCAGAGAGAGAGGGAGACACAGAACCGGAAGCAGGCTCCAGGCTCCGAGCCATCAGCCCAGAGCCCGACGCGGGGCTCAAACTCACGGACCGCGAGATCGTGACCTGAGCTGAAGTCGGATGCTTAACCGACTGCGCCACCCAGGCGCCCCTCCTTTTTCTTTTCTTAACTAGCTCTTCTGATATTGATTAGGATAATCAATTGATTAGGCTGTTACAGATAAACCCCAACATGTTTGAAGTATCTAATCACTGAAGTTTATTCCTTTCTCATGGCATCCAGTGCAGGCGTTCCCGGACAGGCAGGCTCTTTTGCAAGTTATGTTATGGTGACTAAGGATCCTTCCATCTTAAGGCTCCACGGCTTTCCACTTGTGTCCCTCAGGTTACAGTGTAGGGCCTTCTCCACTCAAGCCAGCTGGAAAGAGAATGCATTGCAGATCCTACCTGGGAAGTTTTGTTATCAGTTTTTTTAATAGGCCTGGAAGGTTTTTTAATTAAAATTTTTAAGTTTATTTATTTATTTTGAGAGAGAAAGAGCTGAGGGGGGCAGAGAGAGAGGGAGAGAGAGAGAATCCTAAGCAGGCTTCCACACTGTCAGTCCAGAGCCTGATGTGGGCCTCCAACTCATGAACCATGAGATCATGACCTGAGCCAAAACCAAGAGTCAGACACTTAACTGACCTACCAGGCGCCCCTGGCCTGGAAGTTTTGTACGTGATTCCCACCCATATTCCACTGACTGAAATTCAGTCCTATGACCTATGACCAAGGGGGCCTGGGAAGTGTTTTTGAGTTAACATTCTAGGAGAAAAATAGGCAGTCTCTGTCACAATAATCAACACGGATTAAACAGACATGGTGTTCATAAGTTAGATATGAATTCCCAGGAAACACGAGATACTTATGTTAATAGGACTTAAAAATTTTACCCAGACTACACACAGATATATATTTTATCTATTAGCTGGTCACTCTTTTTCACAAGCTGCCATCCACTGGATAATGGAAAAAAGAAATGAAACTAGATTTTAGCTTAATCCCATGCTACAATACCACAGAAGCCTTCTTATCTCATGTTCTTATTATCAGTATTTGGTTGGTTACTAGAAAAAGGTTAGTAAGGCAGGAAATCATGAAAATAGATTCATAAATACATCAAGGATTTTAACTTAAGACATATAGATGCACATTGCTTTGCCTAGCTTATAATATAAATACAGATTTTCATCTATGTGTGGATGTATTGATTAAAGTGCACCTTTTCAGGGCGCCTGGGTAGCTCAGTCAGTTGAGTGTCTGACTTCAGTTCAGGTCATGATCTCACAGTCCGTGTGTTCGAGCCGTGTGTCGGGCTCTGTGCTGACAGCTCAGAGCCTGGAGCCTGATTTGGATTCTGTGTCTCCCTCTCTCTCTGCCCCTCCCCTGCTCATGCTCTGTCTTTCTCTGTCTCAAAAATAAATAAAAACATTAAAAAAATTTTTTAAGTGCACCTTTTCTTCCATAAACTACCTCCACTATGTGTTTTCTATAATTTTCAGTTTTCATTTTCTTAAAAAGGAACAAATTTCCAACTCCTTCTATTTCTTAAAAATATGTATTCATTTTTGAGAGACAGGCACAGAGCACAAGCGGGGCCAGGGTAGAGAGGGAGAGGGAGACACAGAACCTGAAGCAGGCTCTGTCAGCACAGAGAGCGACACAGGGTTCGAACGCACAAATTGAGTGGATAGTTTGTGAGTTTTGCTACTGTGAAAATTCTTGTACATGTCTCCTCATACATATATACAAAACTTCCTCGGCTGTATCTAGGAGTGAAGATACTAGTGGTAGGTAATGGACATGTTCAAATTCATTAAAAATGCCAATTAGTTTTCCAAAGAGGCTGTATCAATTTACAGTCTTACTAGCTATATATGACAGTTCTCATTATTCCATAGGATAATCAGTGCTTGATGTTTTCCTACTGTTTGTCTGGACACTAATCACTTGTGGGATAAATGTAGTAAGCATCTTTTGAAGTTTTTTTTTTTTAATTTCTTTTTTAACATTTTATTTATTTAAAAAAAATTTTTTTAACGTTTATTTATTTTTGAGACAGAGAGAGACAGAGCATGAACGGGGGAGGGTCAGAGAGAGAGGGAGACACAGAATCCGAAACAGGTTCCAGGCTCTGAGCTGTCAGCACAGAGCCCGACACGGGGCTGGAACTCACCGACCGTGAAACCTGAGCCGAAGTCGAAGGCTTAACCGACCAAGCCACCCAGGCGCCCCTCCCAGCTTTTGGATTCTTACGCCTCTCTTCATTGTGCCTTCTAGTGAACAGGAGTTAAAAAAAATTCTACATAATTAAGCATACTGTGTTTTAGTTTATAAATTGATGTCTTATTTAAGAAATGTTTCCTATCCCAAGGTCATAAAGGAATCCTCCTATATTCTGTTTTAAAGGTTTTATAATTTTTCTTTCACAGGTAAATATTTGAACTATCTGCAATTGATTTTTGTGTCTGTGTAAGGATCCAATTTCATTTTCTGTTCAGTGAAGAATCAATTGTTCTAGTGCCTTTTATTAAACAATCTGTCATTGTCCCTGCCCTATACTAATCTGCAATGTCAATTTTCTCATATATCATGTTTCCACATTAAATAGGGTTATTTCTAGACTCTTGCTGTTCTAGTGGGCTATTTACCACTGAGACAATTCAAAGCTGATAATTATACCTTTATAAAAAGAATTTTTTACTACCTTGCAGGGAAATGTTCCCTAATTTCCCTTATGGAAAACAGGCAACTTTATGGTATTGATTTCTCCTATCCATGATCATGGTACAGTTCTCCATTTATTTACATATTTTAATGCCTTTCAACAAGAGTTTATAATTATATCCTCAAAAGTCTTTTGTATCTTTTCTTAAATATATTACTGGATAGTTTATATATTTCTTGATATTATGAAAGTATATTAATGTTATACTTTCTTTTTTTAAGTTTATTTATTTATTTTTAAGAGAGAGAGAGCAAGCAGGGGAGGAGCAGAAAGACAGGGAGAGAGAGAGAATCCCAAGCAGGCTTTGCACTGTCAGTGCAGAGCCCGATGTGGGGCTTGAACTCACAAACTGTGAGATCATGACCTGAGCCAAAATCACGAGTCAGATGCTTAACCACCTGAGCCACCCAGGTCCCCTTAATGTTATGTTTTCTAATATAACATTATTAGGTGCTGTGTAGAAATGCCAAACACATTACTTCAATAACTCAGTAGGATCTTTTGGGCATCTATGTACATGGTAAAATATAATTATCAAATAATGACAATTTTGTCTCTTGCTTTGTTGAAATTCATTAAATGCCTTTACTATAGTGTTGAGATGATCATATGTTTCCTCTTCTGTCTGTTTATGTAATGAACTATATTTATTGGCTTTCTAATGTTAGGCCAATCTTGAATTTCTGGGATAAATACAACTTGATAATTAAAATGTTCTCTAACTATGTCTGGATTTGGTTGGCCAAATAGCACTTTACCTTTATGTTCATAAGAGACATTGGACTATCACTGTTCCATTCCATGTGGTCATTGTCAGATCTTATACATTGTGTCAGCCTCAACAAATATGGAAAGGAATGTATTTTTTTCTCTACTCTGTGAATAGTTTGTGTAAGGTTAGAATCATCTTGAATATTTGATAGAATGCCAGCAAAACCAGCAAAAATAAATTCTGGTTTGGTTTCACAGATGGTTATATGACTATTCAGTTATCTTATTTATTTGTGAATGGGGCATCTGGGTGGCTCATTCGGTTAAGAGTCCAACTTCGGCTTAGGTCATGATCTTGTGTTCATGGGTTTGAGTCCCACATTGGGCTCTATGCTAACAGCTCAGAGCCTGGACTCTGCTTCAGATTCTGTGTCTCCCTCTCTCTGTGCTCCTCCCTCACTCGCACTCTGTCTCTCTCAAAAATAAATAAATATTAAAAAAATTATTTGTGAATCAACTTTGGTAAGTTAGAGTTGTTTAGGAATTTCTCTACCTCATCTCAGTTTTCAGATTTTTTGGCATGAAGTTGATTCTAATATTGTTTTTTTATTCTTCATCTCCACTCTATGTGTACTTATGTTACCTGTTGCCTTCTGAGAATTATTAATTTGTGAACTTTTTTCCTCTGATTATTCTTCCCATCGTTTTGCTTGTTTTGAAGTAGGTTATCTTTCTTAAAGAATCAGTATTTGATTTGTTCATAGTCTTTATAGTAGCTTTTTTCCCCTCCATTTCATTGATTTTCTCCATCTGCTATTTTAAGGTTTACCTGGTGTTGTGATTCTAACTAAATAGGTTGAATATTTAATTCACTAATTTTTAGCTGTTCTTACTTTCTTTTTTTAAATTTTTTTAAATTTTTTTTAATGTTTATTTATTTTTGAGACAGAGAGAGACAGAGCATGACCAGGGGAGGGGCAGAGAGAGAGGGAGACACAGAATCTGAAACAGGCTCCAGGCTCTGAGCTGTCAGCACAGAGCCCAACGTGGGGCTCGAACTCACGGACGGTGAGATCGTGACCTGAGCTGAAGTCGGACGCTCAACCGACCAAGCCACCCAGGCGCCCCTTCTTACTTTCTAATATAAGCATTTCAGGCTATAAATTCTCCTCTCAGTAACACATTAGTTGCATACCACAAGTTCTGACAAATACTCCTTCAACTACTGTTCAGTTATAAATATTTCTTAATTTCCATCATGATTTTTGCTTTTTTAAATATTTATTTATTTATTTTGAGAGAGAGGGAGAGTGAGGAGTGGGGTAGGGGAAGAGAATCCCAGAGTATCTGTCAGTGCAGAGCTCAATTGGGGCTTGAACTCACAAACAAGCAGATCATGACCTGAGCCAAAATTAAGAGTCGGATTCTTAACAAACTGAGGCACCAAGGTGCTGCTCATTGTGACTTTTTCCACCAGGAGTTTTTTTTTTTTTTTTTAATTGATTTTAAACTTCCAAACATTTAGGGTTTTAAGGGGTTTTTTGGTTATTAATTTTTAACAATATGCATTGTGATCAGAAAATAAGCTATACTTGGTACTAATCCTTTAAAGTTTATGGCCCGACACATCATTAATTTTTATGAATATGCCATATGTACCAGAGAAGAATGTGTGTTCTGGAGTTTGGGGATACAATGTTCCTACCAGTCCTTAATTATTCATTGTGCTGTTTAAATTTCATCTATCCTTATTCAATTTTGGCTGCTAATTCTACCAATTATTGAGATCCTGTGTCATGTACCCCATTTTGATAGTGGATTTTCAATATCAAGTTTTAAGGTAATGACTTTCAAAACTCTTGAGTAAGCAGGTGCATACATGAGTGTGGAGTTCAGAGAGGTCCAAATTGGGAGTGCAAATCTGGGAATTCTTACTTTGAGATGATATTTTGGGTAAAGGCTAGATGAGATCACACGACTGAAAATAAGAAAAAATATTAGAAATCTAAGGATTGAGCCATGGGGCACTCTAGTGTTTATGGGCTGTGGAGATAGGGAGGAACAGACAGAATGACTGAAGACAAGAAAGAAGCTAGTGGCCCTTATCAGGGAAATACAAATCAAAACCACACTCAGATATCACCTCACGCCAGTCAGAGTGGCCAAAATGAACAAATCAGGAGACTATAGATGCTGGAGAGGATGTGGAGAAACGGGAACCCTCTTGCACTGTTGGTGGGAATGCAGATTGGTGCAGCAACTCTGGAAAACAGTGTGGAGGTTCCTCAGAAAATTAAAAATAGACCTACCCTATGACCCAGCAAGAGCACTGCTAGGAATTTACCCAAGGGATACAGGAGTACTGATGCATAGGGGCACTTGTACCCCAATGTTTATAGCAGCACTTTCAACAATAGCCAAATTATGGAAATAGCCTAAATGTCCATCAACTGATGAATGGATAAAGAAATTGTGGTTTATATACACAATGGAGTACTACAGGGCAATGCGAAAGAACAAAATATGGCCGTTTGTAGCAACGTGGATGGAACTGGAGAGTGTGATGCTAAGTGAAATAAGCCATACAGAGAAAGACAGATACCATATGTTTTCACTCTTATGTGGATCCTGAGAAACTTAACAGAAACCCATGGGGGAGGGGAAGAAAAAAAAAAGAGGTTAGAGTGGGAGAGAGCCAAAGCATAAGAGACTCTTAAAAACTGAGAACAAACTGAGGGTTGATGGGGGGTGGGAGGGAGGGGAGGGTGGGTGATGGGTATTGAGGAGGGCACCTTTTGGGATGAGCACTGGGTGTTGTATGGAAACCAATTTGACAATAAATTTCATATATTGAAAAAAAAAAAAAAAGAAAGAAGCTAGTGGCTAGGAAATAAACCCAAAAAGAGTGATATGCTGGCAGCCAAGTGAAGAAAGTTCTTCAAGGAGTGTGGCCCAATTAACTGTGTCCAGTGTTGCTGAATGACCAGCGAGGACTAAGAATTGAACAACAGACCCAAAGCAACTTGTAGCCGTGTATCTCAGTTGAGCAGAAGTCTATGTGTGAATGGTGCCAGGGAGGACCTAGAACTAGCTGCCAGCACTCAGGGTGCTGGCCCCTGTCTTTGCTATCAAGGAACCAATGGAAGAGGAATCTGATAAGAGCACTCAGACTCTTCCTGTCTGCCCACCATCCACCTTCACTCTGATTGGACTGCCTCCACTCTGGTTTTCACAAACCTATGAGGTAGACTCCTTCAGCTGCCTATAAGGAGAGTGACACAAGAGTCCTTGTGCCCTCAGAGTTCCAGTCCATAATCCAGAGCCCTTGTTCATCCTCTTGGGGTAGAGTTTACAACACAATGTTGTCACTGACAACCTCTCTCCTTTTTCTGGTGGACTCGTGCCCAGATTTCCTTGCAGCCAGAAGACATAGGGCTTTTCTTGTTACCTCTATTGTATTATTTTCTAATTTTCCAGTCTTAGTTATACAAAAGAAGTATTCTTCTCTATACTGGTACAGAAACATGTGGTGAACTAGGAGCTGAAGAAGTTTGCCAAGTGTTTAATGTTTGATAATTAATAATCCATCATATTTAGCGTGTAAGAAAGTTGAATTTCCTATCTCACCCTTCCCTCCTACACATGCTCACACACACACACACACACACACACACACAGGTTGTTGACTCTGGCTTGGAGGAAGATGGCTGCAATAGACAGACCTTTACAGGGAGATTAAAATTAACGGTTAAACGAAGGAGTCATCTGACTGGAAGCTTTGGGAACATCAGCATAAAAAGTCCTCAGTTCTAAACATCAGGACTGTGCTTAGAATAGTAAAGGTCTTCAGATAACTCCATCAGTACAAGGAAGGGTGAGGGAAATACTGCTCTGAGACCTGGATCAGAGGCCCCTTTCCTGTATCCTGCACTTTGGGGGACCCAACTCTGGCCCTTCTCTGTCCATACCCCCTCACTGGGGTAGAGTGCCAGGGGCAAAGGAATGGCCCACCAAGAACCTGCATCTCCCCTAACCCCAACTATTAGGTCACATTTTTGGTATCAATGATTCATGGCTCAAGTTCACCACTAAGGTATATGCAGAATTCTTCCTGGAATCTGTTCTCCCAAGAGTAGACTACACCTCAGGTGAACATCCCTCTAGGTCCTGGGTGGGCCAATGGGTAGTGGTGGTGGTGGTGGTGGTGGTGGTGGTGGTGTGTGTGTGTGTGTTGGTGGGGGGTGGCTATAATGGAGTTCAGCAAGGACAGAAGTGTCCAGATACGTTTGAATATCCTACAAACGTGGGAAGTGAGATAGAATCAGGGTGGCAAGAGTGGGCAGTGGATTTTTCCAAACTACCAGATTCCAGTCTGGAACTTGGAAGATTCCAGGAACCCTTAAACTCAAAACTGATCTTCCGGCTTGTTATGAAGGTGTATTTGTCAATGGAGGAAGATAGAACAGTTTTCACTTAACATTTTGTTAGATTGATTTAGAAGTTGTAAATGTTTAAACACATTGTATGTCTTGCTCTGAGTCCTATACATGCTAGGGGTAGAGTGTAGGTGATGGTATGGGTGTAAAATAATGTCATAAAACAATGCGTGTACATGTAATATAAAGGCATAAAAATGATTTCTGTGTCCCTTTTAGTACAACACAGCATCTTGCAGTCCTTCCCAATACAGCATCCTGGCAATACCCTAACTGCCAAATCCCTGATCAGATTGGCTTCCTTATTCCTCTGAAATTCCCCTCCAAATAACAAGCCACTTCCCTCCCCAGGCTGTGCACCTTTCCTACCCTCCTGCATTTCTCTTGTCCTCTTACTGAGCTGAACAGTGTCATCCTACCAACTCCCTTGTGCTCTGCAAATAGAACTTTACTTGTCTTTCCAGTCCTAACATAAAGCCCAACCATGATGATTTCTAATCACCCATTTATGTTTCTGTCACTCCGAGTAGCATTCGAGCCCCTGAGGTCAGGGAGAATGCCTGATTCATCTTTGTTTCTCTCAGCCTCCACCAGTATCCTACACA